>NW_027555847.1:724782954-725485454 GCF_003287225.1 Phascolarctos cinereus | reverse complement strand
GCCGCTATGCTAACGAGGGCTGGGAGCGGGGCCAGCCGTCAAAGATGGAGCCCGCGCGGCGGCGGCGGCGGCGGCGGCGGGAGCGGGAGCGGCGGCGGCGGCGGGAGCCGCGAGGTCGCGCGCGGCCTCGCTCCACGCCCGACCCGGCCCACGCGCGGCTCCCAGGCCCGAGCCGCGCCCCCGGGGCGGGCCGCCCTCCTGCGGGCGTGAGTAGCGCAGCCGGGGGGGCGGGGATTTAAACGGGGCGGGGCGGGGGGCGGCCCACGCGCAGCGGCCCCCGGGCTGGCCCCTCCCCGGCACGGGCGCGGACGGGCGTGCCACACGCAGGGCCGAGATGGGCGCCCCGGCCCGCGGCTCCCCGACACGCAGGTACTGGGGCCCCGTGGGGGGGGGCGGGACGGCCGAACACAAAGTTGTGCGAGGAGGGAGGGGTGGGGTTGCAGAAATCGGGGGTTCGAGGGACAGGGGGAGGTCACTTCGGGGGACCCGTGGGCCGGGAGCTGCTGGGGGCAGTTGGGGAGGGGGACCCCTGGGGGGAGGAGGTGATGAACAGGATGGGGATAAGAAAAGTGAGGGGAGCAGAGTGGGGAGGGGTCGGAGTGAGGGAGACGGGACCCGAGTGGGCCAGGGAGGAGTTGGGGGAACCAAGAAGAGTGAGGAGGAGGGTGACCTGGGGATGGGGGGAGTGGGCAGCGAGGAAGGGGCCGGGGCGGGCACCGAGAGTGAGGAGGGGGGAGAGGGGACTAAAGGGGGCCGGAGTTTGGGAGAATGGGGGCAGGGAACCACGGGACCACTAGGAAGGGTTGGGCCTGGGGAGTGGACGTGGGGAGACAGAGAGGGTGGGGAGGGATGGGTACGAGCCCCTCTGAGCGTTCTTAGGGGAAACAGGCTGGGGGGTCCGAGAGTTTAGTTGGGGGTGAGGAGAAGAGGGGGGAGAGCCGGGATTGGGGTGGGGGGTGGTCTTCACTCCAGGGCCCGGAGGGAGCTGAGCCGAGATCCAGCTGTCCTGTCCACTAAGTTGTCTCCTTTCTCCCCCCCGCACAGGGTGGGGCAGCCTGGCCTGGCCCGGCCGGGTCCCCCTGGAGCACCCCCTGTCCCACCTCTGTCTCTGCAGCTGGGGCAGAGATGCCTGCCTGCCTCTGGAGCAGGGGTCCCTGGGCTGGACACCGATGCTGGTGGCCAGAGCCCTTTTCTTGTTGCCCTGCTGAGCCAGTGACGGGGCAGTGCAATGTTAAAAGGGCATTGGCCGCCAGGACAGGCCTCGGAGGCCCCCTCTTTCTATATCTGTCCCCTCCCTTCCTGGTGGGCCCTGCCTTAGGGCAGCAGAGCTCAGACCTTTTTCCCCAGAAAGACCCCCAGGCTGGGGAGTGGGGCTTAGTTTACCCCTCCCTTCCAGCTGGAACCTTCGACCTCCATTTAGGGTTTAGGATTGCAGCCCTGGAGCTGGAATGGGCCTTGGAGGTCACCTACTCTGACCTTTTCCTCTCCCAGTGGGGCTGGATCAGGCCCACCACCTCCCAGTGTGGCCTAATGGGCCTGGGGGCCAATTCCAGCTGGCCAGACTTGGGGGGCTCCATCCAGTCTGCCCCCTGTATCTGCCTTCACTCTTCCTCTGGTCAGCCAGCCTCTTATCCTGCGTGGTCCTCTGCTCCCGTCCAGGTGATTTCTTTGCTTAGTGGGCACCTAAGGCATCTTCATACCAAAACCCCCACAAAGGAGCCAGGCCCAAGCCCTCCACCCAGTGTTCTGGTTGGTTTCAGGTAAGGAAACAGGTTGGCCTGGCTTGATAATAGGAGCATAGGCTTCCAAGCTCCCATTTTACAGATGAGGAAGCAGAGAGGCTTACAGAGGTGAGGTCCACTCCTGGCCCAAGCTTTGACCCTCCACCTGTCATCTTCTCCCCCGTGGACAAGACAGAACTCCTGGGCCCCATTCCCTCACTGATTCGCCCCCCCAGTCATTGCTACTCTCTGGACCTCAGTCTTGAGAATGGGAATAATCGTTGTACCTCCCCCCCCCACCTCTCTGGAGGTGATGGATGGTGGTTGTCCCTGAGGGACCACTGAAGAGGCCCCACTCTGACCCTGGGGCTGAAGGGGATATCAAACAGGCCATTGGCCTGTGACTCTGGGCCTTCCTACCTAGTATGGAGGACCAGTGCCTGTCAGAGACTGAGGGGCAGAAGGGTCCTTAGAACAGCAGAGCCAGTGAAAAAGGGCCAACTGAGGCTGGGCTATGGGGAGGGAGCTGCCCAGCTTTATCTGGTGTTCGCTGGGCCCCCACACAGCTGGGGTGGGGGAAGGGCCAGCTGGAGGCTGCCACTGACATTCCCCAAATGCCTGGGGGCCGCCCTTCCCCCCTGGCTGGGGCTGGGGAAGGGGCTACAGGGGCTGCCCAAAGCTCTTTCCCTGTTGCCCTGCTGTCCAGTCACTGAGCAGTGCAATTGTGAAAGGGCATTGGTCAGGCCTGTCTCAGACTGGACCAGACTGATGGGGAAACAGGGCTGGGGCAGGGAGGGCCTGATGGATGTCCAGAAAGCAGACGCCTCTGCAATCAGAGGGAGAGGGCCTGACAAGGACTTGTCAGCATTTATTAAGCACCTACTGTGTGCCAGGCTCTGGGCTAATCCATGGGGATTCAAAGAAAGGCAAAAGGTGGCTGGGGGCTGCCACCGTGCACAGAGAGGGCTCTGGAAGACGCAAGTTCAAATTCGGCTTCATAGCCTTCCTAGCTCCCTGCCTCAGTTTCCTCAACTATACAATGGGAATGATAATGGTACCTACCTGAGATTCAAGGTATCTGTAAGGTGCTCAGCCCAGGGCCAAACACATAATAGGTGGCTAATAAGGGGCGCTCATGAGAGGAAGCAGAGCTTAGAGGCTTGGCACATAGATGAGGCTGCTGGAGCGCTGCAGGCCGGGCAGCACCCTTTGTGGGAGCCTGGGAGGACACAGCCAGAGGTCAGGCAGGAGTTGCCTCCCAATGGCTACCAGCTCCTGTGATGCCCTTCCCCCTGGCTGGGCTGTTCCCTGAGGGCAGGGACTGACCACTTCCTTCAGCGACCCCAGCCCCAGTGCTGCCGTCTCTTGGTTTCTCTGGCCTGCGTGGCATCCCAGAATTCGGCTTGGGCTGAACTTGGGGGGCAGGAGGGGTGGACAGGGGGAAGTGGGGGTGGGGGTCCCCTCGGCTTCCCTGCTGCCCTTGGCATACCGTGCACAACCACAGCAAAGCGGCTCTGGGGTCCTCTGTCCAATTGTGTTGGGATGGCACATCCCCAGTCCCTGGGTTGTTACTTGCCCACACAGCCGTGGCTCAAGTCCAGGCTCCCTTCTCTGTGGGCCCTTCCCAGGAGGGCCTTGGACAACAGCGAGCCAGGCCAGCCTCTTCACAAAGCCATTCAGAGATAAACACGGGGCAGCTAGGTGGCACAGTGCATAGAGCACCGGCCCTGGAGTCAGGAGGACCCTAGTTCAAATCTGTCCTCAGACGCTCAACACCTACTAGCTGTGGGACTCTGGGCACGTCACTTAACCCCAATTCCCCTCACACACACACAAAAAAGATGAACCCAGACGGCTCTCTGACTTCATTTTGGTGGCTGGGTTGTCAACACCCCCACCCACCCCCCAACCCCCGTGCCTCCCTCCGGGCAGCCCCCTGCCTGGCTTCTGTGGCATGGCCCCCAGATGAGCTGTTTCTTGGATACCTGGTGGGATTGGGGAGCTTACTGCCACATGCCACCACTCCCTACTACTGTCTGTCCATGTGTTGTGGAAGCTCACTTCCTGGTAATTCCCACCCACCGCTGTGGGTGCCCCTTGGGGCACAAGCTGGATGAATGACCCTCTAGGGCTGGGGAGACACCCACTGGCTGAGAAGCTCTCATTGTTTGGTGTCTTGGGTTTTTGTGTCCCCCCCAAGGCAGGCAGGCCGGCACCCGCCACCCCCCACCCCTACCCGTGCAACCTTGAGTCCAGTGAAGAAGTGGGTTAAGTGCCTTGCCCAGGGTGGGGTCACTTAGTTCCTCGAAGCATCTGACATTTTAATTTGGGCTTACCCCACTCAGCTTGTGCCTCCTCTGTGCCAGTGGTCCTGGTGGGGAGGGGACCAGGGGAGTTTGCTGGCCTGCCCCCTGGAGTGCCACCTTCTGCTTTCTCCCTCACCCCTCTCACACTGACAGCTGGCAGGCTACCTAGCACCTCATCTGTGCCAGGCACCCAGCTAAGTGCTTCACAGATAACTATTATTATCCCCACTTTACAGTTGAGGAAACTGAGGTGGGCACAGGTGAAATGACTTGGAGAGTCTGAAGCCTGATTTGAACTCCACCCTGCTCCTTCCCTGTTACTGTAGAGAACATCACCCTCCAGGTCCCTCAGACTCCCAACCCAGGAGTCATCCTGGCCTCACCCCCCCCCACCACCACCAGTTGGCTCCCTTCTCTCCCCTGCCCCCACCCCAGTGCAGGCCCTTGAGGCCTAGCCGCCTGCCTCCAGTCCATCCTCTACTTGGCCACTCAGGTGGTTTTCTAAAGCCCAGCTCTCCCCCACTCCATTTGGCCACCACAGCCTGCCCCCCCCACGCCTCATTCCCCCCCAGCACAGGGCACTGGCCTCCCTCATCCCTCCATCTCTGGGCCTGGGCATTTGCTCACCTGTTCTGTGTGCCTGCAACCCTCTGCTCATTTCTACCTCCTAACCTCCCTGGCTTCCTTCAAGCCTCAGCTAAAGGAAGCCTTCCCTCTGGTCCAGACGCATGTGTCCCCATTAGACTGGGGCTCCCTGAGGGCAGGGACTGTCTCACCTAGTACTATGTGCCTGGCACAAATCCTTCTGGCCTTTGCTTACCCTGTCCCCGCCAACTGGAGGGCTGCCACGCCTCTACAAGGAGCCAGACAAGCTTTTTATTCATCATCCATCTTAACAAGTCCACCCCTGCGGGAGGCAGGGAGGCCCAGGCAGGCTGCCAGCTGGTGGCCTTCACTCACAGCTCATCGTGTCTAGAAGGCTCTGTGGGGCTGGGCTTGATGAAGACACCTTCCATAGCTTTCCAGGAGTTGTGCTGGTTGGGACTGGGCATGCCGTGGACCTCCCTCTGCCCTCGGATGGGGTGCCCGTACTGCTCCCCTGTGACGGACAAGTAGACGTGGGTGCCAGCGTGCTGGAAGCGGACGGCTTCCTCTCGGTGCCAGTATGTCCCACTGCACTGCACCAGCCACACGTCCAGCTGGTCTCCTTCCCCACCGTCTCCGAAGGCGCTCACCTCCTAGAAGCAAGGGATTATGGGATTGGAGTTGGAAGGGACTTCAAGCACACTGTAGCTTGAGCCCTCCCCCACATTTTACAGAGCCACAAACTGAGGCAAGGGAAATCCTTGCCCAGCATGGAAGAGCTGAGGTTTGAACCCATGTCCTCGGAGACCAAAGCTAGTAGTTGTTAGCACTCTGGTGCGTGGGTGGAGGGTTGAACAGGTTTATCCTAAACTTATTTCTGAAGGGCTGCCATTTCTACTTTCTTACCAGCTGAGCACCCCTTGCCAGAAGGGTGGGGTGGGAATGAGCCCATCTTCCCGCTCACCTAGTACTTTCTTCACATCCACCTCATGAGGCAGGAAATGCTTTCCTCATTTTACTGTTAGGAAAGCGACCTGGTCAGTGGCACAGGGGGAACCTCAAGCACCCTGACTCCTGTGCAGTGGGCCTCTACAGGCCTCTGGACTGGGCCAGGTGGAGCCATGCTGTCCTCCAGAGATGGGGACCAACATGGGGGCATGCTCTGTGGCCCTCAGGCTGGTCGTGTCAGGCTCCAAGAGCCCCCTGAAGGCCTCCACAAATGTACTCTGCCTTCTGCCGTGTTTGCATTTCCTCTGTTCACCCTGGCAATGGTGTTTTAGTCTGGGAGGGTTGTGGTCCAAGTTTGACACCTGCCTCACTAGTCAGAGATGTTCAGTCTCTGCAAGAGCTCCTGCTGGGTGGGCCTCAAGCTCCCATACCACCAGTGATGGGGAGCTCACTACCTTGTAACCCAGAGAACGGTGGAGAAACGGATTCTCAGGAAGCCTTTCTTTTCATGCTATTTTCCCCATGGGAGACCTTGCTCAGCACCCCCCCCCCCCTTACACCAGGGTGTGAGTGTTCAATTGTGGGCCGGGCCTGTTAGGAAAGCCATTAGCTAGCTCAGAGGAGGCTTCTGCACAGCGTGAGGTCTCAGACGACCCGAGGAGCCCCTGCTGCCCCAGCCGGGCCTTGCTCACCTGGTTGTTAGAGAGGGGGGAGGGGAAGTGGTGAGTGTGGAGGTTCTTGCCCGTGTTCACGTGGGTGAGCCGCACCGCTTGTCCGCAGCGCACTGGCACCCCTCGGGGGCACTCGCCGTCTGCCCCGCCCCGAATCCTCCAGTAACTGTTGGCATCCTCGGAGCCCTCGACGCCCGTCACGGACTGCTGCCCGCTCCCTGTGGAGCCCACACGGGAGGTCACTCGGGGCCTCCTCCCTGGTCTCCTGCCTCCTCTATGCCCGTTTGCCCACCCCCTCTGCCCCTCCCTCCCCCATTCCCCTCCCTCCATCTCCCCTCCATCCCCTCTGCCCCCCCATCTCCTCCTTCATCCCCTTTCTCCCTCCATCTCTCCTCCTTCCCCCATCCTCCATCCCCACTGCCCCTCCTTCCCTCCATTCCCCTCTTCCCTCCATCTCTTCTCTATCTCCAATGCCCCTCCCTCCTCCATGTCCTCCTCCATCCCCCCTTCTCCCTCCATCTCTCCTTCCTCCTCCATCCCCCTCTTCCCTTCATCTCTTCTCTTCCATCCCCTCTGCCCCTCCCTCCATCTCTTCTCCATCCCCCTCCCCCAACCCCTCCCTTCCCTCGCATCCCTTTGTCCCCTGCAACCTCGTCCCCCTCCCGGCCTCTCTCCCATCTCGCCGCCCCTCTCCCCCCGTCTCGCGCGCACCAGAGCCGTATTTGACGTCATGCGAGTGCAGCCGGACGCCGTGGCGCGTGTTGAGCAGCTTCAGCACTGACCCGCAGGTCACGGCCCCGGTCCCGAGTTCGGCCCCGGCCTCGGCCCGGGCCGCCAGTAGTAGTAGCAGCAGCAGCAGCAGCAGCGGCCGCGGCCCCGGCCCCGGCCTCCACATCCCCCCGACCCACTCCCGCCAGGCCCGGGGCCGCTTCCGCCTGGGAGTCGCCTCCAATCCCCCGCCGACAGCGCGGCCTCCGCGGCCAATGATCGCTCCGCGCCGCTCGACGCCCGCCTCCCCATTGGTCGCTTCCCCGGAGAAGCCCCGCCCTCGTCGTCAAGGGCAGCGGCGCCCGGCTGGGGTCTGTGGAGCCGGGCTGAAGACACGACGGAGGCTGCGATTGGGCCACGAGCTCGGGCACTCAGCCAATAGGCGTGAAGGAGGGAGTGGACCGGCCAATTAATGCGAAGATGGTGGTGGTGGCGGTGGGGACGGCGGGGCACAGGGCCCCTGAAGTTTTCGGGGCCAATCGTCCCTTGCTCTCAAGGTCACGTGATCATTCCATCCAGATGTTCCTAATATGGACAGTTGGGCGGCGTGCCACAAAGGTTGGCGCCATAGGCTGGGAGTTCAAATCCAGCTTCTGACCCTTAATTTGTTTTGTGACCCTGGGCAAACCCCTTCAGCTCTCTGTACCCCTAGGCAATCCTCTCAAATAGGGGTTCCTCACTTGGGCCCCATATACCTGTTTTTTTAAAATATGTTTCGAAAATTGTATGTCAGTGTAATTGGTGTCCTTTGTCATGCTCTGTAGGCTGTTATCACATTGTAAAGCATGATTCTGAGAATGGTCCCCAGGTTGCACCCCACTGCTCGTGGTGAACCACCCGGCCCCCCCAAGAACTTTCTAAAGGCAGGGGTAACCAGCCCCTGTCCCCTAGGACTCACAATCCAATAAGAGACTGTGCAAACTATGGAGAAACAAGACATAGGCAGGACGAACTGGAGGTGACCAGTAGAGGGAAGGCCCTAGCATTGGGCTGAATGGGGAAGGGCTGCCTGTAGAACTGGGGGGTAGCTGGGACTTGAAGAAAGCTAGGGAAGTCCAGAGTTGGAGGCCAGCAAAAAGACATGGCGTGGGGAGGATTGGGAGATAGACAGTCTTGTTCAGAGGAACACCTGGCCGGTCACCGGATCACTAGGTCAGCCATAGGGTTTCCTAGGAAGTTTCTGGGATAAATGAAATTTCCCAGACAGGAAGCTGCCATTAGGAAGCCAGGGACCAAGAACCACAGGCCAACCGACTGACTGACCATCAGTTTCTGTAATCGAGTGTATAGGAAATTGAGCCGATGGGGAGGATGGGCAGGAGTTCCCAGCCTACCACCTGGGGGAGTCTGGGAGCAGAGCTCTGGGTGGGGGAGGGAGAATTTACATAAAGGACAGATTTGACACGACCAAAGTTAGGGTCCCTGAGGCCTCTGGAAAGGTCTTGAGGCAGCCGCTGGGAAGGCTCATGGTGGTGTCAAAGCAAAAAAAAAAAATGGATACTGATACTGCACTTTGCCATTTAGGCTCATCTGCCAGAAACATTTTAATTTTAATTTTTTGTCATTAATTTATAGCAAAGTCATTTCGAGTTTGGAGAGAGCTGTCCAACTAGCATAGTCCCTTTTCCCCTCTGATATGTCTTCTCTGTCCTGAGATGACTTGAAGTATAGGAATCTTGAACAAGGAAAAGGTCATAATATGTTGAAATACAGTTTGGGTTAACATTCGAGAATAATTACCACCCAGTTCCTTCTTAGACCACTGTTCAAAAAGATTGGAAAGTATTCTTTCCTGCAATCAATACCCTAAATTTGAATGCAAAAGAGAACACAGTCCTTAGGTTCCTCACAGCACCAATTACTTCAAGTGAGTGGAGAGTCAATGATCTTATTTAAGCAAGAGTTAAGATATGGTTAATCAGCACTATTCCATTTCCCTAAAAAAGGTCTTTGCCTTTGTTCTATCCATTTCTCTCCGTGGAAGAGTATGGAAATGATTTTATTCTAGAGAAATATTACTTCTTAATACTTCTAGTGTAACCAGGGTCTTGAGCTGATTTGCATAAGGCTCTCATCATTAATGGATATTGATTACTTGATATTCCATGCCTTCAAGAGGGTGACAAGAGAGATCTTTGCTCTTCTGGCTTCCAGCTTTGGGAGAAAAGAGTTCAAGAGTCTCTTTGGGAGAGATCCCTGAAGCGAGACGAAGACTGGGAAGAAGCTGACCTGTAGCGGAGCTGGGGACAATTAGGACCCTATCCCCAGCTTACCACACTGGCTACTTGGAAGAATTTCTGGGACTCTCTCGGTTGAGCTGAGAAGTCTTGCTTCCAATAGGAGACCTCATTCATTCTGTGTATTGTTTGGTATGGTCTCCTCTATAACTTCTATGATGCTTGTTACTGCTTAGATATGTGGGGATTGTAATTGTCCAATCTTCAAGAAAAACCACTGAGGCAGAGCTCTAAGCCAATGGCACTTTTTTAGAGGGTCCGTGGTCTCCTTTCATGAAGTGTACTTCGGCTCTTCCTCCTGATCTAAGATGCCCCCTTCTTCCAGGACCTTGTTTTGATAGGGTTTGATACCCAAATATGCAAAAGAAGCATGGTAAAATACAGAATCTCATTGGTTGATAGGTCTTTCTCTTGAGGGCCAAAAATGACATAACAGAGGTGGTAACAGGTTGGGTGAACCATGGGGCATCTCCACTGACTAAGTGATCATAAGATGGTCACCTGCTCATGCTGGACAAGATAGAATGGTCTGGAGATACAAAAATAAATTGGGGTTCTCTCCAAAGCATTAAGGCATCCCACCCATGCTGGGTTTGGACATGGAATTTGGGCAAAATGGGACAGCAATATCTTTGTCAGCATTCTTGAGGTTGTGCAGTCAGCATCATAATTTGGTAAACAAGTGGTGAATATTTGTTAAAGTTTGAGACCCACTCTAAGAACCAGTCTATCCGTATATGATTTATGTGAAATATCAAACTGATTAAGGCTGATTGGGATAGAGTAGGGGTCCAAATGAATTATTTCTCACAGATGAATGGGTTTATTTGTTAATCACCATGTGTAGTCTTTATGTAACTGAATTTGGTGGGAATTTCCTTGGATATATGGCTTGGGACACTACTTTCCTATTAAAGAGATGGTTATTAGAGGTGCAACTTGAACCTAAAAACATTCTTTCCTCTAACAATATTTAGCTGTGAAGGCAGGCAGGGTGGCTAGACAGAATTCTCTCTGAGGAGAGCAGAGGGCCAGCCTTATGGCACCAACCTCCCGCTTCCCTTCCTATGAAGAATCCAAAGTCTCCCTTGGAGAAGGTTGGGTAGAGAAGATTCTAGAGACATCTATTCACCCCTTCTTGTGAGCCATTCTAGACAGATCCATGTGAATAGACGTAACTTTTTATTGGTAAATAAATCTATCTATCCATTCATCTGTCTGTCTATCTATCTACACACCAATTCGTATCTACACACACACACACACACACACACACACACACACACACACACGCACACATCATATACTAGAGAAACTAAAAAGGATGCTTCCACACTGGGGTGGGATGGGGTATACTATTTGAGTACGTTGGATGTTTGCCCTGCTTGAACCATAAAGAAGTGGAGCTCACCCCTCACTAGTCTCCTCTATCTCTCTCCCTTCCAATAGCCAGGGACAAGTTTAGAGAATCCACCCAAATGTTCACGTGGACTATTTGTGCCCTACCTGTGGTAGAGCATTCCGAGCTCGTACTGGTCTGACCAGCCACAGTGGGACACACTGAAACTTGACTCTTGCACAGCGATGTCATTTGGGTCCATTTTGGTCCTCTTTGAAAATGAAGGACGACAATGTTTCCCCACACTTAGTATAGTGCCTGGCACATAGCAGATGTTTAATAACTGTTTGTTGACTGACGGACTGAAGGAAGAGAAGTCTACGAAGCTGCAGAGAAGGAGACCACCTGTTTGTTGAATAAATTGAAATGTCTCTAGTGGTCAGTTAGTCACCGGGTTCCACAGTTACTTAGTCACAGAATTGTATGGTATCTCAGTCATATGACTTGAGAATTACTTAGATGTTATGAAGGGATAAGGTGAGAAGAAGGAATACATTCCAGGCGTGGGAAATAGCTAATGGAAATGGGGAATAAAATGACATAGAGATGGAAAGTTGAATGTAGGTCATGGGAAATGAACTGGGAAATTGGGGTGATTGAGGGAGTATCAATATGTATACTGCAACGGGGCAGCTAGGTGGTTCAGTGCATAGAGCACTGGCCCTGGATTCAGGAGGACCCAAGTTCAAATCTGGCCTTAGACACATACACTTACTAGCTGTGTGACCCTGGGCAAGTCACTTAACCCCATTGCCTAACCAAAAATATGTATACTAGAGTCCCGTAAGGTAAAAGCAGCATTTTATAACTAGCTGATAATTGTTTCTTTTTTAATGAATTAATTAATTTTTGGTTTTCAACATTCACTTTTGTAAGATTTTGAGTTCCAGAATTTCCCCCCACCTCCTCTCTCCACTCCCCAAGAAGGATGCAATCTGATATGGGCTATACATGTACAATTGCATTAAACATATTTCCACATTAGTCATGTTGTGAAAGAAGAATCATCACAAAAGGAAAAAACCACATGAAAGAAAAAATGAAAGAAGAGAAAATAGTCTGCTTCAATCTGCATTTAGACTCCATAGTTCTTTCTCAAGATGTGGATAGCATTTCCCATCATGAGTCTTTTGGAATCGTTTTAGATCCTTGTATTGCTAAGAGGAGCTAAGTTAATCACAGCCAATCATGCACAATATTGCCGTAACTGTGCACAATGTTCTCCTGGTTCTGCTCACTTCACTCAGCATCAGTTCATGTGAGTCTTTCCAGGTTTTTCTGAAGTCAGCGTGCTCATCATTTCTTATAGCACAATAGTATTCCATCACATTCATATACCACAACTTGTCCAGCCATTTCCCAATTATAGGCATCCTCACAATATCCAGTTCTTGGCCACCACAAAAAGAGCTGCTATAAATATTTTTCTATGTGTGGGTCCTTTTCCTTTTTTATGATCTCTTTGGGATATAGATGTAGAAGTGGTTTTGCTGGGTCAAAGGGTATGCACAACTTTATGCCCTTTGGGCATAGTTCCAAATTGCGCTCCAGAATGGTTGGATCAGTTCACAACTCCACCAACAATGCATTAGTGTTCCAATTTTCCTACATCTTCTCCAACATTTCTGATAGTTGTTTTTTATGAGCTAATCAAACAGACCAACTCTTGTGTCTTCATCAAACTACTCTATCTTTATGTATGAATATATGTACCCACAATGCACTACTTCCCACATTCATGAACTGTGAAGTTCCTTTATCTGATTATCATCTGTTGTCACTCCATCTCTCCCTCTGCTTGCAATGAACTCCAAACCCTGTTTTTTTTTTTGTTCTCACTGAGACCTCCATCCCTCCACCCTTCAATTCTCTCATAGGCTCTCACCCCTCTACTGCCTACATTGCCTTTCCTTCCTATTTTTAGCCCTGGACCAAGAAGTTCACCTCTGCTGCCCTCTTTTCTGGATTCTCTTCTCCCTGTGTCCCATTCCTGATTTTGCCTCAGCCTTGAATCACTCCCACCACCCACTGCCTTATGTATTGCTAAATAAAGCTGGGGGCAATCATGCAATGGCTCAACTCCTGGAGTTTTCATTGATATGGGTTGCATGAACCTCAAAGGAGGGGAAGTCACTTAGTGATGGCAGTAGAGAGAGTCTGGAAGTGGCAAGGAGAAGCAAGGAGGATTCCAGTTCCTTCACTGAGTTAGGACATGAGTGGAAGTGCAACCAGGGACAGAAAGGGAGGGAGGAGGCCAGGTCACAGTGAGAGTCAGAAGATGGAAGCAATGTGAAATCAAAAGATTTAAGATGAAAGCAACTTTGTTATCTATGAAGGAGGCATTCCACAGGGCACAGTGGAAAGGATGAGGGTGGGGATAGGGGGAGTAGCCTGATATAACATTTGACTTTTCGTTCAAGAAGGGATAATTTGCCATTTGGTACACATTTGGTTCAGTATTACAAAATGCAATTTCCCTGATTATCTCTTTCAATTAGGTCTATTCTTGCTTTTGCTTTGTCTGAGATCATGATTATTACTCCTGCCTTTTTTATTTCAGCTGAAACATAATAGATTCTCCTCCTGCCCCTATTTTAACACTGTGTATGTTTTTCTGTTTCAAGTGTGTTTCTTATAAACAACATATTGTTGGATTCTGGTTTCTAATCTACTCTGCTATCATCTTCAGCTTTATGGCCGAGTTCATCCCATTCACATTCACCGTTATGATGGCTAACTGTCCATCCTATTCTCTTATATTTATATTTATCCTTCTCTTTTCTAAGCTGTCTCTTCTTTCAGTCAGAGTCCATTTTGCTATTGATCACTGCCCCCCTTAATCTACCACCCTTTTTATCCCCCCACTCTCCTTTCTTCTTTCTCAGCCTCTTTCCCTGCTGCTTCTCTACTGGGCAAGATGAATTTCTGTACCCAAATATGTGTGTGTATTCTTCCTTCCTTGAGCCCGTTCAGATGAGAGTGAGGTTCTAGTGTGGCTCACTTATCTCTCTTTGCTCCTTCCATTGTATAAACATGCTTCCTCACTCACCCCATTTATAAGATCATTTTTCCCATTCTTCCTCTCCATTTTCTCTCTCCCAGTGTATCCTTCTTTTCCACCTTCCATTCTTCCCAAAACCTCTGTCTAATCCAGAAGTTCCCAAAGTGGGTGATACTGCCCCCTGGCATTTGCTGGAATGATCCAGGGGATGGTAGTAGCCTCTAGTGCAATTGGGGGTCTTTGAACAAAAATAAGGGGGCAGTGAAAGCATAAGGAAAGAAGAGAAAAGAAGAAAATTTTGAAAAACCATGCATACCTGTTTCATCTATTGTGTAATAGAGTTAAAGTTGTAGTGATCACATTATTTTACAAATAAATACACAAAATGAAAGTTATAACTGATCATTGGTCAAATCTGCCGATAGGTCTTAACAAGCCAGTGTTGGCAGGTGAGTGTGATCTGGGGGAGAGGTCTGTTCACAGCCTCATAGTCTGAGCTTTTTGAGTTCTTGACACAGCTTTGGGTCTTTGGTTGAGTTTTGGTGGAAACTCATTGGCTACCCCACGAGGAGGTCCTGTAGTTTCAGAGCAGCTGAACTGCCAGCTCACCTTTGGTTTGGGGCTCCTGACTGGGTTATTCCCCTGATGACTTATGAGCTGAGTTAAGAAAGGCAAGAACTGAGTCTCAGCGTGCTCCTGGGTTCGGAGCCATACAGCTACATTTCCAGAATTCATTCCTGGCTCAGTCCTCAGCTAGGTTCCATGCTCCCTCATAACTGTTCCTCTCCACTGTGGATCTCTGACCACAAACTGGGGGATGGCCAACAGACGGCACCTGTTCTTGCACCCAGTGCCAGGACGGGGTTCCTCCAGGATCTTTCTGCTCTGCGGATTCCCATTCTTGAAGTCTCTTTCAGCTCCCTTTCTGCTTCTGTTGTTGGAACGACCCTGTCTTCTTAAGCTGCCCTAGGCTCATTGTGACTTTTTTCTGGCTTTTCAGATCAAAATTAAGTCTGGTGCCTTTTCTAGGTTGTTGTGGAATAGGTACGTTGGCTGAGCTGGACAAAGATTTTCTTTTCTCTCCGCCATCTTGACCCTACCTTCCCAATACAATTTCCTAAGTGAGAACAAGGAGGGGAGGAAAACCTGCATGTTAGGCTGCCCTGGCTTGCCCAGACATTCCCCTTTAGTCACAGAACCCAAGAGACAAACTCAGCTGCACCTCTGGCTTAAGCAGCCCCACTAGATAGGGCCTGACCTCACAACTCTCCAGCCTGGTGATACACTTTTGATCCGGCCTCAGGATTCTTAAGCCCTAATCGCTGAATGGGCGCTGCCTCAAACTAAGACCTGTTAAAGACCTTAGCTTGAGAAGGCCGATGTCCCCCACTGCATCCGGGGCCATCTCCGGTCATCCTGATCTATATCTGGTCCCAGATGGCTCCAGAGGAGAAGGTGAGGCTGGTGCTTTTGCCCAACCCTGCCTCACTTAAATCCAATTCACTTGCATGTCATGGCATCAGCGCCTCAGGATAATGGCAGAGAAGGGAAAGTGTTCCAGGCATGGGGGACAGCCAGAGAGCTGAACGATGGAGGGTCTCTGGAGGGCTTGGAATGCCAAGCAGAACATTTTGTATTTGATGTCGGAGATGCTGAGGAGCCACTGGACTTTATTGAGAAGGGGGTGTGTGTGACATAATCAGATCTGCATTTGGCTGAATGGAGGATGATCTGGAGTGAGGAGAGACTCAAGGCAGGCAGACCCCCGCCACAGCCACTGCAGGTGTCCAGGTATGAGGTGATGAGGGCCTGCACCAGGTGGGGGCAGGGGCAGAGGAGGGAAGGGGACGTATTGGTGAGATGCTGTAGAGGTGGAAGGACAGACCTTGGCATGTCCTAGCCACAGGGCTGGGGCTCCTTCCCTGGTGCAGGCTCAGGGCCCAGGTCTTGAACCTTAGCAACATGTGCAGAATCTCCCAGGGAGGCTTGGGAATCCAGCCCCTTCACTTTAGAGAGGAGAAAATGGGGCCAGAAGTTGGTCAGAAAATGATCTGAGGATTTCAGTGGATGTGGAGAGAGGCAATATGATGTAGGGCTGCCTTACAGGAGGCAGAGCTCTCAGGATTGAGGAAGTGATGCTAATCCCTCAGGCCATGCTCAGCACTGTGGTCAGTTCTGGGAGGCATGACTTAATATAGTGGTCGTTACCAACCTGGCTCCCAGGAAACCAAAGGGAACCTGGGTGAGAGATGACAGGTGTCCTGGGGGGTGAGCCACCCAAGATGTTTCTTTCTCAAGGCAACTGGGCTGCTTGTCCTTCCTTCTCAGAGGACTGATATGACATCATGATGTTGGAGTCAAGGCACAGTGCGTCTGACTGTGGTTGATCAGACCAGTATGAGCCTGGAAGGCTCTGCCACAGGTCGAGTACAAATAGTCCACGTGAACATTTGGCGTGGATTCTCTAAATGTGCATCTCATGTTTCTTTTGAGCTCCTTCAATGTGCTCCGCTCAGAGGAAAGCACCTTCTCTGATGAGGGCACGCCATGCTGAAAGGTCCTGTGCCAGCGTCTCCTACATCTCACAATCAGTTCCAAAGTTCTTAGGAGAGACCTTGAGAGTGTCCTTGTATCGTTTCTTCTGATCACCACGTGAGCACCTGCGTTGGGTGAGTTCTCTGTAAAATAGACTTTTTGGCAATTTGACATTCAATCAATGTGGCCAGCCTATTGGAGTTGCGCTCTCCGAAGCAGAGATTGAATGCTTGGCAATTTAGTTTAAGAAAGAACCTCAGCGTCTGGTCTCTTATCCTGCCAGGTGATCTTCAGAATCGTCCTTGGACTGAATCACTTAAATGGAAATGATTCTGTTTCCTGGCATGGCGCTGGTAGACCGTCCAGGTTTCACAGACATACAACAATGAGGTTAGCACAATGGCTCTGTAGACCTTCAGTTTGGTAGTCAGTCTAATACGTCTTCTATCCCATACTTTCCTTTGGTGTCTCCTAAACACTGAGCTAGTTCTGGCAATGTGTACATCACCCTCATTAGCAATGTGTCGAATCCCAGGAAAATATACTGCCAAGGTCAGTGAACTTATCCACAGTTGTAAGGCCTGCAATTCCCCCATCTAGGGATTCCTGCATCTCCCCCCTCCCCACACAGACAGGCAAGTTTGTTACCAAAGGAAGAGGCCAAGGAGCCACAGATTGATTATAGGTAGTGGTTTAATCAATTGAGTTACTTCTATCAGGGGCCAGTATCATGGATCCCCACTAAGAATTCAGATAATTAGCAGTCTGGGGCAGTGGCCAGGCAGTTCAGTGGGTCCTGTCAAAGAACTCAAAAAATCCCTGTGGTAATTATAGAAAACAGCCAAAGGGAGGAGGAGCTAGAGAGTGTGCGACTGCTGACTGGCGGATGTTTTTGCTTTTCTGCTTAGTGTGAGCTTGGGCATTAGGTCAGTGTTATGCCCAAACATAAGTTTGTGTATTGATCATGTCCCAGTCACGATATTCTTGTTATGACTTTCATAGGTCATAGTATCTTAAGTTATGACTCAGTGTCTGAACTACGATTCAGTATTTGAGTTATGATTTTAACAGGTCACCATGTCCTGGCTTCTACCTCTCATAGAGTTTAAGTTTTTATGGCTTTTTAGTTATTACTGTATTTTATAGCTTTTCCCCAACGGGCACCCACAACAGCGTTCCAGACTTCTCCATTTGCTGTAACCGATGGTTCCACATAGGGGTGGTGTGGTGCTGGCTGATGGGGCGCCTCTGTTTTCTTGGTGTTAACTGTCAGGCCAGAACTAGCACGGGAAGCAGAGAATTGATCCACACTTTGTAGCATCTCATCCTCAAGGGCTGCACTGAGTACACAATCATTCGCACAAAGAGTCTCGCACTAACTCTCCCTCCACTTTAGTCTTGGCTTGTAGCCTTTTCAAGTTAAATAATTTACCATTAGTGTGGTAGCTGACCTTGGTGCTGTTTTCGTCTTCACTGAAATGTCGAACAACATCGCTGAAAACCAGGCTTTTGGGGGTAAGGGTGTAGACCTCCATCAGCACTGCCATTCAGCTGGAACCAGCCCTGGAGAGAACTGTGGTTGCTGGGACAAGGATCCAAAGGCGGGGACAGGCAGAGCAGCAGAGACCTCATTGGAGGGGTTGGGATAGATGGGCAGCCTCTGTGAAATCTGCCAGCTCAAATGAGATCGAGTGAGAAGGGATGCCAGCTTCTTGGAGCTAAACTTTTCTCTGAATGCTTGATGAGGCAATCTCAACTACTTTCCAACCTTTGGCAGACAGAGGGTGAAGGAGCAGATGGGCTTGCTTAGAATTATCTGACTGACTTTCAATCAGTCACACGACCATTATGAAGTGACTTGTCTACACCTCATGAATGAGGCTGGCCACTAATGGATGAGGAGACCCCAAATGCAGAGATGGGGCCCGAGAGGAGAGATGATTTTTCTAACTTGGTCACTTTTAGCATGTCTCAGATCATCCTCCTGGGTCTATAAACTGGTGACCCCCAGCAGCACCCTCCAAGCTCCTGCCAGGGGAAAAGACACGCTTGAGCACGCACACAGCGACCACCCTCTGCTATAGCCTCTGGGCTGGTGGCCCAAGCTGCCCATGCACACACCACCCCCCACCCTCCCCCAGCTAGCTTATAGCCTGATTCTCTGAAGACTTCAGGAAGCAGAGGAACCGAGGCGTGGATAACTTCTGCAGCTCCACGTTTTCATGGTCTGCCAAGGGCCCCACCAACAAGGGACATGGATGAGATGGACAGTGTCCAGAAAAGGGTTGTGACAATGGTGAAGAGCTTTGAATGCCCACCACAAGAGGGCTGGTTGAAGGAATCAGGAGGGTTTAGACTAGAGGAGACAGAGGTAGCTTGTCAGGGTGGATAGAATGTTGGGTTTTGATTCAGGGTTTACATCCTTCTTCTGATACCTATGAGCTTAGGGAAGTCACTAAACCTCCTTGGGCCTCAGTTCTTTCATCTACAAAATGAGACAGTAAACTTGATGGCTCCTAAAACTATGATCCTGCCTGCAGGGAGCCTCCAATCTATCACTGACTGTCATGTCTGCATGATCTGAGCACACAACTCAGTATAAAGTTTATTCTACAGAGGGCAAACCCACCTGAATTGCTTAACGCAAGCCTTCCAACAGGTAATATAGTGTAGTGGCATCGGTCTGGAAACCACGAAGACCTGGGTTTGTTTCCCACACGGCTCCATTGCTGTGGGTGTCACCATTATGACTCCAGCTGGGTATATTCTCACTTCTCTTCCCATTCTCCACCTCTCATCTGCTTCCTTTTGTATATTGTCTTCCCCTGCTAGATTGTAAGCTCCTCGAGGGCAGGGACTATCTTTTGCCTTTCTTTGTATCCCTAGTGCACATTGTCTGGCTCATAGTAGGAGCTTAATGTTTATTTTATTATTTTTTTGTTTTGTTTTTTGTTTTTCTAGGCAATTGGGGCTAAGTGACTTGCTCACGGTCACACAGCTAGTAAGTATCAAGTGTTTGGTCTGAGGCCGCATTTGACCTCAGGTCCTCCTGACTTCAGGGCCGGTGCTCTATCCACTGCGCCACCTAGCTGCCCCCAAGCTTAATGTTTATCGACTGATTAATTGGGTTCAAATTCTACTGCTTGGTTGTGTGATCCTGGGCTAGTCACTTAACCTCAGTGTCCCCCAGGCACCTAGGACTGTCAGGTATAGAATTGGCACTGTTCATCATTGGTAGAGGGAGTTTCCTCATTAAACAGTTCCCCAAAATGATGAAATCACAGGTCCGGTGCAAGCAAAATAAAACTAGTCTCTTTTAGAAACTTAGCATTCCTAAGGAAAGAAAGCGCCTCCACCCAGCCCATTCACGTGGAGATGGCTGCACGACATGGGACTGCTTTGAAGTCCCCCCCTGCGCATGTCCCAGGAAGCTCATGATGGGGCAAACCTCACAGTCCTGCAGGATCCCGCCTTCCTTGGGACTCCACCTCCTCACTAACCTGGGTCCCTCTGCCAGGAGGGTAGAAGCATCCATATCATGCTTCCCCTCAAGGAGCACGCTCAGTTCAGACTTCTCATTTCCCACCTGACTGTATTACTTTGGGATTTCTTCTCCAGGTACCACCTTCTCCTCCTCTTCCCTCCCTCATTGGACTTCAGCTGTGCATGTGTGTGTGTGCAGTCTTCTCTCCTTGCAGGCAGGAACTGTGTTTTGAATCTGTATGCCCAGCACTTAGGACATCGCCTGGCACATAGCAGGAATTTCATAAATGTTTACTGAATGAAGGAATGAATGAATGAAGACCTAAGCAGTCTTCCAAACCTGGAATCCCAGGCTGTCTTCTGCCTGTCCCTTGAGCCCAGTCTTTTGGAGGGAATTCGAAGATGGACAGGCTTCATCTTCATAAATAGCAGAAACATGAGGCAGCATTTCCCTAGCCGTTTCAGGTTTGCAAAGCCTATTCCATGCATTCTCACTTCATTTTCACAAGAGCCCTGTGAAACATGCTTTTATCCCCATTTTGCAGAGGAGGAAACAACTCACCAAGGTAAGTGACTTGCCCAGGGTCACATAACATCTGAGACAGAAATGACCTTAGGCTGTCTATCCATACGCTGACCTTACCTACTCCATCTGTCCTGAGCCCCCACCCTTAGACCATGGCTGGCAAATCCATGGCAAGTCTTGGATCACAGGAATAAGATCTAGGAGGAAACTTGGGATTTGTCTAGTCCAGAGGAAGAGAGTGAGGCTTAGAGAGGAAAAGAGATGTGTCCACCACATCCCACACATACTAAGAGGCAGAGCGGAGATCCAAACCTCAGTCCTCTGGCTTGAAAGCAGAAGAGTTGTTGGGTTTTTCTCTTTGTATGCACAGTGCCTGGCACATAGTAGGAGCTTAATAAATGTTTGCACATTGATCGTCCACCTGTTAGAATGTAACCACCTTGAGGGCAAGGACGATTAAAAAACTAACTTATTAGTGTATCTCGAGCCTTGCAGATGCACATGGTAAGCGCTTAATGCTCATTGATTGACTGACCAACAAATCTGACACTCTTCCCAAGGTACCAGAGCTGTAGCAGACCAAGGCAGTGAAGAGCAGGGGAGTAACCTAAAATAGCTTTGATTTATTAGGCACAGTGGGGTGGGGCAGGGACAGTGGAGGAGGCCTTTCTGTTGGCAGGGACTCCTAGGACATTTCCTCCTCAGCATCCTCAGAGGCCTCATTGGTTTCCTCATACTCTGCACTGTCTCCCTGTTCGGCATCCTCAGCATCTTCCATCTCCGTGACATAGAAATCCTCATATTCCTCTATGCCTTCATTCTTAGTCTCAACCTTATCCTCATACTTATCCTTATCTTTAGTCTCCTCCTCCTCCTCCACTTCCTCATCTTTCTCATAGTCCTCATCTTCATCCTCATGCTCCTCTTCCTCCTCATCCTCATTCTGTTCCTCAACTTTCCCCTCCTCATCTTTCCCCTCAATATAAATCTCTGGGATTTCTGAAGGCTTAAAGACTTTTGATGAAGTTTTTCTGGAATAATCCAGAGAGTGGGCCTTGGACAAGGTCTCGGACTCCTGACTTTGGCTGTCTGAAGTAGGAAGGATGGACGACATGCTTGTGGTGGGGAAGGAAGTCTTTGGTGTTGCCCCTGGCACCACAGAGGGCCTAGAAGACCTGGCAGATGGTCTATGCAAGGACCAAGGATACTGGAAGGACTTTGTTGAAGACTTGGTGGAAATCCGAGAAGAGTGGCGGCTAGAGGATGAGGAGGTGGTGGTAGTGGTGGTGGTAGTGATCTTCTTCTTCTTCAAGGGTGCAAAGATAGCTGCCTGCTCAGCCTTCTCCAGCTTGTCCAGCATGCAGGGCCAGTTGACCTGAGAGGAGAGATGGATGCTTGGACCCTTGATTTTCTTGTAACCGAGGATGAGGTCAATGAGGGTGTCAGTGACAGAGAAGGAGATAAAGCCAAGCTTCTCTGCCAGGCCCTTCTCATAGTTATACTTGCAGATGAGCAGTTTCATGGCTTGGTCCATGAGGAACTGAACCATATACTCCTTCTTGGGGTTGAGGAGTGAGAAGTGAGACATGAGGGACTTGTGGGACTTGGTGGAGATTTCAGAGGGCAGCTTCCTGAGGGTCCTGGTCAACTTCTGGTACCTGGCCTAGGCAGCAGCCCAGGGGGGGAAAGGAGAGCTGTTATACCAGGAAGATCATACCAGCCAGGGGCCAGCCACATCCATCACATCATTCTCATCACATCCAGCGATGCTGCCGCACCCATAAAATGAGGCATGGGTCAAGTGTTCAGCACCTTGCTCACTCCTGACACAGTCAACACTCTTGCTATACTTGTCAGTACTATCACCTCTAACACCCCCTTCATCTCCCTCACTGCCACACCCAACACCACTCTTATCAAGCCTACCACTCCTGTAAGACACACTCAGCACCACTCCCACCAGTCACCACTGCCACATTCATTGCTCCTGTTGTACCACTGCTCCTGCCACACTCATCATCTGTCACCCCCAACACGTCCATCACACCAGTCACTCCAAAAAGATTTCACACCTACCATCCCTTTCATACCCTTCACTCAATTCCCAACATTTTAGTAGGGAGAAGGATGAGCTGGGCAAACAGCATGGTTAAAGGCCTTGAGTTTATGTCACATGAGCACTAACGGAAGTAACCCTGGATATTGACCCTGGAGACCACTGGGGTGGATAGTTGCCTTCAAGTGTGTGGAGAAGGGACCAGACCTGTTCTTCTTGGACCCAAAGTGCAGAACCAGGAGCCATAGCGACAAGGTGCAGAGAGGCCCATTGAGGCTAACAATGAAAACTGTTCCAATGTGACATGGGCTGCCTCTAGCATCCTAATAGCACCCACCTCCCAGCATTGTAAGGATCAAATGAGATAATCTTTGCAAACTGTTTAGCACAATATCTGGCACATAGACATAGTAGGCGATTAATAAATCCTTCCTTCCTTCCTCTCTCCCTCTTTCCCTCCCTCCTTTCTTCTCTCCCTCCTCCTCCCTCCTCCCTCCTCTCCTCCTCCTCCTTCCTTCCTTCCTTCCTTCCTTCCTTCCTTTCCTTCCTTCCTTCCTTCCCTCTCTCCCTCCCTCCTTTCTTCTCCCCAACCTTCCTTCCTTCCTTCCTTCCTTCCTTCCTTCCTTCCTTCCTTCCTTCCTTCCTTCCTTCCTTCCTTTCTTCCTTTCTCTCTCTAGAGATGGAGAAGTTACAGGAGTCCTCGATGGGGATGTTAGACCACATGGCCTTCCACCTCTGAGATTCTGTGATCCCAGGATTGCATTGATCACTCAAGTCACCACCAAACACTACCATCCCGTTCACCAGACCACCACTCCTAACACAACAAACATGCCTGTCACACCAATCATTCTTGTTATGCCCAATACAACAATATTCCTAAGCATGGCCCAAGGGGCAACCACCTGTTGTGTTCTGGCCTCCGGTGGACCCATGTCCAGGGTCTAGTAAATATGTCAGGACTGGTTGGGACCAGAAAGTTATAGAACATTGGAATCCCAGTTCTCTAAATCTCTGTGCCCTTTGGGGAGAGAAGTCCTCGAGAGGTCCTATGGGGTCCTGCTTTCACTGCCCCCCCCACTCTGAGAGCTTGACATATCCCAAGGGGCCTGAGACTTCTTCCTCTTGTTGGACCAGGGCGAGGGGGAGGGTGCCTCTGTCCAAAGAGAGCCCCAAGGAGCTTCCTAGAGGTACAGAAGATTACTCCTGTCAACCTCCCCACTGAGCCACCTTCACCTCCAAGCCCACTTGAACTTCAGGGCTGATCAAGGGAGTGTTCACCATCTCCTCTCCTCTCTTGGCTTTCCCCATGCTGCCACCCAGAAGCTGCAAAGGCCTTGGCTCCAAGCCAACTGGTGAGACCTCAGGGATGAGGGGGAGACCTCAGGGCCTGGAGCCTGGAATGGAAATCTTTAAAATATTAAAGTTAAAAAAAAGTTGCTTTAAAAAAAGTGTGTTAAAAAAAGAAAACCTTTATTGGTGTTTGTGAACTGTGTGGGGTGGGTGGTGAAGGGGGGATGGTCTCCCATCCCCCACTGCCTCCTTTGAGGCTGGCAGGATCCCCAACCCTCCTTGTAGAAGTCCTGAGAGGGGAAGGGAGGGAGGGGGAGGAGAGATGGGACTGTGGACTAGGGGATTCTGGGGGCCTCATTTCACTGTCTGCCCTCCTCCCCTCAGACAGAAAATGAGACACAGTAGGGTTGGGGAGCAGTCAGAAAACGGGACAAAAGGAAGAAAAGTCACCTTAAAAAGGAAGTTGTAGCTGTTCTTAGCAAAGAGGTTGTTTTGCCCGTTTCTTCTCAGGGAGAAGTCGGGTTGAGGAGGATCAGAAGGATGAGGCAGTGGCTGGGGGCCGGCCCTCCCTCCAGGACACTTCCCCCCCCCCCCCCCCCGACTCCCAGCCTCCTAAGCTTGTCCAGACTGGAATACCTGTCTCATAGTGTCGGAATCCTTCCTGATTCTGGCTCTGATTTGAGACAGGGCTCTGGCCTCCTGAACCTGGGCGTTGGCCTCTGCCAGCGCCTGGGCTTCAGCCTGGGCCTTCTCTCTGCGACGCCGGGCGGAGACAGCACCGGGGAGAGGCAAGGACAGGGACAGCACAGTCTGCTGCTCTTGGGTTTTGGCCTGCTGGCTCTGGGCCGTTTTGCTGTCGTCCTTGGAAGAACTGTCTGGGAAGTACCAAACGGCCTTGTGGGTGATGCGCTCCCACAGCCTGCCATTTGGGTCCCTTTCGTCTTCTTCCTCTTCCTCTTCCTCCTCTTCCTCCTCCTCTTCCTCCTCCTTTTCCTCCCCCTCTTCCTCCTCCTCTTCCTCCCCACCCTCGGTCTCTGGCTGCATCGCTGGGAAGAGGGGAACCCCGTCCCGGCGCTGTGCAAGCCTCAGTTTGAGCACGGCCTGGGTGACCACGTCCTGAAGGGCTGGGAAGAGCTGGTGCTCTGCCAGGAAGTCTAGGGTGTGGAAGGGCTCCTTCGTGGGGCAGTAGGAAGGCAGCTCCATGGAGGAGGAGGACGACGTTGAGCTCAGGAAGCCCAGCAGCAGCTCCACCAGCTCCTTCTCGAGCTCTTGTTTGATGAAGGCCAGCTCCTGCTCCATGATGCTGGGCGTTTCTGTGGAGCAGCTGACCTCTGTCTGGGTGCCTTTTCCCATGGCACCTCTCTGGCACACGGGAATGTGCTTCAGGGAGCTTGGCCTCTTGGTGGAGTACCCCTCTGTCTGGATGCCTTTTTCCATGTCACCGCTCTGGCACACGGGAATGTGCTTCAGGGAGCTGGGACTCTTGGTGGAGTACCCTTCAGTCTGGGTAGACTTGTTGGCCATGCAGGGAAGTGATGGAGGGCTGGGGATGGAAGACGGGCTGGGTAAACGGAAAGGGCTGGGCATCTGGGTCATTTTGGGCATCTGGGTCATGCTGGGCATCTGGGTCGTGCTGGGCTTCCAGGTAGGGCTGCACGTGCCCAGTGGGCTGGAAGCCTTGGTCCTACTGGCCTTGTCCAAAGCACTGAAGATCTTCAGCAGGCTGGGCATCTCATAAGACTTTCTCCGAACAGGTTCCAGGAGCTTGGACAGACATGCCAGCCTCTGCCCCCTGGACAACACCAGGTCCAGTGGGTCCAAGGACCTCTTCCAGAGGAAGAAGTCCTCTTTGTGAGAAGACATGGGATCTTTGCTTTTCTGCAAGGGAAGGAAGACAAGGGTGAGGCTCAACTCAGCTTCCTCCTCCCCTCTTCCCAGACTGTCCCAAGTTAACAAGCCCCAGCCTATGGGCCATATGATCTCTGGGGTGTGAGGAAGGACCTTCTTGCCACTTATCACCACCCCTATCCTCTGGTCTGAGTTGGGGAGACAGGAGACTGGACTCCATCCAACCTCCTCCCAAAGTAGATGCCTCAAGTCCTGTCCGCCTACTGGCTGGGGCCGCTGGTAGGTAGTACCTTCCTAAGAATCTGCCTCAAGTCTCTTTCTAGTTGAAACTTCTCTCGGATGGGTGGGAGGCGGGAGACAGGACTCCAACGCTCATAGCGGGAGACCTTTGGGCACCGCCACTGAGGATTCAGAAAGATCCTGCCCAGGCTGCCTCTGCCACGCAGGTCAGCAGAGGCCCTGCAGTCATCTCGGCTGTCATAGAGGTTGGAGTCAGAACTGGAGCTGGATGGATAGTTGTTGGGGAAGCCAGGGTAAAAGTGAGGGTGACCCCTGCGGAGTCTTCGGGCAGCTTCCAGGGCGTCCCTTTGCTCCTTCGCCTTCCGGCTGGGGCCCTTCTCCACATCGACCAGGGGCACACCAGCCTCTGTGCGCAGCTGGGTCACTTTCCTGGAGGCCTCATCCACTACCAGCTGGAGACTGTCCAGCACAGGGCTTGTGGCCAGAAAGTCCAAGAATTCTGAGAAAGGTTCAGCCTTGGGGGGCTTCTTGTGGCCATGGGGCCGAGGCGGCATGGGAATATGGAACGGACAGGGGGGTCGCAGGGGACCGTGCACCTTGTATGGGGGTCCCATTTCAGCACACACTGGCCTTTTGTGCACCTGAAACTAAAAGCAGTGAGACCCGTTATTGAGAGGTTGGGGTGTGGTGGGGGGTTCTCCAGGGAAGGAAGAAGCCCCTCCCCCAGGCTCTTGCCCTGCACTGGGGTGCCTCTCAGGAACTCTTGGTACTCCATTCCAGGCAACTCTCTGAGATAAAAAGTTGCTGACCTGTATTACTAAAGGAAGTGTCCCCAGCAGGAGCTTCGTGAGTGCCAGTCACACGGACAAAAGCCAAAGACAAAAAACACGATACATTCTATTGGGATGAGACACTCCATAATTCCACAAGGTTGTAGTAAACACCTCCTATGAGGCATGCACCATGCTAGGTGCTGGGGATAGGAAGGGAGGGAGGAGGGGAGGAAGGAAAAAAAGAAGAAAGAAAAGGAAAGAAGAAGGGAATGAAAGAAAGGAGGGGAGGGAGGAAAGAAGGGAAGAAGGAAGGAAAGGATGAAGGAAGGAATAAAAGAAGGAAGGCAGAAAGGAAGGGAAGAAAGAAATGAAGGAAAAGGAGGAAGAAGGGGGACAGCTAGGTGGCACAGTGGATAGAGCACTGGCCCTGGAGTCAGGAGGACCTGAGTTCAAATCGGACTTCAGACACACAATACTCACTAACTGTGTGACTCTGGGCAACTCACTTAATCCCAATTGCCTCAACAAAAAACAAAAAACAAAAAACAAAAAAAAGGAGGAAGAAGAGAAGAAAAGGAGAAAGGGAAGGAAGAAAAGAGAGGAAAGAAGGAAAAGAAAGGAAGTGAAGGAGGGAGGAAAGGAGGGACAGAAAGAAGGAAGAGAGGGAAAAAGGGAGGGAGGAGGGAAGGAAAGAAGGTACGAAATGAAGTGAGGGACAGGGAGGAGGTAGAGAGTGAGGGAAGGAAGGAAAGAAGGGGGGAAGAAAGGAGGGAGGAAGGAACAAAGGAAGAGAGGAAGGAAGAAAAGATGGAAGGAAGGAAGAGGGAAAGGAAGAAAGAAGGGAGGGAGGAGTCAAGGAAAGAAGTATTTATTAATTGCCTACTATATGCCAAGTATGGTGCTAACCACTGGGCCAGAGCCCAGGCTCTTGGAAACTTCTGGCCTCCCGGGGTATTGGGACACCGAGAGGTTGGGCAGGGATAAGTTAGCTTCCCACCAGGTCCTCCAGAACTCAGGATACTTCCATCCTCTTCTGAGACGGGACACCCAAAGCTTAGAACAAAATACTGCCCATGTGGGGATTCCCATCCCAGTTCTAACTTCCAGAATTCAATTCCAAAGGAAAAAAAATCGGCAGCATCTAAGGAGCCATCTCAGGTTTCTAGGGAGGAAGTTTAGATAGCACATGAGTAGTCTTAAGGGGAAGGAGTATTTCATTTTTGGTGTTGTATCCCCAGAACTTTGGACAGCACCACACACACACACACACACAACACACACACACACACACACACACACACACACACCGGAGGCATGAGTTCATTAGTTTAGGGAGCTCCTGTTGGAGAAACTTCAACTAATAATACAGATCGGTACAACTTGTTTGTATATTCTGGTCTTAGAGGGTTGCCTAGACTGGACCAGTTTGAGGTCCAGTGATTTGTCCAGGGTCACATGGCCATATGGGAGAGGCTCCAAGGTCATCATACTGACTAGCCTCCTTATTTCTGTCCCCCTCCTGCTTTATCAATGCTTAAACAATAGTTAGTTTCTCCCCTATAGCCCTGAGAGGAAAAGCTGACTGGGTTCCTTCTGTTAAACAGATGATAAAGCTGAGAGGTCAGAAAGGTGATTTGACATGCCCCCATGGTCACCCAGACAGTGTAGTGGTCAACAGAAGTGGGATTCCCACCCAGGCCTCCTGACCCCAAATCCAGAGGTCTTTCCTCAGCGTCCCAACTACCTTTCTCACGTGGGCTGGCCTTGGGGAAAACCAGGGTTAACTTTCAGAAGAGGCTGCTTGGGTTTAAAACTCAAGCTCAGCATATGGCCACATTGAGGGGCAGCCATTGGTGAGGGTGTGCTGTGGAATTAAATCTAGGGGATTCCCATGGTGGGAAGGAAGATAAGGGGCCCCTCTGGAAGAGGAGAGAGAATAAAGTGGAGAGTGGAGCCTGAGGTCACATGAAGAACTTGGGCCTGTATGTAGGGAATGAGCAAAAGTCTATGGAGTTGGATGGAGTGGGGGCTGATTTGGGGATGGGAGAGAGAAAGTATGGGGCCCATGTGGGAGTATGGCCCAGGGCATGTAAGTTCAAGGAAGCCTAGGGTAGAGTGGGACATGTGGGCCTAGAGGAACTTGAGATCACGTTAGAGAACCCGGATAAGGAGTGAGCCGTGTGGGGTGAAATCCTGTTAGATGAGGTGGGTTCTTTGAGGGAGTGGGGCTGGTGAGGGCATAGGGGAGGAGATTGAAGAAGCTGGGATTCCTGTGGAAGGTGGTTGGTGGGGTGGGGGTGAGGAGTGTGGGTTGAAAGGTGAGGTCCTGTGGGGGGGTGAACTCTGTGGGTTTGGATTGGGGGTGGCAAGTATGAGCTGAGAACCTATGGAACCTGGGGTCAGCTGAGGTTGGGCTCCCCAAATGTGGTGGTGAAGGCTATGGGTGTGAGCTGAGGGCTGGGATCCTGCTGGTGGAGTGGGGAGGACTAACTCAGAGGGGTCTGTTTCCCAGGAAGGGGAGCCCCCCTTACCCGCGGGGGTCCCAGGGTGCCTTCATCATCGGCCAAGTACCCTGAGTGGTGGCGGCGACTGCCTGTGTTCCTATGGTGGACAGGGCCCAAACCCTCGCTGCTGTGGGAGTCCTGAGCTTCCACGTTCTGGGCAATTTTGTCGGCCCCGGAGGTCTGAGGGACGGAGGTCTGGCCGTCCAGGCCGATGCTGCTCTGGGAGGCCCGAGGGATAGAGGTCCTGGAGCTCTGGCCGATGTAGTCGTGGGCGTCCTGGGTGTCCTGGGTGTCCTGGGCGACGTTGCTCTGGGAGGCCCGAAGGATAGAGGTCTTGGAGTCCCTGCCAATGGAGCTCCGCGAGCGACGCTCGCCGAAGAACAGAGAGTTTAGTTTGATGGAGGTCTGGGACTCGCGGGCTTCTGAGGGCCGAAACTTATTGTGGGCTGAGGATCGCGGGTGCTGCCGCTCGTCGCTTCGCTTTTGGGAGGAGGTGACCCGATGCACCCGGTGACCGAGAGTCTGTGGCTGGACCTCGGAGTCCTTCAGGGTCCGGGCGTCGGAAGCCTGGGAGTACACGTCCAGAATGGTGCTCCGCAGGATTTCGGAGTCCCTCAAGGACTGTAGGAAAGAGGTTTGCGAGTCCTCCGCCTTGGTAGTCCAGGACGTCTGGGTGACGGAGTCTTGTGAGATGCGGGCTCGGGGTTCTTCCTGGGTTGGTCTCAATTCGGCTTCCATCTCCCGTCTGGGCTAAGGCTCGGGCTCCTAGACGGCGCCCCTGCGGCTCCAGCTCGGGCTCCAGCTCCCACTGGCCAAACGCGTCGGTGCTCGGCTGCGGCAGCTCTGTGGAGGGCAAGCGGCTAGGCTCCGCCTGCTCGCGCCGGCTCCCTTCCCACGCTGCCCGGTCCTCCTACTCGCTCCGCTCCTGGCAACAGCCAACAGGGCGCTCTGAGGCAGCCAGAGAGAGCGAGAGCCAGCAGCCGCTCCCGGATTCCACCAGCTGTGTGCGGCTCAGTGACGGCCCTCTCTTTGCACGATGCCACCCGATTGGCTTGGGGGCGTTCGGAGACGCGTCCCATTGGTCTCTGCTCTCCCAGCGGACAAAGGAAGCGAAGTCATTGTTGCGAAAGCTCGAACTCGGCTCCTGAGGAGACTAGTTAGTGGGGTAAGACCCCAGATCAGGAGAGCCGCTTAGTTAATTCCCGGGCGGCCTGGGAATGGAAGTGAGGGTTAGGGGAGAGGTGTGATCTCACAGCCAAACGATGTCCCACCCTTAGTTCTCCACGCCCTGTCCTGTCCAGCGCTCCCATTCCTCTGCCTTCAGAGGCGACTTCCCACCGGCCGCTTCCGGCCGGGTCCGCAGTCCTCTGGCCTAGTTTCGGCTCGGCTCCGCTTCTTCCACCTTCCCCCTGCTCTCTCTTCTCCAATTTCTTCCTCTCAGGCTCCTTCAGTTCCATGGCCTCAACTAGCACCTCTGGGCAGCAGATTCTGGGAGCACTTAGCACATCTCACCAAGTCTGCTGTGTGCGTGCATGCATGCCTGAATGAATGCATGAAAAAAAAAAAAGCATTTTTGAAACATTTCCTATGGGCCAGTCACCGTGCTTAAGGCTGGAAATAGAAATACAGAAGACCTCAGGGTCTGCATTCTAATGTAGGAAGCCACATATAAAAGGGAATGTGGCCAGGGGAGGAAGTGTCTGGGGGAGTTACAGGGATGGTGAGCTTATCCAGAGATCAGTCAATTGATAGGCCCCTTCCAGAAACCGACGATTTGATGACCAAGTCCAGAGCAAATGGCAAGATGGTTGGGTGAGATGTGAACCACAGGCTGGCCTCTTGGTCTGGGTCAGGCTAGATATAATGGACCAACAAAGTTTGACTCAGTTACTCAACGAAGAAACCTTGGTCCCGAATTGGAAGCTATATAACTTTCACTTTATTTTTTTAGGCCATAGAGTATTTTAAAAAATATTTTATTTTTTCAATTACATGTAAAGACAATTTTTAAGATTAATTTAAAAATTTTTGAGTTCCAATTTTTTCCCCTTTCCTCCCCTCCCTAAAAACTAAGAATTTTAAATAGGTTATATATGTACAATCATGTAAACTATTTCCATGTTAATCATGTTATGAAAGAAGAAATAGACCAAAAGGGGAAAAAATGAAACAGACAAAGAAAGGAAAAACAGTGTGGTTTGGTCTGCATTCAGACTCCATCTGAACTGATCAACTGAACTGACTGATGACTCCATCAGTTCTCTGGATGTGGATAGCATTTTCCATCATAAGTTCTTTGGAATTGTCTTGGATGGCTGTATTGCTGAGAAGAACTAAGTTATTCATAGTCCATTAGGCCATGGATTCTCTTTAATTTTTATTTATATAAAGCACTTTTAATACATTATTTCATTTAAACCTCACAACAACCTTGTGATATAAGTACAAAACTTATTTTTATCTCTGTTTTAAAATGAAGAAACTTCAGCAGTAAAGTTAAATCAATTTTTTTCTCCACTTAATAGTATTTTCCCAATTGCATGTAAAAATAGTTTTCAACATTCACTTTTATAAGATTTGGATTCTAAATTTTTTTCTCCCAGACTTCCTTCCCTCCTCCTCCCCTCTCCCCTCTTCAAAATGGCAAGTGATCTGATATAGGCTCTACATGTACAATCATATTGAACATATTTTCACATTAATCATGTTGTGAAAGAAGAGTCAGAACAAAAGGGGAAAACCACAGGAAAGAAAAAAAAAACAAAAGAGAAAATAGTCTGCTTCTATCTGCATTCAGACCCCATAGTTCTTTCACTGGATGTGGATGGCTTTTTCCATCATGAGTCTTTTGGAATTGTCTTGGGTCATTAAATTGCTGAGATCTAAGTCTGTCATAGTTGATCATTACACAATGCTGCTGTTACTGTGTACAGTGTACTCCTGGTTCTGCTCACTTCACTCAGTATCAGTCCATACAAGTCTTTCCAGGTTTTTCTGAAATCTGCCTGCTCATCTTTTCTTATAGCACAATGGTATTCCAATCCATTCGTATACCACAACTTGTTTAGCCATTCCCCAATGGATGGGCATTCCTTCAATTTCCAATTCTTTGCCACCACATGAGGAGCTGCTATAAATATTTTTGTACATGTGGGTCCTTTTCCTTTTTTTAGGATCTCTTTGGGACACAGACCTAGTAGAGGTATTGCTGGATCAAAGGGTATTAGGCTGTGAATTCTTAACCTGGGAGGCATGAATTTGTTTTGTATGTGTGTATACACATATATGTACATATATGTGTATATATACATACACATGCACATATATAGCTATAGACGTGTGTATATGTGTGTGTGTATACACACATGCATATGTGTACACATATGGAGGTGTGAGTGGGCATGCTGTATTGTTTTGCCAGTGTAGATTAGGTGTGTCCACATGGATATATCTAGATGTGGCTCTCAGGGAGGCAAGAATAGATATTTGTAGGGTCTCTTCCCCCACCCTTCTTCAATGGAGACCTTGATTCCTGCTGGGAGTGGGAGCAGGACATTGGAAGCAGAAGCCACTTCAGCTGTCCTCAGAGAGAAGGGGTACCAAGCTAGAAGGACACTGATCTGCTCCCTTAAATATTGTTAGCCTAGAAATGTAATCTTTGGTTCAAGCTGTGGTCCTGATTGCTATCCCTTTCTGGGGAAGGAGTATCCCAAGTTATATACCTAAGACTTGATTCCCTTTCTACCAGGAGTTGAATTAATTCCTTTAAGTATTGATTGATTTGATCTCCTTGCTGTCCCAGGGACTCTCAAAAGTCTCCAGGATGACAATTTGAAAGTGCTGATTCTGCAGCACTCAGCTTTCCTCATAGTCCAGCTCTCACATATTGAGATCGGAAAAACCATGGCTTTGACTATACCGACCTTTGTTGGCAAGGTGATGTCTCTGCTTTTTAGTGTGCTGTACAGATTTTCCATAGTTTTCCTTCCAAGGAGCAAGCATCTTTTAATTTCATGGCTGTGGTCACTGTCTACAGTAATCTTTGAGTCCAAGAATAGAAAATCTGACACTGCTTCCATTTCTTCTCCCTCTATTTGCCAGGAAGTGATGGGACTGGTTGCCATGATCTTCAGTTTTTGTTGGGAGGAAGGGGGTTTATGTTAAGCTTCAAGCCAGCTTTTAAACTCTCTTCTTTCACCCTCATCAAGAGATTTCTTAATTGTTCTTCACTTTCTGCCATCAGAGAGGTATCATCTGCATATCTGAGACTGTCAATATTTCTCCTGGCAACCTTAATTCTGACTTTTGATTCATTCAGCCTGGCATTTCATATGATGTACTCTACATAGAAGTGAAATAAACAAGGTGACAAGATACAGCCTTGTCGTACTCCTCTCCCAATCTTCAACCAATCCGTTGCTCCATGTTCAGTTCTAACTTTTGCTTCCTGAACAACATACAGGTTCCTCAGTAGACAGGTAAGATGATCTGGTACTTTCATCTCTTTGAGGACTTGCCATGTTTTGTTGTGATCCACACAGACAAAGGCTTCAGAGTATGAAATGAACATAATATAATGAAAATGTATTGAAAAAGAAGTAGGTGTTTTTCTGGAACTCTCTTGCTTTCTCCATAATCCAGCAAATGCTGACAATTTGGTCTCTAGTTCCTCTGCCTCTTAAAAAACCAGCCTGTACTTTTTTTTTCACTATTCATTCTTTTGTTTTTCTCAATTACATGTAGCAAAAAAATTTTTTTAATTTTTAATATTTTGTTTTTTAAAATGTTGAGTTCCAAGTTCTCTCCCTCCTTCTCTACCCTTTCCCCTCCTTGAGAAGACAAGCAATTTGATATAGATTATACATGTGCAGTCATGCAAATTATTTCCATATTAGCCATATCACTATTCATTCTTGATAATTAAAAATAGCTCACATTTATATGCACTTAAAGATCTGCAAAGCCCTTTCATCACCACAACCCTGTAAGGTATGTCATATACACATTATCCCCATTTTGTAGATGAGGGAACCAAGACTCAGATTAAGCGATTTAGATAGAGTTCACTGTATATGTCTCTTTTTCCCCCTAAATTTATTTAGTATTTTATTTTCCCCCAGTTACATGTAAAAACAATTTTTAACACTCATTTTAAAAATTTTGAATTTCAAATTCTCTCCCTTCCTCCCCCCTCCCCCCAACTCTTCTCATTGAGAAGGCAAGAAATTTAATATACCAGCCTGTACTTCTGGTTTCAGTTCACATATTGCTGAAGCCTAGATTGCAGAATCTCAAACATAACCTTGCTGGCATGTGAAATGAGGGCAATCGTTCGATAATTTGAACATTCCTTGGCATTGCGCTTCTCTAGTATTGGGACATAAACTGGTTTTTCCAAAAAGTGGCCACTGTTGAGTTTCCCAACTCTCCAGAATACTGAGTACAGAACTTTAACAACATTATCTTTTAGGATTTTAAATAGCTCAGCTGGGATTCCATCACCTCCACTAGCCTTATAGTTAGCAGTGCTTCTGTAAGGCTCACTTGACTTCTTTCTCCTGGATTAGTATTAGTAACCACACCTTGTGGTTATCGGAGATGCTAAGATCTTTCTTGCATAGTTCTTTTGTGTGTTCTTGCCACCTTTTCTTAATCTCTTCTGCTTCTATTAAGTCTCTGTCATTTTTGTCTTTTATTTTCATGAAATGGTCCCTTGATGTCTCATTTTCTTGTAGAGATCTCTTGTCTTTCTCATTCTACTGTTTTCTTCTATTTCTTTGCATTGCTCATTTGAGAAAACCTTATCTCTCCTTGATATTCTCTGGAATTCTGTATTCATCTGGGTAGATCTTTCTCTTTCCTTCTTTACTCAGCTATTTGTAAAGCCTCATCAAATACCATTTTGCTTTCTTGCTCTCATTTTTCTTTGGAAAGTTTTTTGTTGCTGCCTCTTATATAGTATTGCAAACCTCTGTTCATAGTTCTCCAGGCATTTTATCTACCAGATCTAATCCCTGAAATCCATTCATTACTTCTGTTAACAGGATTTTACTGAGCTAGTCTCTACCCTGAAAATGATGAAACAACAGGCCAGAGAAAAGTGCTGGTAATCACGTAGCCGTTTAATTCATTAGTTTCATTGTGAAGAAAACTTTGCAAATCTAGAATTCTCCTGATCAGAATTCCACCTGGCTGAAGTGAAGACAGAAATTATATACATAAATCATAAGTGGGAAGGAAGAGGGGAAGGTGGATTTCAAACAATCGTTCCCAAGGCCAGAGTGGTTTTCCACAAGAAACCCACAAATGGAAGACAATACAACAATTCTGGAGTCCTGTGAGAGCAATAGCGCTCAGGTCCTTGAGGGTACTTACTTGGTAGGTCATAGGACCAGAGTTCTGTGATGGGAACAGGTTCTACAGTCTTTGATTTACTTCACTTCAGGTATGAAGGCAGAAGAATGCCAGTGATTGTGAGCCTTGTCAAAGTTTGATCAGTTCAAGCTGTATCGTGAGTCTGACTCACAAGCTGGAAAAGGCAGTTCTGAAAAATCTAATCTATTAGCGTATTCATTACACATATGATATTGATTATTCTAAAAATCAGAATTCCCTCCACACTTCCACATCATCTTCATAAGGGATGTTATTTATGTCATACCTAAATGGTCTGATAGTTTTCCCTATTTTCTTCAATGTAAGTCTGAATTTTGCAATAGGAACCTCATGGTCTGAACCATAGTCAGTTCCAGGTCTTGTTATAACTGACTGTATAGAGCTTTGGCTGCAAAGTATATCATCAGTCTGATTTCTCCATTGGCCATCTGGTGATGTTCTGGGTTGGTGAAAAAAGTGTTTGTTGTGACTAGTGAGTTATCTTGAAAAAAACAAAACAAAACTCTATTAGTCTCTGCCCTGTTTAATTTTGTACTCCAGGGCCAGACTTGCCCGTCCTTCTAATTATATTTTGATTTCCTACTTCAAAATGCCAATCCCTGATGATGAGAGTGACATCTTTTTTTTTGTATGTTATTTCCAGAAGATGTAAGTCTTCACAAAACCGATCGACTCTGGCTTCTGCATGAGGGGTAGGAGCACAGACTTGTGTTACTGTGACATGGAACCACTTACACAGCATCAATTTCTTGTTGTTGTCGTTGATATTGATTGCAGCTTTGTGGTATAGTTTGAGATCTGGTGGTGCTAAGTCCCCTTCATTCTCACTTTTCTTCCATTAATTCCTCTGACGTTCTTGATCTTTTATTTCTCTAGATGAATTTTGTTATTCTTTTTCTTATTCTATAAAGTAATCATTTGGTAGTCCCATTGGTATGGCACTGAATACGTGAATTAATTTGGGTAGAATTGTCATTTTATTATATTGGCTTGGCCTACTCGTGGCAATTAATATTTTTCTAATTGTTTAGATCTGACTTTATTTGTGTAATAAGTGTTTTTTAATTGTATTCATGTAGTTCCTAATTTTTTCTTGGCATGTAGGCTCTCAAGTATTTTATATCATCTATAGTTATTTTAAATGGAGTTTCTCTTTCTATCTCTTGTTGCTATACTTTGTTGGTAATATATAGAAATGCAGATGATTTACAAGGGTTTATTTTGTATCCTGTAGTTTTGCTGACGTCGTTTGTTATTTCAATAAGTTTTTTAGTTGATTCTGTAGGATTCTCCAAGTATACCATCATATTGTCTGCAAAGAGTGATAGTTTTGTTTCCTCATTGTCTATTCTAATTCCTTCTATTTCTTTTTCTTCTCTTAGTGCTATGACTAATATTTCTAGTGCAACATTGAATAATAGTGTTGACAATGGGTATTTGCTGCACCCTGATCTTATTTGGAAGGCTAGCTTATCCCCATCACAGAGGATGCTTACTGATGGTTTTAGATAGATATTACTTATTTTTTTAAGGAAAGCTCTGGTGTTTTTAAGGAAAGCTTTCTAGTGTTTTTAATAGGCACGAGTGTTTTATTTTGTCAAAAGTTTTTTTCCACATCTATTGAGATAATCATATGATTTCTTGGTTTTGTTATTGATATAGTCAAATATGCTGATGATTTTCCTAGTATTGAACCAGCCCTGCATTCCCAACATAAATTGCATCTGGTCATACTGTGTGATCTTTGTGATATATTGCTGTCATATTGTTGCTAATATTTTATTTAAAATTTTTGCAACAATATTCATTAAGGAAATTGGTTATAATTTTTTTTTCTTTGTTTTTGCTCTTACTGGTTTAGGTATCAGCACCATATTTGCATTGTAAAAGAACTTTGTTTTGACTTTTTCTTTGTTTATTTTTCCAAATAGCTCATACAGTATTGGAATTAATTGTTCTTTAAATGTTTGGTAGAATTTACTTGTTACTCCATCTGGTCCTGGGGATTTTTTCTTAGGGAGATCATTGATGGCTTATTTAATTTCTTTTTCTAAGATATGGTTATTTAAGTATTCTATTTTCCCTTCTGTTAATCTGGGCAATTTATATTTTAGTAAATATTCATCCATTTCACTTAGATTGTTAGATTTATTGGCATATAATTGGGCAAAATAGCTCCTAATTATTGCTTTAATTTCTTCTTCCTTTTTGATACTGGTAATTTGGTTTTCTTCTTTCTTTTTTTAAACTTTTTTGTTGCTATTTATTATGAAAAATACTTTCGTGTGTGTGTGTGTGTGTGTGTGTGTGTGAGGCAATTGGGGTTAAGTGACTTGCACAGGGTCACATAGCTAGTATCAAGTGCCTGAGGCCGGATTTGAACTCAGGTCCTTCTGACTCCAGGGCTGATGCTGTATCTACTGCATCACCTAGTTGCCCTTCTTTCTTTTTTTAATTAAATTAACCAAATGGTGTATCTTTTATGTTAGTTTTTCTTTCATAAAACCAGCTTCTAGTTTTATTTATTAGTTCAATGGTTTTCTTACTTTCAATTTTATTAGTTTCTCCTTTGATTTTCAGAATTTCTAATTTGGTGTTTAATTGGGAATTTTTAGTTTGTCCTTTTTCTAGGTTTTTTTGGGATTGTTTTTTTAAGTTATATGCCCAAGTCATTGACTTGTTTTATCTCTGTTTTGTTGGTGTAAGTGTTTAGAGATATAAATTTTCCCCGAAGTACTGCTTTGGTTGCAACTCATTCATTTTGTTATGTTATCTCATTGTTGTCTTTCTTTTTAATGAAATTACTGGGTTGTTTCTATGATTTGTTCTTTGACCCACTTATTCTTTAGCATTAGATTATTTAGTTTCCAATTGATTTTTAAGTTATGTTTCTATGCCTTTTTATTAAATTTGTTATTGTGCTATTATCTGAAAAGGATGCATTTAATATTTCTGGTTTTCTGCATTTGAATGTGAGGTTTTTATGCCCTAATACATAGTCAATTTTTGTGTAGATGTCGTGTACTACTGAGAAAAAGATTTCTTCCTTCCTATTCCCATTCAATTTTCTCCAGAGGTTTAGTATATTTAACTTTTCTGAAATTCTATTCATCTCCTTAACTTCTATCTTGCTTATTTTTTTAGTTAGATTTATCTAGTTCTGAGGGGTGAAAGTTGAAGTCTGCCCATTAGTACAGTTTTACTGTATGTTTCCTCCTGTAACTAATTTAACTTTTCCTTTAAGAATATGGACACTAAGTGAAATGAGCAAAACCAGCAGAACATTGTACACAGTAAGAGCCACATTGTGTGATAAACAACTATGAATGACTTAGCTCTTCTCAGCAATACAATGATCTAAGACAACCCCAACGACTCATGATGGAAAATACTACCCACATCCAGAGAAAGAACTGATGGAGTCTGAATCAGATGGAAGCATGCTAGTTTCACTTCTTTTCATGTTTTTTTCCCCTTTTGGTCTGCTTCTTTTTTCACAACATGACTAATATAGAAATATATTTTACATTATTGCACATAGATAACCTATATCAAATTGCTTACCATTTTAGGAAAGGGAAAGGAGAGGGAGGGAGGGAGAAAAATTTGGAACTCAAAATTTTTTTTAAATAATTGTTAAAAAATTGTCTTTACATACAATTGGAAAAAATAAAATACTATTTAAAAAAGAATTTTGATGCTATGCCATTTGGTACATTTAAATTACTTCATTGTCTATGGTGACCTTTTAGCAAAATGTAGTTTTTCTGATTATCTCTTTTAATTAGATCTATTTTTGCTTTTGCTTTGTCTGAGATCATGATCGCTACTCTTGCTTTTTTTTTTATTCAGCTGAAACATAATAGATTTTGCTGCAACCCTTACCTTTATTTTTATGTGTCTCTCTGATCCAAGTGTGTTTCTTGTAAACAACATATTGTGGAATTCTGGTTTTTAATCCACTGTGCTATCTTTTTGCATTTTGTGGGTGAGTCCATCCCATTCACATTCACAGTTATGATAACTGTGTATTTCATCCCATCCTATTTCCCCCCATGTTTATCCTTCTCTCTCTCTTCTTTCATTCTGTCTCTCCTCAAAAAGTGTTTTCCTTCTGACCACCACCTCTCCCAATCCACCCTCCCTTCTATCACCTCTCCTTTCTCTTATCCCCCTCCCCCTACTTCCCTGTAGGGTAAGATAGATTTCTATATCCAATTGAATGTGTATGTTATTCCCTCTTTGAGCCAATTCTAATGACAGTAAGGATCAAGCATTGTCTTCCACTCCCCCTGCATTTTTCCTTCCACTGTAAAAGCTCTTTCATGCCTCTTTTATGTGATATAATTTACCCCATTTGACCTCTTCCTTCCCCCTTCTCGAAATGCATCCCTCCTTCTCACTTGGTAAGTTTTGGGGGGTTTTTTTGGATATCGTCCCAACATAGTCAACTCACACCCATGCCCTGTCTATGTATACTCTTTCTAAATGCCCTAATCACGAGAAAGTTCTTAGGATTTACAAGTATCATCTTCCCATGTAGGAATGTAAACAGTTTAAACTTAGTGAATCTTTATGATTTACCTTTCTTGTTTACTTTGTCATGCTTCTCTTGAGTCTTATATTTGAAAGTCAGATTTTCTATTCAGCTCTAGTCTTTTCATCAGGAATACTTGAAAGTCCTGTATTTCATTGAATGTCTATTTTTTCCTCCTGAAAGATTATACTCAGTTTTGCTAGGTAGATGATTCTTGGTTGTAATCCTAGTTCTTTTGCCTTCTGGAATATTACATTCTAAGACCTCTAATCCTAATGTAGAAGCTGCCAAATCTTGTGTTATTCTGACTGTGGCTCCATGATATTTGAATTGATTCTTTCTGGTAGCTTGTAGTATTTTCTTTTTGACCTGGGAGCTCTAGAATTTGGCTATAATATTTTTGGGAGTTTTCTTTTGGGAACTCTTTCAGGAGGTGAGCAGTGGATTCTTTCAATTTCTATTTTACCTTCTGGTTCTAGAATATCAGGGCAATTTTCCTTCATAATTTTTTGAAATATGATGTTTGAAATATGATATCTGGTGCTGAGTGAAGTGAGCAGAACCAAGAGGACTTTGTACACAATAACAGCCACATTATACAATGACTACGATTGTTAAACTGAACCCTTCTCAGCATTACGAGGATCTAAGACACCTCTAGAGGCCTTGGGATGGAAAATGCTGTCCGCATCCAAAGAAAGAACTATGAAAGTCAAATCGCTATCACTTATTTTTACCTTCTGTTGAGTTTTGTTTCGTCTTTCTGATGGTTCCTCCTGTCGGTTTCAATTTTTACTTACAACTTCACTAATGTGAAAATATGTTTAATGGGTATGTAAATGTAAAGCCTATATCAGATTGTGTGCCATCTTGGGGAGGGTGGGGGAGAGGAAAGGGGAGAAAAATTTTCAACTCAAAAGCATATGGAAGTGATTGTTGACAAATCAAAATAAATTAATACAATTTTAAATAAAAGAAATATGATATCTGGTTCTAGAATATCAGGGCAATTTTCCTTCATAATTTTTTGAAATATGATGTTCAGGCTTTTTTTTTTTTTCACCATGGTTTTCAGGTAGTCTAATAATTCTTAAATTATCTCTCCTCAATCTACTTTTCAGGTCATTTTCCAATGAGATATTTCACATTTTCTTCTATTTTTAAAAATTCTTTTGATTTTTAAAATTGTTTCTTGATATGTCATAGAGTCATCAGCTTCCACTTGCCCAATTCTAATTTTTAAGGAATTATTTTCTTTGTTAAGCTTTTGTATCTCTGTTTTCATTTGTCCTATTCTACTTTTTAAGGAATTCTTTTCTTCGGTGAATTTTGCCTCTTTTACCATTTGTCCTATTCTATTTTAAGGTGTTATTTTCTTCAGTAATTTTTCATATACCCCCTTTACCAAGCTGTTGGTTCTTTTTCCTGATTTCCTTGCATCACTCTCATTTCTTTTCCCAATTTATCCTCTACCTTTCATACTTGGTTTTAAAAATCCATTTTGAGCTTTTCCAGGAGTTTTTTTTTTTTGTCCTGAGGCCTTTTTCTTCACGGTTTTGCATGTAGCTGCTTTGATTTCTTTGTCTTCTGCTGAATTTGTGTTTTTATCTTCCCTGTCACCATAGTAACTTTCTATGATCAGGTTCTTTTTTTATTGTTTGCTCATTTTTCTAGCCTATTTCTTGACTTTGAACTTTATGTTAAAGTTGGGCTCTTGCTCTCAGGGTGGAGTAGACATTGTCCCAATTTTCAGGTTTTTCTTGCTGATGCTTTCAGAGTTAGTTCTGGGTGTTTATAAGTTTTCAGTTCTTTCGAGTTCTTGTGATCTGAGGAGAGGTGTGGTCATTGCTTTCCTGGCCTGTGCTCTGGTCAGTGAGCCACAGCAAACACTCTTTTCTGCCCTAGAGCTTTGACCAGGCTCCCTATTCCTGCTAATTAATGCTCCTCCTAGCAGTGGGACTACAACCCAGAACCTCCTATGGGTGATGCAACAGTGTTCTGCTCCCAATGCCAGCCAAAGGTCCTCCTGTAATCTCTTTCTGACCAGTTGTCTGACCCACTTAGGTCTGTGGGCTGACAGCTCCAGAAGCCACCTCCACCACTAATTCCATTGCTCCCTAGGCCTGCTGCTGGTTTCTTGGGGCATTGCCTACAATGGTGTGGACTGAGCACCACTCATGCCCAGTGAGACAGACCTTTCCTGCCAACTTTCTAAGTTGTCTTGGTTTGGAAAATTGTTTCACCTTGACCTTTTGTTGGTTCTACCACTCCTGAAATTATTTTGATGTAGTACTTTCAAAGTTGTTTGGAGGGGAATTTGGGAGAGTTCAGATAAGTCTCTACCTTTACTTCACCATCCTGGCTCCACCCCCTCTTCATCTAGTTTGTTGCTGTTGTGGACCCTCCAGGTTTCACTTAATTAAACTATTGTATCATATCATCTATCATAATATATGCAAGTAGTGATCGTTTTATTTCCTCTTTGTTTGTGCTTATCCCCTCAATTTCCTTTTCCTGCTATAAACACGCTTTTATCTTCATATTGAATAGTAATGGTAAGCATGGACATCCTTGCATTGCCCCTGGTCTAACTGGAAAGGCATATCATTTCTTCCCATTACAGATTATGTTGGCTTTTGGTTTTAGGGAGATACTATTTATCACATTAAGGAAAACTCTGCTTATTTCAATCCTCTCTAATTTTTTTTAAAAATAGGAATGAATGTTATAGCTTGTCAAAAGTTTTTTCTGCATCTACTGAAATATTTTTATTTTCTTATTATCAACTATGCTTATAGTTTTACTAATACTGAACCAGCTCTGCATTCCAGGTATAAATCTAGCTTGGTTGTAGTGTATAACCTTTGTCATATGGGATGTAGTCTCCTTGCTAATATTTTATTTAAAATTTTTACCTCAATATTCATTATGGATATTGATCTGTTGTTTTCTTTCCCTGCTTTGCCTCTTTCTGGTTTAGGTATCCAGACCATATTTCTGTCATAGAAGAAATTTCTCCCATTTACTTTTCTTTTCTTTTTTTCTTTTTGGTGAGGCAATCAGGGTTAAGTGACTTGCCCAAGGTCACACAGCTAGTAAGTGTCATGTGTCTGAGACTGGATTTGAACTCACGTCCTCCTGACTCCAAGGCCAGAGCTCTATCCACTGCGCCACCTAGCTGCCCCTCCATTTACTTTTCAATGGCCCTTTTGAGAAAAGAAGGTAATAAGCACTTACATAGTGCCTTCTATGTGCCAGACACCATGCTAAACATTTTTTACAAATATCTCATTTGATCCTCACAACAACCATGCAACATATTTTTATCCCCCCCCAGTGTCTCTGAGGAAACTGAGGCAGATAGAGGTGAAGTGGCTTACCTAGGGTCATAGCAAGTGTCTGAGGCTGGGTTTGAACTCAGGTCTTCCTGACTCTAGTCCCATTGTCCTAACCATTACACCATCAGCTGCCTCTCAAATCTTTTAGCCTCTGCAGAACTTCAGCTTTTGCTGAATTCTCATTGGGGCTTCCTCCTCATAATAGTTAAAAGAATACTGATAAGATTTTTATTTACATGAGTCAAAGGAGTTCAGACTAAAGTACTTCTGTAACATAATTACATAATACATAGCCCTGAAGTGTGGGGTAAAGAAAAGATGTTTTTTTTTTTTCAGTTTGCTTTGCATATTTCACCTTCAGTCTTCTGGACTCCTGGTGTCTCAAAGTGTTGATAAGAGCTCTATAGCATTTCTTTCTCTTTTTTAAAACAACATAATTGTCCTGCTTTTCTCTTTTTATCATGTCTACATTTTGCTTTATCTGAAATCGTGATTGTCACCTCTACTTTTTTAGTTCAACTGAAGTATGATAGATTTTACTCCTAACCCTCATTTTAACTCCATGTGAATATTTGTGTTTCAGGTGTGTTTCTTGTAAACAACATATTGTCAGACTCAGTCTTCTAATCCGTTTTGCTCTTTTTCTGTTTTAAGGTTAGGTTCGTGCCATTTCGATTCAGGGTTATGGTTGTTAACCTTTTTTAGGGTTACAGTTGTTAATTATGGAACAACTCTCCATAGAGCCCATGTAAGATATATGAGATGGTTCTCGAGGAAGGGGAGGAAAGTGACACTGGAGCAAATATTGGTGTCGTGAAAAACAAAAGACCTAGATAAAAATTTAGTTGAAAAGGTTTAAGGTGTTTCTGCTATAATTCTTGTCACCACCCTAATCCCCCCTTTAAAAATTTTCTTTTTTAGTTTGTAGACTTACTTCTTCAACTTTCATCCTGTTTCCTCTCAGAAAGTGGTTAAGTCTCTGGTAAGAATGAAATTTTAAAAAAAATATAGGATTTCTGTGAAGGGCATTATTTTGGAATTGATAGTTAAATAAAGACTGCTAAAGTTTCTCATTCAAGAGGGACTGAGGACTTCAGATCCAAGCATTGTCCTAATGTTTGGCACTATTCAGCTTAAAGGAAAAAGGGGGAAGATCTCAGCACGCTTCCACAGGCTGTCAGCTCTGTGAAGCAGAGACTCCCTATTGGTTTATTCCTGTGCCCTCAGTTCTTGACACAGTGCCTAGCACACAGTAAGAGTTTAATGCCTAGATTCCCAAACCATGGACAGCCACTGAGGTGCTGCGGCAAACTTACGGGACATTTCCCAGAGAAACACGGTGATACCAGACATGTGTCAGACGCCCTGGGAATTATTCCAAGGTAGTCAGTTCAGTGTTTCAGCTTTGGATTTTGATACATTCCTTCCTACTTTTCTACCATCCTCACAAAGTCTCCAACATTCTCATTTGCTACAATGTGTCTTTGAGAAGCTGGGTTTGGGGCAAGCTGTGATAAAAATTAAGTACTTTGCAAAACACCAAAGTGGAATAAGAAATGGGGGTGGTGGTGTGCAGTTTGATTCCAAGGTTTGAGACATGCAGTGCCCAAGAGGCATGTATACACACCCCATTATTAAGTAATTGCAGAAAAGTGAAATAAAAATACCACTTTTTCTTTCAATTTGTTGTGCATATTTTTATTTTATTTTATTTTTTTTTAGGCAAGCGGGGTTAAGTGACTTGCCCAGGGTCACACAACTAGTAAGTGTCAAGCGTTTGATCTGAGGTCGGATTTGAACTCAGGTCCTCCTGACTTCAGGGCCACCGCACCACCTATCATTTTTTCAAACAGCTAAGTAAGTGTTAGAACCTATACTGTCGCTGGCATTTCTGATGTGTCTGACTCTTTGTGATCCCATTTGGGATTTTCTTGGCAAAGATACTGGGGCAGTTTGCCACTTTACAGATGAGCAAACTGAGGCAAGTAGAGTGATGTGACTTGCCTAGGGTCACCCAGCTAGTAAGTGTGAGGCCGGATTTGAACGTGGGAAGATGAGTCTTCCCGATTCCAAGCCCAGTGTTCTGTGCAGTATGGCACCACCTAGCGGCCCCTGATGGAGGGAAATCTAGGTCCACAAGTGCCTCTGACCCTGGATGTCTGAGTGAATCTAGTCTGATCTCTCCACTCTGTTGGCTCAGTTTTCCGGTCTATAAAAAGAGAGGCTTTTGGACATAACCTTGAAGGTTCCTGATCTCATCATTCCACGAGACCCTTCACAAAACCATTTGCCCTTCTCTCTCTGTATGTCCTTATCCACATCTCTCCTAACATGTGGTGCCTACCCAGAAGTGAGCACGATACTCTGGGAGTGATCGAAATAGTGCAGAGGACAGTGGAACTCTCCCCCTCTCCTGTCTGGGAGCTATGCTTCTCAACAGAGCCCAAGACCACATTAGCTCTCAGGGCAGTAGAGACAGCCAGGTGGTGCAGTGGATAGAGCACAATGGATAGGGCTTGGATTCAAATCCCACCTCAGACGCTTACTAGCTGTGTGCCCCTGACAAAGTCACTTAAACTTCTGTTTGCCTCAGTCTCCTCAACTGTAAAATGGGGACCTACCTCACAGTGTTGTGAAAATTGAATGACATAATATTTTTAAAGGGCCAAGCACAGTACCTGCCACATGGTCGGTGTGTAATAAAGAACTGTTTTCTTCTTTTTTGTCCACCATATCACCCTATGACTTACTTTAGTGGCCTGAAAGACACTTGCTAACCTGGCCTCCCTTATCTCGTCCTTGTGACTATTGATTTTTTTTTGTACCCAAGTGTATGACTTTGCATCGAATTGTAGCCCTCTCAGGCCAATGCTTGGGCCTGCCAAGATTCTTTGGAATATTGACCTTGGCACCCAGGATGCTTGGAAGCCATCACTTAGGCCTTCTGCCATCCGGACATTTGATCAGCAGGTCGTCTGTGCTTCTCCCCAGATCATTGGCAACAATGTCAAATAGCCCAGGGCCAGCCCGAGGTTCCATGTGGAGGACATCTTAGGCAGGGCACTCTGCTTAAGAAGGTATTGCGATGGTCCAGAGAAGGGACAGGGGGGTGAATTGGGGTGGCGACTGTGTGAGCAGAGAAGGGCACAGATGTCACGTAAGTCCCAAGACTTGGTGAGTGATTGGATCTAGGAGGGGAGGGGAGAAGAGACAAGGATAACACTGAGCTGGTGAACCTGGGTGGCCAGAAGCAGGGTCCTGCCCTTGAAGAAAATAGGGACAATTTAGGGACAGGTTTTGCGTTTTGTTGTGTCATGCACCTCTTTGGAGGAACCTGTGGACGGATCCGTCAGAACCATGTTCTTAAATGCATAAAACAAAATATATAGGATTGCAAAGGAAAACAGTATCAGTGACATACAACGATCCATCTTTTATGAAGCGTCACTGATCTCAGAACCCCTGTTTTGGGGAAAAGAGAATGAGCTCTGTTTTGGACATGCTGAGTTTGCTAAAGGTCATCTGGATGGCTGTGGTCATGAGGTCTTTGGCAGTTGAAGATTGGGGCTCACAAGAGATGAGGACAGGAAAGAGAAGTGTCTGGAAAACCAAGGAAAAGTGGGAGGTTCACAGATTTAGAGCTGCAAGGGACCTGAGAGGCTGTCTAGTTCAACCATCTCTTTCTTTCTCTTTCTTTCTTTCTTTCTTTCTTTCTTTCTTTCTTTCTTTCTTTCTTTCTTTCTTTCTTTCTTTCTTTCTTTCTTTCTTTCTTTCTTTCTTTCTTTCTTTCTTTCTTTCTTTCTTTCTCTCTCTCTCTTTCTCTCTTCCTTCCTTCCTTCCTTCCTTCCTTCCTTCCTTCCTTCCTTCCTTCCTTCCTTCCTTCCTTCCTCCCTTCCTTCCAGCTAGGCAATGTGGTTAAGTGACTTGCCCAGGGTCACACAGCTAGTAATTGTCTGAGGCTGGATTTGAACTCAGGTCTTCTCGACTCCAGGGCCGGTGCTCTATCCACTGCAGCGCCACCTAGCTGCCCTCCGTTTTAATACTTTTACCCGCTAGGTTGGAACTAGGGTAGCAGAAGCAGGAAAGCAGGGAGTGAGCAGTCACTTTCACCTGAAAAGCGAAAGGCGAAGAAAGGTGAGGCCGGACATTTTTTTGGGGACAAACGCAGGTTTTGACTTCCATCTAGTGGCCAGAGGGGATATTGCCGCTTGTGGGAAGGTGGAGGGACGATGGAGGAGTCAGCCAGCTGAGTCAATAAACCGACAAATGTTTGTTAAGCGCTTCCTCGGTGGCAGGCACCGTGCTAAGAATGAGGGACACAAATAGCATCTTCTGATCTTATGAATCTTACATTATTTTTAAAAAGTTGTTCAGCTTTTACTTTTTTCTAATTAAAATTTCTAATTAAAAACAATTTTTAACATTCATTTAAAAAAATTTTGAGTTTCTTGGAAAGACTTGTATGATCTGATGCTGAGTGAAGTGAGCAGAACCAGGAGAACGTTGCACACAGTAACAGCCACGCTGTGGGATGACTAATATCGACAGACTTAACCCTTCTCAGCAATACAAGGATGTAAGACCTCTCGAAAGGCCTCTTGATGGAAAATGCTATCCACATCCAAAGAAAGAACTACGGAGTTTGAATGCAGATCGAAGCATACTATTTGCCGTTTTTTTTCTTCTGTTGTGTCTTGTTTCCTCTTTCTGGTGGTTCCTTCTATTGATTCTAATTCTTACAACATCACTAATGTGAAAATATGTTCAATAGGAATGTATATGTAGAGCTTATATCAGATTGTGTGCCATCTTGGGGAGGGAGGTGTGGAGGGAGGGGGAGAAAAATTTAAAACTCAAAAGCTTATGAAAGTGATTGTCAATAAATCAAAATAAATTAATTCATAAAAAAATTCTTCAAAAAATTTTTTTGAGTTTCAAATTCTCTCCCTTCCAACCCCCACTCCTTGAGAAGGTAAGCAATTTGATATAGATTATATAATGTGCAGTCATGCAAAACATATTTCCATATTAGCCATGTTGAGAAAGAAAACAGACCCACAAAAAATCCCACAAAAAACAAGAAAAATAAAGTAAAAAATCCTATATTTGGTATGCACCCAGACTCCATCAGTTCTTTCTCTGGAGGTGGAGAGCATTTTCCATCATGAGTCTTTTGGAATTTCCTTCGATTGTGTTGCTGAGAAGAGCTAAGTCAATCAGTTGATGATCTTACAGTATGGCTGTTACTGTGTACAACGTTCTCCTGGTTCTGCTCATTTCACTCAGCATCAGTTCACTTAAGTCTTTCCAGGTTTTTCTGAAGTCCACCTACTCATCATTTCTCATAGCACAATAGTATTCCAGTACATTCATATACCACAACTTGTCCAGCCATTCCCCTATTGATGGGCATCCCCTCCATTTCCAATTCTTTGCCACCACAAAAAGAGCTGCTATAAATATTTTTGTAGAAATAGGTCTTTTTCCTTTTTTCAAATCTTACATTCTAATGGGATAATATATATATATATATATTTCTTATAAAAGAATATATTTCTAATAAAATAATATATACAACATATACAATATAACAAAATAATATATACAACAATATGTTCCTTACAAAAGAAAGCTATAAAGGGGTGCGAGTGATGGGGATGGCAATCTGAAGAGTGAGGAGCAGAGACAGAAAGGAATGAAAGCGTGACCGTGGCTGGCCTGGGCCCTTCCTTCAAATGGAGGTTCTGGGAGGAGCTGACCAATCAGAGGAAGGGGCCACAGGTGGAGGGTTCTTTCAGAGGGAGAAGGCTGCAGGGACTTTCAGAGTGAGCCCTGGTTTCCAAATTTTATATAGCCATAGCACATCTCCTCACACCTTACGAAAACCATCTACACAAATAACTTAGTTCATGATTTATTCAAATAAAATTAAGAGTGTGTTGTCATTTTTTTTATAACAACACAGAAATTTTAAATATCTAATCAGTCAACAAGCATGTATTAGGTGCTTGCCATATGTGTCAGGCTGTGGGATATGAATGAGAGGGACCTTGAGAGACAGAGCTTTGCAGGCAGAGAGTTTCCCAGGAGTTCTGGGAAATTCACAGACAGCCTGGATTCTTCCTCAGCTGGCAAGGATAAAGCAGTAAGAAGCAGCTGAGAGCGCTTAGCAGAGACAGTGAGCAGTGGGGGAGTTCCTTCCCACAGGGAGCCTTTGAATCCCACTGCAGTGATAGGGGTGGCTGGTTGTGTCCGGTGAGTCTGAGAGCCAGCAAGGAGATGGAGTGGCAGAGAGAAATAGAGACTGAGACAGAGACACAGAGAGAGACAGACAGACAGAGAGGAGACAGGGAGAAGGAGAGACACAGACAGAAAGACAGAGACAGAGAGATAAAGACAGAGACAGAGGCAGAGACAGACAGAGGCAGAGAGAGAGATAGCAACAGAGACACACACACACACAGAGAAGAAACAAAGAGGAGAGAGAGAGAAAGAGGGAGAGGGGGAGAGACACAGAGAGAGAGAGAGAGAAAGACAGAGACAGAGTCAGAAACAGAGACATCTACCTGTTGAGCCACTGCCCCAGCCCCACTGGGGCATTGCATCTATCCCCGTAAGAGAGAATAGGCAAGCTGACTGTGAACTATGGTCCACCTTTCCCTCTATCACCTCTGCCTGAGAAGAGCAGATGATTCAAAAGTTCATTCTGTTCTCTAAAGCTACTTTTCTCACTTCAGTTGAAATAATTTTTACTTCCTTTGCTGGCCAGATAAATCTGAACATTCTAACTTCTCTTGCTGTGTATGTTGCCCTGTTTGAGAACAGGGTGGGGAGGTACAGACAGAAGGAACAGTGTTTGGCTAGTGGTATACAGAGACAAAGAAAATCAGCAGGGGTTGCAGTCCTGTTCCCCTAAAATGCCAAGCTTTCTCCCAGCTGGGGATTCTGAACTAAAAGGGGGAGATGATCATATGATTTGGATTTATTGACTTTTGATAAATTTCCCTGAAAATATAAAATGGACCCAAGGCTTCCCTTCTGCCCCTTAGGCTAAAATGAATCAGAGCATTAAATTTTCTGTCTGGAACATAGCTAGGCTGTCAGGTCACATGACCTTTCATTTACCCTTCCCTTCGTCTTGTAACTCATGTCCAGAAGAAGCACCATTCAGGGACAGAGTCCATGTTGGCAACTACACAGAAGGAACTGCCTGATTGAAAGAGAAAGAATATGGCTGGACTTGGCTGGCAATGCCCCCATTCCAAGGGTGGGAGCCAGAGAAAGGGAGGGCTTTTCCCCTTTCAGTACTACCTCAAGCCTATACACAACAGGTACAGAAGGTTAAGCAAGCCTACTGCCTGCTCTTAAGGAGTTTACATTCTAACGAGGGAGACAATAAATATGCCAGTCATTCTAGAGAAGGAGCAGACATATTTCTACCCGGCAGACTCAGGTATGGCCACCGCCAAGGCCATCTGCTGGCTGGCTAGGGAATGATGCTCCCCCACACCTCTCTATCAGCTCCCTGGTCAAGAAGCAGCCCCAGGAGCTGCCCAACTCCCTTTGCAACAACCCTTGAAGATTCTTCTCATCTTCCACCCATTGCTTCCCCTATGAATTTTCTTGCATCTCTCCCTACTCCCTTACCTATCTATCACCAGCCATTTAGGAGAAAACTGTCCCCAGCCTCCCTTCTCCCATTTTGTTATCCTCATCTTCCTCTACCCTCTACCTATTGTCCTATATTTCTCTTTCCTTTGTCAACCAAACTCCTAGAAAAAGCTGCCTATCCTTCCTCTCCTCTTGCTTATTCCTCAAGGCTGATTTCTGAATGAGGAAATAAGATAAAAAATCCTGGATCTCCTCAATAATTATTAATGTAAGAGAGAAATAATCTTTACTCTCATTCCTTGGTGGAGGTCTTTAAGCAGGTACTTGGTTTAACCCTGCCAAGGTGAGCTGGTGAATGTGGTGGGCAGTATTTGGACCCTGGTCTTCTGATCCATGGGTGGTGCTCTCTCTGTCACACCATAAACTATAGCCCTACCACTAAATTGTCTGCTTCAGGACAATGTCTTATTTACCTTTGTATGCCTCTACCCCATCAAGCACACTACTTAATTTGAACAAATAATAACTCTCATTTCTATCATTCTATAAGTGTTTTTCTCACAACCTTGCATTTTACAGATAGGGAAATTGAGGCAACGGTGAACAAGAAATGTCTGAGCTAGGTTCCACCCTAGGTTTTCTAGCAGCTGGGTGGGGCAGTGGATAGAATGCTGGACTTATAGGTAGGAAAACCTGAGTTCAAATCCTCCCTCAGGATTTACTTATTAGCTGTGTGGCCTTGGGCATCTCATTTCACCTCTAGTAACCTCAGTTTCCTCATCTGTAAAATGGGGATAATAATAACATCTACTTCCCGGGCTTGTTGTGAGGAGCAAGGGATATAATATGCACAAAGCACTTTGCAACCTTCAATAAAGCACTATCTGAATGCTATCATTACCCGGTATAATTATTATTAGTGGGTGGTGGTTGTCCTTCATTCTTGAACAGGACCCAAATGATAACACTTGCCAGCGTCAAGTCGGCTGATCAGACCAATAGGAGCTTGGAATGCTCTGCCACAGTCGGCACAAATAGTCCATGTGAACATTTGGGGTGGGTTCTCTAAATTTGTGCATCTCGAATTTCTTTTGAGCTCCAATTTTGTTTTGCTCATAGAGCATAGCACCTTCTCTGAGGTGGGCATGCCATGCTGGACAGTTCTGTGCCGGTATCTCCTTTGTCTCAAGATCAATCCACCATGTCCCCAGTCAGGGCGGGCCTCCTCCCGCTCCCACCTTGGCCCTGCTCCACCTCGCCCGGCCCCGCCCCGCATCCTCCCGGCTCCGCCTCAATCTGGCCTCTTTCCTCCCCCGAGCCCAGGAGACCGTTTCCGGCCCCTGCCTCAGACAGACCTTCGTTGCCCGCCCGCCCCCCCCCCCCCGGTACTCTGGCCGTCCGGTCGGCCCTGGCCAACCCAGTCCCTCCCGTCAGCCTGCCATGAACGAGCCCCGCGTGCGGCTCATCGTCACCGGAGATGACTTCGGCTACTGTCCGCTGCGCGATCAGGGCCTTGTGGAGGCCTTCCTGGCGGGGGCGCTGACCGGGGTCTCCCTCCTGGTCAATGGCGCGTCTGCGGACACCGCGGCCCAGCTAGCCCGCAGGTGGGAGTGGGGGGAACGGCCAGAATTTGGACGGAGTCTGGACCGGAAGGGGGAGGGAGGAGACGGGGGCGGGGACCCAGGTGTCCGGCCCCGGGCGGGGGCAAGGGGGGGATGGCTGGGGACCCAGGTGTCCGGCCCTGGGTGGGGGCGAGGGGGAATGGCGGAGGGCCTAGGTGTCTGGCTTTGGCAGGGGGGTGAGGAGGGCCCGGAGATAGGGTGGACCCGGGTATCCAGACCGGGGCTGGAGACAAAGGGAGGAGCCGGGGAAAGGGACGCGTCAGGGCCAGGGCGGGGCTGGACAGGGGGCAGGCTCGGGGTTCCTTGAGCGTCTCGATCCTTGCAGGCATGGCATTCCGGCCGGCCTTCACGCCAACCTGAGCGAGGGGCGGCCCGTGAGCCCCAGCCTGGGCTCCAGGGCCTCCCTGATCGGCCCCGGTGGCTTCTTCTTGGGCAAGATGGGCTTCCGCAAGGCGCTGGCCGAGGGCCGGGTAATGTTACCCGAGGTAAGGCCTCCACCCGAGGGGGGAAGGAAGAGGGGGGAGGGGAGAGGAGAAAGGAGGCCCCTCCCCAACCCGGCTCCCCGCTCGGCCGCAGGTGCGGGAGGAACTACGCGCGCAGCTCAGCCGCTTCCAGGACCTGCTGGGCCAGGAGCCCACCCACGTGGACGGCCACCAGCACGTGCACGTGCTCCCAGGTAGGGGTCCCAGGTGAGGTTACTGGGCAGAAGCGTGTGGGCCTGGGGCTTTCCCAGCCCTGGGCTGCTGGGGATTTTGGATCTGGGTGGGACCCCCAGGCCAGCTCGGCTCCCGCAGCGCCCCCCTTTCCCGGTTAGAGCAGAGGCGGGGCTCCAGCTGACCCGTCCCATCCCCAGGTGTGCGCCAGGTGTTTGCGGGGGTGCTGCGGGAGCACGGGGTCCGGTACACCCGGGTGCCGGTGGAGGCCGGCCTGCGCCGCTGCGACTGGCTGGAGCCCCAGCTTCGGACCTTCGCCTTGGCAGTGGAGGAGGATGCCCAGGCCGCTAAGGAGGAATTCAAGGAGCTAGGCCTTCGGTAAGGTCCCTGGGAGTCTGACACCCCCCCCACACACACACACACCGCCACCTGGCCGGCAGCCCCTGGCATGTGGGTCCTGGCAGCCTCAGTTTCCTCAACCGCACAGATACCGGAGAAGCATCAGGATTGGGACGGCCACTGATTTGCAATTCCTGGGTTCTGCTGCCTATGTGCCTACTGAGTGACCTGGGGAAGCCCCTGTCCCTTCTTGTAAGTTCAAAGAGATGGACAGAAGGGTCTCTAAGGTTCCCTCCAGTCGTAGCAGTCTCCCACCCTGGATGGAGCAGGAGGCCAGCTGTGACCTCTCCAAGGAAAGAGCAGGGTAGGACCAAGGAGTGGAAATGCTGGGTCCTGACTGAGCTCCAGGAAGGGTCTTCTGGAACCCACCAGTCTGCCCCGGATCTGAGGGTGGGCATCCCACATCACCTTAAGTACATACCTCAACAGCTGCCTTTGTCTTTGGACCCATCTCCCAAGGCCCCTAGGTAGCACAGTTGGTAAGGTTTCTGGCCCAGAATTGGAAAGAATCATCTTCCTGAGTTCAAATCTGGCCTCAGGGTGTGACCCTGGGCAAGTCACTTCACCCAGTTTGCCTCAGTTCCTCATCTGTCAAATGAGCTGGAGAAGGAAATGGCCAGGGTGGTGGAGGGCCTAGAGACCTCATCATTGTCCAAGGAGCAGTTGAAAAACTGCGGTTAACCTAGAGGAGGTTTGGGGGACACAAAGGGCCACCACACGGAAGAGGCCAGAACCATGGATCAGAAGTCACTGGGACAGATTTTGGTACAATTTAAGGAAAGATGTCCTAGCAATGAGGTGGGGGTGAGCCCCCCTCACCAGTGGTCTGCAAGCAAAGGTTGGATGTTCACTTGTCAGGGATGTTAGGGGACTGCTGTCCAAGTGAGGGTTGGCTGAGAATGGTCTCTGTTACCTTCCACCCCCCACCCCCAGGGACACAGCCTCTCTCTCCACAGGTGGCCTGACGCATTCATAGGCTTAAGCACCATGGGCAAGGACATGTCTGTGAGCAGAATTGAGGCTGCCATTGAGCGGGCCGTGGAGAGCGTCCTGAGCCGGGAGGAGATCTTGCAGGGAGGCCGAGCTGTCACCGTGGAGCTCATGACCCACCCTGGGTACCCCAGTGTCTCACCTACCAGTGGCTGTGGGGAGGGGCCTGACGCCTTCTCCCAGTCCTGGGAGCGGCTGCATGAGCTGCAAACCCTGCTGGACCCCGCCCTCCACAACTCCTACCGGCAGAGAAGCATCAAACTGTGTGCCTTAGAGGACTTATGAGGCTGGGGAGGAGGCCATGCCCTCCATCCAAGCCAGCAAGAGCCTGCACTTCTCCCCTGTCTCCATCACTTGTCCAATGGGAGATCTGGACAAGTCACTTCTGTTCCCTTGGCTGTGAAAGGAAGGGCTCAGTCTCCCTCTCATCTCCCTCTGACGGGCAGCCTGGCTTGGGCCTCAAGGTCCTCACCCCGGAAGACCTCGAAGGCTCCTTCTAGCTCTAGATCCGCCATATCTCCGTGAGCCATTGGGGGCAGGAGGGAGAGACAGACTTGGACTTCAAATGCCTCGATTTGAGTCTTGGCTCTGACAGTGACTAGCTGTTTCACCAGTCTGCCTCAGTTTCGACAGCAAAATGGCGATAACAGCAACTACCTCCCAGGGTTGTTGTGAAGATCAAATGAGATAATATTTGTAAAGAGCCTGGCATACAGTAGGCACTCAATAAGTGTTCTGCCCTTCCCTGTGTGCTAAGAAAGCAATGGGCTCAGAGAGGGAGCCTGCGTATGGAAGGGCTTTGAAGGACAGGATCTGATATTTGATCCTGGAGTTGATAAGTCGCTATGGAGTTTGGGGGAGGGGTGTGCTGACATGGTCATTCTGCACTTTAGGAAGATCATCTTGGCAGCTGAATAGAGAATGGATTGTATTTTTTAAAATAACATTTTTTGAATCAACAAAAATCTACTCTTTCACTCTTTCTCATAAGGGGGGAAAACCCCCAAATCTTTGTAACAAAAATGCAAATTCAATCAGAACAAATGTGCCCATGTGCCATTCCCCAAACTGTATCTCATTCTGTGCCCTGCATGTCATCTGTCAGTGGGTGGGGAGAATGCTGCTTCATCATCAACCATCTGGAAGCGGGCCTGGCCGTGAAGGCAGGGCCTGATGACTGCAGATGACTGCAGTCTGATCTCTGACCCGTAGGTTTCTTTGGAGAATGAGCTAAATCCTGCCACGACTAGTGCTATGAGAGATGAAAATATGGAGCAGGGGTGACTTCCTCCACTGGGGAACTCTCTCAGCCACGGTACTGGGGCAGCTACAAGGAAATTTTAAACAGCAGGCTTGTGAATCCTTAGAATCGTGACTAACGAGGGTGTGGTCTAATGGAGGAGATTCTGAGCAGCGTTAGTGGCAGAGTTCCGGCTGCTGGGAGAACTTCCTCCTCAGCCAATGGCTGGGGAGGGTTTGTTCTTAGAAAGGCGGCTGCATTCATTTGGGTGTAGTCTGTACAACGATCAAAAGAGAGGCTTCTGCACGCTCGGCCCTAGAAAGATGAACTCTCAACAAGCCTGATGGAGGACAGTAAGGAAGGGGGTGACATTTTTCAAAGAGACTGGCCCAGAGGGCCGAATGCTGCTCCCTGGGGGGAAAGAAATGAACCACTCCCAGAAAACCTGAGAGTTAACAAAAAGCGATTTTCTCAGTCCGTAGCAAGGTAAGGACGTTGATGCTGGGGTGGGCAGCTCCCTACCTGGGTTGTCCACAAGCCAGTCTTTCGGTCAAGCAGCAGATCCAGCTTGTGGATTTCTACACCTGGGGAACCAGAAAGCCACATCAAGAATCTCAGCTAACCGTGAGGGCCATTTCAGAAAAAGCTAGCCTAACCTACTTGGGAGTGAGGGGAGGGGAAGGGAGAAGCCCTGAGTTCATTATCCCTTCATGTGGTCCCACGTCATGAAGGCAAAGATGTCTGCTGCCATATTGATAATGTGCTGTTGACTGGGCTAGATGAGGCCACCATGATGGCAGAGGCCCTCATCCAAGACACAAGTGTAGGTCAACCTTTAGAAAATGCAGAGTCTGGTCCCTTCAGCTAAGTTTTGGGGGATACACTGCATTGGAAGAAGCCAAATGATTCCAGATTTAGTCTGTAATAAGCTATTAATAATTGCTTCCAGAGACTAATAAAGAAGCCCTGAGGTTTACTGACCTCAAGTCTTGGAGAACCCATGTTCCTCATCTGAACACTCTGATGGCCTTCTCTTACCAAGTTATTTGCAAGTCGGTATCTTTCAAGGCTATAGCCTTCGAAGACCTCATAGGGGCTCCCCAGCAATACCTCTCCTTGTGTCCCCTTATGATCCTGTGGACGTCCACATTTTTAGAGGTCTGTCCATAGAAACCAGTCTGAGTAGAGCCTTCGGCAGGCAATGAAGGGGTGGTCAGATGAAAGGATACTATACTCGGCACCTCCCAGAGGCATACCAAGTAGAAGCACTGCTAAGTCAGAGTCCCAATATTCCTCTAGTGATACCATTACAGGCTGCACTCTGACATATGCCCAGGGTCCTCACTGCTGGAAGAGGGGGGGTAGTAAAAACTACTCAAGAGACCAAGTCACAGAACATTACTTTGTGTTTATTTTATGAACCAGTGGCCCCAAAACTTGGGGACAGCATCTATGAAAAGGACAGGAATCTGGTTCCAGGTGGCCTTACCTTTTCTTTTTTCTTTTTCTTTTTGGTTTTAGGCAATTAGGGTTAAGCGACTTGCCCAGGGTCACACAGCTAGTTAAGTGTCAAGTGTTTGGTCTGAGGCTGGATTTGAACTCAGGTGCTCCTGACTCCAAGGCTGGTGCTCTATCCACTCCACCACCTAGCTGTCCCAGGCCTTACCTTTTCTCTGTGATTTTCTCCCCACTTACATGAGAGAATAAAAGACTTGGTATTTGAAAACTGAGCAAATCTGAACCCTAGATGTATTTGATATACTTGGTTTATAGTCTGGGCTTGAGAAGTCTCTAATTGTTCTAAAGCATGTCCCCTGGGGCTGAGGATCTCCTGCTAGGGAAGCTAAGAGTCTTCAGCAGCCGAGACTGAGGGACCAAGGCAGGGTAAGCTTAGTGGCCAGTCCCAGACGAACTCGGGCAAGGCTCTTCGGCCTTCTCGGAGCTGGGAAAGGCCTGCACATCTGGGCTTTCTGCTAGGAAGGCGTGGTAGTATTTGAGAAAGGGCCGGTCAAGGATTTCAGCCAGGCTGGAAGTGGGAGACGGCAAAGCTCCCCTACCCAGACAGCAGCATTCAGTGGAGCTCACAGGGCCAGAAAAGCAGTGTCTGGAAGTCGACAACATACGGAGGAAAAGGGCAGCAAACCTCCAGACGCAGGAGATGAGCCTCTTTCTATGCCCGGAGACGTGTTCCCTGGGCAAGACCCTCCAACATGGGCCCAATGGGCAGTTTTCCTACACGTGTGCGCTCCGGCCACGTAGGGTCCTTATATGCCTGCTCTTCTCACGGATGATGCACTTATTGGAGACACACTGGCTGGTTTAGGGAGACATTTGGTTGCTACTTATCTCAGAATGCCTCTCCTTAAATGGCTTTGCTTTGAATTAATTGCATTTTCTGGGTGGCTATTAAAGGCGAGCACATTGGTGGAGGATAGCGAGCTACGTACAGTTAGCCACAGCACTCTGAACCAGGGGTGTGCGTCCCCCTGCAGGGGGAGCCCTTGGGTCCTGATGTTGGATGTACTCATATGGGCAGCTCTTTCCCCATACTAGTTTCCATTTCCCGTTAAAGGCATGAACAGTTCCTTTTCTTGGTTCTGGATCACCAAAGCCTAGCACACAGTAGGTGCTCAGTCAATGCTCTGGGTACTAATGAAGCAGAAGTCTACGTCTGCTCCTCCGCAAGATCTCTGTGCTGACCACTTTCCAAGTACAGGCCGAAGAAGAGCTTAGGTGTCACCTGGTGATGAATGAACCTGGCTGTCAGCCTGGGGTAACTTGGGGACACTCAGAACAAGGGGAGTGCAGACCTGGCCAAGGAAATTCCACACCTTACTGTTTTAAAAAAATGTTTTATTGATGCCCTTCCTCTTTACATGAGTCATTGCAGTATTCACAGCAACCCCCACCCGCCCCGCATCCTGAACCACCTCTCATAATAAAGAACAAGGACCACATCGATGGTGACCGTGGACAAGGTCCACAATGGCCGCCCAAATCTTCCCCCTGCGCCCGGGAGGTCACCAGTGGGGCAGGGCTCAGGGGTCAACCTCCTTTTCACCACCATTTGTCACAGTCACATTGTTCTTTTGGTTCTGCATCAGTTCATACAAGTCTTCTCCCCCTTCTCTGGATTCCTTCTGTTCTTCATCTTTTCTTTTTGCACAAAAACGTTCCATTACGTTCACAGACCACGGCGTACTCAGCCCTTCCCCCATCAATGGGCCCTTTCCCCAGTTTTGTTTGCAGGTCTTTGCTCTCTCACACACACACAGAAAAATGCTGCCATGGCTATTTGAATACTGTTTCTGTCCAGTAGGACTCCTGGGTCAAAGGATATGAGTGCTTGGACCAGTTCACAGCATGACCAGTGACATTTGTGTGACCATCTTCCCATACATCTCCCAACACTGACTCACACCTCATCAAGGAGACAAGCAAAGTTCTCACCAGTGGGAAAACAACAACTTTTTATACCTCTTATATGAAAGGAATTTCACCACAGATCCAGGCAGTGTTTGGGCACACCTTCTACACAAGTATTTCAAAGGCCAGCCTACAGAACAGGGACTAGGCTAGTTATGTTTGACCCAAAGGAAGTGGGGAGGCGGGGAAGGGAGAGGAGACACACAACTGGGCATAACAAGAAGTTATGGAGAGGCAGATTGGTGTGTGACATGAGAAAAAAACTCCCCTCCTTAGAGGTCATTAAGCACTTGGGGATACTGTGAAAGGGACTCTTGGTCAGAAATATTTGAGACTAAAGCACTCAAGCCCCCCAATTCTTAAGTGTGGTGAAGTCTCTTCCCCTCTCAATAGGCTTCCTCATCTGTAAAAGGAAAGGGTTATTTTCAGCTCAAAAGCTCATGAACTTTTTTCCTGATGTCACAGAACCTCTAACATGTATTACATCTTAACAGAGAAACTTTCTGGGAATGGAAAGGGAGAAGCCTTCACCCCCTCATAGATCCTGTCCTTTCTAGCTCCTAGGCTTGACTTTAAAAAAAAGTTTTATTCTTGCTTTAAAAATCAAACCAAACCTTAACAGTCATGCTCTGCTCCCCAAAGACCTCTCCCTTTGTACAACCACCAGAAAGCAGAATTAAGTAGAGCCAAGTGACCCACTGACCGTGGCTGGCAAAGCATGCGTCACATATTCTGCCACGTCTCTGCTGAGAGGAAGGAGCCGCTTCCTCACGGCTCTACCAAAGTCACATCTGGGGCGCTCCATGGCTCAGAGCTCTCCTGTCTCTGGGCGCTGTCTTCCTGTAAGTTACCTGGGGTCCCTAATTAAGCCCTTCTCATCTCCTTCCCTCTGCAGCCCCGGACCAAAGTCTTTAAATGTCTCTGCACGTCTGCCATTTCTCTGGGCACAATAATCGACGTTATCTATTACTAGACCACAGGGTTTTCAGCCATTCCTAACTTGATGGCCCTGGCTTGGTTTCCAGGTTCTTGCCCCCACCACAAGTTCTGCTGAAACCCTCATCTGTGTGCCCTGCAGTGACGCCACTGGGCCAAAGTGACAGCGACTTTCTCATCTCGGCCCATCCGTCCTCTGCCTAGCTCAGGCATCCCACACCAGAGGGATCCCACTGGAGAAGGGCACCCCGCCATCGCTGCACAGGGTCTGATCAGTATTGAAGTCTTGGGGAAGAGACTCACAGAATGGCACGTGGCCCTGAAACGCTGTGCTGGCCCCAATCGGCCAGCTATGAACTCCAGGCCTGCAGAATTTCATAGCCACAAGGGACCTAGTCTGGCCCAACTACTTCATTTCAGAAAGGAGTCCTGGCAGAACGGTGGCTGCAAAAGAAGGTTCTGTGAGCATACGCTGTGCTGGCGATATGACCTTCATTCAGCAAGTCAAAAACTCTCTGGGCCTGTTTCCTTGGGAGTAAAATGAGGGAGTTAGAGGTGACTTTTAGGCTCCTGGAGCTCTGATCCTAGGACAAGTTTTTGGACAATTCTTGTGATCTACCACAGGCAGCTTCTAAGGTGCAGAAATGTCTATTTCATAGACACACAAGGAAAGAGGACAGCATTTGAAATTAAAGGATGTGAGTTGAAATCTCAGCTCTGTCACTTACTAGCTGTGACCTCTGTCAAGGCCCTCCCCTCTCTGGACCTATTTCTTTACCTATGAAATAAGAGGACTGGACCTGATGATGTAACAATGAGTAAAAGCTGAGGGGCAGGGTCTGTTTTATTTTTCTTATAGAAAGGAAAGTAGTTGTCTAAGTGGAAAAGCATCTAGTCCAGGACAATTACGCTTCCTACACCAAGAAACTCCCTTAAACTAGATTTCTGCTTATCTTCCACTCTCCCCCCTCCTTCTCTCTCTCTCCTCTCTTTCCCTTCTCTCCTCCTCTCCCTCTTCTCCCTCCTTCTCTCTCCTCTCTCCCTCCTTCTCTCTCCTCTCTCCCTCCCTCCTTCTCTCTCCTCTCTCCTCCCCTCCTTCTCCCTCCTCTCTTTCTCTCTCTCCCCTCCCCTTCACACATGGTCCTCTCTTATAATACAGAACATGGGGGTTGGGAAAGCTCAGTGACATTGAGCAAGGCACTAGGCCCGACAGTGGTGCAGGACCCCACACCCCCATCTGTCACAGGCGGGCTCAGGGAATCTCGAACCCCTCTCCCGCTCTCTATCCGACTGTAATCCTGCCCTCTGTTCCCTGCAGCCCGACCTTCTCCCTCTGTCCCCGTCTCTGCTAATGGCGTCACCAGCGTCCCAAGAGCAGATCATAACTGTCTTCTTCAGCTGCCCTCTCTGTGTCTGGCCATTACCAGATTCTGGTACTGGCCCATGCCCCTACTGTCTACCACCTGGCTTCTGTGTCTGTTCTAATGGTGTCTCCCTAGACTCTGCATCTCCCCCAGAACTCAGCTCAGGGCCTCGAGGGCAGACAACCTGAATGGACTCTTCTGACCCTCGAGCTGACTGCAGAGTTCACCACAGCAGGGGCTTCTGAGGCAGAGTGGGCACTAGTCCTGAAGCCGGATACTGGCCAAGGGAGGGTCTGATTCAAACATACCGACATGAAAACCTGAGAGCGATTCCAGGATTCAGTTAAATATGACACTGACAGAAGGCAGGAGTCAGCGACCTTTCAGCTTGAGCATGATCAACCTTCATGTGTGCCCTCGGACCTACGTACACCAGCACATTTCAGTGTCTGTGATGTCCTCACGTGACCTGAGCACTGGTGCAAGGTAAGGAACAAAGTTCCTGCGGTCACACAAAGTCAGTCAGGGAAAAGAAAACGCCCGTCCTACAACTTAGTTTGCCTGATTCTCGCAATGCCATTCCTGTGCCTTGACAAATTTCCCAGAGGGCGAAGTGTCTTTTTCCCCCAGCGACTGCTGTGCTGTCAACTAGGAGACCAGGCTTCCCCTCCAGGCTGTTTGTAAAGGCGTGAGAGTAAGCCCTTCCTTATCACCCTAAGCAACAATGGACCAACAACCTGGACATTAGAGATAAATACAGAGGAATGTGCCCTGGGTAAACAATGTTCTCAGCAGGGCCTGGGATGAAGGGAAGAGAACCTGTAAAAACCCTTCCAATTTGGGGAGCCCCTCTGGTGCAGTGGGGCAGCGAGGATAAACGGGAGGGGGCGATGCCAGGGAAGTGAAGGGCATCACCTTCTTCTACATTCCACGTGGCCACGCTCTGTGTCACTGGTCTCTCCCTGAGCTCCCATGAGCTAGAGCTGAAAGGAGCCTGGCCGAGCATCTAGTCTTCATTTTACAGATGAGGAAATGGGGGCCTAAACAAGAGCTTCCCCGTGGTCAGTGGGACTTGGATTTGGACACAGGTCCTGGCTCCTGAGCCAGGATTCTTTCCTGGAAAGCATGCACCCCCAACTCCAGCCCCCAGCCCCCTCGTGGGTTTGAGGACTGGTTTTCTCAAAGCGGCTGAAACCTTTGTAGTGTGCAAGGCCAGACTGAGGGACAAGAAGGCCGCAGGCCTCCAGCTCAGGAGTCAGTGCGGCCACTCTGGAGGAGCTCTGCTGTGTTCCCACCAAGCCTGAGGGGCAAGATTCAGAATAGGGCTCATCCTCCCTGGGGGATTTCCCCGAGGATGCACCCTGCAGCCCATCACTCCAGACCAAGAGAGCCCCAGGGCAGCACGTCCATCTCCACATCAATGGAGGTGAGTGGAAAGGGTGATGATGCAGTCTGTTCGAGGCAACACATAGCTTACTTTTTCTAGGGCCCCGCCGGATGTCTGAAAACAAAAAGTCATGCCACAAAACCTTTGAGAGCACTTTTATTTAGGGTAGCAGAATGGAATTGCAGAACCTTAGAAAGTCTAGACCACAACGAGGTGGTGGTGGTGGTGGTGGTGGGGTAGAGTATGCTGTAGTTTGGGAAAGGGAAGGGATGCTGAGAATTCAGCACATTGTCAGGGAACAGTTAAGGAGCAGGAGTGAAGTCCTGAGTGATTCAAGGACAGCCAGCACCTCCTCATCCACCATCATACACAACGATTTGGTTCTCACTATGGCAGAAGCTTCTCCCCCTCCCCCCACCCCCTTTCACAACTCCCCCTCATTAGCTCTTTACAGAAAAGCCACAGCTTCGAGGCAAACAACCAAACCCACTGCTCTACATCTGTTGCCCACCTGGTGGCCCAGAACAGCATCAAGTGAGCTCACATCCACACACTTTCCCAGTGCCGGGCCGCGGAGGTTCCCTCTCAATGGCATTAACCTGAGAGGCTGACAATCAGAAAGGTCTACATACTACGAGAGAGAAGCAAGTGTTATCGAAAGAGGAAAGGACCAGACAGTTTCAAAGAACGGCAAACATTTCCCGTTCAGAGGCAATAACAGGACAGACAGTGGCTTGGTCTAGGTAGGAGTCTGATGTAGGAGCTAAACACACTTTTGTTTGACAGAATCTGGCATTTTATTACAAATCCAAAGAAGTTGGGAAACAAAGTCCGTACCAATTTTCAGCAAATGAAGAGACAGTGGTGGTTGTGTTGATGATGGGCGCCCCTCCGCCCCCTGAAAACACGGGCATCCCCCAAATGCAGTCGTGTACCCCATTTCCTGGAGAGGGCTGAAGAAGTTGGGGATATTTACAGGCCAGCAACGTGGTCACTGACAAATGAAAACTTCACAAACCTCCCACTTTTGCACAGACAAAAAGCAGAATACCCTACATGTCTCAACGCCCTGGGGGGAAAAAAATGTTAAGCTCTTGAACCATCCTTTCCTCCATGGCCTAGTCCTCCTCAGCAACTAGATGAGGCTATAGATTTGAGAGCATTTGGGACAAGATCTAAAAAACTGACAAAGTCGTCAATCTCACGTCACCAGAATTACCACAGCAAATATCTGGGTATCAACAATGGATATTTTCTAGGATCTCATTCATTTATTTATGGGGGGGGGAGCTATTTATTTTTAAGAGACAGCAACATTTTAATCCTTTTAATTCCATATGACTGCAAATCTATAATCACTTTTTATTTCTACCAAAAAAAGCCATCAAAATGCTTATAATATTAAAAAACAAAACAAAACCCAAACAACCATCCTTAAAGGACAGCAAAAGATTTTCCCAAGTGAAGGCAGGCTTCTTTCCTGGGGCTGCCTCATCCAGAGGGAGGGGGCAATGCCTTGTTCAATCAAAGTGGTCAATGGAAAGAAAAGCTGCCCTCCCCAGAGAGGCTCTTCTCAATGACTCTAAAAAGGGACAGGGGATGGGGAGGAATGATGACCTTGACCCAGACCAGTGACACCTTTAGGTGTTACGAGCAGAATCCCAAACTCAAATTTCTTTCTCTAAGATAATCAAAGAATTCAATATTGGAGATAAGGGGGAACTTTGCCAAAAATTTTGAGTCCATTCTGATGCAAAGTTCTACACTCAGATGGAAAACAATGTCAACAGAATTAGCTTTCCCCTGTCACATGGACATCTCCACGTTGAGTGGTGTTAGTATGCATTTTAATAGGAGAAGAGGTGGTGTAGAACCCTGTCCAGCCCATTCCAAAAGCTGCTTCCAACTGGCCCAGTCAGGAGGCCCAGGTGTCTTCTAGCTTGTTAGCCCAAAGACTCCCAGTACAAAAACACACAGGCCGGTGCTGACAGCTCTGGAGCCAGGCTGTAATTCAATCACACACACAAGCAGACGATCGAGGGTTTGCCCATTTAATCGACATCGTTTTGATAACATCAGCCAGATTTACACAACAGCCAGACTCCTTCCTCATCACAGACTTTACCCTGGGGTTTGGCCTCATTTGGGTTTCTGAGATGTTACAAACTCACAACCCGTGCTCACAAAGCACAGAGTCACAGGGAGGGAAGGGCAACAGGACTGCTGGGTTTTAGGCCACTTTTTTTTTCAGGGCTTGGGGGTGGGAGGGAAGGGAAGAGGTTGAATGGGGGGGGGTTCCAAGGCATTGTTCTGGGGACAAGGAGTGCGATTAAAATGAACTCAATAAAATAAGACCTACAAAGGGGAAGGGAGGGATCAGGAGTGTGCACCACTCACTAACTTTCTGTTTTAAACCTGAAGAGAAACGAAGATTTGGAATAGATTTGGGCAAGAAAAGAACACACCATCCTTTAAGGTAGATTGAAGCAGTGATTTTTAAAACAAAGAAATCAGAACTAGAACATCTTAAATTTTTAATCCTTTCTTTACAGGTTTACCTAGACCACTTTTGATTAAGAAAACTGTAGAAAGTTAGTAATTGCCACAAGTTAACACCAGGAGGTGGCCCCTGTCAATTTCCCAAAGAGTCCTGGTTGCGGGGTGTTGGAAATGCACTGCTCCGGGTCTCCGCTCGCCCTGGTTGGAATCAATCATGGAAGATTTAGTCCACAGGTCGCTTTTCCCCATATTTCTTTGTAAACTCTTCAGCGTTCTTACAGAATTTTTTACGGTCCTTAGAGTACTCTTCAGCTAGGTCAGCCCGAAGGGGGTGCTCAGGCTGGGGGTCATTCACCAGTGCTATGAGGGACTGGATGACTGCCAAGAGAAGGACAAGGGCGGTCAGTGGTTAGAGCACTCACTTTCGCATCGCTAACCTGGCAGAGCCTCTACTGAGAGAGAGCTCAGGGCTCTAGGAGCTGTCCTCAGGGTACAGACCAGCACACAAAACCATCAACTACAGTAGTGGAAAATGAACACTCCCACCCACGCCTTAGGAGTCAGGGAGAAGTGAGAGGCCAAGCTCTTCAGTTTAATCAGGATCCAAACCTCTAAAGAGAATCACAGAACCCCAGACCACTGGCATGAGAACAGACCTCAGGGTTAAGTATGATCTCCACATATCACAGGATCGAGGACTGAGAGCTGGAAGGAGCCTTGGAGCTCACTGATTTCCAACCAACACCCTCGTTTTATGGGTGAAGAAACTGAGGCCAGAGAGAGTGAATGACTTGCCCATGGTCTTACAGGTGGTAAACAGCAGGGTCAAGATCTGAATGCAGGGCCCACGACTAGGTTCAGCACTCTTTTGACCTACCCATGATCCAAGCTCATTTTTACAAAGAAAGGCCATGAAGTCATTCAACCAACGGTCAAGCAGGGGCCTGGAGAGCCAGCCTTCGGGTTCCAGGCCAACACCTGACTGCTCGGCCCCCCAGGTGCTGCCCATCACAATGTGTGCTTGGGGCACTCGTGACAACGTGCTCTGCTGCATTTCTGAGGATGGTGTATCTTACTCTCCTCAGAAGGGGAACAATGATGCCCAACTCCGGCAGGGACCTCATTTCCCAAGAAGGTGAAGTAGGAAAGGGGTCCATGGGTGCATCGTGGGATATCAGCTGATGGAGCAGGCAGAATAAGAGAGGCAACAGCCATCGTGCACCTAATTTGGAGAGGAGCCCACACTGGGTGCATGGGAACCCAGGAATGAGAATGATGTGGCTCTCACCAGAGGAGTGACTCGCACCCCAATAACTACGGTTAGAATGAAATGAAGGAGCCAGGAGGGTAAAACACTTGAGGCCTGAGAGGTCGGAGAAAGCATCTCTGCCTGGGACCCTGAAGGAAGAGAAGGATTTAGAGAGACAGAGCTGTAAGGGAATCCCCTTTACTGAAGCAGTCTGGCTGAATCACGGAAGGCTTTGAATGGAAAGGCCTAAAGGAGGGTGGTGGCACCAGAAGGGCAAGGACAGGGGAGAGATGAGCAGAAAGCAGAATCAAGAGGACTTGGCATGGGGGTGATGGGGAAGAAGGGGGTGCCCTCAACAGGCAGGGCATTTGAAGATGATGATGAATTCCACCATGGATGTGTTGGACTTAAGACATCAGAAAGAGCCCAGCAGAGAGCTTCGAGAGCTATCCAATGGAGACTATAGCTGGAGCAAGACAGGAGTCGTGTGCACAGGGAGTGGGGGTAGAGGTGGGGGGTGAGAGACGCTGCCAAAGGTGGACCCACATTCAGGAGTCAAAGGAGAGAGAATTGGGAGGAAGCAGTGTCCTGGAAGCCAAGGGAAGGAAAAAGAAAAGGCTTTGGCGATAAAGATGTCACTTGAGAAAACAAGCTTCATTGCTGAGAGAGGACGATGGAGGCTGGATTGCACAGGGCTGAGCCAGACAAGATATGGGCAGGAAGGAGACATTCTAAGTCTCAACTACTTCTGGAGTGGGAGCTGGAAAGATATGAGTTCAAATCTGCCTCTGTCACACTAACGGCATGCCCCTGTGCAAGATAGAGAACCTCCCTCAGCCCTGGTGTCATCATCTGTAAAAACCTAGCCACTATCATTTGTTCTAAGAAACTCGGCAGTGAAAGGGTAGCAGGGCAGGATCAAGAAAAGGCTTCTTCAGGAAGGCCTTCAACTAAGACCCTGAGTATCAATGCGGACCCAATGAGAATGAGGAGGACCAAGGCCCTCTAACTACAGACCGTTCTTGCTTTATGTAACAGTGCCTTCCACGGACCTTAGTAAAGTGATTTTTCTGTAATACTAATTTGCCTCCAGACATGAGGGCAGGAGGGAAGCAGGAAGGCCCGCCCATAGAGGGGCCAGCACATGGACTAAGGACATGTGGAGGCCGGGGACAGAAAAGTGAGAGCAGGAAAAGGAACAATCCAGGACCAGGGCCAGCCACGGTGGGGGTCTGACTGGAACTGAGAGGAAGAACACGCAGGGGACAGACACAGGAGGTGAGAGGACGGGGGATGCGTGGGGGCCGGGGACAGACACAGAACCACAGGTGGGTGGAACAGCCCAGAGGTCTCAAACTAAGCCTCCATCTTTTCCTTTCAACTGGAGGTTTTTGGCACAGTGAAAGTACAGTAAAGTTAACACAGGGGGTTTTTTGGAATGTGGATTTCTTTCAGAATTCTTTATGTAAAGCTACATTTGCATAATGTGAATTTATGTAAAGTGAGAACTGTCCTAAAGTAGTGGGGCTCTCCCCCCTAGGGCAGTGGTGCTGGGCTCCGCACCAAGGACAGCTCACAGGCATGTGGTCTGGATTCTTTCAGTAAATGCCAGGAAAGGTTATCTGATGAAAGGCAGGCAGCGGCAGACCGGGAGCAGACACCAATAAACCGGAATTAAAGGACGTGAAAGCACGGGTGAAGAGAGAGCACCCATTAGCAGTGAACCATGGAGTACGGGCAAAGCCCTGGGACTTCCTCTCCCAGATCTGACGCTCGGGAGGAAGGGAAGGCGATAGCGGGGTCACCCCAAGAGCCAGCACTCACACAGCAGCATCAGCAGGAGACCAACGGGCAAAGTGAGCGTCCAGGGAAAAGGCAAGAGAGCCACTGAGCCCTAAGAGGAGGCTGGCCCTGGAGGAGAGCTCAGGCTGAAAGAGCTGGAAGGCCCCAAGATAGAACAGAACACAAAGTAGTGGCAAGGTTCAGGAAACCCAGTGCGGGCAAAGGACGAGGAAGCCAGGAGCAGGGGCAGCAGTGCCCTCCCAGCTCGGGTGGGGCATGCCTGTTCCCAAGGGAAGGAGGGACTCAGGAGGAGGCCAAGACTCTGCCACCCAGTGACATCTTCCCCAGAAGCAGTGCAGAAACAACAAGGGAGTCAGGAGTCATGGGACTGAAACCCGCCTCTGCCACTTACTGGTTAGCTGTGCAACCACTCAGATCCCGTTCAACCTCTCTGGACTTCAGTTTACCCAGAATCTCAGCATTGGCAAAACGCCTAAGTCAAGCCCCACTAGAACAAGCCTCGGCCAGTGGCTGTTCAGGCCCAAGTGAGGGGGGCACCCACTGCTTTCCCCACGTTAAGCCTCCAAGAAGCTCCTTCCCCCTGCTCCTAGCTCTGCCCATCTCTCTAAAAGCCCAGGGTTTGGTAAAGGAAGTGTTTTGTAAACTGGAAAGCACTTATGGACTGTGTGCCTGGGACCCTAGGGCAGGCTCTCTGCCAGGATGACCCTTAGTGCAGTCCCAAGTTGGGTTTTTTCCATGGGAAATATCTTTGTCTATAGCAAGGTCTTCAGGCCCCCGTCCTGTGCACTCTCTCCTGTTCTCCAGGTCTGCCTCTTCAGCTGAGGGCCGAGGCTAGGGAGGGGGCCTCCCTTCTGCTGAAGCCTTCTGCCCTGGCTCCCAAGATGATGCTAACGACGGGTAGATGATGGGAGCCTGAGACATGGAAGAAAAGGCCCAACTCCTACACAAAGCCAGTGTCACCCACAGAAGATAACCCTGCAGGCATTCCGCAGCCTGTCCCTGGGGACCAGTGAGCTACACTAACACCCAGAGTCCTGTTTGTAGCTCAGGGAGCAAACACTCGCAGGTTCTATCTTTGTCCTATGGGGTTTTCCCTTGGGGGTCTTGAGAGGTCCTGCCATTGTCTGGAGGGCACAATGGGCTACCTAAGGCTGAGCCGTGAAGCAGCAGTGGCTTGGGCAGGTGTGCCTGAACTCAAGAGGCTAGCCACTGGGTGACAGCTGCTGCTAGGCCCTGGCCAAAAAGGCCAGGAAATTTCCCCCCCAATTCACAGCCATTCAAAAAGATGTGGAGGGCGTGGCATCAATGTCAGAAGAAAGGGAAGGAGGGCTGAGAGATCACAGATCCTTGGAACAGTGCCACTTTGGAGGAAGTAAGCACGTACAGGGAAAAGTGGGAACAGTCTGGCAGAAAGCTGGCCTCACCAAGGAGGAATCAAGGTGGCTGTCCTCTTTTCTCACTCAGAAGCCCTCTTGACCCCCAGGGGGCCCCCTTCCTCTCCTCTTACCTAAGCTGAGAGGGGAGCCTCCTCCAGAGAGCTCCTGGGAGCATCGCCTGGTAAAAGCTGAAGGGCTTGGGGAGGCCACCTACTTCAATCTTCTCAATTTGGAAAATCACCTTAAGAGAGGTGTGCTGCTCTGCCCGAGGTCCTGTGACTGGTAAAATGTCAAAGTCAGACAGTCTTAGTCAACCTTGTGGGCACCTCTTCCACCAACACAGGCAGCAGCAGCCGCTCCCCCCCCCCCCACCGAATCTTTCTGTTGTCTATCTTAACTGCTGCCACTACGGCCAACCTTGAAGTGAGCAGCCTCATCTGGGCCATCATCTCACCCTTCTGGGCTTGGAAGGAGCTGCCAGAACCCACCCAGGCCTGCCACTGAAAGGTCAAGGCCAGCCCACAGCGACTGTTTGGTGAAGGTCACCTTCTAAGAGCCTGGAGGTTCCTGGGAATGTTCCAACAGAGTCGTCAAGAAGGATTCTCTCTCCAGAGGATTTGGCTTTCACTGAAGCCTCTGATCTATGCGGTCACCATCAAAGCCAAGGAGGACCAGGAATGGGAAAAGTGCTTGGCTCTGGGCCACTGGAGCACTCTCGGTGACGCTGGGGAGCACGGGAAAAAGAAGCAAGGAGTTCCCTAGGGGAGGGAGGGAGGACCGGCAGGGACGTACTCCCGAAAACCTGCCATCTGCTGCCACCCCTCTCTCTGACTGCCTCTGCAATCTGCACTCTGAGCTCTCTCCTCCGGCTTCCAGTCTTCTCACTTGCACTCAGCATCGACAGCTCCCAGGCTGCTCTCCCTACCTCTGCTCTCTTCCACCGAGCCTCCACAGCGCTGCCCAAATAACCTTCCTGATAAATGCCACACGCAGGTCACTCTCCTCTTCACAAACCTGGAGTGGCTCCTGAGGTCAGCCATCAATGCTTACTGACTGACAAGCCATCCCATCTCCAGCAGACTGTCCCCGTGCTCACCTGGCTTCCTCACTGCTTGTCTCCCGGATGCCTTCCTACTGCCAACAAACGTGCCCCAAACCAGCCCAGCCGGGACAGCTCAACCTTTCTCTGTCCTTTCTGTGGGTGGACTCCTTGAGAAGCCACTGACAAGAAGCAGCCCCACTTCTCTCCTCTCACTCTCTGCAGTCTTGATCTGACCTCATCATTCCACCAAAACTGCCTGGTCCTGCTCCCAAGACCTCTGAGGTGCCAAATGCAGTGGCCTTTTCTCAACCATCATTCTCTTTGACCTCTCTGCATCCTCTGCTACTGTTTATCATCTCCTCCATGATTCTCTCTCTCATGGCTCCTCCAGCTCATGGCCTCTCACTGTAGTCGACTCCCAGGCCTCTGTCCTGGGCTCTCTGCTCTTTCCAGTCTGTCCTACTGCACCTGGAAACCTCATCAGCTCCCTTGGTTTGAATGATCATTCCTATGCTGCTGACTCTCAAATCCACTTGTCCAGCCCCAACCCCTTTGCTGGCCTTCACTCTTTCATCTCCAAGTTAACGTCCTGTAGATGTTTAAAACTAAAGTGCTCCAAACTTCCTGATTCCTCTCCCCAAACCCTCCCCTCTTCCCAGTTTCCCTTGTACTTTGGACAGCACCGCCCTAATTCCAGGCCCCCAGCTCATCCCTAACTCCCCCCTCTCAATAACCACATTCACTCAGTTGTTAGGTCCTATCACTTCCCCCTTCATGTCTCCTGGATCTGCCTCCTCCTCTCCTCTGACACCTCATGTCTAACCCCACTTCTGGCCATCCTCAAGTCAGCTGTCAAAGTGACCTGTCAGTGCCTACTCCACAAACTCCATGGCTACCTACTGCCTCCAGGATGAAATACCAAATACCCTCGCTGGTGTGCAAAGCCCTTCCTAACTTAGCCCCCTCCTACTTTTCCTGGCATCAGAATACCTTAATCCCTTCTATGTCCCCTACAATTAAGTGGCACTGGCCTCCTGCTGGTAACTGACCTTGACGCTCAATCTGTGGAGTATTCACCTCTGTCTCCTGGCTCCCCCGGCTGCGTGCCTCTCATTTGTACAGAGCTGTTGGTGTGGACTCTTCCCAGACCTGACTGTGAGCTCCTGGGGAAGAGGGCCTGGTTTTTGCTCCTTTCCATCCCAAAGACTCAGTATGGCACCTGCTTCCTAAGGGCTAGGTGACTAACTGACTAGTAAGTGCATAAAGTATCAAGAGGGCGTGGGGGCCTTCACCCTCTGTTCAGAACCGCACAGTCGCATCCGGGTAGCCTTCAGCCTGGCTCCTGAAGCTGCCCCGAAGATCGGCTTTTCTCAGAGCTGCCCAGCAGCAGCAGTTCTCTGTCTGCATTTGTCTCTCCTTCCTCAGCATCCTGGCAGCTCCTTAGGGCAGGGCTGTCCTTTCTGTTTACAATGGTATGCTGGGCACCAGGCACAAGGGTAAAGAGAGTAAGTGTTCCTTTAAGGAAGTGGGCATACTTAGCCTAGAGAGTTTGAGAAGCCTGGTGGGGGTCAGGGGAAGGTCCTAATTATTCCGAAGGATCAGAAGCACTTTCTTGGAGCAGTCGACTTCCTCCATTTTCTGTGTATTGCGGGGGGGAGCTGGGCCCCTTGGGCCAACATCCAGGGGAGGCAGATTCCGACTCAACCGAAGAGTCCCCTGGCTCTGCTGAAGCCTCTGGCTGGCTCCACGAAAGCTGTGACCAAGTGTCCATTTTATTTTTCTCTCACTGTCTTCCTGGTAGAGTGATAATTATATCAAATACAATTGATAATTTGTTGTTCAGTCATTTTCAGTTGTGTCCAACTTTTCGTGACCCCATTTGAGGTTTTCTTGGCAAAGATGCCAGAGCAGTTTGCCATTTTCTTCTCCAGTTCATTTGACAGATGAGGAAACTGAAGCAAACAGGGTGAAGTGACTGGCCCAGGGTCACACAGCTAGTGAGTGTCTGAGGCCAGATTTGAACTTAGGAAGATGAATCTTTCTGACTTGAGGCCCAGCGCTCTCTCCATGGTGCCACCTAGTTGCCCTCAATTAATAATTACATTGGTTCAAACATGGAATTGGAAGCCTTATGAAGTAGCAAGTGCCAAAGCTGGACAGTCCACTTGTCAGGGATATTGTAGAAGCAGGCTCCCCAGCATGCAGGGAAATGGCCTACATTAGGGGGTTCCTAACCTCTCTTGCGTTATGATCTCTCTGGAAGTCTGGAGAAGCCTATAGATTCCTTCTCAAAATGTTTTGCAAGCATAGAGTAAAATTCATAGACTTAAAGGAAACCAATGATAGCGAGATATAGTTACCAAATATTTTTTTTAAGAAAGGTTCCTGGTCCCCTGGACCAGATGACCTCTTAGCTCCAGGAGTCAATGATCCAATGACAGTATGAAGAGTAGAGAGGGAATGGTCAGCGAAGCAAAGGCCTATGGGAGGCAGAGGGGAGGAACCTAAATACATCAATGCAAAGTAACGATGCCCCTAATTTTTTTTTTCCAAGCTGTCAGTAATCAATCAGCAGGGATAAGCCAGGAAGTCTCAAGGCCAGGCAGACACAAGTCGAGGTTAGGAATCTGCTAAGACTGAGCACATTTCGCCCGGGGTGGGTGTTTGTGATTTTCCTCTCGTCAGCACTCGCTCCCTGCACCAAAGCCGAGGTCATCCTCTCATCAGCAGCTGCGGCAGCTGAGAAAGGCCCAATGCCAAGGCCAGCAGCACCGGGAGGGCCTCCCTGACTGCTGGGCCAGGTTTTGTATCACTGGTCCCCACTTTGTTATGGAACTGGGGCCTGATTTCCTTCCAGCCTTGGAGGCCCTCCCAGACCATGTGCCCCCAGCAAAAGCTTGGGGATGGGAAGGTTCCCTCTGTCCCAAAACGGGGCAGCAAAAAAGACTTTCAAGAGCCCTGTCCACCTAACGGCCAGCTTAGTAAGGCCTGTGGCTGAAGCTGTAACATCTCTGCATTCCTAAGGAGAACAAGGCTCCAAAAGAGATTTCATCTTGTGATCTGCAGCCTTACTGTGCTCCACAGTGAGTCAAGAGGCAGAGGCCTAAGGGGCCTGAGGTTCATACAAGACTGGAGCCCCTGCTGCCCAAAGATGAAGCTTGTTCACAGAGGCTAGGGCCAGAAGAGACCTTTCCCTTCTCACCAGTTTCTACCACCTCCTTTGACAGGAAGAAGCAGGAAGAAATAATATGCCCCAAGCAGATCCCGAGAATAAGTCCCAGAATGAAGAGGAAGGCAGGCTGGGCCCTGCACAGGGGTGAAAAGAAGAAGAGCACAGGCAGCTCTAGAGTGCCTACTACGTGCCGAGTGCAGCATCAAGTGTTTTACAAATACGATCTCATTGGACCCTCACGACCAGCACCACCCCAACACAAAAAGGCAGGATTCCAGATGAGCACACTGGGAGGTGGGCAGCCTGCCTCAGACACCAGGCTGGCTTAGCTGTGAAAACCATGAGCAAGTCACGGCCCCTCTCTGGCCCTCTCCTCCCCCATGTGTGAGATCTTCCACTGGGCGCTTGGGAGGTGAGGGCCCCAAGAGTCTCAGGTCATTGTATGACTGGTAACACTAGAAGGTCACAAGGCTGATCAAGAACAAAGCCTGGCCCTGAACGGGAGTCTCCCGACATTTACTCAGATGCCCCTCAGACACTCCCTTCTAAACAAAAGGGTGAAGGATTTTGAGATGTGCAGGCCTTGGCTCAGACTGACCACCCTGTGAAAGAGATGCAGGAGACAGTCTGCGGCCCCTGACTTCACATGCCCTGGGCACCAAGCCAGAAGGCTGGAGGGGAGAGCTCGGGCCGCTTCTGAAAACCAAAGCCAAGCTGCCTCACGCCCACAGTAGGGAGCTCAATCTGCTGGCCCTCATCTCACAGGGTGCTCTCAACACTCCCAACTGTACTTCAAACAACACAAGCCCCAAAGAAAAGTCTAAGCAAATGTTCTAGCTCAGACCCTGAACGTGGGACTACATAAGGGCAAGCATGAAACCTTTCGGTCCACAGAAGGCTCAGTGACTTTGAATTGCCAGGCCATGTAGTTCACAGACCGTGCAGTGCTGGAGCTGCAAGGGCCTGGAGAGGGTAGAGAGTTCACCTAAAGTACAGAGCTAAAGAAACTAAAGCCTACAGAAAGTGAGGGACTGGCCCATGTGGCTGGCACGGCGAAGTCACTGGGGAAGCCATCACTAACGCGGCTGGCACGGCAAAGTCACCAGTGGACTTGGCGCTAACGTGGCTGGCATGGCGAAGTCACTGGAGGAGCCAGTGCTAAAGTTGCTAATGCAGCTGGCACGGTGAAGTCACCAAGAGAGCTGGTGCTAATGCAGCTGCCACACTGAAGTCACCGGGAGAGCCAGCACTAACGCAGCTGTCACGGTGAGGTCACCAGTGGACCTGGCACTAATGTGGCTGGCATAGTGAAGTCACCGGGACAGCCAGTGCTACTGTGGCTGCCACAGCGAAGTCACCAGTGGACCTGGCACTAGCATGGCTGGCATGATGAAGTCACCAGGAGAGCCAGCACTCCAAGTCAAATCTCCAGCCTCCAGTCCAGGCCTCCTTCCATCCAGGTGTGTCTGGGTGAATCCATGGAGCAGACCGCCTACCTAGGAGGGCCTTCTCCAGCTCCTGCGCTGTTCCCTGGGGGGCAGGGCCAGTTCAAGGACAAAGGGGTTTGCCTGCCCTGGAGTCTGACTCCTCAGTGATTCAGTGATCAAATGCCAAATGCCCCCCTCCTCAACAACAGGCCTTACTGAAGCACCCGCTTTGTGCCAGGCACCGCGCTAAACGCCAGGGACATGAAGAGAGGCAAAGGACAGCCTGGCCCTCGAGGGGCTCCCGGCCTAGTGGGGGACACAACACGGCAACAGCGATAGACCAGAGGGTTCCGGTAATCTCGGAGGGAAGCCTAATGCCATCTACCTCTGTGTCCCAGGGCTCCCCGGGCACCCTCTGCTCTGTTGCAGGAAGAAGCGTCCCAAGCACCCGGGTAATTCAGCCCACACTCTGCATCGCTTCCAGGGCCTTTCTCCTCCATTCCCCTTCACTTTCTTTGGTCTACTCCAGACATGTCAAATGAGTTGGCTACAAAATTCCCAGTGTGGCCCAACCTGATTAAAATGTGGTTAGGAAATGTGTAACAAAAGAAACACAGACGATGCTAATTTGTGGTTTTCTACTTCGCTCTGTGACAGCAGGGACTTGTTCGACTTGAGTCTGACCAACCAACACCTGCCCAGATGATCACACAGTGAGTCGGGTGCCTCCTGACGTACCCAGAGAGGACAAAGGGCCCTTCCCGGGGACACCGAGACCCTGGGACGGTCCCCTGAGGGACGAGCCCAGGGCATGGCTTACCTTGGTCAGTTTTGGTTGCTGGCTTCCAGTTTTCAGCACTAATTACTGGCAGACAGACCTGCCCTTTTTCATCGATGTTCGGGTGGTAAATCTTTGTTTTAAAAGTGATCTTAGGTGGTTTGAATGGATACTCTGCTGGGAAGTTGATTTCGATTCTGAAGGCTCCCTTGTCATATGGAGGGTTGTCCTATGAAGAGAGACAGAGAGAGAATGAAGGAATGGCTAGTCACAAAATCAGCTACATCTGAACAGATCTGATATGTGGATAATGTAAATCAGTGGGATTTTAACTTGTCAATTTGGAAGGCTTTGATAAATGCAATTTAAAAGTCAAGCATTAAATAGTTCAAAGGCAAAGATTCAGCTATTTCGTATAAGTAAACTCAGTAACATTAATAGCAAACTAAATGAATCTAATGGCAAATCTCCTTCATCACTAGGCTCAAATCGAAGTGATATTAGGTCAAGGAAGCAGTGCCTCTAGCTTTCCAATTCTTTTCAAAAGCAAGAGAGCAAGTGTTTGAGTGAAAGTGTGAGGCACATAAATTCTCTCCAGAAGCTCGTCAGGAAGCTCAAGGAGGGCAGGGGCTGGAATAGGCCCTTCAGATACTGCTCAAGGTTTGCAGACTGACTTGGGATGACTACCCAAGGGGCAGCCCACCTCTGTCACATTTGGTGCTGGCATCCTATTCCCAGTACTAGGCACCCACAACTGTGTCCTGTTTCATTGATGAAAATCAATGTGATCTTTGGTGGTCAGAACCTAAAAGGAAAAGCAAGGCACCAAAAGCAGGAATGACCCATGGCTGTTACACAGCCCCCGAGCGCTGGAGCCAGGACCTGAAGGCCGGCCCTTTTCAAGCACACCATCTTACTGCCCATAGACTCTGGCTTCCCTGAGTAAAGCGTGACTCCGAGTACAGGTTCTAACATCATCTGGGCAAAAACTTCAGAGACAGAACAAGGTCCCTGATGGGGATATACGTGGTGCTGTTAACCTTCCCCTCTCAACATATGGCCTGGGCCCCCTTGGCCCCCTTTTTTACTCCTTTAGCTCCATGGGTGAGATGTCAGCTGCTTCCTTTAAGACGTCCACCATCACAACCTGCCCATCTGGGAAGGTCTCCTCCTACTTGCACAGCACAGTAGGAAGAAGGAGCCCAATTCCAAGTTAAGAGACCATCTCTGAGTATATGAAGGGCTGGCCTGTGGGTCTTCTGTTCCACTCGATCCCAGAGGATGGACTCAGGAATATGGGAGGAATGTTGTCAAGAGGCAAATTTAGGCTTGAGGTCAGGCAACACCTTCTAACAATTAGCACTATCCCAAGGCGGGCTGGTGCTTAAACCCTCAACATCATCATATTAAGAATGACCACAATGAAAAATCATAATTATAGGAAGCATTTATTTAGTGCTTTAAGCTTTACAAAGTCCTTTACAAATATAGCCCACTTGATTGCCGTAGGTTTTACAGATGAGGAAACTGAGGCACAGATGTTAATGAAGTGCCTCCCCCAGGGACACCTAACTAGTGGTGTCTGGGGATGGACAAGAACTTAGGCCTGACTCCAGGTCCAGTGCTCAAGGCTGTCTCTTGAGAGGCAGGCTGGGTAACAATGATGTTGTCATGGGGATGGACCCTTCCAACTCAGAGATCCTCCAAGTCTTGGCTCTTCCACTGATTGAATACCATTGGGTAAACTGTCTTTCCCTCTGGGGAGGGGCCATCACATCTTCTGGAGACAATTTGTGTGCCTCACACTTTCCCTCAAACACTTGCTCTCTTGATTTTGAAAAGAACTGGAAAGCTAGAGGCACTGCTTCCCTGGCCTAATATGAGCCTAGTGATGAAGGAGATTTGGCAATAGATGGGGATTTATTTAGTTCGCTATTAATGTCACTGAGTTTCCTTCCCCATCTGTAAAATGACTCCCTAAAGTCTCATGCAGTTCTGTATACTATGCTCCCTTGCCTTGCTGTCTCTGAGAAAAAGCAACAGTCCTTAGGCAGGTTTTCTTAGGCTTGTTTCTCTGCTAGCAGTGACAAAGAAATGCTTAGAAATAACAAGAGAAAAATGCAAAGTTCTAAGAAGTGTTAAAAAGTCTGATTAATAAATTATTCCAAGGGCAAGGCCGTGTGGTAGAGATGGAAGTGTGTGTTGGTGGGACGAGCAGGAGACACAGAACACAAGATGCACCCCTCAATCTTTCTCTCCAGCATGGAGCCCTTTCCTAAACCCCGAACTCATGATCACGTCCCCCCCAAATCTCGCTCCTGCTTTTGGACTGGGCCAGCAGCCAGTGTCTGTCACCTGCTGAAAACCTCAGAGTTCTCTCTGCCTGCCGGCAGCTTGACATCCAGTTACCAAGCTTGGCAATTCTGCCTCTCAGCTACCCCCAGTTCTGGCCAGCCCAGACTATTCACCTCCTAGGGAGCCAGAAGCAGCCCAATAGATGTCCTTTGAGCCTCAGTCTCTACCATCAAAGAAGGCAGCTGAACCAGATGAACACATTCTGGCTGACTTGGTCACTCCTCTACTATCATCTTTCAATAGGTCCTTATTTTCCCACTAAATGAAACAGCAAATCCTCTCTACACCAATCAAGACACTCCACCATCTGGGGCCAGCCTTGTGGCTACATTATTCTCCTTCATGAAGGAACAGGAAGCATTTATTAAGTGCCTACTCTGCTCCAGGCACTGAAATGTAAACGGATCCCCATTTTACAGTTGAGGAAAGTGAGGCAGACTTGCTCGGGCCACACAGCTAGCAAGTGTCTGGAGGTCACATTGAACTCAGGTCTTCCTGCCTCCAGAGCCAGCACTCCAGCCACCGCCCCAGCTAGCTGCCTCTACAATCAAGGCACTCCTAACACACACCCAATGTAGTATATGTCCTCCAAACCACTGCTCACCGTTTCCTGTGCCCATCCCACATGGATGGATGGCTGCTCTTCCAGTAAAACCCAAATTCAAGGTCACCTCTAGGTACCACTTCCAGATTCACCACTTTCTCCCCACCTCCAAAGTTAGTCATGACCTTTGTCACCCTCAGACTCCTCATACAACTTTTATCACACAGGTCCAGCCTCCATGAAGCTGAACATTACAGCTGCCCCTCAGTCCCTAGCATTACTACTTGTACACAAGTTTGTTGGGAATGGCAGCCATCTGAGAACTGAATGAGAAATGTGAGGAACAAGGTCATGTCTAGCCTTGGGGTTCGAGCGGCTCAAAAGAGATGAGCTCAGAGGTGCAGCTATGTAGCGCAGTGGATAGAGCACTGGCTCTGTAGTCAGGAGGACCTGAGTTCAAATCCAGCCTCAGATACTTGACATCTACTAGCTGTGTGACCCTGGGCAAGTCATTTAAACAAGACTGCCTCATTTTAAAAAAAATGACTTGAGCTAGGCCAGGAGTGAAGAGCAGGCTAAACAGACAAAGGAGGTCTAGAGATAGATACACACACACACACACACACACACACACACACACACACACACAAACTCACTTGCATCTGGTGCAGAAATATATCAGTTTCACCAGGGAAACAAGTAGGAAGCAGGGGAGGGAAGGCACTCCAGAGGATAGTGCCAGGGAAGAGTCGCAAAGAAAACAAGCTTCCTGCCCTGAAGGGTGGATTATGAGGAAAAAGAGAAAACCAAACCAGATTCTAAGACTGCCCATCTACAGAGAAGACGACGGCGGACAGGGAATGTAACGGGGCTGGCGTCACATCATCAAAATGATGACAAAAAGGAGAGGGGCCAACTCAGGGCAGCATTAACTGAGGCAGGAGGACAGGAGCCAAGAGGAGCAGCGGCAACAGAGACAGCAAGGCCGAAGCCCTGGGCCCACGGGGGAGGGCCCTGAGGCGGCCAGAAAGACACACGGCAACATGGCAGCTGGGTGGACTCCGCTGGCTCAGTCTTCTTTTTCCTTTTCTCAGGCTTTTAACTGGGGATGGGGGAGGGAGATGCCAAAAGAGGAGAGAGACTGTCAGACAGAGACAAAGAAAGAGAAGGAGCCACTGACATGTTTCTCTTTTCTCCTGAGAAGCAACAGAAGGAAGTTCAGAAGGGAGCACAAATGACCAGGACAGTCCTGAAAACAACACGTGGGCTCGAAATGCTTTGAAAAAGGCCAGCCCCTGAGAGGGAAGCCCAAGACTCTTGGTGAGCTGCTCTGTGCCTGGAAATCCCCTGTTCAGGCACTGAAGTTCAGGGTGAAAAATGAAATCAGAAAGACCCTCCGTGATCACGACTCTGTCGAGTTCACAATACATAATAAAGCTTCCAAGTGGCTCCGGAGCACGGCCCAGCAGAAAGCGTGAGGGCTCACTAGGCAGAGCCTCGGCCTCTGACAGTGACTATCCCTGGGACGCTGGCCAGAGCCCTGGCTCCTCCTCTGCACCAGGCCAGGCCCTCAGTCTACTATCCTTGGTTCAAAGTGTTAAGCTGGGCATGAGAGCTAAAAGGACTGCATCCTTTAATGAGTTCAAATGTGCAGGGCACTGGGCTCTGTACTTTCAGCCAAGAAGACCTGAATTCTGATCCTGCTTCAGCTACTTAATAGCTGGGTGACTGGGCAAGTCACTTAGCCTCTCAAAGCCTCAGTTTCCTCATCTGTAAAATGAGGGAATTATACTCAATGAACTCGAATCTCATTTCCAATTCTAATCTACAATACCGTGTTTCCAATAAGACGCATCAACAAATAACATCAATAAAGCAGGCCTCAGATCTTCTAGTATCAGGACAATGACTGAGGGCCCTTCTCCCCAAAGAGCTTCTGGGTAGGTTATACCTACCAAACATTTACTGCATTAGAAATTAAAATGCCTTCGTATGATCACGAAAATAGTTTTGACCCCCTGAAATAGTCTAGGGCACACATTTGGAGAGCAGCTGCTACACGTCAATGTCTGGCACGCATAAGGGGAAGGCCAGGACGTTCTGGGGGCCCGCTGCATGCACAAACAAGGGCCTGTACAGTACCAGAGGGTGCTGCTCCACCACCGAGAGTCCTTAATGGCACAGGACAAGTACAAAGCAAAGGGCGAGCACCTTCATAAAGGAAGTGGCTTTCGAGTTTGGGAGTTCAATAGGCAAAAAAAAAGCCCCAAGGCCACTCCACACGCCTGACCATGCCTGATCAAAGGAACAAAGTCCAAAGAACAACAAAGGAGAGGCTCGAGTCTGGGGGAGAGCTGGCCGGCCAGTGAGGGGGCTGCAGGGACTGGCGGAAGGACAGAGGATGAAGGGGCAGAACCAGAAGAACAGTACTAGGGAGTTCCCTGGAAGCTAACTCTGACTCAGGGAGAGGAAGGGCCTTCTTTCACTCAAGGCCATCCATCAAGGCTGCCTGGAGAAGCAAGTCCGCCAGTGCGGGACGGTAGCCACAGGCAGCCGAAAGGGTGACATCCTCCACCAGCAGCACTTCCTGGGAGGAACAGCTCAGTCTGCCATGTTTTGAGCTGGGGCCTCTTCCACTTTCAGCAGCTTGTATTTGACAGGATGATGCAGAAGGATGAGCTTTTAAAATTCAAATCAAACTCATATCAAAACTCAAATCCCCAAAGGTGTTTCAGGCAGCTGGCCCCACCCATCACGGCCCCTTTGCTTCCCAGTAAAGAGCTCTGACCTGGGGGGCAGGAGACCCTGTGACCCTTGGCAGGCCCCCACCCCACTCTCTAGGCATCAGTTTCACCAGGTGTAAATTGAGGGCCTCCTCCCCAGCCCCCGGCAGTGCCAGAACACATGGGAACCACTGCGTGGTGGAAGACCCCCGCCCCGCCTTTACCCAAAAGGAGTGTGGCTGCTTACAGGGCTCCTTCCAATGAGATGGGAAGCCCTTTGGTTCCCCAGGCACTCTCCCTTAACCACCCATCTAACCAAGAGGCTTGTGGACCTTGCCACAGCCGCACCCTTGGGGCTGCCAGGCCTTTCCCCAGGCCCTGTGTCTTCTCCTTCAACTTGATCGTCTGGATGCTTCTAACTGCATGCCATGCTTGGCCCAGGAGTCCCTCACTGAATGCTGTTCATTCCTTCCCTGCAATGCCCCCACACTATTCCCACTCCCCCTGTGGAAAGACACAGGACAAGGCCTTCTCTTGCCCACCTGGCAGCGTATCTCCTCCCAACCTGGCCACTCCCAAGGGCCATGGGAGCTCTGGCTAGGAGGAACCAGAAGAGGGCCTGGCAAGCAGCGTCACGGGCAGACAAGGCCCAGCTCTCGCCAATCAGCATCTTCAGACTAGCTTTCCTGCACTCTGTACCAATGACCATCATGTTCCCCCAAGACTTGGCTGGGCAGCACCTAGCAGAGCTTTAGTGGGTTCAGGAATTGAGATTTACGGGATGAAGACTTGAGCCAGGACACACTCTGCTCGTTCCCTGGAGGATCACCTCCTTCCAAACCCCCGCTGAAGAAGGGGGCCCACGCTGGCCCCAGTCCACCGGCTACCTCCCCTTCTCAGGCCCCTCCCCCTCACCTTCCTGCTGTGTCCTCTTCCTCCCTTAGACTGGAAGCTCCTTGAGGGAAGGGCTTCTTTTTCCTATTTCTATCGCCAGCACTTAGTGCTGACAAACAGTAGGCATTTAACAGATGGTTACAAACTGACTTTAACTCAACTTCCACCAATGCATCACTGATGCATCTGGGTTAACAAGCATGCCCGGGACAGGCGCCCTGCAAAGCGCTCTTGGCCCAGTGCTGTCTGACATCACCGGCAACGACTTGAAAGAAGGCAGAGATGGCATGTTTGCTACGGCGGAGGATCTGGAAACAAGTCCAGACTGCCGTCTGGTGAAGGCAAGATGGCACAGTCAAGATGGCGGAGTCAAGATGGGGGGAAAAATTGAGCATTTCTGCTGAGCTCTCCTAACCCAATCCTCTAAACAACTTTTAGAAAATCCTCAAGTCAGATTCTGAGAGGAATTACAACCACCAAAAGTCGCCGTATTTCATTTTTGCAGCTTAGAGGACTGACAGAGAGGTCCGCCTGCCGCACCAGCTGTGGGGCCTGGAGGCAGTGGCAGCACAGCCCCCAGCACCTACAGACGGGAAGGGTACAAAATACTTGGTCAGAAAGGTGCTACCGAGGACCTCTGCACTAGGGGCAGGACTAGGGCCATTTGGTAGCTTCTTCCCCCATTGCTCGGGGTGGAGAAGCCCAGTTATGGTCTGTGGTCACAAGGGAGCCTAGGCCCAAAACTTACAGGCCCCCAGATAGAACCACAGCTCCCACATCAGTGAACAGAGCCCAGCTCTAACACAAATTCTGAAGTCAAGCAATGAGCCGGAAAAATGAACAACGAGAAAAACTTGACCATAATGAGCCAGAGAAGCTCAGGACACAAACCAAAAAGACAATGACATGAAAATATATACAAGCTAAGCCTCAAAGAAAAATGAAGATTGGACACGTGCCCAACATGAATCACTAAAAGAGTTACTGAGATTAAAAAAAAAAAGGAGCAAAAAATCAAAGAAGAAAGGCAGAGGAAAAATTGAGAAAATAAATGAGAGCAATGCAAGAAAATTATGAACAGAGAATTAACAGCTTGCTAAAAGAGATACAAAAGCTCCCTGAAGAAAATAACTTCTTAAAAATTAGAATTGGTCAAGTGGAAGCTAATGACTCCATGAAAGAATTAAACAAAGTCAAAGCCTGAAAAAATAGAAGAAAATGTGAACAACCTCATTGGAGAAACAACTGATCCGGAAAACAGATTGAGGAGACATAATTTAAGAATTATTGGACTGCCTGAAACTCATGATAAAAAAAAAAAAGAGCCTAGACATCAATCATACTTCAAGCAATTACAAAGGAAAACACCAATCTTGGTCACCTCTTTGTTCCTTTGTTTTGCTCTTTTTAAGTAAGTATTCTATCTAGCTAGATGAGTTCTGGTATATCATAGAACCAGATAGCAAAGAAGAAACTGAAAGAATCCATCGATCACCTCCTGGAAGAGATCCCAAAATGAAAACTTCAGGAATATTAAATCTAAATTCCAGACCTCTTAAGTCAAGAAGAAAATACTGCAAGCAGCCAGAAAAAAAAACAATTCAACATGTGGCCCTGTAGGTCCTCAAGTGTGGCCCTTTGACTGAATCCAAACTTCAAAGAACAAATCTGAGGAACTAGAGGGCCACATGTGGCCTCGAGGCGGCAGGTTTCCCACCCCTGACCAAGAATAATCTACCTAGCAAAACCGAGCATACTACTACAGGGGAAAACATGGACATTTAATGAAATAGAGGGCTTTCAAGTATTCGTGATGAGAAAGGCCAGAGGTGAATAGAAACTCTGACATTCAAACACAACACTCAAAGAGAAGCATAAAAACCATGAAAGAGAAACCATAAAGGACTTAATACTAAACTATTTATATTCCTATGTGGGAAAATGATACATGTAACTATTAAGAATTTCCTTAGGGTAGTTAGGAGGAGGCTACATAGTCATACATGGGTAGGAGGAGCCTATGTTGGGATGATTCCAAAAAAAAGAATGGAAGAGTGAGAAAGAGGGATTTGCTGGGAGAAAAGGAAGAGAGAGAAATAATGGGAAAAATTCTCACAAAGAAAGAGGCATATGAGGAAGAGATTTTACAATGGGAGGGAAAAACTGGGGGAGCAGACAATGCTTGAACCTCACTCTCATCCGGACTGGTTCAAAGAAGGAACAATAAATATACACACACAGCTGGGTACAGAAATTCATCTTACCCAATAGGAAGTAGGAGGAGAAGGGGCTAATTGAAGTGGGGGGGTGGTGGTAAGAGGGTGGCTAGATTAAGGGAGGCAGTGATGAAAAGCTAACTCTGCCATTCAACCAGTTCATTTCTCTTGGGGTTTGGTATGCTCATTGAAATGGAGATAATAATACCTATACTAACTCAAGAGTTATTGTAAAGAAAGTGCCTTGTAAACTGTAAATCACTTTAGAAATGTGAGAGATCATGACCGTCATGTCAGTAAAATGACATAAAGTGGGGAAGAACAGCTAACATATCACATGACAGAGCAGGAATCCAAAATGATATTGGGCAAGTAGGATGTTACCTCTAATAAAACTCAACTTATACTGAGATAAATGAAAGTTCACAAAACCAGCTGCACAAAGTAGAAAATGGGGTTAGTGTGCACTGGTTAACATTCATTTGAACTGGAGAGCTATGGAAGGAAGCTCAATGAGGCCACAAGGCAACAAGCCAAAGGAAAAAAAAAAACTAAGGTGATCAAGAGCTCCATTCCCAGCTATGGTAGGGATGGAAAGAAGGGAGTGTGAGAACAGGGGTCCGAGTCCCCTAAAGGCCTTCGCTTGGTGTGCCGATCAAGCCTAATCAATGGCGGTGTTTAGATGGCAAGCGTTTCATTAAATGTCCTATCTCACCTGATCCTCACAACAATTCTGTGAAATCGATGCTATGATTACCTTCATTTTATAGGTGGGAAAGCTTAAAGCTCAGGGGTTAACTTCCTTACCCAGGGTCACAGTTAGGTCTTCCTGAATCCCCAGCCTAGTGCTCCATCTCTGTGCTGCCTAGTAACCTCTTAAAATTAAGAAGGACAGTCACGTGGGATGCCTTCTATTTCAATCCTTCCATTTTACAGATGAGAAAATGGAGGCACCGGGGTTACAGAACTGCTGTATGGTCATATAAGCAGGGAGTGGTAGAGCTAGGATTTGAATCCGGGTTTTTAACCTCAAGCCCTGTGATCTTCCTTCCCATTATACCACACAGGATAAATGTCGGGAGAAGAGGGACTGGAAAGGGGAGAGACTTGTAGGAGGGAGACCAATGGGCAGGGCCAGAACTAGGGTGGTGGCCACGAGTAAAGAAAAGGGGAGGGCCATGAGAATTGTTGTGGAGGCAAGGCCCACCAGATCTACTGGGCCAGGGAGGTGTGGAGGAGGGAGGGCTGAGGGTGCACATCTACATGGCAGTGACGTTGACAAAGACAGGCACGTTCCAAGGAGTGGCTTTGGGGCAGAGGACACACCTACAACCGCGCAGGATGTGTACCGTGCCGTCCTCTCAAGCTGCACTGTCCTGGAACCCCAAATTCCAAGAGGAAGCCGTCTGCACTCGCTACCTCCATTCCTTCTCCCTTTACTCTCTCCCCAACCTGTGCACTCGGGCTCCCAATGTATCAACCCAGCTGAAACTGCCCGCTCCAAAGTCCCCAAGATCTCTTCAGTGCCCAGCCCGACTGCTGCTCTTCAGTCCTCATTCTGTGTGAAGCCACTGGCTGCCCTTTTCCTCCCAGATCCTTTCTCCTGGCTGACCATCCCCTGTCCACCTCCACTGTTAGCTCTTCATTCACATCCCTCCTCCCATGTGTGGACGTTCCTCAAGGCATTCCCGAGCCATCTTCTCACTCCACACTCTCCCTCGGTGATGTGATCGGCTCCAGTGGGTTTAATTATCACCGATCAATATACCCTACCCCAGTCTCTCAACTGAGCGTCAGCCTCATCATTAAGTGCATACTGGACAGAGCTGTCAGCTGGTCCAGCCACCCTGGAGAGATACAGAAGTCTAGGCCCCCAAAGCTATTAAACTGTGCCCACCCTTTGGCCCAGTGACACCACCCCAAAAGGACCAAAGAAAGAGGAAAAAGACAAGGCCGTGCAAAAATATTGACGGCGCCTCTGTGGCAAAGGTGAAGAACTGGAGCCTGAGAGGGTGTCCATCAACTGGGGAATGGCTGAACAGGCGGTAATACACAGCTGTGATGGAGCTGGTCTGCAGACTACAAGAAATGGTGAAGATGAGGCCAGTGAAAAAAAACAAAAACGGGAGATTTCTAGGAATGAATGCAGAGTGAACCTGGAAAACAATCTACACAACAACGACAATAATGTATAAACATACAGCTCCAAAGACTTCCGAACTTGTATCAATGACCAGGCACAATTCCAGGATTCATGATGAGACATTCGACCCACCTGCTGACAGAGAATTAACGGAGATAATAACAGGACCTGCCCAGGCTGCTGTGCGGAGCAAATAAGATCCTAACTGGAAAGCCCTCAGCACAGCACAGAATAAACACCATGCAAGAACTGGAATGTGAGAGACCTGAGGTGAGGAGAGGGATGAAGACCTCAACAACGTGGCAGATAAGGGAGTGGAGAGAAGGGACCAGATGCAAGAGATTCTGGTTACTGGTCAGTTGTTTCAGACGTATTGGACTCTCTGTGACCCCACTTCTCGACAGAGATACTGGGGTGGTTTGCCACTTCCTTCTCTAGCTCATTCTACAGATGAGGAAACTGAGGCAGACAGGGTGAAGTGACTTGCCTAGGGTCACTCGAAATTTTGGCTATTCTTATTACTGTTGTCATTACTGGATACGGCCAACCTAGGAATTTATTTCACTTGACTCTACCTGCTTGAAATAGGGGTTTTGTTTTTTTCTTGCTTTCCCAATGGGAGGGAGAAGGAAGAGAAGGCAGACCTGTATTCGAAAAAAAAAAATTAATTAAAAAAAATCATGAAAGGGAAAATTTCAGAGAAACCCGAGATAAATTGTATGTACTGATGCAAAGTGAAGAGAACAGAACCTGGGGAACAACTTCTAGAATAACACGTTAAAGGCAAACACCTCTGAAAGACCTCAGAACACTGATCAATGGCGGCGAACAACCACAATTGATGAGAATGATGAAAGAGTGCACCAGCTACCCCTGACAGACCCAGCGAATTCAAGGTGCAGAGCGAGATTTACAGGACAGGGCCGACGTGATCTCTTTGTTCACTTGATAATACACATTTATTACGAGGGTTTATTTTTCTTTTTTCAACTGGATGGCTAGGGTAGAACAAAGAGAAAATGAATGTTAACTGAAAATAAAATGCAACTTTAAAAAAAGGCCTTCCTTTTTCTGGGCCCAATCACCCCTGAGGTCCCTTCTGAGCTGAAGAATCTATGTTTCTGTGAAGAATTCAATTCCAAAAGACACATGCCGAACACTTACTCCAGCATTCAATGCCCAGGTGCCAGGCTTTGGTTCTCGAGGAGTTAGAAATGTACACCAAGAAGTAGACCAGCAGACAGAAAAAGGAAAGTGGAACAAGACTGCTCCAGACCCTTGAAGGGGATCCTTTTATTAAAGGGAATTTGTTCTGGGAAGTTTGGGTTCAGTCAGAGGGCCCCAATGTGGCCTCGAGGTCGCAGGTTCCCTACCCCTGCTCTAGACAAAGCGCTGTTAGCGCAGAGAAAGGAGAGATCACTTTCAGCCTGGGTGAGAAGGGTGAAGGCAAATGTCAAAGAAACTTCTAGGAGGAAAGGCCCCTTGACCTGGCCTCCAAGCCAGCAGGAATGGAAGTAAATCAAACTTGAGAGAAAAGGTCATTCCAGGCAGACCAAAAAAAATGTGCATCAGAGCCAAGCCCAGATCGAGAGGGTGGGGTGCCCCTGGGGAACAGCCAAGCCATCCACGCTGGCCAAAAACTACCCACTCACCGCAAGCTAGTGCTATTCTCTGACTCTTCCTGCCAGCACACACATTGAAGCCAAGGCAACATTCATGACTGAGGAATGCACAGGGCCTTTGCTTGATAAGAGCCTTGCTGAGGGAGTCTGACCTGGGCAAGGAGGCAGAATTCGCTGGAATCCCTCAAAGGTGGCGATAAATTCTTTGTCCAAAGGGGATGAAGTAGCTCACTTACTGTATCGAACAAAAGGGTTCTGTCCCAGCTGTTACATGGGACGACATTCAAGGCGAGTGCCAGGGAGCACCAGAGTCCTAGGCCTTCTTCTACCACCAATCAGCTGCAGAACTCTGGCCAAGTTGTTTCAACTGTCCACCCATAAAAAGGGGACGTGCCCGTAAGGCTGAAGATCTCTTAGACATCATCGAGTCAAACAGCCATGCTTAGCCAAAGTCCCACAGAATTCTAAGGGGAGTGGTGTCCCAAGCTAAGAGAGTGGAAGTAGGCAAACACAGGGCAGAGTGCTAGTGTGTTTGGTGTGGCAGAGTGTGTGTGGGGTGGAGGCTGGGGGGAGAGAGGAGTTAAGTGGGGACAACCCTCTGACACAAGGACAGTGAGGGACCACTTTTTCTTGTAAGTTCAGGGTCCTTCCAGAGAATGGACTGGATGACCTTAAGAACAACATGGAACTTAAATCAGCCCTATGACACATTTGGGGGGACTCTGAATAGACCAGTTTTAATGCAGCCAAAGGCTGGTGTTGGGAGCTAGTGACCAAGAAGGCCTCAGCAGGGAGTCCTGTGAAAAAAAGCCACCTGAGGTATCTGGCCAGAAACCAAAAGGTGCTGTTGAAGGGGTCTGCCCACACCATCCCAGCAATGGTGTAGAAGACTGCTCCCCCAGCAGACAGCACGTGACGGCTTGTTCTCCTCTGCCTATCCCTTGCTACCCCTGGGCTGTTTCCAGCCACAGCGAGCTCAGGAACAAGTTCTCCCGGAGGTGCTGGACAGCTCCTCCTCTGGATGTTCATACAGAGCGTTCCTGCTTAGGTAGGGGCTGGCCTTCACTGGAGGGCCCTTCCAACTTTGAGCCGATAAATGGAAAAGGCATGAACAGGAGGCAGAGCCTGATCCGAATAGTCTGGCCTGAGGCGATACAGGTCTGATTTAGTATGGTGGCAATGAGACTGGAAAGAGACAGGGAATACTTCACTTTAAGATCAAAATCTGATCTCAATTAAACATCAGCTATTGGTTCATTTCTCCAGAAAAACAAAAAGAACATAGTTAAAACTCTGACTAAGGTTTTAAACACCCTGGGCATTTATGATAAGTGGGAAGATTACAAAGGTTTCAGGTACTAGGAGAGATTGTGAGCATTAATTATAAAGTTAATATCAATCAGGGTCAAATGCTGGCTCACGTTTCTAAGTGTATCAGTGCCACAGCAAAAACATGTATAGAGAAAGCAGCTCTGCTGGGAAATGTGGAAAATGTAATGTTCACAATCCTTCCACAAATCGGTGATCTCATCCATGTGTGGACTCTGCTCTCTGATGGTTCAATGGCAACTTCTCCATGCCTACTTTTCCAGTGGGACTGTCATTAAGTATGTATTAAGGACCACTGCTGTGCCAGGTTCTGTGCCAGACACTGAGGAGGCAAAGACCAGACGGGCACAGGCCCTGCTCTCAAGGAGCTCCCATTCTGCCAGGGAAGGTAACACACATGAGTCCAGATGGAATAAATACAAAGTAAAGACAACGTGAGGTCAGAGGGGCTTCATCAGAAAAGGCTACAGCAAAAGGTGGGGCTCCAGCTGGGTAAATCCTAAGGAAGTAGAGGCTGCTCCCTGGCCATATGTCTCTCTGATGACATCCTTTACAAAGCACCTCCTATGTAGCTAAACCTTAAAACATTCAATAAAACCAGGCTACTCTAACATTGCCACCAATCTGGAATCCAAGTTTTCTGTTGCATCTTCATAGCACAAAGCAGATCCAAAGGGCCTCAAAAGCCACGCCAGCGAAGCACAAACTTGGCTGGGTCTTGCCAGACTTGAAAGAATGTCAGTCCGGGCCTGCCCCTGGAAGGAGCAGGCTGGCTCAGTGTGGAGAGTCACCTATAGACTGGCTGAAGAAAATGAATGGTTGAGACTCACAGTGTGCTCAAAGAGGGGCTGAAGTTGGTGCTAACGGGAAGGCAAAGTACATCCTCCAGTGAAACAGGGATTCTTCACGTCTGGCAGCCCATGCTAGAAGAGACCCATGTTCTGCCCAAGGCGGGATGAGCGCCATGGGGGGCCCAGTGAGGCTCAGCTCCTCTGGAGAAAGCCCATCCCATTCCTGCTGCAGGTTCATTTTTATAGCAGGCAGCCAAAATCTGCCTCCTTGTGCCACCACACAGGACCTCCTCATGAGAGCCAGGAGGGCCCTTGGAGGCCCATTTAATACAATGTCCACAATTTACAGAAGAAATGACCAGGGTCACAGGGCAGCCAAAAAGAGCAGAGCCTCTGTCATTCCTGGCTCTGACCTCGGCGTGGAAATCTGCTAAACATCTGCAGCCGTGGCTGGGCCACTTAATCACGGCCGTCCTCAAAAGCCATCAAGGAGAAGAGTAGAAAGGGCTGGAGATCAGATCCAACTCTCACGGCCGGGGTAACTGTAGGAAACACACCGCACCTACTTCAGTTTAATTTCTTTTTCTCCAAAATGCGGGGTGCTGTTCCGTGAGCCATGGTGACAAGATGCCACCTAACCATGTGCTCACGTTCCCATCCTAGGCCATGAGTGGTCCAGGGCAGAATGCTGAACGGGGGAGTCAGACACTTCGCACTGTGAGGCCAGGGGGAGGTCACATGACCTCTCAGCCTCAGTTTCCTCTTCTCTAAAAGGGGTGGTAATGATAGCACCTATCTCCCAGGGCTGAGGTGAGGCTCCAGTGAGTAGCAGGCAGAGTGATCTCACACTCTGGTTCTTTACCCTGAAGCTGATTTGTGACCTGATCAAGTCACTTCAACTTTCTGCGCAGCAGCAGTTTCCTCGTCTATAAAATGGGCGTAATGTTGCTATCACTGTTGACGTCAGGCAGCTCAGGCATTTCAAAAGGACACAGGCCCTTAAATACGTGGCAGAAATTTGTCAGACAATTTGACCCTCCCCTCCAAGAGCAGCAAATCACAAAGCAGCAAAGGGCTGTCTACCCCTTCCTTTAGACTTCTGCTAAGCCACAGGCTCCCACACAGAGAAGCCTTGGGCAGCAGGACAGTGAGTCACTTCTTTACATTCCCTGAAGGGAACAGGCAGGCTTTCTCAAACAAAAAGATTCCAATCAGAATTCCATTTCTAGCCCTTCCCTTTCTTGGCTCTCTGCAGCCTCAGATACTGTCCATCCCTCTCTCCTCCTGGATCCTCTCCTTTCTCTAGATTTTCAGGATACTGTCTCTCCCCTTCTCTGACCTTGGCTCCTTCTCTGTCTCCTTTGCTGGACCCTCCTCTAGATCACACCCTCTCACCCCAGGTGCTCCTCAGGGCTCTGTCCTGGGCCTTCTTCCCTTCTCCCTCTCTACCACTTCACTGGTGGTCTCATAAGCTCCCATTTCTATGCTGAGGATTCTCAAATTAATGGCCTCCAGTCTCCCATCTCCAACTGGATGTTCCACAGACATCTAGAACTTAACATGGTCAAAACTGTGCTCATTATTTTTCCACCCCAAATGTTCTCCTCTCCCTAACTCCCCATGCCTATTGAGGGTACCACCATGCAGTCATCCATCAAAACGTAGGTCTCACACTCCAGAGTCAAGTTGTTGCCAAGGCCTGTTGATCTTACCCCTGTTATATCTGTTTCATTAAATGAGATAATAATTCTAAAGCACTTGGCACAGTGCCTAGCACACAGTAAGGGCTCTATAAATTTTAGCTATAAGTCCCAACTAAAATTCTACTCCCCGCCCAAAGCCTTTCCCAATCCCCCTTGATTCTAATGTTGATTATTTCTGATTTATCCTGTAGATCTTGTGTGTGCAATATTGTTTTTATGTTGTCCCCCCACTAGAGAGAAATGGGGCTGCTACTTTCGTCTTGGATGGCCAAGGCAAAGTACAAACGGGGATCCCATAGAGATGGGGAGGTCCTCTGGATGCTTCTGTTTGCAGATGCTGCCACGCTGGCTGCATCAAGCCCAAGAGTTCTGCCTAAGCAAAGAACTGGAAATTGAGGAGATGCCCATCAACTGGGGAATGGCTGAACAAGTTGTGGTATATGAATGTAATGGAATACTACTGTTTCATAAGAAATAATGTGAGCAAATTTCAGAAAAACCTGGAAAGACTTGTATGGTCTGATGCTGAGTGAGAACATTGTACACAGTAACAGCCACGTTGTGCAATGACTAACTTTGATAGACTTAGCTCTTCTCAACACTCCAATGATCAAAGACAACTCCAAAAGATTCATGATGGAAAATATCCACATTCGGAGAAAGAACCATGGAGTCTGAATGCAGAGCAAAGCATACTATTCTCTCTTCTTTTCTCTCTCATGGTTTTTCTCTTTTGTTCTGATTCCTCTTTCATGACATGACTAATGTGGAAATATGTATATGATATGATAACTAATTTAATATAATATGATATGATATGATGTAATATAATACATGTATAGCTTATATCAGATTGCAGGACACCTTGGGGAGGTGAGGCAGGGGAAAAATTAGAACTCAAAACCTTATAAAAGTGAACACTGAAAACAAAAAACAGATAAATAAATGAATGAATTCAAGGCGTTCTGCCTAGCCATCTACACAGGAAAAGCCAAGCGGATAAAGTATGGGAGGCAGGGTAACATGACAGAAAGGCCCTGCATTGGGACGCAGGCTCTGTGTTTGAATTCAACCTCAGGCACTTATAACAGCGCAGACAAATCCCTCAGCCTCCTTGAGCCTTCACCTCCTGAGGGATGACCTACAAGGCTTGACCACAGCTACGAGTTTACATTCTAGTGGGAGACACAAGTACATAAAGATGCATACAGCATGAACAGACAGTTACTAAATAAATTCACACAGAGAAGAGTGAAATACAATGGCGTTTGGGAGGAAGGCATATGCCACTGGAGGGATATAGAAAGATTTCATGAAAAAGATGGTGCCCAAGCTGCATCTTAAGAAGAGAGACTCTCCAAGGAAGGAATCGATCCCAGGCGTGGAAAGAGAGCTAGTGCGGAGGCATGGGGATGAGGAGGAGAGAGGCCAGCTGGACTGAGGTGCTGAAAGTAGAAGGAGTTCATGCCATCTTGGGGGGGAGGGGGGAAGGCGAGATGGGGAGAAAATCTGGAACTCAAAATCTTGTGGAGGTGAATTTTGAAAACTAAAAATAAATAAATTTTTTAAAAAAGTAGAAGAAGTAATGTCCAATGAGTCTGGGAAATGGGCTGGGCCAGGTTACTGAGGCTTCAAAAACCTACTAGGAGATTCCATTTTCTTGGAGAGGCCAGAGGAAGCCCCTGGAGCTGGAGGGGAGTAGGGGAGTGAAACACGCTTAGGAAGTCACTTTGGCAGCAGTCTGTAGAACAAACTGGACAGGAGACAGACCAACAAGGAGGCATTTCTACATCTAAGCGTGAAGTGATGAAGGCCTGAATTCTATGAAAGGGCAGGAGAAGGGAGTGAGACACAAGAGATGTGAAGGTAAAAATAGCAAACTGTGGTGACTCCCTGGATCCATGTGAGGAAAAGCAAGCAGCCAGAAGGGATACCCCAATGATGAAAACGAAGCACTAAGACTGGGGGAGGAGGCGGCCTCACTGTGGGTCCTGGGGGAGAAACAGGGAAGTCTGGAGAAGAGGGTTTGGGGGACAGATAATGAGTTCTGTCTTAGACATTATGAATTGAAAACTCCAAGAGTCACCTGCATAAAGGTGATGGTTAAACTCATGGGAGCTGATTAGGTTACCAAGAGAATACCCACATCAAAGAGACTGAGAAGACATCAAAGAATCAAGCAACACATGTCCAGCGTGCCCATTTACCTGGTCCTTGGTGGATGGACCCACTCCCCCCTCACCCACCTCCCATGGGCCCCTTTACTAAACAGAGGCAAAATCCTCCTGGACTTGAGAACCAAGAGGCACTGATTTGCCCTTTACTGGCTGCGTGACTGCGGCTAAGTCCCCTTTCCTCCATATTTCTGGAAGACAGGGGCAGCTAGATGGCACAGTGGATACAGCACCGGCCCTGAAGTCAGGAGGACCTGAGTTCAAATCCGGCCTCAGACCAAACACTTGACACTTACTAGCTGTGTGACCCTGGGCAAGTCACTTAACCCCACTGCCCAACCCAAAAAAAAAAACCCCAACATATTTCTGGAAGACAACGGTGCTGGAGGAGATGGGTTTCTGAGGTTCCTTCCAGTTCTGAAAGCCTATGTTGAAGGATCCTTCTAGCTCTAACCTTCTGTCTATGGGGTCAACACAAACTCTTCCAGTATTCCCTCACAACCTGCTCCCACCCATCCTTCCACCCTTGCTGGGCCATAGCCACCTTCATGGTCTCTATGTTCCATCCCACGGGCCCTCCATCTCCCATCTGCACAGGTCTCACACCATCTCTGGAACACTCTTTGTCCTCACCACCACCTTCCTTCAAAGCTCAAACCAAGCACCAGCCTTCTTGAGGTCTCCAAGCTGGGAGAGCTGGCTGATACACTGCCTATCAGAGCCAGGATCCACAAGGGTCTCAATAGGCTAATGCATGCAGCTAAATCTAACATGATGACACCAACAAGGATAAATTTAAAGTCTTCCATTTGGTACCAAAAAATCAGCTGCACCAGAATAAGATAGGGGAGCCAAGGGTTAGAAAACAGTTGTTCTGAAAAAGATCTGCTCTTAAATTGTATTATAAAGCAGCAATCATCAAAACTGCTTGGTACTAGCTAAGAAATAGAGGGGTGGATCAGCGAAATAGGTTAGGTACACAAGACACGGTAGTCAATGACTATAGTAATCTATTATTTGATAAACCCAAAGACCCCAGCTTCTGGGATAAGAACCCACTCTCTGGAAAAAACTGCTGGGAAAACCAGAAAAGAGAATGGCAGAAACTAGGCATAGACCCAAATCTCAGACCATATACCAAAATAAAGTCAAAATGCGTTCATGATTTAGATATAAAAGCTGATACTGTAAGCAAACTGGTAGAACACGGAATAATTTAGCTATCAGATTTATGGAGAACAGAAGAATTTATGACCAAACAGGAGATAGAGAACATTATGAAAAGCAAAATGGATAACTTTGATTACATTAAATTGAAAAGTTTTTGCACAAACAAAGCCAATGCAACCAAGATTAGAAGGAAAGTAGAAAATTGGGAAAGAATTCTTACAACCAGTCTCTCTGATAAGGTCCTCATTTCTAAAATATATAGAGAATTAAGTCAAACTTATAAGAATACAAGTCATTCCCTAATCGATAAATGGCCAAAGGATATGAACAGGCAGTTCTAAGATGAAGAAATTAAAGCCATCTATAATCTTATGAAAAAATGCTCTAAATCACTACTGATTAGAGAAATGCAAATCAAAACAACTCTGAGGTACCACATCACACCTAATAGATAGGCCAACATGACAAAACAGGAAAATCATGTTGGAGAAGATGTGGGAAAATTGGAAGACTAATGCATTGTTGGTGGAGTTGTGAACTGATCCAGCCATTTTGGAGAGCAATTTGGAACTATGACCAAAGGGCTATAAAAATGTACATATCCTTTGACCCAGCAACAGCACTTCTAGGGCTGTACCCCAGAGAGATCATACAAATGGGAAAAGGACCCACATGTACAAAAATATTTATAGCAGCTCTTTTTGTGGTGGCAAAGAATTGGAAATTGAGAGGATGCCCATCAACTGGGGAATGGTTGAACAAGTTGTGGTATATGAATGTACTGGAATACTATTGTGCTATAAGAAATGATGAACAGGCTGACTTCAGAAAAACCTGAAAAGACATGTATGGTCTGATGCTGAATGAAGTGAGCAGAACCAAGAGAACGCTGTACACAATAACAGCCACGTTGTGCGATGACTAATACTGATAAACTTAACCCTTCCCAGCAATACAAGGATCTAAGACATCTCCTTCTTCTCAGCAATGCAAGGATCTTAGACAACTCCAAAAGACTCATGATGGAAAATGCTACCCACACCCAGAGAAAGAACTATGGAGTCTGACTGCAGATGGAAGCAGACTATTTGCTCTCCTTTTCTTTTGTTGTTTTGTTTCTTCTTTCTCATGGTTCCTCCCATTAGTTCCAATTCTTCTTCACATGATAACTAACGTGAAAATATGCTTGACATGAATGTGTAAGTAGAGCCTATATCAGATTGTGCACTGTCTTGAGGGGGGGAGAAAAATCCAAAACTCAAAATCTTATGGAAGTGAATGCTGAAAACTAAAAAGAAATTAATTAATTATAAAAAACAAAAACAAAAAGCCAAGAGCCCTGGGGACAAGAGCTGGTCTGGGGGGTGGAGTGGGGTGTCTTGCCCATCATTTATCTAAGTGAACTCCTGTAAGGCAAGTCACCTCTCTGGCAATCTAACGAAGCCTATATCTCAGGACAATGCTGCTGCTGTTTTTAATTCAGAAGGGAAAGAAATGCCACTTTTCAGAAAGAGGTTAGTGAAAATAAGGACCCAATTCTTTTCCCACCCAAGGGTCCAGACTCCCCCTTGAAAGCTATTCACCATCCGCAAGGCTCAGAAGTCCCAGCTGAGAAAAGAATACACTCCAGCTGCTTCTCACCTTGTGAGTTTCCCTGGGGAGCTTTACTTGGTGCTCTCCATACCCACCTTGTGCCCTTTGTCTCTACAAGGCCTGCCACCTCACCTGTTCCTTTCTCCTCCAATGAATCTGTACAAGGCACCCGCCAGGATCCACTGGAGGAGGACACAGGCTTTACAGGCTTTTCCTCCCTCCCTCAAGGGTGTACCCAAGGGCCTTCTCTCCTTTACAAGGCATCCTGTCTCCGTCCTTCCCTCCCCTAATCTCCTACGTTTCTATCATTTGAGACCCTATCTGATACATCCCACTGTCCAAGTAGCTACTTGAGGGAAAGAAGGAGATCATTCTCTTCTTCGTATTCTGAGCACCGAGCACACAGTAGGCACTTTGTATCATTACACTCAATCTGCATCCCGCACATGCTCGATGTTTGCTGTACCAACAAAACAGCAATGAGCTCCATCAAATGCAACCATCAGCACAGCCTATTATAGCAGCAAGCAATTGGAAACAAAGTTGACATCCACGTGCTGGGAAGCAGGGCCGGCAGCAGAGGACGTGTGACAGACACACAGGAGCAGAGGCTGACCTGAAGAGCTGATGGTGCAGAGGGAGATCAGCAGGGCCAACCGACACGGACAGCGACAGCAGCCATACAGGAGCAGAGGAGCTAGAAGGGACCTCAGGGAGCATGGCTGGCCCCCAGACCTCATGCACCAGGGGCCCCTGCAGGGAGCGGGGAGGCAGGACCTAGCCCTGGCCACTAGTACAGGACCCTACAATCCTGCCAGCACCGGTGCAGGCACATTCACTTGCACTTCCTATTTCACTTCTAGCCCTCACACGTGGTCCAAGAAAAAGCTATTCACTGAAATTCAGGGGGTCTTCAAAGAGGAGGAAGATTTGTAGACCTAGGCAAGAGACACTCGTGTTTTTGCCAATGTACTCTCCGCCTTCTCACAAGGCGAGCTGCCCCCAAAATGAATGGGCTACCCTAAAAGGGAGTGAGATTTCCAAATGAAAGCTGGATCAACACCTGTCAGGAGTACTGCCAAGGGGGCTCATGCATGGGATGACGGACTGGACTCAGAGCCCAGAGTTGTGGGTCTCTAACGTTAAGTGATATGGCACCTACGGGGCTCTGAACAAAGCCAACAAGTCTGAGGTTCAGGGAAGATGATTACCCAAGGCCCAAGAAGTTACTGTCCTGGGGCATGGTCACAGAGGCAGTCCTGGGACCCAGGGGCTCCTGATTCCAAGCCAGTAACAATCTCACCGCTCTATCAGGCTGCTGCTCACTGTTATTTATAAAAAGTGATCACAAAGTATTATGGCTGAAGAAGCCTCACCAAGTACCTAGCCTATACACACACCACACACACACACACACACACACATTTTTTCTTTTTACAAACACAGCTGATGCCAGCAGGAGGGACCTCACCCAAGGCTGCAGGGGTAGAGCCAGCATTTGAGCCTAGCTAGGCCTTCTGCCTCCAAGTGCAATAATCTACTCCCACAGATGGGTTCAGATGGAGGCAGGAGGAGATGGGAGAAGGAAGATGAAGGGGCAGGAAGGAAAAGGAGGGAAGAATGGAAAAAAAAAGCTCTACAGAACCAGAAAAGAATCATACCTACCCCCTTGGCAGCAGACTGGGTAAAACCACAGGTTTCACAGGGCTTACAGCAGGAAGAGACTTAGTAAAAAATCACCCAACCTCCACCCTCAACAACCCCCACCATCCCTGCCCACTTTCAGCTGAGAAAAAGTGTGGCTGGCCCCACACTGCCCAGGTGGGAGAAGAGAAGGCTGAGAAGCGTCAAGCCCAGCTCCCCTGGAAGGCCAAGGAGGGCAGGAGAGTCCCCTCAAGCCTCCAGGGCTGTAAGACCACGACAGCACGTGCTAGAAGGAGCAGCTTCATACTCACAGGAACGATGAGCCCTTGCCAAGTCAATAAATTAGCTTCATCAACCTGGATGTTACGGAAGTTTTTCATCCCACACTTGCGGATTTCTTCCAGCTCCTGCGGACCAACAAAAGAGAAACAAACATGAGGCCAATACAAACACCTTGCACGTCAGCCCTTCCCCATGATTCCGATGCCACTGAGAATAGGCACCTGGGCTCTAGCGGAGAGAGCGCAGGGGCAGGCAGAGCTCGCCAGAGGAAACACCAGACTACAATAACCCACCAGGGAACAAAGACTCCATCTGCAGAGCAAGGCAGAAGAGGGAAAGATCACTGACTTGGGATGGGAGGGGAAGGGGTTCACAAAGGTGGACAGGTGGGTAAGGCATTCCAGAGAGAGAGATACCAGCAGAGGAAACTGCAGGGATCACAGCAGCGTGAGGACAGTGAGGAGCGTATCTGGCAACTGCCACGTGTGGCCCAAGAGGCCGCCATATAAAATCAGGTTGGCGTGGAGCCAGATGATGGCAGGCCTTTACCGATCAAAATTCTTCTCTGACACGTAAGACTGAACAGCTCTAACTGAATGAACCATAACCCAACTTTGACAGGGGGCAGAAGAGAAAACAGTGAGCCAGTCTCTAGGTGGTGAACCAGTCCCCTAGAAGCACAACAAATGGTTCTGCCATATTTATTTCCACAATTTGACCTATTCTCAATAAATGATCTGAGAACCTTCTCTTGATAGAGCTAGCAACAGCAACCATACACACTCGTATGGCGCCTACTGTATTCCGGGCATTGCGGTCACTGCTTTACAAATATTAACTCGCTTGATCCTCATAAGACTGTGAGTTGGTGCTATCACTCCCATTTTAAAGAAGAGGGAAACTGAGACCGACAGAGGTTATCAGACTTGCCCAGGGTCACACAGCGAGTGTCTGGGGCTGGGTTTGAACTGAAGTCTTCCAGACTCCAGGCTCAGGTCCCTAGCTGCTGCACCATAAAAAAGTCCCATTGTTCATAAGCTAATTGGAGGTCAAGATTCTAAATGAGACCTTGCGGAAGCCCCTCTCCTCCACTAGCAGGGGTAGAGAAGCGTCAAACAGACCAAATATTTCCCTGTTAGCACTTAGGCTGCGATAGACCAGCTGGTGGTAGGAAAGCCGCAGGGCTGGAGGTCAGCCAAAGTCGCCGGCCTCCCTAGGCTTGCTTCCTCACCTGCAGATACGTGCAAGTTCACAGCAGGCCAGAAAGGGCACCCAGAAAACAGCTGATGCTGATAAATCTCAGTGACGTAGGTTTGTGGGTGAGCCTCGTTTTTTCTTCATCCGCCAAACCAGAATTCCATTTGCCCTCTCTACACCCAGGCTCAGAGTGGGTAAAATCCTTAGCAAACCTTACATTGGGAGGTCGATGTATTCTAATTATCATAATCATGCAAGACAACTCAAAACCACAAATACCGGAATTTTTCCCAATCCTTAATCTCAGCTGATGCTCAGCTGGCTTCTTTTCTAGTCCTTCCTCCCCATCCTTCTAGTCCTAGGTTGCAACCTACAGATCCTGCCATTTCAAGATCTGGCCACCCCAATAAATGACCTCTCTCTTTATGCCCCCAAACCAGCTTCTCCTCCCAATTTATGCATTTCTGTCTATGCTATTACCCCCATTTTTCAGCTCTGAAACTGGAGTGTCCTCCAGCCCTGCCCATGCAGGGAAGAGAACATTCTTCTCTGGGGCCCAATGAGCAGGACTCCTACCTTCATCCTGGCCATTCTATTCCTGGAGGCCTCACCCAGCTTTTCCCAGCAGCCGCCTCTGCCCAACCTCTAGCTTCTCTCTGGCTGCAGAGAAGCCTGCCATCTGCCCTGGCCTCCAAGAATTTCTCTCTTCCCTCCGCCTCACCTCCCACCAGCCATCTCATTCCTGCACAGTCTTCTTTCAATCAGCTGCTCTTTTTGTAGGCCTCATCTCACGTCACCAAAAGCACCCCAACAGCCTCAACCTCATCTGGCTTCCTGCCTTAAGCCCACCCTGACCCACCCTATCCCCACACCACTGCCTGTCTCATTTCTACCCACACACTTTCCAGCGCTCCCCAGTGCCCACTGAATTGAGTATAAATTCCTGATCCAGACACACTGAGGCCCTCCACCATCTAGCTACACCATCTTTGCCAGAGCCTACATTCTGCCCCAAACGGGCCACTCTCTGAACGTTGTCCTCTATCCCATGCTCCAGGCCCAGTGTGTCTCAGTTGAAATCGCTTTCCCTTTCCTTCGCTCAAGGCCCTCAAGGGCCACCTCCCAAACTCTTTCCTCAAAAGCAACCCTTCTCTTCAGATGCCTCCTGGACCGACGCCAGAACTGTGTTTACACTGACTCACAGCTGTGTACCACAGTCCTGTATGTTTTTTTTGCTGTTGTTTTTGAGGAGTGACACATTCTACAATAAACCCCCAGTAAAGATTAGGCAGCCTTTACAGATGGATTTCAGAAATTAATTTGTAAATGATTTGTTTGGAATGCTGAAAACAATTTTCTCCTTATAATGGTGGCTACTAGGTTCCCAGGATACCTTACAAAAGTATGATTATGTCATGATAACTGAAAATTTACATTTCAATGAAAACTAGTAGAAACCTGTGAATCTTTGGAGTTCCCACTGCTAACCAAGCAGCCAAGCGGCAGCCCTCCGCCTCCTGCAGAGGCCGTGCCCAGAGCAGCCAGTCTACAGTTCAGCCTATGCTCTGAGCTTCTCGGAGACCAGTCCTCTCCTGAATGAACTCAAACCTGAGGCTCCTGAGTCCCAGTGCCCTTTCAAGCCACACAAATACAATCAATCATTATGCCACATGAAATCATCTGAAGGAGAGTCTACATAAATTACAATTGTTTTTAAAGAACGAGACAAAAAAAATTTTAAATGAATGTTAAAAACTATTTTTATGTATAACTGGGGGAAAAATAAAATATTCTAAATTTTTTAAAAATGAGACAAAAAGCCAAATAGAGCAGAACTTCAAGCAGTCCAAGACATAAATGCCTCTTAACATGTTCGAAGCACATGCCAGTAGATTAGAAGATGGGAAGGACATGGAAAGAGCCTAGCCCTGCTCTGAGGGAGTTTATAATCTGGAAGGGAGACCTGAGCTATCAAGAATTATGTAATTAAATGTATTTTTAACCCCTTATGACCCAACATGAATGTGCCCCCTCTTCTTTCAGTATCGGCAGACTTCAATACTGACCTAAGCCAACCAAAAAGACTAGGTGACCGCACACACATTGGCAGAGGTGGGGGGTCCCCACAGGAGCCTGCTGGCCTTCATCAAAGAGCAGAGACATACGAGGGCTGGGAGGGCAGGCCTGCATTTCGTTTCCAAGCCCTGGCTGCTGGAAAACAAGCAGCAGAATAAAGATGCCCACCAGGCAGCTGGCAAGGTAAGACTGGCGTTCAGGAAAGAGGTCAGGACCAGAGACAAAGAGCTGGGGGCCGCCAGAAGCTACTGCCGTGGAAGCACAAAGAATGCTGAAGGGAAATGGAGCTGACCCTCTCACCCAGCACCTGGGAGCCACTGGGAGCCTAGCTGGGCAACTTCCAAAGCAGGGATGTCAAATACAATGACGTAGATCCCAGCTACTTAAAGCTGGAAGGAACCTTAATGATCATCTAGCCTTCGATCCATAGATGAGCAAACAGAATGGGACCAATTTTCCCAGGCCTGGTGGAGCCAGGATGCCACGCCAGGCAACCCCCTCAAATGCCTCATCTTGGTCCCAGCAGGCCCAGCCCCAGCTCCATACCACCCATGTGTCTTTAATACCTGTTTACACAGCATAGCCAGCTGGCACCATTAGCCCTAGTACAAGACCAAAAGAGAGGGTCCTGGGAAGAAATGCCTTTCTATGGCAATATTTACAAGGAAGGGAAAGCAATACGCATTTATATAGCACCTACTGTGTACCAGGCACTGGTCTAAATGCCTTTTGTGGGGGGGGGCCCTAGGCAAAGGGGTCACACAGCTAGTGAATGTCAAGTGTCTGAGGCCAAATCTGAACTCAAGTCCTCCTGACTCCAAGGCTGGTGCTCTACCCACTGCGCCTCCTAGCCGCCCCTAAATGCTTTTTATAAATACCATCTCATTTGATTCTCCCAACAACCCTCCAAAGTAGGTGATATTATGATCTCCATTTTACAGCTGAGGAAACTGGGCCAAACAGAAGGTAAGTAACGTGGGGGAAGGGGCCCCCCTCAAGCGTGCACAGAACTAGGAGCTCAGGGCTTCCCAACTCCAGGCCCAGCTCCATTCACCGTGCAGAGGGAGAGCTACAGCTAAAGCTCCCTCTACAAGGAATGGATTCTTCATCATCTTTGTCCAAAACACTAAAATCAAGAGAAACTATCCCTTAAAATGGGAATCTCGAATAGAAAACAATGTTTGGTTTACATAGCACTTCACAGTTCTAAAATCACTTCCATATGAGGAAACTGAGGAGCAACAGAAATGTACCTGGCACATAGCAGGTGCTCAACACACGTATACAGGTGTTCAACATCCCGTAGGTAAGGAAGGAGAAGAGCCAGAAACAGAAGGTGGGTCTGCGTCTCTAATGTCTGAAAGGAAGGACACGGGGGAGTAGTACAGAGGCCTGGGAACCAGGAGGACCTGGGTTCACCCTCTGTCTCTACTACACACCAGCTGTGTGACCCTGGGCACGTCACACCCTCTCTACGCTGTGGAGGGAGTCCCTCCCTAAATCCATAAAACCTCAGGTCCACCTTTTCCTATCCCAGAAAAAGAATCTGCAAAACAGAAAATACACAGAAGGTTTGCCCCTTTCCTGCTACAATGAACTTGATACATTTCTACCACTTACGGAAGAGACTCTATTAGCTCTGCAGTAGCCAGCCTCAGACACTGTGTGACCCTGGGCAAGTCACCTAAGCTCTGTTTGCCTCCGTTTCCTCAATTGTGAAAAGAGATAATGATAGCACCCACCTCCCAGGGTTGTTGTGAGGACCAGCGAAGGTATTACTTGTAACATGCTTGGCACAGTACCTGGCACACAGTGGGCCTTCAATAAATGCTTGCACCTTTCTTCCTTTCTCAGTATTATTTACTTCAGGGAAATAACTTGATCAATCTTTTCCAGTTTAGGAGTCTCCAGTGGAGGTCTCTCTCTAGACCCAATCTTCATGCAATCCTTGGCTTCCACCAAGAAGGCTCCAAGTAGCTGGAGGGGGGCAAGTCGCTTCCCTTCCCTGGGCTCCAATAAGACCCTCTGAATGCTGCTGGCTCTGACTGGCAGCAGCTGTGCTGGCCTCAGATCCTTCCCACCTGCTACATGAGGGGGTCGGAAGATCCATCTGAAGGCCATTATCTGGTGACTTGATCTCTTAAAAGATTCTGCCCAAATGAAGAAATTAAAGCCATCTATAGTCATATGAAAAAATGCTCTAAATCACTAGAGATTAGAGAAATGCAAATTAAAACAACTCTGAAGGGGGTGGAGTCAAAATGGCAGAGTAAAAGCAGTGACTTGCTTGAGCTCTCCCCCCAAACTCCTCCAAATACCTGTAAAAAATGGCTCTAAACAAATTCTAAAGCAGCAGAACCCATAAAAAGACAGAGTGAAACAAATCTCCAGCCCAAGACAGCCTGGATGGTTGATCAGAAAGGTATATTGCGCCAGGTGGGAGAGGACAGCAGTTAAGTGTGGGCACGCAGGTCTCAGAGGACTGAATTGCGGGCAGCTGTGGCAGTTCCCAGACTTCTCAACCCATGAATGCTAAAGACAACTTAGAAGGTCAGTAGGAAAAGTCTGCGTCTGCAGTAGTGAGAGAGAAGCACAGTGCGGTCCCAGCCCCAGTCTCCAAGCTTGGCTGCATGGTGGTGGCTGCCTCTGAAGCTTCCAGCCCACAGACTAAGGGGGAATCGAGTGGCTGATCAGATGGGGATTGCAGGAATCTCTACTGGTGCAGGATTCTCTTGCTTTGCCTGTGCTTGGATCTGGGTCACAGTTCTGAGGAGCGGTCCTGGGGCAAGGAGGTGTGCTGGCGTGGTGGAGTTAGTAGTGACGTGAGAGGGAATCCTCTTCACAGTTCCAAGACAGAAAAGAGTGCTTGTGGTCACTCATAGACTACAGCACAGGCCAGGAAAGGAGTAAACACCTTGACCCTTATCATACCGCCTTGGAAGAACTGAAAATTTTCAGGTCCCTAGAAGTGTCTCTGAAAACAGCTGCACAAAACCCCCGAAGCTTGGGACAGTACATTCTCCACACTGGAAGCAGACCCCTACCTTAACAAAGACTTTAAAACTCAAGTAATTGACTGGGATCATGAGCGAGCAACGCAAAAAGAGTCAGACCATAATCTTTCTTTGATAACAAAGAAAATCAAAATATACAACCAGAAGAAGACAACACAGTCAAAGCTCCTACAACCAAAGCCTCCAAGAAAAATATGAATTGGTCCCAGGCCATGAAAGAGCTCAAAAAGGATTTTGCGAAGCAAGGAAGAAAAGTAGAGGAAAAACTGAGTGATGCAAGAAAATCATGAAAAACAAGTCAACAGCTTGCTAAAGGAGACCCAAAATAATACTGAAGAAATTAACACCTTAAAAAACAGCCTAACCCAAATGGCAAAAGAGGTCCAAAAAGCCAATGAGGAGAAGATTGGCCTTAAAAAGCAAGACTGGCCAAGTGGAAAAGGAAGTCCAAAAGCTTACTGAAGAAAATACTTCCTCAAAAATTAGAATAGAGCAATTGGAAGCTAGTGACTTCATGAGAAATCAAGACACTGTAAAACAAATCCAAAAGAATGAAAAAATAGAAAACAATGTGAAATATCTCATTGGAAAAACAACTGACCTGGAAAATAGATCCAGGAGAGAGAATTTAAAAATTATTGGACTATCTGAAAGCCATGATCAAAAAAAGAGCCTAGGCATCATCTTTCAAGAAATTATCAAGGAAAACTGCCCTGATTTTAGAACCAGAGGGCAAAATAGAAATTGAAAAATCACCAATCTCCCCTGAAAGAGATCCCCAAAGGAAAACTCCTAGGAATATTGTAGCCAAATTCCAGAATTCCCAGGTCAAGGAGAAAATATTGCAAGCAGCCAGAAAGAAACAATTCAAGTATTATGGAAACACAATCAGGATAACACAAGATTTAGCAGCTTCCACATTAAAGGACTGCAGGGCTTGGAATATAATATTCCTGAGGGCAAAGGAGATAGGATTACAACCAAGAATCACCAACCCAGCAAAAATTGAACATAATGCTTCAGGGGAAAAAATGGACATTCAGTGAAATAGAGGACTTTCAAGCATTCTTGATGAAAAGACCAGAGCTGAACAGAAAATCTGACTTTCAGATACAAGACTCAAGAGAAACATGAGGAGGTAAAAAGGAAAAAGAAATCATAAGAGACTTGTTAAGCTTGAACTGTTTACATTCTGCATGGAAAATTGGTATTTGTAATTCATGAGTCCTTTGTCAGTATTAATAGTAGTTGGAGAAAAAAATTATATGTATGTATGTATGTATATATACACATACATAGAAAAATAGAGGGCACAGGGTGAGTTGAAGATGAAGGGGTGATATCTGGAGAATAAAATTAAAGGGTGAGAGAGGATTATACTGGGAGAAGGAGAAAGGGAGAGGTAGAATGGGGTAAATTATTTTCACATAAAACAGACAAGAAAAGGCTATTACAGTGTAGGGGAAATGGGGGAAGGTGAGAGGGAAGGAGGGAATCTTATTCTCATCAGATTTGGCTTAAGGAGAGAATAATATACACACTCAACTGAGTATGGAAATCTATCTTACCCTACAGAAAATGGGGGGGGAAGGGGACAAGAGAGCAGGAGGATGATGGAGGGGAAGGCAGATTGGGGGACGGGGTAATCAGAAGCAAACACTTCTAAGAAGGGACAGGATCAAAAGAGAGAACAGAATAAATGGGGCCGGAATAGGATAAAGGGAAATATACTCAGTTTTTCACATGACTACCATGGAAGTGTTTTGCATGACTACACATGTATAACCTGTATGAAGTTGCTTGCCTTCTCAATGAGGGTGGGTGGGGAGGGAGGAAGGGAGAAAATTTGGAACCCAAAATTTTAAAAACAAAAGTTTAAAAAAACTGTTTTCACATGCAACTGTGAAATAAGATATACAGGAAATGGGGTTTAGAAAGATCTATCCTGCCCTACAGGAAAATTGAAGGGGAAGGGGATAAGAGAAGGGAGGGAGAGATAGAAGGGAGGACAGATTAGGGGTATTCAGAATGCATGCCATCTTGTGGGGGGGGTGAGATGGGGAGAAAATTTGGAACTCAAAATCTTGGGGAAGTGAATGTTGAAAACTAAAAATAAATTTATTAACTAAAAAAAGAAAACTCTGAGGTACTACATCACACCTATCACATTGGCCAACATGACAAAACAGGAAAATGATAAATGTTGAAGAAGATGTGAGGAAATTGGAACATTAGTACATTATTGGTGGAGTTGTGAAATGATCCAACCATTCTGAAGAGCAATATGCCCAAAGGGCTATAAAAATGTGCATACCCTTTGACCCAACAATAGCACTTCTAAGGCTGTATCCCAAAGAGATCATAAAAATGGGAAAAGGACCTACATGTACAAAAATATTTATAGGAGCTCTTTTTGTGGTAGCAAAGAATGGAAATTGAGGGGGGATGCCCATCAGTTGGGGAATGGCTGAACAAGTTGTGGTACATGAATGTAATGGAATACTGTGCTATAAGAAATGATGAACCAGCCAACTTCAGAAAAACCTGAAAAGACTTGTATGGTCTGATGCTGAGTAAAGTGAGCAGAATCAGGAGAATGTTGTACACAGCAACAGCCACGTTGTGCAATGACTAATATTGATAGACTTACCCCTTCTCAGCATTAACCCTTCTCAGCAATGCAAGGATCTAAGACATTTCCAGAGGCCTCGTGATGGAAAATGCTGTCCATATCCAAAGAAAGAACTATGGAGCTCGAATGCAGATCGAAGCATACTATTTGCTATTTTTTTTTCTTGTTTTGTTTTGTTTCCTCTTTCTGGTGGTTCCTTCCTATTGGTCCTAATTCTTCCTTACAACATCGCTCATGTGAAAATATGTTTCATAGGAATGTAAAAAAAAAAAAAAGATTCTGCCCACTCTGACATTCCTGAAGTATGCATGCCCACCACAAGGCAGCATAAATCCACACCCCTTTTTCTGCCCAGTCTCTGCCCAATGGTGCTCCAAAGGAAACTATGCATCCTTGTGCCACCAACCATGTAAACTCAGGAGGAGAAAGTAGAAGAGGTAGGAGTGCCCACTGTGCGGCTAAGACTCTATAGACCTGTGTTAAGGAAATCAAGAATTCCTATTAAACAGAGCAATACTCTTGATTAGAAAAACTACTTCCTTACTATTTCATAAAAGTTGTGTGTATGGCTCAAAGTGAGAAACACGGGTTAAACTGCCCTCAAAAGCCAAGGACTGTATCTCTCCTGAAAATCTAGTCATTCAAGCACTCGACAGCAGACCCTTGGTGAAGTGTGAGCCAGGCACTGGCAGAGAGACAGACACATGAGGAAGCTCAGCATGGGGTAGCATAAACCCAGCCGCTTTCACCTCCAGGATCAAGTTAAAAACCCTCCGTTAGCTTTTACAGACCTTCAGCGTCTGCTCCTTTCCTTCCTCCCCACCATCTCCTCTGCAATCCCCATGACAGGGACCTTCTTACAAAAGACGCCACATCTCCCAACCAGGGGCATTTTTCTGGCAGTCCCCCCCCCCCTGATTTTCTCCCTCACTGCTGCCTCCAGATTCTCTGGCTCCCTCCAGTCCCAGGTAATGTTCCACATTCTACAAGAAGCCTTTCCGAGTTCTCCTTCATCTACAGGCCCCTCCTCTGAAACCCCCAATGTATGCTGTCTCTATCTTGTTGGCTTGTTGTCCGCCCTTTAGACCGAGAGCTCCTACAGGGAAGGGACGCTGTTTTTTCCTTCTCTCTGTATCTCTAGGGTAAAGCAGCAGGCACAGTGCCTGGCACACAGTAAGGCCCCATGTGGAAATGAAGGGGATAGCCCAGAAAGTCCTTTCATGGCCCACAACACCAGGCAACAGCCCGCTGCTCACTATTCAAAAACTCACAGAAGGCTTGGTCTCCCAGAAAAGCCTCTTTGTTTGGCTACCTTGGTTGTAACACAGGGAAAACACCTTCCCTCCCAAGCCTCCAGGAAGTTCCAGCTGACAAGGGCCATCTCCTCCATTTCAGAGATGCACAAACTGAGGCTCAGAGGCCTGAGAGAATTCCAAATTCTTCAGAAGCTCCTTCTTCTAGAAGAGCTGAGAGACTTGCACAAGGACACGAGGCCTCCAGATCCCCAGCTCTTTCCTTCCACGACCTCACACTGAATCATACAGAGCTGTTCTAAAGAAAATAAGACAGGTCTGCAAGGGAGCTTTGAAAATGCCCAGAAGCCAAAGAGCTCTAAGACGAGGGCAGGGCAGCGCCATGCGGGAACACTCATCCAAACAGAGAAGTGCGAGTGGGAGTGCAGGCTGCCTGGCCTGCCGAAGGGGAGTGCCCCCCAACTGCCCGGCACTTCCTAGCAAGTTTTGGGGCTGAGAAAGACTGTATGAGCTGTGCAGGCCTCGTGCCAGGCACCAGAGGTAGAGACAAAAGGGGAATAAATGGTTCCTGTCCTCAAGCAGCTCCCAGGCCAGCCGGGGGGGACACGGCACATGTGTAACACAGGTATTCAGATGAAACAGCTACAAGGTGATCGGGAAGGCTGACAGGAGATGGGGGTAAAGGGGGGTCAAGAAAGGCTTCAAGAAGGGAGGGATGGTGCTGAAGCTTGATGGAAGGCAGAGGCAAAGATGACAAAATGGCCTGACCCACAGCACACGTCAGAGTAATGGGTGACTGCTGGGGCGGGGATGGGTGGGGGGGGCTTTCAATGCCAGAGACATTTAGCATTGATCTTTGAAGTAACAGGAAGCCAAAGGAGCCTGGTGAGAAGGCTGACACAGTCTGCCCTGTTCTTCAGAAAAGTCACTGGCAGCTGGAAGATGTGTGACGGACACACAGGAATGGCTCTAATGCCTTCTCCGTCAAAAAGTGGTGAAGCCCTGCTGGAGAAGGACGTAATCTGGCAGAGAATCTATTCGAGGAAACTAACCGGCCCACCTGACCACTGGGGCAGTCCCATCCTGTTCCCCCCACACACACACACAGTGACAGACCACTTCCCCCACAATTCCCTTCAACGACCTTGCCAACGATCCAGAGACACTATGGAGAGCAAGCTTTATCTGACAGATGAGGAAACTCAGGCTGAGCAGGGAAGTGCGATGTCAAGGGGTGGCAGGGACCTTTGTGGCCGGAGCTATCCTTCATCTCAGGAGAAGGCTGAGGCACAAAGGGGGTATCATGTGAACACAATGGGGAAGGATCTAATTAACCAGGAGAGAAGACGGTTCAGGTGGGATCAGGGAAATCCAAGGGGTCCTTGTCAGAGAGAGAGAGCCTTGTTCTGTCTGACCAGAGAAGCAGAGCCAGAGACAATGGATGGAAGATGCTAAAAGGCAAATCTGGATTTGACTTAAGGGAAAAGATTGTTACCAATGAGAGCTCCCCCAAAGTGCAACAAGACTGGAATGCCATTTACTGGAGCTCCCCGGACCTCCCAAGCTGGCTAGCCACTTGGGCACGTGCTAAGGAAGGCTCCATTGCCTGGCCCATCCTCATGTTCCTGGCCTGGGTCAGTCTCACCTGGAATAGGTCCTCCCTCCCACACGTGCCCCCTAACATGCTGCTTGGCAAGCCTTGCTCCTCCCTCCCCCATCTCTCAGTCTGTGTCTCGCTCTGTCTAGGTCTTTCTGTCTCTTCCCTCTATCTTCCTCCCCCGCCTTCTCTGTCCCTCTGTGTGTCTGTCTCTCTGTCTCTCTCTCTCTCTCTCACACACACAACACACACACACACACTCTCACACAAATTCACTCTCACACACATCTGTCACCTCTCTTGCTCTCTCTTACACCCACACACATGCTCACACACACACGCACGCATCTGTCACCTTCTCTCTCTCTCTCACACACACACACACACATACATGTCACCTCTCTTGCTCTCTCTCACACACACACACACACACACACCTCTGTCACCTCTTTCTCTCTTACACACACATGCACACGCATCTGTCACCTCTCTTGCTCTCTCTCACATACACTCACTCTCACACATGCATGTCACCTTTTCTCTTTCACATATACACACTCACACATGCATCTGTCACCCTCTCTCTCTCTCTCTCTCTCTCTCTCTCTCTCTCTCTCTCTCACACACACACACACACACACACACACACACACACACACACACACAAATGCATCTTCTCTTCACCTTCTCTCCTCCTCTCCACAGCCTCCCCCTAGTTCAGACTCTCTATATCTGGCCTCCCTGTCTCAAGGCCCTCCTCTTTCTGATCTATTGTCCACACAGCTGCCAAAAGGCTTTTCCTAAGGTCCAGTTCATCACTCCCCCCCTCAAACTGCAGTGGCCTTCTACTACCTCCAGGATCAAACCTTATTTCATTTGATGTTATTACGATAATCTGCATAATTATTAGGTCAGTATTAGAGGCAGACAATTTATAAATAACCAAATACACACATATTGGGGAAAGCAGATGCTCAAAATGTTTTTTACTGTTGGGGGGCACCATCCAGAAAGAGAGCCTGGCCTTGACCAAGCCCTTCATGCACCAGATGAGAACACTGGCAGTGAAGAGAAGTCTGCAGAGGGATGCAGACCCAGGTCTTCAGATTCCAGGTCTAGGTCTCTGACAATATCCCAAGTCAGGGGGACCAGAAAGACAATCAACTCACAGAGAAGCAATCTATGGGCAGGGAAGGACGGCTTAGCAATCACTGCCAGCCTGTGCCTACTTCAAAAGAACCAGGAGGAAAAACACCAGACAACTTTACTCTGGAAACACAAAACTGCTTGTTTGAGACCCAAAGCAGCTGGGACAGCAGTCACTACAGCATGGGGCCTGGAGTCAGGAAGAGCCAAGCTCAGATATGGCCTCAGCACTTGCTAGCTGTGTGATCCTGGGCAAGCCACTTCACCTATGTTTCCCTCAGTTTCCTCCTTTCTACATGAGGATAACAACAGCATCTACATGAGGAAGTTCAGACGGGATACTAAGGATAAAGCACTCTGCTCAGTGCCTGGCACACAGAAGACACTATTCATTCTTTTTTTTGTTGTTTTTTTTTTGCTAGGCAATGGTATCAAGTGTGAGGTGTCTGAGGCTGGATTTGAACTGAGGTCCTCCTGAACCCAGGGCCGGCGCTCTATCCACTGCGCCACCCACCTGCCCCTCTATCAATTCTTAATCCCCATTCCCACCTCCCCCCCCCTTAAGTCCCTCTCTCCAGATCAGAGGTTTCCCAGTGTGATTCTCAAGCACTGTGACCATCACTGGAGTGGATAACAAGGCATGTGGTATGTTCAGCTGAGGAGCCGACTGAGAACGAAGGGGAATTCATTTATTATACAAAGACTAGGGGTTCACCCCAAAGGATAGTGGGAAAGATGGGGAGGTACAGCCAGAGATACGTACACAAGGAGAGGGACTGGGGAAAGGGTTTCTGCTCAAAGCAGGGGCTATGGATGAGGAGAAGAGGAAATCGGGAGAGGCTGGAGGAACAGGCTAGCCCTGGAGAACCCAGAATAAGCAGAGTCTGACGGTGGCCCAAGCTGCCAGTCAGCGTGTGAGGCCAGATCTGATCTCTGGAAGAAGAGCTTTCCTGACTCCAGGCCTGGCGCACTATCCACTGGGGCGTCATGTAACTGGCCAGTTCTTAGCTCAGGCTTAACTTAAGGACAGATTTCAGGGGTTCCAGGAACTTTTAAAAAGATATTGATAACTTTATTCCATAGAATGAGTTTACTTTGTAATCCTATGTATTTTATTTATTCATTTGGAAATATTATTTTGAGGAGTCCCTAGTTCTTGCCAGATTCCCAGGGAGTATATGACATAGAAAAGATCAAGAGCCTCTGTTCCTGGAGATCAGGAAAGGTTTCTCATTGAAAGTGGCACAGGAGCTACCCACTGGGAACTTAGAGAACGCCAGGGGGAAGGGAAGGGTACAAGCATTCTGGAGACACCCACTGTGTGCCATGCATAGTGCTAAGTGCTACCATCTCATCTGATCCAGGCAGTAACAGTAACAAATCTTGATTACAGAGAGTCCTCGAGCTGCCACACATGTGGGTCTCAGGGTCACGTAGTACATCCTGCAGCTGGCCCAGAATCCCCTCTGCCCTCTGCTTGATGAGAGGGAAGCCATCTACTCCATTTGCAGACGGCTCCAATTCTTGCCAAGTTTTCCCATCTATCAAATTAAAGTTTGCCCCTCCCCATAACTCCCACCTTGGACAGCACTTTACACTCCACAAAGTCCTTTCTTCCCAACAATCCTTTGAGGTCAATAACCTATTTTACAGATGAAGAAGCTGAGGCCTGGGGAGGAGTGGCCTGCCCCAGGTTACACAGCTAACCAACTGCTGGAATCAGAATTTGAACTCTGGTTTTCAGAAGCCCAGTCCACTACTCCAGGCTGCCAAACAAAGAATAAGTTTCAACTGACAATAACTTACATTTCAGGTTTTCAGAACAAATACTATCCCCATTTTATTTGGAGAGAAACTGATATGCAGAAAAGTGAAAGTGATTGGCTCAAGGTCACACAGCTCTCATTGGTGGTGCATTCACTAACCACACAGCCTCCTGCATACTTTCAGCACGAAATATAAATAACATATAAATAACAGCTGCCTAGCAATAGCATTTACTGGAACTTCTCAATCATGCCTAACTTCTGTCCCAAAATAAATGGAAATAAAGATGACAGCACTTCTCCGAGTCCAGGCTTGCTGTCCCACGCTCTTGTCTCCCTTGGGAGAGGAGGGGAGTGGGGGTGGGGGCCCCCGGCCCTGTGTTATGGAGCAGAATACTCATGTGACAAATGGTTGGGACCCCAAGCTGCCATGAAGTCAACCACAGGCCTGGCCCTTCCCTACCAAGGTCAAATCCAGCTTGCCTACCGAAGGTGGCCCCTTCCATACAGACGGCTAAGCCAGACTGACTCAACCTCAGGAGAATGACCAACTGACTCTATTTCCAGTAGGAATCCTTTCCTACAAGGGAAAAAAATTCTGGTTCTCTCAGTTTCTTCATCTGCAAAATGGGGATCATAATAGCAGCCCACTTCCCAGGGTTGTTGTGAGGATCAAAGGAGATAATAATTGTAAAGAGCTGTTAACACAATGCCTGGCACACCGTGAGTGCTCTATCAATGTTAGCTATCATTACTGTTATTGTCATTATCACTGTTTCTTTCAAGACCCAGAGGGGACATGACACTTGGGAGCCAGAAGACCTGGGTTTTAGTCATGGCGGCTCTGAGCCTCTGTTTTCTCATGTGTAAATTGAGCATGTGTGCACTGGCCCCACCCTAGACCTCCACTCCTTGATCCTGTCTAGACCCCAGTCTCCCTTGACCAGGTGGTCCAGGTCCCTGGCGTTCCTCCTTCTCTGTTACCTCCCAGTCACCCCAGACTTCCTGGCCATTCCTAAATCCCTCCCACAGACTGCCTGCATGTGAAATCCATCTTGGCCTCCATGAAGGTGCTCAGATTCAGGAAGTCTGGCCAATAGTGCAATCACTAGGAATTTCGCTCACCCAATCAGAGTTCTAATAAACCTTGTCTTTGGCTGGAAAAAAAAAAAGAGTAGGTCTATTATGATCACCATTCCACCTACTTCAGAGGGTTAAGGAGAACTCTAAAGCAGGAGTGTGCCTGTCACTGCCTTGTTCAAACTCTAGTGTTTCCTATTATCTCTAGACTCAACTCTAATAAACAACCTGGCCCCAACTTACTTCCCAGCCCAGGAAAGGGCAGACTCCCATTCTCAGTCGGGCTCCAGAGAATATGACCTTTCCTCTCCCCCCAGTACTGTGAAGGGCAGCCCCAAGCTCCCTCTCCCCAAGGCTCCCCACCTGATCTGCTCACCACACCCAGCGACCTCTCCGCATTTCCCCCTTCCCCACATCTCCCTCACACTATCCCAGCCTGGGGCAGGTGTCTCCCACAGCCTTCCACCTGCTGGTCTGTGGGGCTGGCCTCCAGCCTCTTCCCATCCAATCCATCCCCCCTGAGGGCCTGTCCTAAAGTGTAGGGCTCCCCCTCTACATACCTCTCTCCCTTTAGTGCCCCCTGATAACCTTCAGGATCAAATATAAAATCTTCTGGCTTTTAAAAACTCTTCACAACCTGCCGGCCATGCCCCTGCAACTTCACTTCCCTCCAGGACCCAGCACTGAAGGCCCTCACACAGGACACTGGGCCTCTTCCTGGGCTGGCTCTCCCAGGCTGGAAGGCACACCCTCTTCACTTCCCTTACTGCCTGCAAGACTGAGCTCAAACCCAATCTTCTATAGGAAGCTTTGCCCAGTCCTTTCCCCCCAATCCCCCATGATCAGTACTTCCCTTCGGACACTATTATACAAATATGTATTTATCCAGGCTGCCTCCCCATTAGGGGCCTGAACAGCGTGACTCTTTGTATCTCCAGGGCTTAGAACAGGGCCTGGCATACAGAAAATGCTCAATAAAGGCCAGCTGACTCTCCAGTGCACTGGCCCTTAGACAGTTAGGAAATCTGCAAGTCCAGGAAACCAAAGGAAAGAAATGTGACTGGGTCAAAGCTTCCTGCCCGACAAGACCGGCTTCTCCTGGAGCCCAGAGACTAAAGATTCTTCTTCCATCAGTCAGTAAAGATGGAGGAAATCCTGTGTGAGGTGTAGGGGGCATAAAGACCAAGATGAAACTGCAGCTGACTGTTCACAGTGGAAAGGCAATACGTGCACCCACTAGTGTATAACAGAGCAATGCTGGAAGGTAAGAGGGTGTAGGGAGGCATCTGGAGCTCTGGCAGGGGTGGTGTCTAAGCTGAGGCTAGAAGAACATTAAGCAGGAGCGGGGAGGAGGAGAGGTCACGGGCAAAAGCAGATGGAAAGGCAGGCCCAGCAAAGAAGGAGTGCTTCCTGAGAGGTCCAGCAAGGACTTGGAGACCAAAAGAGGGACAGTGGTAGCACGCAGGTAGAATCACCAGGAGAACCCACAGACAGGGGAAAGGGTACTGGCCTCCAAGGCAGGAGGCTCTGCCACAGAGGGTGGCCTGGGAAAGTCATTTCCCACCTGTGAACCTCAGGGTTTCATCTTGCTGCAACATCCTGCAACTCTATTCTCTGACACCAAAGGATGGCCACACCGAAAAACCACATGAGGGCAGCAGGGTACTGCTGGGAAATAACTGATACTGGGGAAAGTTGGCTGATTCTCATTTAGCACCAACCATAATAAAGGTCACAGTGGCCCAGGTCATCAGCTCTGAGGCTGAGCTCAGTAAAGGGCATGAAATTCCCAGGAGTAAATCACACCAATGAAATCAATGAAATCACAAGTCAGGAGTGCCCCCACCCCCATCATAAATATGTTTATTTATTTTTGTGGGAGCTGGTTTGGGAAGGGCAGCCTGGGTCCCTACTCTGCTGAGAGCTCCCATGTGATGCTGCCCAAATGGCTTAACTTCCCCAGACCTCAGCTTCCTTGTCTATAAAAATAAAGACGGAAGCTGGACTAGATTTTAAATTCTATCATTTCACATTTAATATGACCATACATGCAGCGTCTATATCAGATTGCACGCTGTCTTGGGGAGGGAAGGGAGAAAATTTAGAACTCAAAATCTTATGGAAGTGAATGCTGAAAACTAAAAATAAATAAATAATGTTAAATGTTCTGTCATTTAAATGAGATTAACCATAAGCCTTTTTCCAGGACCTCAAGTTTATAAAGTCCTCTCCTCTCAGCAACCTTCCGAAACAGCTAACAGATGGACTATTAGCCTACTTTACAGATGAGCAAAAAAGGCACCCACCAGTAGTGGATCTGGGTGGCTAATGGGCACCACAGTGCACAGAGAACCAGGCCTGGAGTCGGGAAGACTCATCTTCCTGAGTCCAAATACAGCCTCAGACACTGTGTGACCCTGGGCAAGTCACTTCACTCTGTTCGTCTGTTTCCTCAGCTATAAAATGAGCTGCAGAAGGAAATGGCAAACCACCCCAGTATCTCTGCCAAGATGGAAGATGACAGAGAGAAACCAGGAAGGTGCCATGAGCTCTCTCCCTTTTTTCCTCAGAAACATTAAATCAAGCCTCTAAAAGAATCCTGAGGCAGCTAGGTGGCGCAGTGGATACAGCACTGGCCCTGGAGTCAGAGGACCTGAGTTCAAATCCAGTCAGACACTTAACACTTACTAGCTGTGTGATCCTGGGCAAGTCACTTAACCCCATTGCCTAGTTCCCCCCCTCCAAAAAAAAAAAGAGAATTCTGAAGCAGTGAAATCCATAAAAAGACGTAGTGAAACAATTTTCAAGGCCAAGATAACTTAGGACTTCAGGAAAGATCTGCCTCACTTGGATAAAAGGGGAGCCCAGCCTAGCATAGGCAGTGTCCAGGCAAGCCAGCGGGAGGTCTCAGCCACAGCACAGATCATCAACTGAGGCCCTGCAACTGTGAGGCTCCCAGCTCTAGCACATCAGGCAACCTGCCAGCCCTGGAATCCAGGGCACACCAGACATGACTGGGTCAGGCCACCCTAGTGCGGCGGGCGAGCTGTCAGCACCTAAGACCAGTGGCCAGAAGCTTGGGGCAGTGTTCCCTATAACCCAGAAGCAGAGCACAACTTTTAAAACCGAGCAAAAAGCCAAAAAGAGCCCTGACCATACTATGGCGACAGGGTAGATCCAAACACAAACTGAGAAGGGGTCAATATCAAAAGCCTACATGTAAAGCCTCAAAGGGGAACATAAAGTGCTTTCAAGCCCAAACAGCCCTGTTGGAAGAGCTCAAAAAGGATTTTTAAAAAATCACGTAAGAGAGGTAGAAGACAAACTGGGAAAAGAAATGAGAGGTACATGAGAGAATTAGGGAAAAAAAAGAGTCAACAGCTTGGAAAACGAAACACGAAAGCCGACTGAAGAAAACGCCTTCAAAGATAGAATTGGCCAAACTGGGGGGCGGGAGGGGGGAACACCACACTGAAGAAAACAACTTCTTTAAAAGTAGAACTGGTGGGGCAGCTAGGTGGCACAGTGGATAGAGCACCGGCCCGAAGTCAGGAGGACCTGAGTTCAAATCTGGCCTCAGACACTAGCTGTGCATGCTACGCAAGTCACTTAACCCCAATTACCTCAACAACAACAACAACAACCACAGAAGAGCTGCAATAAAAGCAGAACTGACCAAATGAAAATTATTTAAGAAAATAATTTCTTAAAAATTAAAGTTGGAGGGGCAGCTAGGTGACACAGTGGATAGAGCACTGGCCCTGAAATCTGGAGGACTTGAGTTCGAATCCAGCCTCAGACCAAACACTTGACACTTACTAGCTGTGTGACCCTGGGCAAGTTACTTAACTCCAACTGCCTTAAAAAAAAAAAAAGGAAAAAGGAAAGGAAAAAAAAGAAAAAAATGAAAATTGGGCAAGTGGAAGCTAATGACTCTATGAGACATCAAGAATCAGTCAAACAAAATCAAAAGAATGACAAAATAGAAGAAAATGTAAAATACCTCATTGGAAAAAACAACTGACCTGGAAAACAGATCCGGGAGAGAGAATTTAAGAATTGTTGGACTTACCTGAAAGCCATGATCAACAAAAGAGCCTGGACAGCATCTTTCAAGAAATTACCAAGAAAAACTTCCCGGATATCCTACAACCAGCCCACCCATCACCTCCTGAAAGAGATCCCAAAATGAAAACTCCCAGGAATATTACAGCCAAATTCCAGAACTATCAGGTCAAGAAGAAAATACTATAAGCAGCCAGAAACTAACAATTCAAATATCAGGGAGCCACAGTCAGGATTGCACAGTTTCTACAATAAAAGATCGAAGGGCTTGGAATGATATTCTGGAAGGCAAAAGAACTTGGATTACAACCAAGAATCAACTAGAACAAGAATCAGCAAAAGTGAACATAATCTTTCAGGGGAAAAGATAGACATTCAGTGAAATAGGGGACTTTCAAAACACCAGAGTTGAACAGAAAATTTGATCTTCAAATACAAAACTCAAGAGAATCATGAAAGGTAATCAGAAAAGAAAAAAAAACAACAACATGGTATTTAATAAGTTTAAATTGTTTACATCCCTCCAAGGGAAGATGATACTTGTAACTCTTAAAAACTTGTAACTCTGTTAAAGTAGTTAAAAGGAGTATACTTAAGACAGAGAGTATGACTTTGCTGTGATGATTAAAACAAAAAGATTTTAGCTAATAGGTGAAAAAAAAGGATCATACTGGGAAAACAGGAAAGGGGGAGGCAGAATGAGGTAAATTATATCTCATGAAAAGTCATGAAAGACCTATTACAGTAGAGGGAAAGAAGGGAAGGGGTGAGTATTGTTTGAATCTTACTCTCATCAGATTTGGCTCAAAGAGGAAATAACACACACTCAGTTGGGTACAGAAATCTATCTTACCCTATAGGGAAGTAGGAGAGGAAAGGGGAACGAAAAGGGAAGGGGGGATGATAGAAGGGAGGGCAGCAGTGATCAGAAACAAAACACTGGTGTGGAGGAACAGGGTGAAAGGGGAGAGAAAAGTATAAGGGGGGGAAATAGGATCGAGGGAAATACACAGTTAGTAATCATAACTGTGAATGTGAATGGGATGAACTCTACCATAAAATGAAAAGAAATATAGTGCATTAAAAACCAGAATCCTAAAATATCTTGTTTACAAGAAACACATCTGAAGCAGAAAGACACACACAGAAAGGTTAAAAAGCCTGGAGCAAAATATATTATACTTCAGCTGAAATTTTTTTTAAAAAAAGCAAAGATAGCAATCCTGATCTCAGACAAAACAAAAGCAAAATAGATCTAATTAAAAGAGACAAAGGAAACTACATCTTGCTAAAAAGTATCACAGACAATGAAGTAATATCAATACTAAACATCTATGCGCCAAGTGGTATAACATCCAGATTCTTAGAGGAGAAGTTAAGGGAGTTATGGAAAGAAATAGAGAGCAAAACTATATTAGTGGGGAACCTCAACCTCCCCCTCTCAGAACTAGATAAATCTAACCACAAAACAAAGAAGTTAAGGAAGTGAACAGAATTTTAGAAAAGTTGCATATAGGAGCAGCTAGGTGGCGCAGTGGATAGAGCTCCAGCCTTGGAGTCAGGAGGACCTGAATTCAAATCCGGTCTCAGACACTTGACACTTACTTACTGTGTGACCCTGGGCAAGTGACTTACCCCCGACTGCGTTACCAAAAAGCAAAAGGTCATATGTGATAACCCTCTAGAGAAAACTGAATAGGGATAGAAAGGAATATTCTTTTCCTCGGTGGTACATGGCACCTACACAAAAACTGACTATGTATTAGGGCATAAAAACCTCACAATCAAATGCAGAAAGGCAGAAGTATTAAATGCATCCTTTTCAGATCATGGTACAATAAAAATTACATGGAAAGATAGATTAAAAATTAATTGGAAACTAAATAATCTCATCCTAAAAAAATGAGTGGGTCAAACAACAAAACAGAGAAACAATCAATAATTTCATCAACGAGAATGACAATAATGAGACAACATACCAAAATTTATGGGATGCAGTGAAAGCAGTATTTAGGGGAAATTATATATCTCTAAATGCTGATATGAATAAAATAGAAAAAGAGCAGATCAACGAATTGGGCATAAAATTTAAAAAGCTAGAAAAAGAAGGAATTAAAAATCTCCAATGAAACACCAAATTAGAAATTCTGAAAATCAAAGGAGAAATTAATAAAACTCAAAGAAAACTACTGAGCTAACAAATAAAACTAAGAGCTAATTTTATTTTTAAAAAAACAATAAAATAAACTGGCTAATCTGATTTAAAAAAAAAAAAACACCGAAATAACCAGTATCAAAAATGAAAAGGATGAATTCACCACCAACGGAGAAATTAAAACAATAATTAGGAGCTATTTTCCCCAACTGTGTACCACTAAATCTGACAATCTAAGTGAAATACATGACTATTTACAAAAATATGAATTGCCCAGATTAACAGAAGAGGAAATAAAATATTCAAATAACCCCATTTTAGAAAAAGAAATTGAACAAGCCATCAATGAACTTCCTAAGGAAAAAATCTCCAGGGCCAGACGGATTTACAAGTGCATTCTACCAAATATTTAAAGAACAATTAGTTCCAATTCCATATAAACTACTTGGAAAAAGAGGTGAAGAAGGAGTTCTACCAAATTCGTTTTATGACATAAATATGGTACTGATACCTAAACCAGGAAGAGCCTAAACAGAGAAAGAAAATTATAGACCAATTTCCCTAATGAATATCGATGCAAAAATTTTAAATAAAATATTAGCAAAGGGATTACAGCAATGTATCATGAGGATAATACAGTATGATTAGGTGGGATAAATTCCAGGACAAATACCAGGAATTCAGGGCTGGTTCAATATTAGGAAAACTATTAGCATAACTGACCATATCAATAACAAAACCAACAGAAATAATGATTATCAATAGATACAGAAAAAACTTTTGACAAAATACAGCATCCATTCCTATTAAAAACACAAGTATAGGAATAAATGGAATTTTCCTTAAAATGTTAAGTAGTATCTATCTAAAACCATCAGCAACATTATTTGTAATGGTGATGAGCTAGAAGCCTTCCCAACAAGGTCAGCGGTGAAACAAGAATGCCCATTATCACCAATATTATTCAATATTGTCCTAGAAATGTTAGCTTTAGCAGTAAGAGAAGAAAAAGAAATTGAAAGAATTAGACTAAGCAGAGAGGAAACAAAACTATCACTCTCTGCAGATGATATGATGGTAAACTCAGAGAATCCTAAAGAATCAACTAAAAAACTATTTGAAATAATTAACAACTTTGAGTTGCAGAATATAAAATAAACCCATATAAATCATCAGCATTTCTATATCTTACCAACAAAGCTCAGCAAGAAGACATTGAGAAATTCCATTTAAAATAACTGTAGACAATATAAAATATTTGGGAGTCTACTTGCCAAGACTAACACAGGAACTATATGAATACAATTACAAAACACTCTTCATACAAATAAAGTCAGATCTAAGTAATTGGAAAAAGATAAATTGCTTATGGGTAGGCCAAGCTAATATAATAAAAATGACAATTCTACCTAAATTAATTTACTTATTCAGTGCCATACCAATCAAACAAGCAAAACATTATTTTATAGAGCTAGAAAAAATAATAACAAAATTCATCTAGAAGAACAAAAGGTCAAGAATATCAGGAAAATTCTTAAAAAAAAAAAAAAAGGTCACCCAGCCATACCAAATCTAAAACTATATTATAAAGTAGCAATCATCAAAACTATTTGGTACTGGCTAAGAAATAAGAATGGTGGATCAGCGGAATAGATTAGGTACACATTATAATAATCTACTATTCGATGAACCCAAAGACTCCAGCTTCTGGGATAAGAACTCACTGTTTGACAAAAACTGGTGGGAAAACTGGAAAAGAGTATGGCAGAAACTAGGCATAGATCAACATCTTATACCATATATCAGTATAAGGTCAAAATGGGTACGTGATTTAAACATAAACGTTGATACCAAAAGCAAATTAGGAGAGCAAGGAATAGTTTACCTGTCAGATGTATGGAGAAGAGAAGAATTTATGACCAAACAAGAGATAGAGAACATTATGAAATGCAAAATGGATGATTTCGATTACACTAAATTGAAATGTTTCCGCACAAACAAAACCAAAGCAACCAAGATTAGAAGGAAAGCAGAAAGATAGGAACCAATTTTTACAGCAAGTGTTTCTGGTAAAGGCTTCATTTCTCAAATATACAGAGAATTGAGTCAAATTTTTAAGAATAGAAGTCATTCCCCAATTAAATGGTCAAAGGATGTCAACAGGCAGTTTTCAGATGAAGAAAGTAAAGCTATTTATCGTTACATGAAAAACTGCTCTAAATCACTATTGATTAGAGAAAGGAAAATTAAAACAACTCTGAGGTACCACCTCATACCTATCAGATTGGCTAGTGTGACAGAAAAGGAAAATGATAAATGTTGGAGAAGATGTAGGAAAACTGGGAAACTAATGCATTGTTGGTGGAGTCGTGAACTGATCCAACCATTCTGGAGAGCAATTTGGATCTATGCCCAAAGGGCTATAAAAATGTGCATACTCTTTGACCCAACAATAGCACTTCTAGGGGCTATGTCCCAGAGAAATCATACAAATGGGAAAAGGACTCACATGTACAAAAATATTTATGGCAGCTCTTTTTGTGGCGGCAAAGAATTGGAAATTGAAAGGATGCCCATCAACTGGGAAATGACTGAACAAGTTGTGGTATATGAATGTGATGGAATACTATTGTGCTATAAGAAATGATGAGCAGGCAGACTTCAGAAAAACCTGGAAAGACTTGTATGCACTGATGTTGAGTAAAGTGAGCAGAACCAAGAGAATATTATATACAGTGACAGCTACACTGTTCAATGATCAATGGTGAATGACTTAACTGTTCTCAGCAATACAATGATCCAAGTCAATTCCAAAAGATTTATGATGAAAAATGCTCTCCACCTCCAGAGAAAGAACTGGTGGAGTCTGAGTGCAGATCAGAGCGCACTAGCTCACTTTTGGGGTTTTTTGTGTGTGTGGCTTTTCCCTTTTGTTCTGTTTCTTCTTCCACAACATGACTAATATGGAAAATATGTTTACATGACTGCACATGTATAACCTATATCGCGCTGCTTGCCGTCTTGGGGAGGGGAGATGGGAGGGAGGGAGAAAAAAATATGAAACTCAAAATCTTATTAAAAAATGAAATGTTGAAAACTATCTTTACATGTAATTGGAAAAAATAAAATATTATTTACCAAAAAAAAAAAATTCAACAACTCACTACAAACGGGGTCATGAGGAGTCAGACCCATCTGAAACGACTGAACAACAAAAATTTGATCTGGGGGTCTGCTCCCAAGTCTCCTGACTATAAAATGAGAGGCCAAACAAGATGACCATGAAGTTCTGTTCTAGCTCCAAATCTAGGACTGGACTGTTTGAATTTCAGTCAGCTTTTCCCTCTAAGCCAGGTGTCTGGCCTTTCACCCTTGCCCAGGTTCATCCTTCTCTTCAAACATCCCTGCCAATAGTTTAGTAAACAAGTTTGAGAACAAAGTGGAAAGGGCACAGAGTTGGCTACTTTTGGGGGACTTCAGTGCCGCAACTGAAAACTGCAGAAGTAAGTGCCTATCTCACATGGTTTTCCAAAAAGAAAAGCATCCGGTCAACTTGAACATAATGTGTGTGAACCAGGCCTCAACTCAAGCAACATTTACGAGTAAGTGTCTACAATGCAAGCCAGTGGGCTAAGGCCCAGGCAGACAAAGACAAAAAACCAAAACGGGTCTGTGCCCTTCAAGGCATGACATTCTAGGGAAATTATCCACAAAAATGTGATTTATTTTGGGCTGTTATTCTAATAGTGAGTACTAGGTGAGCAAGGGGCTTTACTGATGCTGCAGTTGTGTAAGCAGGTGCTTTTAGACCCATCTGACAAAAGAGGAAGCTCAGGAACAGATCAGCTTTAAGGTTTGCAAAGCATTTTATAAATACGTCACTTTAACTTCATAACAAACATGCACAATGAGACACACACAGAGTGAAGTGACCTGCCCAGAGTCACCTGGCTTCTAAGTGTTTGGGGCTGCCTGGACCTCAGGTCTTCTTGACTCTCGGTCCAGCCCTGTGCTCTTCCCACTTCACCATCAGCTTCCAAAGCCCAAGTGCAGCGCTCATTGCATCCATGCATCCATCCATTACACCACCCTGCCTCTCCAGCTAAGGCCAAAGTTACAATCAAACATCCCTGTCCATAAGAAACAAAAGCTTCTCAACCTTTAATCAGGCCAAACAGAAAGAGAAAGTAACTTTCAGTTGTTCCCCATGCACCACTCCCCCCACTCTGAACCAAGTGTTTTCATTGGGAGAGTTGGCAAAGATTTCAGAACCGATGGATGGATCCAAGCTTCCTTCAGAAGCTGGCAAAGGAAGCTGGCTTTCATTCTACTAGCTACCTCAACTCAAGAAAATGTGCAGCAATGGACTGGACATCTATTTGGCCTACCCAAGAGCGTATGTTACAAAAAGGTCAATGCAACTGCAAGGAAATATGGAAAGACTGAGATGAGTGATGAAAAGATCAGTAGAATAAGAACCTCCCTCACACACACACACACACACACACACACACACACACACACACACACCTTGACCACACACAACTGCACCTGTATAAAGAAAGAAAATGGCAAAGACTGTGGAGTGTCAGCTGAATTGGGGCATAGATCTAAAGGATTTCTTGCTTGTCTGTTCATTTCAGTCTTATTTAATAAGTGCTACGGATCAATGTGAGCTTTTAGCCCACATTTCCTATCTTTTTTGATCATCTTTATTAATAGTTAAATTTACTGATGTTATTTTTTTTTAAAGGGCAGCCCAGGTAAAGATGACCCAGTATGAAGTCTAAAACGGACTCAGCAACAGACTGTTTTCCAAGGACCAGCCCGGCCCAGGGCTGAGGGGCTGATCCACAGATGTTCAGCCACCAGAGTCACTCAGGTATTCTGGAACTCCTGAAAGCCATCTGCCCCTATCAAGGTAGCCCTGAATCCCGATGTACTAGAGAAGTCTCTAACACAGTGATGTGACAGGGAACACCCTTAAGAAGAGAGACAAGACTTCCCTAGGCCCCACTGAATACTAGTTTCATGCACACTGATATCAAAAATTCCTGCCTCAGCCACAGAAAACCTGCCAAATGAGACTGGCTCTCATGAGCCAGAAGTGACCTAAATGTCCAGCAATGAGGGAATGGCTCAATAACTCTTGTGGTACATACACATGATGAACTGAGAAGTGTGAGGACTAGAAAATCTTGAGAACCATTTACAAAAGAATGCAAAGTGGAAAGAGGCGGAAGCAGATCAGAACCTAAGCACCAAAGACCTCAATATTAAGAGCAGTCACCGAAATTAATCTAGTTAAATGAAAAGAGCTGCTGAGCAAGTTTAACTATTTGGCTGCATAGTTTAAGTTTTAATAAACCATTAAGAAAAAGTCAGATATGAATGTCTTCACCGGTTTAATTAATAGGTAGCTTGATGGCATGGTAGATAAAGTGCTGACTTGGGGTTAGGAAAACCTGGCTTCCAATCCTGTCTCAAACACCTACTAGCTATGTGACCCTAGGCAACTTCTCTGAGGCTCAGTTTTCTAATCTGTAAAGTGGGGGTGATAATAACAGCACCTACCTGCCAGGGATGTTGTAAAGATCAAATGAGATGTTTTATATAAAGCCCTTTCCAAACCTTCGAGTGCCATATAAATGTTAGCAATTACAATTACTATTCTTACAATTACTATTCTTGTTGATTAGGCGGATTTACAAGAACCAAAGAGCGAATCAGTACTAAGGTACACTACACTACAATTTTCAAGACTATGAGTTACAAGAAATAAAACTCAATTGTACAATTTATCGAGTCCCTACTACAAGAAAGGCCCTGAATGAGGTAAGAGGGGTGAGGGTTGGGAAACTCCAAAACAAAATGCCATCTGTCACCTTCTCAAAGAGCTATGCATCTACCAGAAGGAGGACTAAGTCAAGCACACTACTATTCTACAAGGTAAAGAGGAAAGGTACCGAAGAGAGCCAAAACAGACAGCAAGCTCACAAAACTGAGGAAAGAGGGAAAAACACCTAGAGATGACATTCGATGTGGGCCTTGAAGGGTGGCTAATAATCCAAGGCAGAAGGTTCATTAATCACTTTCTTCTCAACAAGTTTCAGAGAGGTTAGGTGACTTGTCCACAGCCACACAGCTAGAAAGTCTAGAAACCAAGCTCTACCTCCAGGTCTGGCTCTTTTTCTACTGTACCATTAAACAAGCAAAGCTGTGGGCAGCCAGCATTTGGGGGAACACTGGATTGCGTCAGGCATAAAGCACAGGCAGGGAGCCAACGGGAACTGAGATCGCACCTGGGCTGGGAAGATCCCAAGATGCCAAGCGAAGGCCAGCCTTGCTCTTTGGGTCACTCACTGGGTATTAGGAAGACTACCATGACAGAGGGTACAAAATGAGCTGGGAATGGGGAAAGCAAACGGAGCCAAGGAGTTCAGTTAAAAAGCCACTGAAAAAAGTGGTAAAAAACTGAAAACAGGGGCAGCTAGGTGGCGCAGGGGATAGAGCACGAGCCCTGGAGTCAGCAGGACCTGAGTTCAAATCCAGCCTCAGACACATAACACTCACTAGCTGTGTGACTCTGGGCAAGTCACTTAACCCCAATTGCCTCACAAATATATAAATGAATGAATGAATGAATGAATAAGTACGCAAATAAATAAATAATTAAAGGAATTATGGGGTAGCTAGGTGGCACAGTGGATAGAGCTCCAGACTTGGAGTCAGGATCCAGCCTCAGACACTTGACACTTACTAGCTATGCAACCCTGGGCACGCCACTTAACCCTGATTGCCTCACAAAACAACAACAACAACAACAAATAAGCCAAAAAAAAAAACCCCTGACAACAAAGTAGGTGCCCATCAATTGGAGAATGACTGAAAAAAAGTCCTGGTATGTTAACGCAATGAAATAATACCGCATCAGAAGAAACGCCGATTACAAAGAATTCAAAGAGATGCAGAAAAAGACAGGAGAATCCGATGAGCAAAACGGCAGCAGGAGCTGGGATGAAGTACATAAGAGAAAAAGGGAAAGATGACAGAAAGTGAGAGAGAGGGAAAGGGAGAGGGAGAAAGAGAGAAAGGGAAGGAGGGAGGGAGAGAAGAGAAGGAGGAAGGGGAGAGAAAGAGAGCGATAAGAGACATGAAAAGAAGGAAGGAGGGAGGGGAAGAAGACAAAGAGGGGAGGAAAGGGAGGGATGGGATGGGGAAAGACAGGAAAAGACTGAGGAAAGAGAGAAAGTAGGAGAGGGACACAGGATATATTATCAACAGAAACCATTTGGATAAGTGGAGGGACAGCCAGGTAGTACAGTGGATAGAGTGCCAGGCCTCGAGTCAGGAAGACTCATCTTCCTGAGTTCAAATCCTCAGTTCAAAGCCTCAGACACTTCCTAGCTGTGTGACCCTGGGCAAGTCACTTTACCCTGCTGGCCTCAATTTTCTTATCTGTCAAATGAGAAGGAAATGGCAAACACTCCAGTATCTTTGCCAAGAAAACCCCCCAAATGGGGTGACAAAGAGTTGGACACTAGTGAAATCACTGAACAAGGATAACTAGGGAGGGGTGGTGCCATTGATGGAACAGGGTTTGGGGGCAGTTAGAGAGAACACAGCATAAACAGTTGAGGCATGTTGAGCCCGAAGCACCCAAGACAATGTTTCTTTAGAAAATCCTCTTATTTCCATGATACCACTTATCAGAAAGGACAGCAACATGTGGAATTCGAGGAGCATTTCACTTGGATTCAGAGGATCCAAGCTCCAATCCACCTGGGTGACTTGGGGATAGGAGCTCCTGTGACCTCAGGGAGCCTCAGTTTCCTTATTTGCCAAAAGGGAAGGCAGTCCTACCAAGAAGGCCAGAAAGCACAGACAAGCAGAACAGCTTGGAAAGCTACAGGGTGAAATGACAGATTAAAAAGAAATGCGAGCTGGACACACAGAGGCCCGCAGGTCTACACACAATCCTTTTCTGTGCTACTAAGTATATGGAAGGGCCCACTATTTGTGTTTGTGTTTGCTAAGTTCAGAATAAAAATTAAAATTCCAAATGAAGGGGTTGGACCACAAGGCCCTGAAGGACCCTTTCCAATTCAATCGCAATCTATGATTCTATGGATCAAGTTCACAATGTCTAACTGTAGCTTTAAAAAGATACTATCCATTTTTAAAAGTCAGAGTTACGTAACAGAGAACCATGAAACCCCAGAGGTGGGAGTGGCCAGCTAGTGCAGGAGTTCCCTCTACAAAAACTCCAGGCAAATGTCCTGCAGCCTCTCCCAGAAAACCCCTCCATTTTTGGACAGCGCTCCTTCTCCTCACAATCACAGAGTCTATTAGATGCCAATGTTTGCTTGGAGGCATTCAGGGTTAGCAAACAGGGCCACAGCAAGCTATGGCCAAAGCCTCCTCCTCCGATTCTTGGTGAAATCCTCCCTTCCAGTCAATGAGAATAGTTCTTAGAAGAAATGTGAGGGCAGAGATGAAAATGGAAACTCAAGTTGAATTTCCCGGGGGCCTTATTTGCCCAGTTTCATTGTGGATTATTTGGTTTCAGTTTCTAATTTAGACACAAGACTTATGGGTCTGTTTTTTCTTTTGTCATCAAGGAATATTCAATTCACTGATTCTCTTTGGAAATTAAAAGACATTTAAAATTCTTTCTAAAACTGTGGCTTTGTAAACTTTGCATTACATAGTCAGGTTTAAACCATTTGCTGGACCCAAAACAAAACATGTTGAAGATTTAAGAAAACCTAAAATATGTCAACCTGCTTTATGTGAACCATATTAGACTAAAAATACTGCACACTATTCACAGATGATCCCTTGTGACAGAGTCCAGGGGAACGAAAACGGGCTTTCTAAAGGAAGCTTCAAATCTTTAAAACAGGTTTTCAAAACAATATCAAAGTATACCTAAGGTATAGCTTTCAATTATCTTTATTAAAAAAGGAAGAGAGCGTTTGTTCTCTACTAGCTCAGGCCAGAAAGGAAGCAGTCCCCAGTCGAGCGCCTGGCTCTGAGGCATTTGGGCCCTGAGAACACATTCCACCTACGGCAGGGTGTCAAACATCTATGGATGGCCCCTGTTCGGCATCCCCCTGTGCTGGACGGCGGGGATGCAAAGATGCTGGAACTGACATTCCGACCTGGCCAGCCTCAGCTTCCTCCCAGTTCTACAATCACACAGGGGTTGGAGCAGAACCTTTCCCATGCCCCCCCCCCCCGGCCCAGGCTGGTGCAAAGTCTAAGTGTCACCTCGTCTTCTCCTTCCTGGATGGGGGAGGGGCGGGGATCCCGAGGACGCCGGCCCCGGAGCCCCCCTCACCCTCCAGCGATCACCCACTTGGCCCGGCCTTTGAATTCCAGCAGAAGCCAACTTTGCCGTGTGCCCCGCCCCCTGCCCGGCCCGGCCCCAGTGTGGGGAGGAGGAGACCCCCCCGGGGGACCCGCCCCCCCCAAGAGGGCAGGGTCTTCAGCCCTCCCTATGTCAGCGCGGGTCCGGCCCCCGCCCCTCCGAAGGAGGGCTTTAAGTACAGGATCCCCCGGGGCTCCCCATCACGTGGAGGGCGCTTTTCACTTCAACAGCCACTTTGGGGGGGGACCCCGAGTTCCAATCGTGCCTCACCCACTTCCCAGCTGCGAGTCCCCGAGCACGTCACTTCCCCCGTGTGCCTCAGTTTCCTCCCCTGTAGCGTGGGGGCAGGGAGGCTTGAGGACAAAACGAGATGACAATCGTCCCCTCTCCCCGCTAGGCCCAGGGACTCCCGGGGCGCGCCCTCCCCCCAAATCACGGTCACGGGTGGGAGGGGGGCGATGGGGGCGGGGAGGAGATGGGAGGGGCGGGGGCCGCCCGGCCGGGCAGCGCCGGAGCAGCCCCTGGCTCGGCCCCGGGATGCCTCAGTTTCCCCGGGCGGGGCGGGGGGCCCTGAGGGAGGCCGGCCCGGGGCCTCGGGTGCCGCTCGCCCCGGCCCGGCCGAGTCTCTGCCTCCCCTCGGCCCCGGGCCGGCCCCTGAGGCCCGGCCGCGGAGCCGCCTCACGGGCGCCCGGAGGCCCGGCAGGGCCGGGGAGAGGCGGAGAGGAGGCCGGGCCGGGGGTCGTGCGGGGGTCGCGGGCCCGAGGCCCGGCCGGGGGGCGGAGCGGGAGCCGCCGCCGCCGCCCGGGCTCGGGCTCGGGCTTCGCCTCGGGCCGGGCCCGGCCCCGCGGAGCCGCCTTTACCTTCATCAGCCTCCTGCTGGCCGCCATCTTGGGTCTGGTGCTGCTGGTGTCCCACAATGCATCGCGGCCGCCGGGCGGCTCGAGCCCCTGCACTTCCTGCCGCGCGCTCGAGCGCCGAGGGGCGGGGCCGGGGCTGGAGGCGAGGGAGAGGGAAGGGGGGGGGGCAGAAGAAGGGGGGGCGGAGAGGAAGGGGAAAGTGGAGGGGTGGGGAGAGAGACGAAATGGGGGAGCGGGGGAAAGGGAGCGGAAAGTGCCCTGGGAAGGGGCACGGGGGAGAGAGGGGGAGGCCGCCCGTCCCCATCGCCCCCACCCCGAAATGTGGACCAGAACCCGAAGATTAGCCGGGAAGGCGCGCCCGGGAAGCCCCCCCCCGGATCGAGGAGGAGGGGGCGGGCGCCGGTAGAGCGGACGATTGTCATTTTGTCCTCTCACTGTACAAGGGAGGAAACTGAGGCACGCAGGAGGGAGGGGAGAGGAGGGAGACTGGTAGAGGGATAGGAAGAGGAGGAAGGAAAGGGGAGATGAGTTGGGGAAGGGGCTGCTACCGGACCAAAGGGATATCCCACTTGAAGACCTGAGTGTAAATTTAACCTCATCCCTCCTGGCTGTGTGTCCCTGTGCAGGGAACCTAACCCCTGCGTGCCTCTGTTTCCCCGTCTGTAAAATGGGAGCATGAACAGCCCCTCCCTGCCAGTGTGGTTGTAAGGTTCAAATGAGATCCAGTTTGTAAAGCGCTTGGAGCAGTGCCTGGCACACAGTAGGCCAGCGCCTGGTGCACAGTAGGTGTTTGATGAGTGCCTGTCCCCACCGGGAGAACGCAGGAGCAGAGCAGCAGTTTCCAGGGCATGGAGGCCAACAGCTGTGCCAGAGACCAATTGCATTAACAGAGGGTTTCTTTGCTGACTTGGGCTTGGCAGTGAAAATCAGCCCGAGCCCATGCCCTTGGCCGTGCCCCTCCAGCATCCCAGAGCTCTGCACACTTCGCAGATGGTCCAGCTCTGCATCCAGGAGAGAGGGAGGGAGAGGAGGAGAAGGCAGGGAGGGAAGGGAGAAGGGGACCCTGGGGAAGGCGGAGGAGAAAGTAAACCACCCCTACCCTGCCCCCAGCAAAATAAAAACTTGGGGGTCACCAGAAGAAACTGAGGCAGAAGAAACAGCACAGACACTAGCGTTCTAGGCCTGAGCCCACAGGGCTCGGTAGCTTCTATTTTTGGTCCCCCCCCATTCTTTAGTTCAATTCCAGGGGTTCACTTTCATTAAATATGAGTTTGGGTTTTTTCTAACATAATGTAGACATGTTGAACTGATCAGCAAGATTACTTGGAACTGCTTGTAGGTCTGGTTTGGTAGGTCTAATTCAAATGGAATGTAAGCTCTAGTCAACTAGTCAGTATACAAGACTTTATTAGGCACCTACTATGTGCCAGTCTGAGACCCCAGGAGGAGACAGGATAAGTCAGAGCCAGCCTATCAGAGCCATGGGAGTCCAAGGTTCAGGTAGGGGAGGAGGTGAAGATGGTTCTGTCAGCCCATGAGGCCCGGTAAGTAGACAGCCAGGAAGGGAATGCCTCTTCTGATCCCCAGCAGTCACCTGCCCTTCAAATGCATCTTGCATCTGTTAGGTATCTTCTTATATGTGCCTGGCTAGATTGGAAGCTTCTAGAGGGCAGGGACTGTTCTACTTTTGTCTCTCTGTCTCCTCCTCCTCTTCCTCCCCAGCCAAGCACAAGGACCAGCACCTCAGTAAATGCTTGCCCCAGGATCTCCTCTGCTGGAAGGCATCTTTCCCTCCTCTCTATTCTAACAGTATTTTGTACTCTTTCATCACACTTGCTTAGGGGTCACCTAACCAGTGACTCCCCCTCAAGTCAGCCCAGTCTACTCTGGGTAGACACTAATAGTTAAAAAGTTTCTAGACATCTAGGCCACGGGTTCCTTTCTACCCTCTGGGGCGAAGCTGGGAAAAGCTGCCCCCTCTTTCCTAGTGGCTGCCCCAGGAATCCTGCTGCCCAAGGAAGGCTTCAGGCCAGGGCCGAATGACCTCTTGTTAGGGGATTCCTGCTCATTTGGGTGCTGTCTGAGGTCCCTGCCCATTCTGAGATCTGTGACTGGGGGAGCCTGAGAGGTGCCCAACCTGGAGGGAAGAGCCCCTGCCGGCCTTAGTCATCCTGGGGTTTGGCTTGCTTGGCTCACCAACCCTGCCCTGGTCAGCGACCAATTGAAGCTGGGTGTTGATTAAATTTCACCGACCCATTCGTCATTGCTTGGCAGGTTAATTATGCAAGCCATAATTGTGATAGGAATTTAGATAAAGGTCGCTGTTGTTTGTCCTTCCTTCTCAAAGAGGAACATGGCACCAGGGGGGTGCTGCCATGACACACAAGTGAATTGGATTTAAGTGAGGCAGGGCTGTGCAAGGTCACCAGCCTCACCTTCTCCTTCAGAGCCATGTAGGTCCAGCTCGATATGGATCGGGATGACTGGAGATGGCCCCAGATGCAGTGGGGGACCTTGGCCTTTTTCAGCTAGGGTCTTTAACAGGTCTGTTTGACTGAGGCCACTGCAAGATCTGTGATTAAGGTAAGAAATACCTTAAGCCCAAATCACTCTGGCTGTCATTGGTTGACCAACAGTAGGTCCCAGGCTTGAGCCCTGATTGACTCAGAGTGAATGTAAATAACAATTGTTTCTGTTTTGGGCCAGAAACCCTGAGGGTCTTCCCCTCCCAGATTGATTTTTTTTTCTACCTAAGTAAAACGGGCCACTCTCTGCCTCCTTAGACAAGGGAGGGAGGGCTATAATGCTGGGGTGGGTGACCCAGAGATGAGACCTTTCCTAGTCCACTCAGCTGCTCATGCCTTCCTCTCTCAGACTGCTTTCCACCTTCTCTCTCTCTCTCTCTCTCTCTCTCTCTCTCTCTCTCTCTCTCTCTCTCTCTCTCTCTCTCTCTCCCTCTCTCTCTCTCTCTCTCTTCCTCTGTCTCTTCCTCTCTCTCTGTCTCTGTCTCTCTCTCTCTCCTCTCTTCCTTTCTCTCCCTGTTTCTATCCCTCTGACTCTCCTCTTTCTCGCCTCTTTCATTCTCTCTCATTCTTTCTTTTTTTGTGTATATGAAATCTTCCCACTTGTTTACCTGTTGTCTCCCTCATTAACATACAAGCTTTCTGAGGGCAGAGACCCCACTCTTGCCTTCGTATGTCTCCCCAGCTGCACCTAGCCAATGGTAAGATTTCATAAATGTTTGCTGACTTGATTTGACCTGAAAGAAGAGCCAAAGATGTCTAGAGTTGGACTAACCGATATGGCCACTCCCCAAAGGGGAGCAGCGCAGCTGATCAGGTTGGAGTTTTTTCTGATTACTAAAGGAAGAAGAGCAAGAAAAGGGAGACCAGAAAGGGCGGTGGGCTGGGAACCAGGTGGTCTACACTGTCAGATCCCATCCAGAGGTGGCTGTAAAAGGGCGGAGCCAGAAGGGGGCTGGTAGAGGAGGGAGGGATTGGGGAAGACAAGGACGCTGCAGGTGTCCAGCTCATATTCAAGGAAAGCAATGGGATGACAACTAACCAGAAGAGGAGCCAGTTCTAGAAAAGGCCACTGGTGCGTGTTTGGGGGTGGCTGGGTGAGTAAGGGAAGGGCCCAAGAACATGGAGGTGCAGAAGGGGCAAAGCAGGACACCAGGCCGCGCTCACGGAAACCCGGACTCCGGGGGAAGGAGGGCGGGGCGTCAGGGAAGAGAACTTTGGCAGTTTCTAAGCCAATATTTGAGTTTCTTTGGCTCCTCCTTGGCACAGGGCCTCTAACTCACCGAGTGGACAGTGGCATCTGGGCAGGGCTTGGTAAGTCAGTTGTCCAGGCCTGCGTAGCAGAGAAGTAAAAACATACAACCTGCTTAGTTAATTGTGCTTTTAAAAAATACATAAGCTTTCATTAGATTAGCAAACTTTCAAATGCCAGAGCCTGGCACGTAGGAGTAATAATAACAATAACGACGGCATTTTATATAGCACATTAAGGTTTAAAGTCAGTCGTTTCCATCATGTCTGACCCTTCCTGGCCCCATTTGGGGTTTTCTTGACGTAGATGCTGGAGTGGTTTGCCATTTCCTTCTCCAGCTCATTTGATAGATGAGGAAACTGAGGCAAACAGGTCAAGTGACTTGCCCAGGGTCACACAGTAAGTCTTTAAGGCTATATTTGAACTCAAGTCTTCCTGACTCCAGGCCTGCTCTCTGTCCACTGCAACACCTAGCTGCCTCTGTTAAATGTAAATCTGGTTCTACCATAAAGGTCACAGAACTAATTCACTCTGAATTTTTCTTGCAGACAAAAAGCCTTCCAGAGTTTAGACTCGATTCCACTTTGGACACCAGCCATTCAGGGCTTTAGTCATTTTGGATAGATGACTCTAGCTGTCTTCACAACTGACTTCCTGAACATTCATTCAGGAAAAATGCAAATATTCATTTAATCCTTGAGAGCAGGTTTGAGTTTTACTCATCCTGATGGTCCTCACAGCAACCAACCACCCTCATGAACATTGCTTAATGAATATTTACTTCATTTAATGGAATCCAATAGAACAAGAGTGATCTCAACTTTAATCCTCCAGAGACATCAGCATTCGATGGCTTACAGCCATCTACATCACTGGAAGAATGTTGACGATGGGTTTCGTTTCTGGGAATTTTGTTTTGTTACTAACATATCACAGTTTGACAAACAGAAAAGGAAAATGACAATTGCTGGAAGGGCTGTGGGATAATAGGCGCACTAATGCCCAGTTGGTGGAGCTGAGAATTAGTCCAGTCATTCTGGAAAGCAATTTGGAACTAAGTCCAAAAGGTCACCAAATGAAACATTTCTTTGACCCAACAATGCCCCTATTAGGTATCTCCAAAGAGATCAGAGGATTGACTAATATGATAAAAAGGAAAAAAGAAAATGATAAATGTTAGAGAAGATGTGGGAAAATTGGAACACTAATGCATTGTTGGTGGAATTGTGAATTGATCCAACCATTCTGGAGAACATTTTGGAACTATGCCCAAAGGGCTTATACCCTTTGATCCAGCAGTACCACTATTAGGTCTGTATCCCAAAGAGATCATAAAAAAGGGAAAAGGACCCACATATACAAAAATATTTATAGCAGCTTTTTTTGTGGTGGCAAAGAATTGGAAATTGAGGGGATGCCCATCAATTGGGGAATGGCTGAACAAGTTGTGGTATATGAATGTGATGGAATACTATGGTTCCATAAGAAATAGTGAGTAGACAAATTTCAGAAAAACCTGGAAAGAGTTACATGTAAGTTACAAGTAAGCAGAACGAGGATAACATTGCACACAGTAACAGCAACATTGTGCATGATTAACTATGAGTGACTTAGCTCTTCTTAGCAAAACAATGACTTAAAACAATTCCAAAAGACCCTAGATGGAAAATGCTATCCACATCCAGAGAAAGAACTTTGGAGTCTGAATGCAGATCAAAGCATACTGTTTTCTCTCTTTTTTCTTTCTTGTGGTTTTTCCCTTTTGTTCAGATTCTTCTTTCACAACATGACTAATGTAGAAGTATGTTCAATATGATTGTACAACATGTATAACCCATATCAGATTACATGCTGTCTTGGGGAGGAAGGGAGAAGAAAATTTGGAACTCAAATTCTTACAAAAATGAATGTTGAAAACAAACAAAAAAGAAAGATTTGTATTTTTAAAAATCATGGAATTATTGAACTAAAAAAATTTTTTAAACAAACAAGAAAAGATCAGAGAAAGAAAAAAAGAGTCTATAGATACAAAATGTCCGTAGCAGCTCTTTTTATAGTGGCAAAGATCTGGAAACTAAGTATTTGCCCATCAGTTGGGAAATGGTGTTACATGAATGTAATGGAATGTTTTTGTCCTATACAATAAAGATGAACAAGAAAGGTCCACAGAAATCCAGGAGGACTTGTAGGAACTGATGCTGAGAGAAATGAACAAAACTAGGAGAACAATTTATATAAATAACAACCGCATTATAAAGACAAACGGCCTGGAAAGACCTAAGAATTCTGATCAAAACAATGACCAACTCAAAAGGATAGAAGGAGAAGCATATTACAGACAGAGAGGTGATGAATTAGAGAATGAGACTTACATTTTCAAACATGACCATTGGGGAATTTGTTTTGTTTGGTTATATTTTTTACAAGAATTTTGTTTTTATTTTTTTCTACCGAGGGATGAGAGAGGAGGGGTAGTGATAATGTCCCTGATAAAAAGAAGAGAAAGAAAAGAGGGTCATTACAGCATTTTTGAAAAATGTGTAGAATGGGGCAGCTAGGTGGCACAGTGGATAGAGCAATGACCCTGAAGTCAGGAGGACCTGAGTTCAAATCCTGCCTCAGAACAAACACTTGACACTTATTAGCTGTGTGACCCTGGGCAAGTCACTTAACCCAACTGGCAGAAAGAAAGAAAGAAAGAAAGAAAGAAAGAAAGAAAGAAAGAAAGAAAGAAAGAAGAAAGAAGAAAGAAAGAAAGAAAGAAAGAAAGAAAGACGTGTAGAAGAAAACTGAAGGAACACTAGAAGAAACTATCCTTCCAATTCTATACCATGAGCAAAGGAAAGTAACATGGGGGTGAATAGACTGTAGCATATTTCCAATGAAGAATTGTACAAGAAAAGAAGCATGAAGGAAATCCATCATAAAACATCAAGTCATCTACCCCAAGAGATGGATGACCAGAAAAGGATGTGGGCAGTTACGTAGTGAGATTGAGGGATAACCATGATTCATTGCCAGATATGATAGGAAAAATAAATACCCTGAGTTCAACAGGTAATCAGATCACAGTGGGTCATAGAGTTAACCGTGGAGAACCTGAAGAAAACACCAGATTTGAGGGGCAGCTAGGTGGTGCAGTGGATAGAACACTGGCCCTGGAGTTAGGAGGACCTGAGTTCAAATCCAGCCTCAGACACAACACTTACTAACTGTAAGTGTTGTTAAGTCACTTAACCCCAAATGCCTTGAAGAAAAAAATATATATACCACATTTGGATGGATGGAAGGGCATGCTTAGTAGCAGGAAAGGCATGAGCAAAGGCTGGAAGGTGGGAAAGGTACAAAGAGGATTCACGTAAAACGCATGGAGTTTGGGTGGAGCAGAGGACTCACCAGGAGGATTTTGAGAAAAGAGGCTTATCAGTTAACAAGTCTTGTCATTTCTGATTCCAAAACATGTCTCCTTCTCTCCCTTCATACAGCCACCCCCTCCTCTGGTTCAGCTCCTTCTTACCTCCTCCCTAGGTTATCGCCATAGCCTTCTAACTGCCTCAAGTCTTCCAGTACAATCTATCCTCAGCTGGGCTGCCTATGTGATTTTGGAGCTGGAAAGTGGGGAGGTGGGAGGGAGGCAGATGGAGTCTTTCTAGGCAGAGGCTTCTTGAAAGAGATGGTTCCTTTCCCACCTCGAAGCCCAGAGTGCTAAAGTAACCAGAGGAAGGACCCCAGCACAGTTTGTGGATCCCACCAGAACACCAGAGCTCATGCTTAGCCAGGCATTCTGTTAACTACCTTGCTGCCCAGTATTCTCTACCTCCTGATCAGGGAAAATAATCAAATCAACATTATTACTACTGCTGAGAAGGGTGTGAAAATTTACTCTTCTGGAGCCGCACTTAGAATTCCTATGATTTAGACTGCCTGGGCTCCTTTTCTTGTCCACCTCTCCCTGCTTCTTCATTCTCATCCATCTCAGCCCCTCCATGCAATCCCTCCCCTTCCATTGTACAGTAGTAGTTTTATAAGCTGATTATCTCCCTCTCCCCCCAGGTATAGTCCCCAGGCTAGCAGCTCCAGCTTGAGGACTGTCCAGCCAATTGCTGGCCTGTCCCCTGAATAGGGAAAGAGGAAATGGACTCCCCTAAAAGAAAAACAAAAGAAGACAAGAATTATCTCTTGGCTCTCTATCATGGGCCAGCATCACAGAAGGATAGTTCTTCAATCTCATAAAAAGATGTCGATGGACATGCCCACACTCTCTGTGGTACCCTGATGCCCCAAAAGCTCACCAGTCTGTAAGCTTATCCAGTTGATAAGGGAACTCCTCAGATCAACCCCAACTCCCTTACACATATGACTTGGGACTCAAGACAACCCTACTTTATAGTTGAGGCAATTAAAGCCCAGAGAGATTAAATGGCCCAGAACCATAAAGCAGGTAAGTGCCAGGCACAGCATTTCCATCTCCTGCTTCTCAATTCCATTAGCCCATGCTGTTTCTCAATAGCAAATAGTCCTCTTGAGCTGCTGTGGGTCCCCCTAAAAAAAATCACGACCTTGTGGTGATGAACCTCTTTAGACTTCGCTGAGCTGGTCCTCAGAAAGCAGAATCCAGGGTTACTAGCTGTGATACATGACTCTGATAGACTATTGTTATGCTGTATGAAATGACAAGCAGGCAGATTTCAGAAAAACCTGGAAAGATTTATGTGAACTGATGCAAAGTAAAGTGAGCAGAACTAGAAGGTTGTACACAGTAGCAGTAATGTTGTGTAGTGAAGAGCTTCTCAGCAATGCAATGATCCAAGACAAGCCCAAAGGACTCTTCTGCCACCAGAGAAAGAATTGTTGTCTGAATACAGACTGAAGTATGCTTTTTATTTTGCTTTTCTTTCCTTCATTCTTTTTTTTTTAAATTTGATTCTTCTTGTATAAAAAGACTAATATGGAAATGTTTTACATGATTGCACATGCATAACCTATATCTGATTGCTTACCCTCTCAGGGAGGGGAGAGGGATAGAATTCAGAATTCAAAACTTAAAAAAAAAGTTTTTAAATGGTTTTAACATGTAATTGGAGGGGGGCAGCTAGGTGGTACGGTGGAGAGAGCACCGGCCCTGGATTCAGGAGGACCTGAGATCAAATTCGGCCTCAGACACATAACACTTATAGCTGTGTGACCCTGGGCAAGTCACTTAACCCCATTGCCTAACCCCCAAAACAAACAAACAAAAAACCATGTAATTGGAGGGAAACAAAATATTATATATTTTAAAAAAGAATTGAGGTTTATTGTGTGGCCTATTCTGCAAGTCTTTTCAGAGGGGTAGGAACTGCTGATGTAGCCTCTGAGAACCAAGGTCACCTCTATGAGGTGTCACACCCCCCTCTATCGTCTAAGTAAATGGTACTTCTCTAATAGCCAGCCTTCGGCTCTCTGAACTTGGCTGGGCTGGTTTTGGGAGAACAGGCTGTCACCTGGGCTGAGCTCTGACACCCTTCCCACCCGGGAAGACCTGCTGGAGTTGGTGCTCCATAGCCAGAGTCTTCCGTAGCCCAAGGTCTCACAGTCTGTAGAATGCTGGGCTTAAGAGCAGGCTCCACCTAAGTTCCAATTCTGCTGTAGACACTTCCAAGCTGGGGGACCCTGGACAAGTCATTTACTCTCTCTGAGTTTCCATTTTTTCCATCTTTAAAATGAAGGGGTTGGACACAAGGGCTTCTAAGTTCCTTTGATTCCTACCCTCTGAGCCACTGCCACCTTCAAGGAGCCACTGAAAGGTCTTAGAGGAGACAGCTTGAGATGCTGAGATAAGAAGAGCTATAAATTAAAAAAAATATGTGCATATGCAGGTTGTTTGCCACAGACAATTAGAGAACAAACTATATATAATAAGGTGCTAATTATGGGTGAGGAAATGTGGAAGAATTTGGCCACCTTCCAGTGGGGCTATGAGAGTGATTAACACCTATCGCTGCCCTCCCAAATCCATGGAGGGTCAGAGTGTTAGAGTTGGGAGGGGCCTCAGAGGCCATCACTTTACAGGGGAGGAAGCACACCCAGGAGGGCAAGGGACCTGACCAAGGTGGCACAGGGCAAATTTCCATGCAGAGATCTGTCTTTGGCCTTGAGAATAAGATGAGTGGGGTGGCCAGGTTCAAAGAGTGCTCGTTAATTGTTTGGTGTCAACGTGGCAGGCATCAGTCTCAAGCCTGTAATGTGCAGCTTTTTTTCTCAGTGACTCGGATGAAGACAGAAGAGGCATACTGACCAGATTGGCAGATGCCACAAATTGGGGAGGGGTATTTAACGTGGAGTCAACATCCCAAAGATATGGGATGGCTGGCACATTGGGTGACCACCTAGGGACTGGGAGCATCTTGAAGCTGGGCTGAAACACAGGGCCAAATCCAACGTGGCCCAATTTGTTAGGGATGTAAAGTCTTACACTTGAGCTAAAAAAAAAATCAACTTCACAAGGACAAGATGAGGAAGACTAGGTTAGGCAGTCATTTGTCTGACAAAGATCTGGGGGCTTTAGTGGACAGAAAGCTCAATGGGAATTGGCAGTATGATATGGCAGCTCTAACAGTCAGTGGGATTTGGGACTGCACTGAAAGGCAGAGCCTCCAGGAATGAGGAGACGAAGCTCCTTCTGTTCCTGCACTATTGTGTTCAATTCTGGGGACCCCACTGGAGGTAACATTGAAGAGCCGGAGAGTGTCCAAAGGATGGCAACAGAATGAAGACCACCATGTACAGGATCATTTGGAGGAGCGGCGAATGTTGAGCCTGGAGACGAGAAGGCTCTACAGGGACATACACGATCCCTGTTTTCAAGGATCAGAATGACTGTTGCAAAGGCAGCCTGGACTGTTCTGCTTTGTCCCAGAGGGAAGATCCAGGGCCACAATGGGCAGTTCCAAGAGGAAGATTGAGGCTGGATGTGAGGAAGGACTTCCTAAGCAGAGCTGTCCCCAAGGTGAGGGGGTGGGCTTCACATGTTGGGGGCTCCCTGCCATTGAAAGTCTTCAGCAGAGGTTGGCCAAACCCCTGTTGAATGGCTTAGAGTAGGGGATTTCTTTTCTTCCTCTTCTTTTTTCTTTTCTTTCTTTCTTTTCTTTCTTTCTTTCTTTCTTTCTTTCTTTTTTTCTTTCTTTCTTTGAAGGTGATCGGGGTTAAGTGACTTGCCCAGGGTCACACAGCTAGTAAGTGTCAAGTGTCTGAGGCCGGATTTTAACTCAGGTCCTCCTGAATCCAGGCCTGGTGCTCTATCCACTGCGCCACCTAGCTTCCCCCGATTCCTTTTCTTTCTAGGCTGGTCTGAATGGCCAATGAGGTCCCTTACCACTTTTGGATTCTGTGATTCTGACCTCCCCAAGGTTACATAGCTAGTAAATGAGAAAGGATTAGAACCCAGGGAAAAAGAAAGGTATTGGAGATGTTAAACACTTCTCCAGTGATCAGCTAGCCAGTAAGTGACTGAGGCAGGATTTGAACTCAGGTCCCCTTAGCTGAGTCAGCCAAGTCAGTTACTTAGTCAGCCAAGTCCAGGACTTACCTTTCTCCTTGTTGGCCCCTAAGAGCCAGGTTGGGGACAAGAAGGAAGCTGCAGAGAGGCAGACTTGGGTATGGTATAGGAAAGAACAATTGGAGCTGTCCAAAATTGGAATCTGCTGCTTCTTCATTTCCCATGGGGCTGCACTGCACCCTGGAGGATCACTTCTGCCCTGGAAATCAACCCTGAGAAGGATCCTCTGCCCGTGGGCTCCTTCCCTCTGATTGGAGGGTGGAGAATTCCACCCCAACCCCTACCCAGGCCATCTCTGTGGCCACCTGAGCCACACCCAGCTTATCTCCTCCAGATTTCTCCCCCCAACTCTTGGGAAGCTTCCTTGGATATGTGGTCTTCCTCATTAGAAAGCTTCCTATTGTCTTGTCTTTTTTTTTTTTGCTTTTATTTCTATTCCCAGAACTTTAGGTATAGTGGAGCACTTAATAAATGATTGTTGGTGGACTCATGAAAGAATCCCCTCCCCACCATCAGAATCCAGTCTATTTTTTCCATACCACACTTCTCAATATCAAACCAGACAAAAAGACACCCCGTGCTTCCCTGGTGCCACACCTTTGGTCCCGTTGTTCCTTGTGGAAAGGGATGGAAGAGTGATAGCTAAAAGTCACTCTTCACTCTCCTCAATCCCAGAAGGCTATTGGGCTAATAATAATAACAAGAGCTAACATTTATATAGCGCCTACGATGCGTCAGACACTGTGCTAAGCACTTTACAATCATTAACTCATTTGATCCTCACAACAACCCTGGGAGGGAGAAGCTATTATGATCCCCATTTTACAAATGAGGAAACAGAAGCCAACAAGGTTTAAGTGACTTGCCCAAGATCATACAAGAACAGGCTGGATTTGAACTGAGGTCAATTCTGGCTGCAGACCCAGGGCTCTGTGTACTGCACCATCCAGCTGCCCAGAGTTATGTCTGTTTAACCTCTAGAATTATATTTATTTACCCAGCACATAGCAAACACTGGCAGTCTAGGGGTGTGATTCTTTGAGAGTTCAAGATAAGCCTTTGGGTCCCCAGTTTCTCTAAATGGAATGAAATCAGCAGTTAGTTTCCTCCCACTGGCTTGCCTCATACCCCCCAAACGCTTGGTACTCAAAAAGTCAATCTTGCATTGCTAGCAAACATGTTAATCCAGGCAAACAGTAAACGAGCAATCAGGAAACTTACCCAGAATTGATCTTGGGAAAGAAGATGCAAGAGTAGATGAATCCTTCAACTGAGACTGAGATAAATTCTCAGCTCTGCCAAGGGGTAACATTTTTATATAGCCAGCACCTACTGCATGCCAGATATTGTGCTAAGCACTGGGGATTTAAAAAAAGGGGAAAAGACAGTTCCTACCCTTGAGGACATCACAGGCTAATGGGGGAAACAGCAAATATGTATAAACGACCATGTTGTGAGCAGGATACATAGGAAATAATTAAGAAAGGGAAGGCACTAGATGTAAGAGAATTGGGAAAGGCTGCCTGGGGAAGATGGGATTTGAATTGGGACTTAAAGAAAGCCTGGAGGTTGAGATGAGGAGGGAGAGCCTTCCGGGCACAGGGCATGCCAGAGCAAATGCCCAGAGCGAGAAAGGGACGGTCTTGTTCATGAAGCAGCCAGGAGGCTGGTGTCAACAGATCGAAGAGTATGTATTAAGGGTAAGAAATCGTAAGAAGACCAGGAAGGCGGGAGGAGCGGGTTAGGAAGGGCTTTGAAGGCCGACCAGAGCATTTCTCATTTGCTCCTGGAGGCCGTGGGGGATGGGGTGGCAAACATGATCAAACCAAGGCTTTATGAAGGTCTCTTTGGCAGGTGGATGGAGGATGGACTGGACCCCACCTCCCCAACCCCCGCACCCCAGCAAGCTGTGGCAATAATACAGGCACAAGGTGAGCACAGACGGCCTCCCTACGCCACGCTTCATATCCCTCTACTTGAACATCTTGCCTCCTGCCTCAGAGATGTCCACTTCTGTCTTCCGCCAACAGCGCCCCCCAGACCAATCATGCAGAGACCCTACCCTCCCTCCCAGGGGCGGTCAGTCCACTCAGCCTGGAAACGGGGCTGAGCTGTTCTCACTGCTGAGGAAGTGAGCTTAGACTCAGCCAGCCCACTGTTAGTGGGGTCTGGGCATCTCCTCCCCACTCCCTTGTCTGTCTCTTGATTGAGGGAGAGTAATCAAATCAATACTACTATTCCTTCTGGAAAATGTGCGTGTCTGTGTTTCCCCAGTTGATGCACTCCACCTCCCTGTGACTGCTTAGCCTAAATCTCTTCCCTGGAAACGACTCCCCTCTCTAATAACAATGGTAGCTACCATTTCCACAGCACTTTAAGATTTCATTTCACCCTCACAGGTAGGTAACACCCATTTTATAGATGAGAAAACTGAGGCAGCAGCCAGGTCACACATCTACTTTGAGACTAAAGGCAGATTTGAACTCAGGCCTTCCTGACTCTAGGTCCGTTACTCTATCTGCTAGGCCCATCTAGGTACCTCTGAAAGAGCTAAAGGCATGTGGGGGAGCCAGCCCTGCAACATGTCCCATCATTCCCACAGTCTACAACCCCAGAAAGGACTTCCCCAGTGAGCTTATTCTCTTTGGGGAGCTAGGTAGCCCAGTGGTTAACACTCTGGGCCTGGAGTCAGGGAGGCCTGAGTGCCAGTTCCATCTCAGACACTCCCCAGCTGTGTGATCATCACCCAGAAACCTCTCTTCCTCTGATGCTCATGCTATTCACCCAATCAAAATGCTGGCAGCCAGTCACTCTCCTTCATCAAGTGAGGTACCTGGCTCCCAGTCTTTCTCTTTTCCCAGCTCCTTCCCTCATGCCTGGGGACTTCATCGTACACATCGACTCTCCTTCCACCACCCTACCCACTCAGTTCTTCGACCTGCCCACCTCAGCCACACCGAAGATGGTCATACCTTGATCTGGCCATCACCCACAGATGTACCACCTCCGTGTTCAAGAATCCAACCGTAGCTTATTGGTTTTCATCTTCTCTGCCTTCCTTTACCAAACCCTGCTCTATATCCATACCATGACCTTCAATCCCTCTACCCTTCAGGTCTCCCCAGGTCTTCTCCCTTGCACTAACCACTCTCTCCTTTTCCCATCTTGAGGTTGGTGAACCAATTCGATTCCACAGTCCTCTTCTGTCAAGTCCTTATCCCCCTTATCATTTCACCAATTGTGCCCTGCCAAGCCTTAGCCTTGCATTACTCCCACCATCTGTCCCCTTCACTCCTATGCATGTGCTGCTGCTAAATGTAGATAGAGAAAGTCACACAGCTGTCCTAACTCCCATGAGAGATTTATGCTACACAACCTCAAATGGGTCTCCACTGCTGCAGGGCAATCCTCCTCTACCTCCCTCACCAGCTCACTCTCCTAGTCTCCACTGAAGCCCTTCCAAACCTTTTCATCCCTCCCCAAGCCTCCCTTGGAAAGACATACATGAACTCATGCAGAATGAAATGAACAGAACCAGGAGAACATTGTACATAGTAACAGCCACATTATGGGATGACCGACTTTGATAGATTTAGCTCTTTTGTTTTCATTTTTGTTTTTAGTGAGGCAGTCAGGGTTAAGTGACTTGCCCAAGATCACACAGCTAGTACGGTCAAGTGTTTGATCTGAGACCAGATTGGAACTCAGGTCCTCCTGAGTGCTCTATCTACTGCACCACCTAGCTGCCCCTAGATTTAGCTCTTCTCAGCAATGCAAGGATCTAAGACATCTCCAAAAGTCTCATGATGGAAAATGCTATGCACATCCAGAGAAAGAACTATGGAGTCTGAATGCAGATTGAAGCATACTGTTTGCTCTTTTTTTTCCTTCTGTTTTGTTTCTTCTTTCTTGTGGTTTTCTCCTATTGGTTCTAATTCTTCCCTACAACATGACTAACAGGAAAATGTGTTTAATAGGAATGTATATGTAGAGCCTATATCAGATTGCAAGAAGTCTTGGGGAGGGAGGTGAGGAGGGAGGGGGAGAAAAATTTAAAACTCAAAAGCTTATGGAAGTGATTGTTGAAAACTAAAAGCAAATTCATTAATTAAAAAAAAACCTGTTCTCTCCAAAGTGACCAATGATCTCTTAGTCGCCAAATGCAGTGGCTTTTCTCCATCATTCTCTCCTCCTCAGTATTCTCTTCTCTCTAGGTTTTCAGCACCCCCCCCCAGTTCTCCTCCTCCTCCCTCTCTGACCACTCCTTCTCCATCTTCTTTGCTAGGCCCTCATCCCTCAGGGTTCTGTCCTGGGTCCTCTTCTCTTCTCACCATGCTGATGACTCCCCAATCTATCTATCCTGCCCCAACATCTCAGCCTACCTCCATCTCACTTCTCCAAATGCCCTTCAGACATCTTAAACTGGATGTCAAACTAGACATCTTAAACTCAACATATCTTCCCCCAAATCCTCCCACCCTCCCACCTTCCCTATTACTGTCCTGTAAAGGACACCACCATCCTCCCAGTCCCTCAGGCTCCCAACCAAGAAGTAATCCTCTATCCCTCACCACCTCCCACCCCACCCCCATCTGAGCTGTTGCCAAGGCCTGTAGATTTCACCTTTGCACCATTTCTTGAATATGTCCCCTCCTCTCCTCTGATGCTGCCCCTACCCTGGTACAGACCCCATGACCTGGAGCTTAGATTATTATAATAGCCTTCAGGGAAGTCCACCACCTCTGTGCTCAATAAACTCCAGGGGCCTCCCATCACTTCCACTAGCAAATACAAACTGCATTCAAAGCTCTTCCTAACCAGGCTCCCTCCCCCCTTTCCAGTCTCCTTAGACCTGAGTGCCCCACACATCCTCTTGCATCCAGTGATGCTGGCCTCCTGGCCGTTCCATCCCTGGGCTGCAGGCATTCTCTCTGGCTGTCCCCCACACCTCACGTTCTCCATCCTCCTCTCAGGCACTTCCCTGATACCATTCCCATCCCAACTACAATCCGCCATCTATAGGGGGCCTTTCCCAGCTCTTCAAAATTCTGCTGTTTTCCCTCTCTTAGTTCCTTTTTCTCCTGCATGTTACTTGCTTCGTATATACTTGTTCATATGCTTTCTCCCCCAGTAGGTTGTAAGCTCCTTGAGGGCAGGGGCTGTCACTGCCTCTTTTTGCACGGTGCCTGGCACATAGGTACATAATAAACTCTTGTTCACTAACTGATAGGGCTGCCAAAACGATCTTTCTTAGACATGAATCCTTGTTAGCTAGCTCGTTCAGTGGCTAGAGAGCTAGACCAGGAGTCAAGAGGACCTGAGTTCTAATCCAGCCTCAGGCACTAGCTGTGTGACACCTCTTCTGCCTCAGTTTCCTCCTCTGTAAAATGGGAGTTGTTGAAATAATGCTTGTAAAGCATCAGCACAGCACCTGGGGCGTAGTGATCACCCTATGAATGCTAGCTATAGGCCTACTTGTCCTTTAAAGTCAAAGGTAGCTGGGTAGAGCCGTGGCTAGAGAGCTAGGTCTGGAGTCAGGAAGACCTGAGTTCAAATCTAGCCTCGGACACTTGCTGGGTGACTCTGGACAAGTCACTTAACCTCCATCTGCCTCAGTTTCCTCATGTGATCCAAGCCAAGAAACATTTATTAAGTGCCTACAACACCTATAATGGGATATTGGGGATACAAACAAGAAAAGGAAAGGCAGTCCCTACCCTCAAGAACTTACAGTCTAAAGGGGGAGAGGACACACTGCAGGAGCCAAGAAACCCTGTGGGAGGTGGGGAATGGGACCCCCGAGGCTCCTTGGCATGTGGAGTTCAAAGCAGACAGCCCAGCAGGAGGAGGGTGGAGAAAGCTGAGAGGCCAGTCTCTGCCCACCATGAAGGAAGGCACTGGGAGGAGCTTGGTCCTCCCTGCTCCAGCCCTCAGGGCAGCGGCCAGAGGAGGCTCTCAAAGCTTGACTTAGCTACCTGGTGGTGGGTTTAGAAGGGATGAGCTTGTCCTGGGGGGCATCTGAGACCAGGCAGGGCAGCAGATGCCAAGGGGAATCCTGGAATCATCCGTAAAATGAGGGAGCTGGGTTCAGCCCAATGGCCCTGGGGTCCCTTGCAGCTCAGAATTGATGCTTTCCATGGCCTGACCAGGGCAGAGGACAGAAGGATGATCACCACCCTTGTTCTGCACACCCTTCTTCTGTAGTGGATCCTTGTAGGTCTCACGTGGCACCTCCTACATGTAGCTCTCCCTGATAAGCCTTCCTTGATCCCTCCCGCCCCAGGCTGTTAATGCTCTCTCTACCTCCCCAGATTCCCATGTTTTACTTCTCTGTGCACTTATGTGTCTTCTCCCTCCCTGACCCTCCAGTGGACTAAGAGCCCCAAAAGAGCTTTTTTCCCCTTGGCTTTGTCTGTTGAATGAAGGAATGCATGAATAATGATAATAATCTGAACATTTCTGTCACAGGGCACAGTGCCCACCACACAGAAGCAGCTTAATCCTTGTTCACTGAATGGAATTAATCCTGAGTCAACAGTGTGAGTTAGCAAGGGCAAAAAGGGAATATGGCCTTTGGCTATGCTTCCAGAAACCAGCTTCAGCCTGACACAGGTACCAATGTTCAGAGCCAGAAGGCTCTGCTTTGGAAGGCAACATTATTAATATTAATGAGAACTAGCATTTATATAGCACTTTAAGGTGTGCTTTATCTATATTTATTTATTTTTCACATTCATATTAAATATTTTTTGAGTTCCAAATTGTCTCCCTTTCTCCTACCCTCCTCCATGCCTTGAGAAGACAAGTGATATGATCGTGACGTCATAAGAAAGATATTTCCATATTAGGCACATTGCAAAACAAGAAAAATAAAGTCAAAAAAAGTCTGCTTCAATCTGCCCTCATCAGTTCTCTCTCTGGAGAGCATTTTTCATCATGCGTCCTTCGGAATCATCTCGGATCATTATATGGCAGAGAGTGCTAAGTCATCATACAGTGTTGCTGTTACTGTATACAATGTTCTCCTGGTTCTGCTCACTCCACTTTGTATCAGATCATGTAAATCTTCCCAGGTTTTTCTGAGAACATCCTGCTCGTCATTTCTTGTAACCCGATAGCATTCCGTCACAATCATATACCACAACTTGTTCAGCCTTTCCCCAATGGATGGGCAGCCCCTCTCGATGTCCAATTCTTTGCCACCACAAAAGGGCTGCTGTAAATGTTCTTGTACAAATGAGTCCTTCATCCTTTTCTTTGACCTCTTTGTGGTACAGACTTAGAAGTGCTATTGCTGGGTCAAAGGGCATACCTAGTTTTACAGCCCTTTGGGCATAGTTCCAAATTATTCCCCAGAATGGTTGGATCAGTTCACAGCTCCACCAACAATGCATCAGTGCATAAGGTGTACCTTAGCTATATTATGTCATTCGACCCACCTTGTCAGGTAGGTACTGTTATCATACCCATTTTGGTTGGTTGGTTGTTACCTTTCATTCTTGAAGTGGACCCAAATGGCACCACTATATTAGAGTCAAGTCACAATGTCTGCCACTGCAGCTGACAAGACCAATATGAGTCCAGAATAATCTGCCACAGGTCAGTCATTTTACAGATAAGGAAACTGAGGCAGACAGGCTAAGTGGCTTGCCCTGGGTCACACAGCTCAGGATCTAAAGTACTCATTATTTCACATGTCTGGAAATCTTCTGGGGAATATAGATAATGGCTCTCCAGGATGCTGCTTTGGATAGAAGCTGGCCCTCTGAGGCCCCTTGCAACTCCATAAAATTCCGTAACGCTCACCTAAAATTGGGTCCAAAGCACCCACTCAGACCTGGGCATCTGAATTCATTCAAAGATGCAAATGTAAATTGTGAGTTAGAATCTCGATCAATCAGTAAATAAGGATTTATTAAGGGCCAACTGTATGCCAGGCATTCAGGAGGCCTAGGTTCAGTCCTGTGGAGCCTGGTCTTTAATGGAAGCCTCTAAAGAGGCTGCTCCCCTTTCTCAAACTAATTCACTCATTAAGTCCCCCACCCTGACATCCCTGAAATAAATGACTAAGACTAAGGCTAAGGTTACACTCTTATCTGGGCCCCCCCAGAAGAGGAGAATAAAAGCAACTCAATGTGCTTTATGAATCAGGAATGGGAGAGGAAACGAACATATAAAGCCAGCTTGGTGGCCAGTGGATACAGGCCAGGCTTGTATTCTTCTTTTAAAAAAGAAACATATTTTAACATTAGTCATGTTGTAAGGAAGAATTAGAATCAATAGGAGGAACCACCAGAAAGAAGAAACAAAACAGAAGGAAAAAAAGAGCAAATAGTATGCTTTGATCTGCATTCAAACTCCGTAGTTCTTTCTTTGGATGTGGATAGCATTTTCCATCATGAGGCCTTTGGAGATGTCTTAGATCCTTGCATTGCTGAGAAAAGCTAAGTCTGTCAAAGTCAGTCATCACACAACGTGGCCCGTTACTGTGTACAACGTTCCCCTGGTTCTGCTCACTTCACTCAGCATCAGTCCATACAAGTCTTTCCAGGTTTTTCTGAAGTCTGCCTGCTCATCATTTCTTACAGCACAACAGTATTCCATTACATTCAGTTACCACAACTTGTTCAGCCATTCCCCAATGGATGGGCATCCCCTCAATTTCCAATTCTTTGCCACCACAGAAAGAGCTGCTGCAAATATTTCAGGCTTGTACTCTAATCTGACCTCAGACACTTACTAGCTGTGGGACCTTGAACAAGTCACTCCGTCTCTGTCTGCTTCAGTTTTCCTTTTCTGTTAAAATGAGGCTTGAAAGAGCACTAGGTAGGGCTCTTGTGAAGGTCAATTGAGATAAATTGCAGACGTATATTTAAAAGTCTGTCTTTCAGTTTCTCTAGAAATATTAAGAAATAATATTGCTCCAGCCTAAAACCATTTCCCAGATTTCCCTTTAGGAAAGCGGGGAGCTAAGGTTTCCTTTGAAATGGAAGAAAGATAACCAAATGTAACTCTGGGCTAGGTAAGAAGTCTGCCTACAGCACACTGAGGAAGACACTGCTGGCCTCTCTTTTGAAATTCAAGGTTAAGACATTGATCATAGGAAAGAATCTTTGGAATCCTTAAGGGGAGTGGTCCGGAAAGAAGGGAGTGGTGACTTCTGGAATGATCACCTCAGACTAAATTTTAATATAGTACGATCTTTTCCTTGTTCAAAATTCCTATGAATGTTATCTCAAATCCTCTTATAGCAGAAGGTTCTGGGGGACCGGGGAAATTATGTCTGCTTAGATATCTCTCTCTCCAAGGCAGAGACGGTTCAGATATAAATTAATGTTAAATTCCATAAAATCGTTTCTGCCAAACTGGAACTAGAATCATGGAATACTACACTAGTGGGGCTTTTTTTTGTCAAAATGTGAAACACTTTGTAAACCTTAAAAGCACTACATAAAGGTTGAATGTTTTTATTACTATTATTATTAGTCATTCATTCTGAGGCATCAGCTCCTCTGGCTTACCAGTCAATTAGAGGACTCTTCATCATCCCTAGGGGTGAATGCATCAAAGAGGAATCATTTCTTCCCTCCCCCAGCCTCCACAAGGTCACCTGGGACTAGTAATGGCCACTCTGGGTAAGCCTCTTGAAGGGGGGGGGAGATCCAGGACATACCTATTCCTGTGCCTGTCCTCTTTCCCATTAGAATACGAATTCTTCAAGGCAGAGAACAGTTTTTTGCTTTTTCTTTGTGTCACCAACACTTGGGACTTAATAAAGGCTTGTTGATTGGTTAATTGATCTAAGGGGTGTAGGATGTACCTCTGGGGTGAGGGCTGCTGAGCTCTTTTCAGGGCTGCTTTCCACCTTTGGTGTCCACCTGTTCCACCTACCTCTCCCAGTGGCTCCAAGAAGCTGTATCACGCACAACAGCCACACCCCAGGAAACCATTTTGGCAGATGAACTAAACTAGATTGAGGGTAACCGAGGGGGTCTCAAAGCAGTCGTTGAGTCAGGGGGGTGTCTAATCCGAGCAGTTGACTCTTGCCTGATGGAATGGGTGGACGAGAACAATTTGTTCCAACGACGATGAAAGCAGCTGAAGCAGGTGTGGCAGAGCTCTTAGGACTTGGTCAGACATCAAAGATGCCAAGGTCCTCCACTGAATCTTGAGCCATTGCCAGTCATGCTGACTCTACCCTGCCACTGGACTGCGATGACTCTGGAGGAGAGAGTGAGGCTGAAGATTTTGTGCAACTCTGCTTCACTTAAATTCAATTTATGTATAAATCAAAAGACATCACCCATGCCATTTTACCATTTTTTTTTGAATGCCAAACGTATGCTTGCCAAAAAGACTATTTTGTAGAGAACTCACACAGGGCAAATGTTCACATGGTGGTCAGAAGACGCGATACAAGGACACTCTCAAGGTCTCTCTTAAGAACGTTGGAACTGATTGTGTGACGTGGGAGACACTGGCAGAGGACTGCTCAGCATGGTGTGCCCACATCAGAGAAGGTGCTGTACTCTATGAGCAAAGCCGGATTGAAGGAGCTCAAAAGAAATTTGAGATGCACAAATTGAGAGAATCCAGCCCAAACGTTCACGTGGACTATTTGTGCCCGACTGTGGTAGGGCATCCTGAGTTCGTACTGACCTGATCAGCCACATCGGAAGCACTGTAACTGACTCTAGCATACTGATGTCATTTGGGTCCTCTTCTAGAATAAAGGACACCAACCAGCCAACCAACCAATTGATCTACATGCTCTGGGAATGGAAATGGGAATCTTGAGCAGATGAAATCAGGATGGACTATCTTCTGCATGATCCAACTCATACAGAGGAGATCTCTTCTAGAAGAGACACCAATAGGACAGTCTCAGATACGACCTGTGTGATTCTGGGCACCTCAGTCTCCTCTTCTATAAAATGGGAGTAATAAAATAGCATCTACTTCCCATGGTTGTTGTGAGGATCAACTGAGATAGTAATTGTAAAGTGCTTTGCAAATTGAAAGCGTTATATGAATGCTTACTGTCATTATGAGACTGTAATGGAATACTATTATGCTATGTAAATGGGGGAAAAGGAACTGTTTCAATAAATCTGGGAAAGACTCCTTTGGATTGACAGAGTGAAAGGAGCAGAACTAGAAGAATAATGTAGACAATAATGGCAAGGTTGTGAAGAATCCCACTTTGCAAGCCCAAAGAATTATGAGCTGGGCGGTGACCAGCCAGGAATCTCAAAGGCTACTGATGCAGCTGGCTACCCAGCTCCTGATGGGAGAGGATATGCACTGGAGGGCCAAAGTTAGACATCTGTTTTCAGACCCGGCCAAGGGGGGACTTATTTTATTTGACTATACTCATGTTACAATGAAGGGCTTTATATGGGAGAGATATGGGGGCCTCTCAGAAAAGAGTCAATTAAGCTTTTCCTAAAATGCACAGAAAAGAACAGAAGAGCAGAGAGAAAAATATGCTAGTGTAGGGGGTGCTGTGAGTCTGGAGCAGACAGTGACCCAGAAATAGTGAATTTAGAGGTCAAAGATATGCATGAGCCTAATGAGATTAACTAGAGACATCCTACCCTGCCAAATGATCTGACCAAGAGAGGACCTCGACATCAGGAGGGAGATATGACTCGCGACTCGAATGGACCTGAAGCTGGGCACCACCAAGGTTATTCCAAAGTTAAGCTTTTCTTCTCCCTCAAGCCCCAAATCACCTGACAACCTGTCTCTACACTGCCTCTGGAACAAGAAACGTGAGTGGGCAGCCTTGGCTGGTCAACATTTTGTCTTCTTTTGCTACTTGCCCCTAAAGCTGCATAAAACTTTCTTTTCTTTTTTTTTTTTTTTTTGCTTTCAACCAATCTTTTAATGGTATAAAATTATTCCAATCATTGAAGGAAAACATACCAAATAATTACATAAAAACAAACAGCCAAAGCTTTCAACAAATACAAGTGCAGAAAAGTTGTTAAGTTTTTATAAATACGCTGAGACAAAAAAAATGAGCTTAGAAAAGCTGAGGCTATTACTGTAACACAATTTATTCTTCCTTTGAAGCTGTTCATAAGCAATTACTATCATACAAAAGACAGAACCCTACTATCTAAGGCTACAGAAATTGACCCCCACCCAATAAAAATGTCTGAGCCTCATGGAACAGGTGGGGATAACATATAGCAAGATGACACTGTGAATGATGTTAGAGCAGTTTTCTAAGGAACCCATAGAGAAAGTCAACTTGAATGGTAATGTTTATGGCCAATGAGCTTTGTGTCTTTGTATAAAATTTTAAAAGATGAATTCTGATTTCTGCAGAGAGAAAACCACTTGGCCTTTTAAATTAACCTTTGTTTTATGACTAAGAAGTAATCAAAAGAAGATTACATGAGGAATATGTAAGACTTTAACCTGGCCTTAAAAGCAAAAACTCAATTCTAAGGGAGGATAGCATAAAACCTCATTTTCAAAGCGCGTCTGTATCTCCCTCTGTGGCAGATATGCAAAGGAGACTGCCCCATCAGCTGATGTTAATTACACTTCTCTCTTTTAGCTTTGAAGCTTGGTTTATCGATCTCCATCAAAGGGATCTAGGTAAGAGGAATTACTCTTGGGAAGATCTTAGGATTTCCAGGCTGAGGTTCCCTAACTCTAGCAAGATCAGCTTTGGGCCCCATATCTCAAATTTGTTTATACTTTAAAAAAGGAAAAAGGACAAAGCAAGGGTAAGGGTGTGTGTGGTGGGGGAGGCGGGGGTGATCGAGTCGCCACACAGTCATCCCAGCCATCCCAGCCTACTTCTCCCAGATGTTCTTATCAAGTCCAAATGCCTCTCTCCAATCAATCCAGTGGGTGGGGGTGGGGACAAGCAGTTAATGGGCTCCTACCTTGTGCCAGGTGCTGTGCAAATATGATCTCATCTGATCCTCACAACACGCCTATGAGGTAAGTGCTATTACTGGTTTACAGGAATTGTGGAAACTGAGGCAGATAGATGGAAATCAAATGACTGGCCAAGGGTCACAGAGCTAGCAAGAGTCTGAAGGTAGATTGGAACTCAGGTCTTCCAGACTCTAGGTCTTGGTATCACCTAGCTCCCTAGGTGGCAAACAAGGGTACCTTGTAGTCATGTCCAACTCTTCATGAGCCCATTTGGGCCTTTCTTGGCAAAGATCCTTGAGTGGCTTGCCATTTTCTTCTCCAGCTCATTTGACAGATGAGGAAATGGAGGCAAACAGGGTGAAGTGACTTGCCCAGGATCACACAGCTAGTGAGTGTGATGGGAGGGGGATCTGGACCCCTAAAAGGAAAGGCCCTTGAACATTCCCACAAAGTTTGGGAACCCAGTCCCTGGATGCCTGGGGCATCCCAGGTCCACTCCAGCCCACCTTGATTACTTCGTTAGCTTACTTGACACTCCTCAGTCCCATGCAGATATTCCCGCAGTCTTTCTGTATAAAAGCGTCCATCTTGCTCCCATTAAATTGCTCAGATTCTTAAAATCTGGCCTGCTTGTATTGGTGTCACAAATAATGCAGATTCACTAGGAGTCTGCCCCGCTTCTATTAATCTTACGATAAACTCGCTACTTGGACTGAAAGAAGGCTTGAGTAGTTGAATTCTTTGAAGGAAGACCCACACTCTGTACCCTTGCATTTTGGGGTTTCTAGCACCCCTGGACCACAAGAAGTGTCTGTGGCAGAATTTGAACTCATATCTTCCTGACTCCAGGTCCAGGGCACCACCTAGCTGCCCAATTAGACAGATACAGGAGGTAAAGTCGCTTAGAGACTGCAACATCTTAAAGGCAGCTAAAAAATTCTACAAGATGCTACTCTTTCCTAACCCTCTTTAATTTTAGTGACTTCTCTCTATTGGTTATCTCCAATTTATCCTGCCTGTGGCTAGTTTGTATCTAGTTATTAGCAATGTTGTCCACTACATGAGACTGTGAGCTTCTCAAGGGCCAGAACTATCTGGTGCCTTTTCTGTATATGTCCCCAGTGCTTAGCACATCATGGCCCTGGCCCGCATCATGACTGACCGACCACAAGAAAAGGGAAAGATTAACACTTGATTAGTTCTGGAGAACAATTTGGAACTATGCCCCAAAGGCTATAAATTGTTCATACCCTTCGATCTAGCAATGCCACTGTTAGGTCTATGTCCCAAAGACATCCAAAAAAAGGGAAAAGTACCAATTTCTACAAAAATATTATAGCAGCTCTTTTTGTGGTGGCTAAGAATTGGAAATTGAGGGCCAGCAAGGTGGCGCAGTGGACAGAGCACTGGCCCTGGAGTCAGGAGGATCTGAGTTCAAATCCAGCCTCAGCCATTTGACACTTACTAGCTGTGTGACCCTCGGCAAATCACTTAACCCCATTGCCTAGCCACAAACAAACAAAAGAATTGGAAATCGAAGGGATGCCCATCAACTGGGGAGTGGCTAAACAAACTGCAGTATATGATTATGATGGAATATTATCATGTTGTAAGAAATGACAAGCAGGATGATTTCAGAAAAGCCTGGAAAGACTTACATGAGCTGATGCAGAGTGAGGTGAACAGAGCCAGGAGAACACTGCACACAGTAACAGCAATGCTGTCTGACGAAGAATTGTGAATGACTTAGCTCTTCTCAGCAATACAATGGTCCAAGACAATCCCAAAGGACTCATGACGAAACAGACTACCTCCAGAGAAAGAATTGATATTGTTTGAATACAGATTGAAATATGCTAGTTTTCACTCTTTCATTTTTTTCTTTTATTCAAATCTTCTTGTACAAAATGACTAATGTGGAAATGTTATACATAATTGCACATACATAACCTATATCCGACCGTATATTTTCTTAGGGAAGGAAGAGGGGATGGAGGGAAGGAAAGTTTGGAACTTTAAATAAAAATGTTTTAAAAAATAATTGAAAACTAAATAACTTAATTTTAAAGAATAGATGGGTCAACAAACAAATCAGAAAAACAGTAGCTAATTCCATTACAGATAATAAGAAAGAGATAACATGAAATTCTTGGGATGCAGCCAAAGGAGTCTTTAAGACAAAATGTATGTCTCTGATTTCGAAACTCTATCATAAACAAGAGAAAGACCAGGTCAATTAATTGGGCATGCAACTTAGAAAAACCCCCTAGAAAACCAACAAATTAACCCCCCCTCCTTAAATAAATACTGAAAAATCAAGGAAAAGATTAACAAAATAAATAAAACTAGGAACAGGGGTTGGTTTTTTTTTTTGGAGGGAGAAGGAAGGAAGCAATAAGACAGAGCATTAGCCAATTTGACAGCTTAAATGAAATAGATGAATCTTTACAAAAATGTAAAACGCCCAGATTAACAGAACAAAAAACAGAAGTGAAACCACGAAATCTTGGAAAAAGAAACTGAAGAAGCTATAAGTGAATTCTCAAAGAAGACTCCAGCATCAGATAGATTTATAAGCAAATTCTACCAAACATTCAAACAGCTAATTTCAATATTATATAAATTGTTGGGGGAAATAGAAAAAGAAAGAACCCCATCAAATTCCCTTTATGATACAGATATGGTCTTGATATCTAAACCTAAAACAGTGAAAGAAAACTATAGACCAACATGCCCAATGAATATTCAGGCAAAAATTTTAAATGAAACATTAGCAAAGAATGCATAGCCCTCTCTCTTGCTCTCTCTCTCTATATATATATAAATATATGGTATAAATTTATATACACTGTGACTAGGTTGGATTTATGCCAAGAATGTAAGGTTGGGTCAATATTAAGAAAATAATCAATAAAATAAACTACATTAATCATAGGAATAATAAAAAGAATATGACTATACCAATCACTGGACAAAAAGCTTCTGACAAAATAGAACATCCCTTTCTGTTAAAAAAAAAATACTAGAAAACATAGTGTCCATGCAGTATCCATGTAAAACCAAGAGCCAGCTTTACATATACCAGGGAAAGATCAGAAGCCTTTCTGGTAAGAATGGAGCAAATCAAGGATGGCCTTATCACCAAAGCTATTTGACTAGTGCTAGAAGCACTAGTTAAAGCTACAAACAAGGAGAAAAAAATCAAGGGAATAAGCACATGTGAAAAGGGAACAAAATTACCACTCTTTACAGGTGATCTAATGGCTTTCTTTGAGAACTCTAGAGAGTCAACTGAAAATGAAATTTTTTGAAACAATCTCAGCAACACAGCAGGACATAAAATAAATACACATAAATCATCAGCGTTTCAGTGTATCACCAATAAACCATCAAGAAAAACAAGAAGCTCCATTTAAAGTAACTACAGAAGGTGGTTCAGTGGATAGAGCCCTGGCCCTGGAGTCAGGAAGACCTGAGTTCAAATTCAGCCTCTAACACTTCCTTAGCTATGTGACCGCAGGCAAGTCACTTCACCTCTATCTGCCTCAGAGTTTCTTCATCTGTAAAATGGGGATAATCACAGCACCTACCTCTCAGATTTGTTGGGAGGATCAAGTTAGAGAATATTTATGAAGTGCTTTGTGAGCCTCAAGACACTATACAACTCCTCGCTGTTTTTTATTATTAATGTATAAAAAAAATTTGAGAGTCTACCCACCAAGATATACACAGAAACTAGGTGGAAACAACTATGAAACACTGTTCATGCATATAAAGACAGACTTAAATCATTGCAGACTTGTTCATTGCTCGTGGGTAGGATGAGCCAATATCACAGAGATGACAACGCTGCCTAAAATAATTTACTTATTCAGTGCCACACCAAACTGCCAAAGGGTTACTTTATAGAGCTAGAAAAAGAATTAATGAAATTCATCTGGAGGAAAAAACCATCAAGAATTTCAAGAGGAATAAATAATTAAAAAAAAAATGGGAACGAATAAATACTATAAAGTAATTTGATAGCTGGCTGTGCAGTGGATAGCTTGCTAGTCTTAGAGTTAGGAAGACCTGAGTTCAAATCCAGCTTGACACTTATTAGCTTTGTGGCCCTGAGCAAATCAACCTCTGTCTGCCTCAGTTTCTTCATCTATAAAATGGAGACAATAATAGCACCTACCTTGCAGAGTTGTGTTTGTGCAGTTCTTCATACATAGTAGGCACTATATAAATGTTTCCTTCCCCCTACTCAATTTGGGAAACAATTTGGAACCATGCCCAAAATTTATGAAGCTGTGCATTCTCTTTGACCCAGTGATATCGCTACTATGCTTATACTCCAAAGAGATTAAAGAAAGAGGAAAAGGACCTATATATACAAAAAATATTTATAGCAGCTCTTTTTGGGGTGTCAAAGAAAGGAAAACTGAGCATATACTCATACCCTGGGGAATGGCTGAACGAGCTGTGGTGTATGATTATGATGGAGTACTAATGTGCTGTAAGAAGTAATGCGAGGTGAGCAGAACCAGGAGAACATTGTATGCAGTAACAGCCACATTGTGCGATGATTAACTTTGATAGACTCGGCTCTTCTGAGCAATGCAAGGACCTACAACAGTTATGAAAGAAAGACGCATGATGGAGAATGGTATCTGAATGCAGATCGAAGCAGGCGATTTTCACTTTTGCTGTTGTTGTTTTTAATTTTGTCTTTCTCATGGTTTTTCCCTTCAGTTCTGATTCTTCTTTCACAACATGATGGATGTGGAAATACATTTAATACAACTGGACAGGTAGAGCCTATATCAGAGTGCATGCTGTCTTGGGGAGGGGGGAATACGGGGGTGAAGATTTAGAACTCAAAATTTTTAAAAAGTGAATGCTGAAAACTAAAAATAAAGAAATAAAATTTAAAAATAAAAAAATTGTGAAAGGGATGGTTAGAAACCTGGAAAGACTTGTACAAACCGATACAGGGGGAAATGGGCGGAACCAGGAGGACAATTTTCATGGTAACAATAATATTGTAAAGACAAACAACTTTGAAAGGCTTAGGAGCCCTGATCCTCCCTTTCTAGTCTTCTTACATCTCACTCCCCAATGTATCCTCTTCGATCCAGTGATCCTGGCCTCCCACTGTTCCATGAACAAGACCTTCTATCTCTTGGCTTTGGGCATTTTCTGGCCATACCCCTGTGCCTGGAATGCTTTCCCTCCTCAGCTCCACCTTCTGACTTCCCTGGCTTCCTTTAAATCCCAACTAAAATCTCATCGTTTACATGAAGCCTTTCTCAGTCTCTCTAAATTCTAGTGTATTCCCTCTGTTAATCATTTCCTTTTTATCCCATATATAGCTTGCTTTGCATATATTTGTTCATATGTTGTCTCCATTAGACTGTAAGCTCCTTGAGGGCAGAGATGGGGGGTTTTTGCCTCTTTTTGCCTCCTCAGCACTTAGCACAGTGCCTAGCACATAGTAGGTGCTTATAAATGTTTATTGATTGATCTTGATTGAGAGGTGATGCAGGAGGAGACATGACCGATGTGGTCATTTGTTTTGTTTGACTATGCATACTTGTTATGAGGGTTCTCTTTTTCCTTTGTTTTTCCCCGGGAGGAAGTGGTACGGACAGAAAAACAAATGCTTGCTAATTGAAATAGGATTCCATTTTTTAAAAAGAGTTCCCAAGGAGCCTATATGAGAAACGACACCATGCCAAAGACGGAAAAGGACTCGGGGAGACCAAGAGCTATGAGTTCCTCTTTGGCCATGTGCGCTGTTTGAACCCACTCCCCCGGGTTCTGTGAATATCGATGGGAGAGTGTCATCTAATTTGCGGGGATATTGTGGGCCAGCTCTTCTCAGTATACTACTTCAGCAAAAACTCTTAACCCAATACTAAGTCTGACTGACTAACTGTTATCAGCTGATAACAAAAACAGCTAACATCTATAGAGGGCCTACTATGGGCCCTGCACAATGCTAAGCATTAGCAATTATTATCTCCTTCAATCCTCAGTAAATATTATCACCCCTATTTTACAGATGAGGGAACCAAGGGGAGCTGAGGTTAAGTGGCTCACCCAGGGTCACAGAGCTAGTAAGTGCCTGAGACCAAATTTGCACTCAGGTCTTCCAGACTCCTGGTCTGGTGTTCTATCCTCTCTGGCACCTCGCTCTCCCAGCTGGCGGGGAAGAAAGATCCTCTCTCTCCATCTCCCTCATGTCAGAACTCTAAGGGAGATGCCCTCAGGACCCAGCCTACCAGTTCAAGTTGGGGTTGGGAGAGTAGCTTCAGAATATGTGGTTTCATATATAATTTTTTTCCTATTCCTCCTTGTACATGGAAAGTTCATGTTTATTGATGTTTGTCCAATTCTGTTAAAATAAAAATCCTCCCCACCCTCTGCCACCAAAAAGATAAAAATGAGAGTGAAAGAAGACACCAGGACCTGGTGAACGTTTGTTTCTATAAAAGTCTTAGGGAAAATCAATCAATAAACATTTATTAAGCACCTACTATGTAGGTGCTATATAGGTATGTTTGAGGAAAAGCCCAGAAAGGCAGAGGCCAGATCGATGAGGTCCTGTTCCCCTAGCCTTCCAAGTTCTCTCTGCTTATTAGTGCCTCCTCTCTCCTCCGAGGATGCCTGCCTTTGCCCAAGTCTCTCTGCCTGCAAGGTCCAGTTTCAGCGATGATTCTGGTAGGAAGCCTTTCCTGACTGCCCCTGGGCACTCCACTCTCCTCTCTCCACCAAAGGGTCCTTCTGCTCTGGACTCACATCTGAGGTACTGACGACACTCATTCCAGAGGGCCCCGAGCCTCAGATAAGAGGCTCCTTTCCTCCGACTCTCTGACTCATTGCACCCCAACCCTGGTGCCCTCAGACGATTTCTTTAAGGCATAAATTTTGGTTCAAGTCTAGCATTTCCCCAAAGCAGGAGGTAGAAAGGTATTCATGTATGGGACAGCTATGTATTTCCTCCACCCAAGAGAAACACTAACCCAAAATACTCACAAATGCACTTTGACAAAAAGTCACTCACTGAACTTGTAACGCCTATTGCACTTTCCCAAGAAGTTAAGACATAAACCTCAGCAGACCATAAAGCTTTGAAGTGCATTTTCTCGTCTCTTCTCTGGGGACAGGCTCAGGGATCACATCATTTTATCTCGGACTTAAGACATTGGCTGCTATCACCTTCTCCTCTGTATCACCACATGCAGAAGGAATCAGACTCTCAGAGTGGGAGCTCCCCCACACTACAGATAAGGAAACTGAAGCCAGAAGAGGGCAAGTGACTTGTCCAAGGTCACATATGCAGTAAGAAACAGAACCAAGATTCTATGGCTCCAGATTATATTTTGCATATATGTATTTATGCAGATGTTGTCTGCCCAGAAGACTGTCTTTTGTCTTCGTAGTCCAAACAAGTCCAACAGTGCCTGACACACAGTAGGTGCTTAATAAATGCTATTTGTTGGTGTGTGGATGTTGTCTATTAACTGGCATAGTTAATTTTAAAAAAACACACAATTCAGCTCAGTAAGGATTAATTAAGGGGCCTGCTACGTATAAGGAACTAAGCTGGGAGATGAGGATACAGAGATAAACCTCAGAGACCCTGCCCTCCAAGAGCTTACATTCTACAAGAAACACATTGAGCAAAGCTGACTGAAGAGATCAGGAGCAGTCTCTTGTAGGAGGTGGCATGTAAAGAGGCAGGAGGGAAGGGTAGGGGTGCTGCAGGCGTGGAATCAGCCTGGTCAAAGGCACAGAAGCTGGAGATGGCTTGTCAAGTTCAGGGAATTGCTAGGAGGCAATTTGGCTATCCTCCATACTATGTGAAGCCAATTACTTTGCAACACACCTGGAAAGATAAGCAATTACCTGAAAACCAGCTTACGGAATACTTTAAATGCCAGGCTTATAGAGTTTGTAAGGGAAAAGCATTCAAGGCTGATGTGTCTGATCAAGGTGATGCCAGGTTTAGGGGTGGGGTGGGGAAAGGAAGGGGGTTGGGACCTAGTGATTGTCATTCCTTGTATAGGGAGAGCTCTCCAAAGTCAAAATCCCTCTCCTTTACCCTTGCTTAGTCAGCCAGGCTTCTCCCGGGCACACCCTCCATAGGTAAATAGGAGCAAATTGGGGAGGATGAGCTCGGCCATCAGGGAAGTCTTCGTGGAGGAGGTGGCGCCTGAGCTGAGTCTGGGAGGGAAGACTCTGAGAGGAAAATAAGTAGGAAGTGCATTCCAGGCCTGCGGTACACCTTGGGCAAAGATACAGAAGGGTGAGATGGAATTTCAAATATGGGGACCAGCTACTGGTCCAGTTTGACCAGAATGAAGAGTGGGCTGAGAGGAGTATGTCAAAATAGGCCTGGAAAGGTAGGCTGGAAAACGCCTGCCCGCCCCGCCTTTCTCCCACAGCTGTACTGGTGAGGCTCCAGAAAGATAATAGAAGGAAAGGCTTTGTAACCAGAAACGGGAGAAAAAAAACAGAGGGCAGGTCCCTGTTGGAGAGTTTGAAAAACTGCTGAGAGCTTGTCGCTCCTTGCCATGCCCTTCCAGAAAGTGCTCTGGTCCTCCGCTCTCCCCACCTCTGACAAATCTGCTGGTGTCTACGGTGCACCCAGGGAAGCGTTTCAAGCCAGAGCGAGAGACAATTTTGTTGTTCAGTAGTCCTTTCAGTTGTGCCCTGATCTGGACACAGCCGTGACCCCGTCTGAGGTTTCTTGGCACAGATACTGGAGCAGTTCGCCATTTCCTTCTCCAGCTCATTTTACAGGTGAGGAAACTGAGGCAAACAGGGTGAAGTGACTTGTCCAGGGTCACCCAGCCAGGAAGTGCCTGAGGTGGGATGGATTCAGAGAATTCCTTCTTCCTGGCCAGCCCTCTATCCACTGTGGCGCCACCTGGCGGCCTCATTGTGAGAAACAATGCCTAAAGAATAACAATAATCAGTAACAACTTGGGTGTGTAAAATGCCTTAAACACATTATTTCCACAGATAATGGTAAAACCATTGTTTACATGGCACTTATGGAACAGGTGCTTTACAAATTTGATTCTCATTTGATCCTCACAACAGTCCTGGGAGGTAAGTCCTGTGATCATCCCCATTTTACAGTGGAGGAAACTGAGGCAAACAGGGTTAAGTGACTTGCCCAGGGTCATGCAGCTAGCATCTGAGGCCAGATTTGAACTCAGGTCTTCCTTATTCAACATATCACTCTACAATTTAGGTGTGCAAAATGCCGGATAATGGTAACAGCTAACATTTATATGATCACATTTGATCCTCACAGCAACCCTGGGAGGTAGGTGCTTTATCCCCATTACTGTTTACAGACTATCCCCGTTTTACAGTTGAGGAAACTAAGGCAAACAGAGGTAAAGTGACTTACTCAGGGTCACATAACTAGTAAGTGTTTGAAGCTGGATTTGAACTCAGATCTTCCTCACTCCTAGCACAGTGCTCTACCCACTGAGCCACCTAGCTGCCCGCAGATACCCAGAGAGCACTAGACTAGGACCTAGAAAAAGACATGGGTTCATGTTCCTACTCTGACGTTTCCTGGTGGGCAGCTCACTGAGCCTGTTTTAACACCTCTACCTCTACCCCTACCCCCCTGAAATGGATAATACAGAATCCTAGAGTTGGAAGGGGCCTCTGAAAGCATCTAGTTCACCCTTTATCAAAATAAAAATCTCCAACAAGTGACCAGTCAGGCTCTGCTTGAAGACAGGGAGCTTACTAGCTCCCAAGGCAGCCCATTCTACACTTTTTCCTCCATTCATCTCAGGGATCTTGTGGGAGAAAGCATTGAAGATCAACTCTAAAGCAGACCAATTATGATATTAGAAGATTAGTGATGAAACCCAATCGCCACCTCTTGGCAGAGAAGTGGTGGGCTGGAGGTGTAGAATGAAGCATCCATTTTCTAATGTAGCCACTAGATTAATTTGTTTTACTTGACTTCTTGTTCAGTAGTGTCCAACTCTTCATGACCCTGTGTGGGGTTTTCTTGGCAGATAACTGGAGTGATTGACTGTTTCCTTTTAAGGCAGACAGAGGTAAAGTGACTTGCCCAGGGTCACATGGCTAGTATGTGTCTGAGTTCACATTTGAACTCAGTTCCTCCTGACTCCAAGCCCGGCCCTCTATTCACTGCACTACCTAGCTGCCTCCTAGTTACTTGACTACACAGTACTTATCTGTTACAAGGGAGGGTTTCTCTTGGGGGATGGGGACAGGATGAGTTATCAGTGACAGAAATACGAAAAAGAGAGCTGCGATAAATTTTTTTACAAACAACAGAGAAGAAAGAGAAAGTTCAGAGAGGGATAAACAAACAGGGTGATTTTGTTCCTAGTGCGCTAAATTCAATCCGAACATCACACCAACTACGTAGCAAGTCCGCAAGTTCAGACACAACTCCCTTTTCGTCCCTTGGATGCTAAACCATTCGTGTCGGTTGACGATTAAGTTCACAATCTCAAGCAACGGATTTTAATTCTAAACACCCCTAGAGCGCAGTAAAGGTGGGAGCTCAAGCTTCTGAGATATGCTCTCCACAGTGTCCGTGGTCCATGGCTCTTCGGTAATAATGGAAAACGTCTTAGGGGGTCAGAGATTTCCGGCTGGAAGGGACCTTTGAGGCCATTTAGTCCAGACCCCTTATTTCCCAGATCAGAGAGGGGAAGAGATTTGTCTTGCTATACAGATAGCAAATGGAACAGCCAGGAATTGGAACTCAGAGCCTCTTCCCCCAAAAGGAACACTCTTTTCCATTGTCCTAGGCAACATCCAGAAAGGAAGCCTGGTCTGTCTTTGAAGCTGTGTGACACTGGGGGAGTGTCTTCTCTTTGGGCCTTGATTTCCCTATCTGGAAAAGGAGGGGGTTGGAGGGGGTGGCCTCTGAGGCCTCTCCCGGTCAGGCCAGTCTATAAATTCCAAGGGACATTCCATTCCTTCCCCCATGGAGCAGTTTATCTGTACTGGGGGGTAACATCACTGCCTTCTACTGGCAACTAAGGAGATGAATCATTGGGAAGGGACCACCCTAACAAACCTGTTCCCCCCTGTACCTCCTGAATCTAGAAGTCTAGCTTTGAGGAGGAGAGAGAAAGGGAAGATTTTATAATATAGCACTTACTGTATACCAGAGGTGCAGCAAGGTGGCATGATGGATAGAATGCCGGGTCCGCAGTCAGGAACACCTGACTTCAACTCTGGCCTCAGACACTTACTAGCTGTATGACCCTGGGTAAGTCATTTCACCCTGTGTGCCTCAGTTTCCTCATCTGTCAAATGAACTGGAGAAGGATATGGCAAACCACTCCAATATCCTTGCCAAGAAGACCCCAAATGGGGTCATGGAAAGTCAGACATGACTGAACAAGATGTGGTAGGCCCCACTCTAAGCTTCTCACAAATATTGTCTCATTTGACCCTCACAACAACCGGGGGAGGTAGGCACAATTATTATGCCCCACTTTTTACAGTTCAGGAAACTGAGGCAGACAGAAGTTAAGTGACTTGCCCAGAGTCACTCAGCTAGTCAGTGTCTGAGGCTGGATTTGAACTCAGGTCTTCCTGACTCCAGACCTAATTCTCTAGCTGTGACTCTACCTAGCTACCTTTGGCTTTAAAGGACAGGTAGGCCTATAGGCCATCCATGAGAGATGTAGAATACCAGCTCTGTTCCTTCTGTGACCTCAAGCAAATCATTTAAGCCCCCTGGGCCTCAGTTTTGTGGTTAAAGGTATTGGGTGAGATGGCCTTGGAGATCCTTCCAGTGTGAGCTATGAGCCTGTGACTAGGTGACCTCTGTGGTTTCTGCTAGCTGAAGATTTTCAGATGTCGCATTTATACTTTGTGTGTGTGCCCTGGTGGTGTTTAATTTAGAAAAGCCTAAGGGGTGTGGTAAAGCCCACTAATAAATGAAAAAAGAGCCAGCCTAGAAGCCAGGAAGACCTGGATTCAAATCCCTCCTCTGACACATACTGACTGTATGACCATCCTGGATTCAAATCCTGGCTCTGCCAATTACCAGAATCCCCAAATCTGAGAATTGCTGGGACTTCAGTAGACATTTAGTCCAGGGTACAGGCTATGTACCTTTGGAGAACTCCCTTTCCTTGTGTGGGCCTCAGTTTCCTCCTCTGTAAAATGAAGGAGTGGCTGAAATGACCTCTCCTTCAAAGCTCTGATGGAGCTTCAGTGTCTTTGTTGTTGTTTTAGTAGTATCTGACTCTGTGAACACACTTGGGGTTTTCTTGGCAAAGACACTGGAGAGTTTTGTCATTTTCTCCTCCAGCTTATTTTACAGCTAAGAAAACTGAGGCAACAGGGTTGAGTGACTTGCCCAGGGTCACACAGCTAGTCAGTGTATGAGACTAGATTTGAACTCAGTAAGATGAAACTTTCTGACTCCAAACCTGGTGTTCTGTGCACTGTGGCACCCCCTTGCAGCTCTGATTTCTTTGGGTCCTTTTTCATCTCTGTGGGAAGCTATGAAATCCCCAGGACGTTTTCATAGCGTGAAACCAAATAGGCAGACATTGGGAAGTAGCTGGTTCTGTGTCTCCTCTATGTTCCCTGACATTTCATAGGGTTAGAGACTGGGAGCTGGAAGGGACCTTGAAGGCCAGTGAATCCAGCCCCATCATTTTACTGAGGAGAAAGTTCATGATTTCAGTCACCCAGGAAGTCATGTGCACGGCTGGAGATAGCAAGTGGCCCAGCTAGGATTCCAGCTCAAGGAACTTGGAGTACAGCGTTCTGGGTTCCCTCTGGATCTCCTTACAGAGTAATTCCCATTTCTAATGGCAGCGCCAGAGAGCTGACCTTGGTTCCAATCCTCTTTGTGCTAAATCCTGATCGGGTGTCCTCTGCAGCACGCACCTCTCAGCCTGGTCATCCAAGCCATGGCCTTGAATCGTAAGTATTCTCTCCTCTAATGATCCCACAGGTCCAGTCTCCATTCATTCCCATTTCTGAAGGACTTTAATCCAAGGCACAAGCCTCACACCAACCCTGCAAGGGAGAGGGAGGTGGAAATGTCACCCTCCCCGTTTTTTACAGTCCCCCCCATCTCTGTCTCTCTGTCTCTGCTCTGTCTCTCCCCCTCCCTCCTTCTGCCTCTTTCTTTCCATCCTTCCCTCCCTCCCTCTCTCCACGCTCTGTCTCTCTCTCCTTTCCCATTCTCTTTCCTTCCCTCCCTCCCCCTCCCATGCTCTCTCCCTTTTCTCTCGCTGTCTCTCTTCCGTCTCTCCTCCCTCTGTTACTCTCTTTCTTTCTCTCCCTCCCTCCTTCCCTAACTCCCTCCCTCCTTTCCCCTCTCCCCCCTCTGCCTCACTCAGTCTCTTGTCTGTCTAGCACATAGCAGAGCTGGGACTCCTGAAACCCAATCCAACGGTCTTCTCATTGCTACCGCCCTGGAAGACTATCTAAATCCTGAGAGCAGAGAAACCCCTTTACCATCTCTCCAAAGATGATGATAGATCAAGGATCTCGGTTCCCTCCTCTGTTACTTAACAGAGGTTCGGACCGGGTGATCTCCCAGGTCCCTCCCCATTTTGCTGTTCTCTGCCCCTAGAGACACAATCCAGGTGACGCAGTCACGCTGAACCTTCTTCACGGTCCATGTTGCTAGGGGTTCCCAGTCCCGGTTACTAGGGGGATCGAACAGGTTCCCCCCCCCCAAAAAAAATGCGGGAATTGGACGAAATGACCTCTAAGTTTCCTTCCAGCTCTGAAGCCAATGATCTCCAGGCCCCCAGTGCACGTGCTGCGTTCCCACACCCAGAGCGCTGAATCTCAGGAACAGGCGGGGGGTGCGACGCATGGGCCGAGGGGGCGCGTGGGGGCGCGCGGGCCAGGGGCGGTTAAGCGAGGCGTGGGGGGTGCGGGGTCGAGGGCGAGGGCATCGGCCAGCCGTTGCGGAGGTAGGCGAGCCCCAGGGGCCAGGCTGAGCTGAGCCGGGCCAGCGGGGAGAGGGGGCCACCATGACCAAGGACACCCCGAGCCCCACAGGGAGCGGGGGCCGCTACTCTCCCAAGAAATCTCCCGCCAGCCCGAGCCCGGCATTGCTGCTGGAGGAACAGAGGAGGGAGCTGGAGACCGTGCGCGCCGAGCTGGAGGCCGAGCGGGTCCGCTCGCAGGCGGAGCGGCGGCGCTTCGCCACCGAGACCCGGGAGCTGCGGGAGGCCGGCGAGCGGGAGCGCCAGCAGTTGGTAGACCAACTACACTCCCGCTGGGAGATGCAGCGAGTGCGGGAGCTGCGGCAGCTGCAGGAGGCCATGGGGCGGGAGCGCGACACCGAGATCCGCCAGCTGTTGCGCTGGAAGGAGGCCGAGCTGCGCCAGCTGCAGCAGCTGCTGCACAAAGAGCGGGACTGCGCCGTGCGCCAGGCGCGGGAGCTGCAGCGCCAGCTGGCCGAGGAGCTACTCAGCCGCGGCTACTGCAGCCGCCCGGGCTCGGCGGCCGTGGGCCCGGCCGCGGGCGGCCTCGTGGGCGCCGCCGAATGCCGCTGTAAGCTTCAGGACGTGCTGGCCAAGCTGCGCTGGGAGACGGACGGCGAGCAGGCGGCCCGCATCCGCCACCTGCAGGCCGCGCTCGACGTGGAGCGCAGCCTCTTCCTCAAGTACATCCTGGAGAACTTCCACTGGGACCCAGCCTCTGTGCTCTCGACCCGGGCCCCGCGGCCCAACCTCTCCCGGCCCGAGCCCGGGGCTGCCGCCGCCATCGTTGCTGTCCACTTCCAGGCTGCAGGCGCCGGAGAGCTGCCAACCGTGGGCATCGGGGAGCTGCCAACAGCGGGCGTCGGGGAGCTCCCGGCCCCAGCCGCCGCCGCCACCATCGCCACCGCCACCACCACCACCAGCGCTGCGACCCCCGCCTCCACCCCCACTCTTACTCCGCTGGGGCCAGCCCCCCCAGTCGCTACAGCCACAGGCCCAGTTTACCGCCCGCGGCCCGTGACCTGCGCCACCCGGCCACGCTCTCTGGACAGCCTGTGCGCTCCGCGGCCGCGTCCCTACACGCTCCCCTTGGACGACACCGCCGCCCGCTCCTCCCGGTCTTTGGACGGTAGCCCGAGCCGAGCCGAGTCGCCCGGGGCCGGCGAGCCCGAGGCCGGCAGTCCACTGGACAGGAGCCCCCACTACCCAGCGGTCCTGCCCCGCCCACAGTTGGCCCAAGACAACCTGGGCACCGGTGAGAAAGTGCCCCGTGAGGCGCCCCGGCCTAGCCCAGATGACCATCAGCTGAGCTGCAGGAGACCGCCCAGGGCCTGGGGGAGCCTTCCCCACAAAGAGGTGCCGAGCCTACAGCAGCCCGAGAAAGAAGGCGAAGCTGGCGAAGTCCCCTTGGCCCTCGCTCCGAAGCAGCCGGCCAGCGTGGCACCCCGGCACGAAGCCGTCCTGGAGCTGGATTACAACGACCTGGTAAGACAGAACTCGGAATTGGCCGAGGCTCTGGAGACCCTAGCCAGGCACTGCTCCGGCCTCCGAGAGGAGAACAGCCAGCTGCGCCAGGGCTTCCCAGAGTCCAGCGAGAAGGTGCGGCGCCTCAAGGTGAAGAACGCAGAGCTGGCGGTCATCGCGAAGCGCCTGGAGGAGCGGGCCCGGAAGCTACAGGAGACCAACCTGCGGGCTGTGAGCGCCCCGGCCCCCGGGGAGAGCTGCGCCGCCCTGGAGCTGTGCCGCCAGGCCTTCGAGCTTCAGCGGGCCAAGGACATGACGGAGCAGACGAGCGCCCTGCTGGCCAAGGACAAGCAGATCGAAGACCTGAGGCGGAAATGTCAGGACCTGCAGGCCCAGGTGGCCGCCTGCCAGGGACCTGCCCAGTGGTTCAACGTCAACGGCTTTGACCATCTCCTGCGGGAGTCCCAGAAGGAGGTGCTTCGCCTGCAGAGGCAGGTCACCCTGCAAAACTTCAAGTGCCCACAAACCCAGAGGGCTGCCTCCCCGCCCCCCTCAGCCCAGCTCCAGAATCCTGGGAGGGAGGAAGCCGCTGAGGCCCAGGAGCTGAAGCTCCAGCTGGAGGCCTTGGAGCAGACACTCAGCGAAAGACAGAAGTGTTGTAAGAACCTGGAGCTGGATGTGGGCAAGGCCCAGCAGAGATTCCAGGAAGCTGAGGGCCGGCTGCAGCAGGTGCTGAGTGAAAACAGCTGGCTCACCCGGGAAAACAGCAAGCTCCAGGAGAAGGCCCAGTGGATAGAGAAGGTGGACTTGGAGAACAGCAAGATGCGGGGCAAGCTGGAGCTGGTGAGCGAGGAGCGGGACTCGGCAGCCCTTCTGACAGCCCAGCTGCAGCAGCAGGCCAGCCGGAGCGAGGCCCAGCGCCAAGAGCTGGAGCGGGAGCTCCAGGATGCCCTGAGCGCCCTGGCAGCCCAGCAAGGAGAGGCCCAGAGAATGCAGCAGGCCCAGGAGCAAATGCAGAAGGAGCACAGGGAAGCCCTGCGAACTCTGGAGGCCCAGCTCCAAGAGCTGGAGAAGCGCTGCGCCCAGCAAGCCCAGGAAGCTAACCCCCCCCCACCGCCACCGCTCAGGGGGAAGTGGGCCAAGAAAGCCATCTGCCCCCTAGAGGGCGTCCCTGACTCCAGGACACTGGCCAAGAAGGCCAGCACCCAGGCCAGCGCCTCAGACACTGCCTCTGGGCTGCCCAGCGTTCAGTCTCATCCAGCTCCTGAGACGGAAGAGTTAGAAGCAGACAGCCTTTCCCAAGCCCTTGAGCCAGAGGTCCCCAGAAGCCACCACAGCTACCAGAGCCAGGACAGCCAGGACAGCCATGGTCCTTCTAAACTGAAGATTTTCCTAGCCCGATATGACTATGACCCATTTGCAGGCCCCAATGATCATCCAGAGGCTGAGCTGCCCCTAACCGCGGGGGAGTATATTTATGTCTTTGGGGACATGGATGAAGACGGCTTTTATGCTGGAGAGCTGATGGATGGCCAAAGGGGACTGGTCCCCTCCAACTTGGTGGAGCAGATTTCAGACAGTGAGATCCTGAATTTACAACCTCCAGAGGGTAGTAACTCCTGCCTGGATTCCTCCCAGGAAGTGAAATCACACAGTGAAAACCCTAGTCCTGGGGGAAAAGTGAGTGATTCCTTGGAGGAAGTCTCTTGTAATCTGCTGCCAAAGAAACTGGAGAAGGACATCATAGAGGAGGCTTTGGACTTTTCTGGGGTTCCCTGCCCCTCAAAACTGACTCTGATCCAGCAGCTGCCCCGGGGTGTGGTCGTGGACTGGGAGGCCCCCTTTGCTCCCAACACATATGGGGCTGTGCAGGGCTATAATGTCTATGTGGACAACGAGTTGTGGCAGAACATCTGTGCCGGGTCCCAGACCAGAGCCACCATCAACAACCTGGACCTGAAGACGAGGGCCTACCGCATCTCCGTGCAGAGTGTGATGGAGAAAGGCTGCTCCAACCGGCTGCAGTGCTCCTTCCTGGTGGGCCGGGGCTTCTGCCCTGCCCCAAGCCAGCTGAGGCTCAGGAATCTCACCTCCACCTCTGCCGAGATCACTTGGCTCTACAGTAACAGTAGCTACCCCCACATGGTGTACCTCAACAAGCAGGAGCACGGCCTCACCAAGGCCGGAGTCTGCTGCTACACCTTTCAGAACCTGCAGCCCAGCACTCGCTACTGTGCCCATGTGGAGGCGCGGCCCCATGGGGAGACCTCCAAGAAGCTGTGGGAGGAGATGGCCTCCCCAGTTACTTTTACCACCCCATCGGCCGGGCCACCTGACCCTCCCCTGGATGTCCTGGTGGAGTGCCACACCTCCCCAGGCACTCTGCTTGTCAGTTGGATCCCAGTGACCATTGATTCAGCAGGGTCATCCAATGGGGTCCCTGTGACGGGCTATGCTGTGTATGCAGGTGGGCAGAAAGTCATTGAAGTGCGCTCCCCCACAGCAGGGACTGTCTTGGTGGAGTTTTCCCAGATACAGCAACAAAAGCTTTCCCAAGAGGTCTCCGTGAGAACCATGTCCCATTATGGCGAATCCCTGGACTCGGTGCCAGCCCAGATCCCTGGGGAGTGGTTGAAACAGTCCAGATCTTACCGATCACCCCAGGCTTTTCCTGTCAACCACAGCTGTGGGGAGCTGGCCCACCCCCAGACCCCTTCGACATTGAAACCATTTGTACCTGTCTCCCAAGAGAAGTTCATTCTGGGCAGCTTCAATACCAGGGCCAGCACCCCCCTTCCTGCCAGCTGTGGGAGGGCTAAAATGATTGCCTCTGATGGGTTCCCAGAAGACAGTTTCCAAAGGGGAGTTGCAAAGCCTTCAGAAGGTGAGTTGCCAAGCCCAGGAGACATCAATGCCCCTCAGGGAGCTGGAGAAACCTATGCCCTGAGCCCTCTGCCTTCTAGCAGGAAAGAGTCCCATGGGCCTAAGACCATCAGAGACAGCAGGTTTGGGAATCCCAGACATCTGTCTGATGGCCAGATTGGGGTGGAGGAGAAGAATGCTAGAAAGGCTGTTCCAAGATGGATCCAGATTCAGGAGTTGTTAGACACTCCCCCAGAAAATGGCCCCATGAAAGAGATCTCTAGAGAGAACAATTCTGGTGGGAAGGTGCCTAGGAATAGAGTAGAAGCAAAAGCACTAAAGGGGATGACTCAATCATCAGAGGCCCCTGCTGATTACAGCCACATGGCTGACCTGGCCAGTCTGGAGGAAGAGGACCAGTATGCAAACATGTGGGGGCCAAGGAGACCTGGCCAGAAGAAGGAATTTAGGCTCCTAAAAGGACAGACCAGGCTGGCTGGTCTGAAGAAAGCAAGCCCACTCCCAGAGCCCAGTGCCTTGCTCTATCCAGCACCCTTAGGGAAGATGACAAAGATCCTGAAGGCCAGCCCCGTGATGGCTGCCCCCAGGCCATGGTTCAGGGCTCCAGGAAGCAGCCCTCTGAAAGGAAAGGCTGCAAATGACCACGTCCGACTGTTTGTGGCCCTTTGGGACTATGACCCCCGGCTGATGTCCACCAACCCTGCGACTGCTGCAGAAGAGCTCACCTTCCAGCGGGGCCAGCTCCTGAAGGTCTGGGGGGATCAAGACGCGGAGGGATTCTATCACGGAGAGTGTGCGGGTCGGATGGGCTACATCCCTGGGGACATGGTGTCTGAAGTACAAGTGGAGGGCAGTGACATCCTCAAGAAGCTGCTCTGGCAAGACCGCCTGCCATCGGGGGTGTCCCTGGATGGCCTCCTGGGACTCTCTACGCAGCCCCAGAAGAGCTTCTCCATGGCAAGGGGGACCCACCGGCGAGTCCAGCTTTGGCACCCACAGACCATGGTGGCCGCCTTTGACTACCACCCCCGGAAGAGCTCTAGCCTGAGCGTGACCGAGGAGCTGAGCCTGAGTGCCGGTGATGTGGTCACTGTGCTGAGCTCCGTGGATGACAACGGCTTCTTCTATGGGGAGCTAAATGGGCAGAGAGGTCTGGTCCCATCGAACCTTCTGAAGACCCCAGCCCTGAATGCTGAGTAGCGGAGGTCCTGCAGACCTGGCTTCTGCTCATCCTTCGTCCAGGACAGAGCCGAGCCAGCTCCTGAGAGCATGGCGCATTGACAACCACCACATCTATATAAAAAAAGCCCCACACCTTTTTTCATCAATAGAGACTATAGAATTGTACTCACTCTGAGAACAAGGTTTAAAACCTGGCTTCAGGTAATTAAAAGAAACAACAACAAAACCCCGTTATTTGGGGTGTGTCCTGACAAGGTGCGCTGTGGTTCCAGATGAGTAATTTGATCGGTTTGGGGAATCCCCTCCGCTGATGTGTTGGTGACTCTTCTGTAACTGAGCAGCCCGGGGGGACTGAGAGGCTGCGCTTTGCCGAGGCCGGCCCAGCCAGTGGCAGACAGAGACTGGATTTGAGCCCAGATCCCCCACGACTGCTGAGGCCCAGCCCGGCTATCCGCTACCCCTCTGGGCTAATGCGGAATGAAAACTGTTACGAGTGGGCTGGCCGGGACAGGGTAGAACTCGCTGATTAGGGACAGGGCCGGGGCCAAACTCAGGGCTGTCCGCCGGACAGGCTTCTTCTCCTAGGAGAAGAGACGATTGGTGTTTCGAGCAGGGACGCTGCTCAGTGATTGAATGGTAGACATCTCATCCATGTGTCGGGCTACTCTGGCATGGGAAGAGGGAGGTCTAGAAGATATCCACTTTCTAGCTTTTCCTAAGCTGCCCCTCCTTAAAATGCAGAAAGGAAAAAAAGAGTATATTCCCTGTATATCTCATTTCTTCCCTCCCTTCCCCTGCCCTGGATACAGGAGCCAACTCTGGAATCCCTTCCTGGGTGTCCAAGGGTGGGGGAAGGAACGGTGGAAGGGTGGACCTTGAAGAGCCTGACTCAGGCTTTGTCAGCATCCAGACCTGCATGGCTTAGGATCATAGGATCCAGCCCTCCCCCCCATTTATTCAGAGGGGGAAACTGAGGCCCAGAGAAGTGATAGGACTTGATCAAGGTTACAGAGATAGTATCAGGAGGTGGATTTGACCCCAGAATCCATGCTCTTTCCACTATCCCAGGCTACAGTGTGAGGTCCTAGACAGATCTGGGCAGATTGGTGGAGGTATTGGAGTCTAAACAATGTTGAAATCCACTTCCTTCTAACTCATCCCCGTGAAGGTCACCCCTCATGTGTAGATCAAAAGGAATACCAGGTAATCTGGACCCAGATTGGAGGATGTCTCTTATCACATCATCGGGACTTTCTCTACTTCCCCAACACACATATCCATTCCCATACCACCCCCCAACACATCCCATACCATCCCCCAACACACACACACAACACACACACACACACACTCATATACACATACATGCACACATGTATACATACATGCATATACATATACACGCGCACACATACACACACACACACACACACACACACACACACACACACACACACACCCTTTAACTGCAGAGACCTGCTTGGACTGTCCTTTTCCATGAGGCTGGGGGGAGATTAAGGGGAGGATCTATACCCCTGTAACTTTATAGAAATCATTCATTCAACAAACATTTGTCAAGCTTGCCCAGAGAGTGGGCTAACTACTGGAGATTCAAAGTCAAAACCAAAACATTCCCTGCCCTCAAAGAGCTTACATTCTACTAGGTGGTGGTTGGAGATAAATTATGAGAAATATTCTCTGGCTTAAATTATATGCTTTGGAAGATGAAATTCCTTTAGGGGGTTGGGAGTGGAAATTACAGGACCTCAGATTTAGAGCTGGGAGTTTAGAAGACAAGTCCAATCTCCTCATTTGTGGGAAACTGAGGCTAAGATACTTGCCCAAACTCACACTAAGTACCAGGTACCACTGAGAACCAAAAATGTGTGAACTCCAGCCTTCCTTACTCTCTTGTTGCTCTTCAAAGTGTAGCCCTTCTAAGCTCTAGGGGTCCTCCCACCTCCTGCTGGTAGGGGTAAGTTGCTCCTCCAGGCTGTATCTCTCACCCTTGGAGTTCTGGGGGTATCTCTGGGAGACTGTGGGGTTCTTCTCTAATGTTCTCAACTCAAGCTCCTGTTCCAGTGTGTTCTCCCCAATATCAGTCTCCAGTGGACATAGATTCCTAGTTTCATTTAACCAATTAACACCAATTCATTTTTCCAAAGGGCTATTTCCCGAGACAATAAAGCAAAAATCGTCGTACAGATATAATTCTCTCTAGCCCCAGGGGCACACTTTCTCCTGTTCCCACGTAGTCCCTGGAGAAACTTGACTTAGCCTTAAAGCAGTGCCTGTAAGGTCTTTGTCCCTCCAAGTCGAGTTCTTGAATGTGGAAGAGCAGATGAACAGATTGGGCATCTCGGCTGAATCAGGAGCCACGCTCCTGAATACTTGCAGTATTTATAATACCTACCATACTACATCTTTACATTAATTGTTTGAGCCCCACAACAAAGTGCCATTGCCTCCATTTTACTGAGGAGGAAACAGATCCCACAGGTTAAGTGACTTGCCCAATGCCACCCAGTGAGTGCAAGAGGGTTGGCATCTGGGATCCTCTGGACACTGAATCCAGCATTCTCGCTGCTCTGCCAGGCAGGTCACTCAATAAACATTTAATACGTACTGTGTGCTAAGCACCAGAGAGAAAAAGAAGGGAAAAGACAGTCCCTGCCCTCCAGGAGCTCACAATCTAACAGAGACAGCCTGCAAGTAATGATATTCAAACAAGCTATCCATAGGATAAATAGGAAATAATCAACAGAGGTAAGGTATTAGAATTAAGAGGAATTTGGAAAGACTTTTTGTAGAAAGTGGGATTTCATTTAGGACTTAAAGGAAGCTACAGGTAGATGAGGGAGGGAGTTGCAGGTGTGGAGGATGGCCAGTGAAAATTCCCAGAGCCAAGAGATGGAGGGTCCTGTTCATGGTACAGGGAGTTGGGTGTAAGAAGACTGGAAAGGCAGGATGGGACTTGGTTATGAAGGGCATTGAAGGCCATCCTGCATTTTGTATTTGATCTTGAGGGCAATGGGAGCCTCTGGGGTTTATTGAGAATAGGGGTGACATAGTTGGAACTGAGCTTTAGGAAAATCATGTTAGTGGCTGAATGGAAGCTAATCTGGAGTGGGGAGAAACTGGAGGCAGGGAGGGCAGACGGGCTGTTGTAAATCCAGGCATGAGGTAATGAAAGCCTGCACCAAGATGGTGGCATCATCAAGGAAGAAAAAGGGAGTGTATTTGAGAGAGATTAGAGAAGTACAATCAAGAGGTCTTGGTAACATGGGATGTGGGGCTAGGGGCATTGAAAGAGTGAAGACTCAAGGATGACACATAGGTCAGAGGCTAGGAGGATGGGGGTTGACAGCAAGAGGGTGGAAAGGGGGAGGGGTTCAGAGGAAGCTAATGAGGGCAGTTTGGGACGTGGTGAGTCTTCTGGACATCCAGTCAGAGATATCTGATAGGTAGACAAGATCAGCAGGGAAGATGGGGCTGGATAAATAGATGTGAGAATCATCAGCATAGCAATTATAATTGAATCCAGGGGAGCTGATGACATCACCGAGCGAAGAAGTGTAGAGGGAGAAGAGGGCCCAGGACAGAGAGCAAGGGACAACCATGGTTAGAGGGATGAAGATCCATCAACGGAGACAGAGGAGTGGTCAGAGAGGCAGGCGGCATGCAACATTCGAGTTGGAAGAGACTTAGTTGAACTCTCTCATTTTACACATGGGGAAACTGAGGCCCAGAGAATGAAAGGGACCCATTGTCATGTAAGTGGGGGAACCAGGAATAGGACCAGAATCACAGAATGTGAGGGTTGGAACGGACCTGAGCAGCCATCCTGTCTTACCCAATGCTAATATAATCAATAAGTATGCCTCCAGCTTCTGCTCAATGACTTTCAGTGAAGAGGAATTCGTTGTCTTCTGAGGCAGCCACATATGGATAGTTCCGATGAGCTCCTTGGTCACCTCTTCCCATGGTTGTGATATGCTGGTGAGGGTCCAATTCGAGATGTGGAGCAGCCCAGTGGATGGTGACTCCTATTTCTGATTCATTCTCTCCCTATCTCTGCCCCCCCATACACCTTTTGAGCCTTTGGGGCCCCGACATGTGGTCCCCCGGGCTAGCAACATGGTCAGACAACATGGCCGGCAGGGATAAGAGGGGCATCTTCCAGTTGGAGGCTGGGCTCTGCTCTCGCCTCTCTTGAAGGTTCTGGATCCCCAGTCAAAATGAAGCACGTAGGGAGGGCAGCTAGGAGGTATTTCACTTGGGGCCATGACTCTGACCCACGAGTCCTCAATTCCCACAGCTTCAGGTGTCAGGGCCCCAAAGTTTAGGGGGTTAAAAAAGTGGGAAGACATGAGAATGAGCCCAGAATGGAGGAGGTCACTGACCACTGAACACCTACAGATCCCTTATCGAAGCCTGGCCATTTATTTCACTAAGGCAGCAGAAAAATGTCCAAGGGGATGGCTGGAGAAAGCGAGAGGGTAGAGGTATGAGGGAGGGAGCAGGGGTCCAGGACCAGGTGAGAAGGAAGGACATCGAGTTTCTCTTTCTACAAAGAGAGCTGGGTTTGGAAGTGAAAGATGTGGATTTGAAACCCATCTCAGCCTTTTGGCTGGTTTCTCTGCCTCATGTCCCTCCCCTTTCCAGACCCTTCTCCTTTTTGGGGGTGTAGGGGGAGGCAATCAGGGTTAAGTGGCTTCCCCAGGGTCACACAGCTAATAAGTGTCTGAGGCTGGATTTGAACTCAGGTCCTCCTGACTCCAGACCCAGCATTCTACCCACTGCACCACCTAGCTGCCCCCAGACCCTTCTCTTCTCAGCTGTCAAATGACCTTCCTTAAGTTCCAGGGGTACCATATTGTGCCCCTGTTCAGTAAACTCCAGTGGTTTCCTGTTACCCCTAGGATTAAATATAAAATCCTGTGTTTGGCTTTCAAAGTCCTCCAGAACCCACGCCCCTCCTACCTTCCCAACCTTCTTACACTTCCCCCCTCCCCCCTCCAGGTAGCATTTAATCCAGAAGTCTCTCCCTATCCCTTTCATTCTAGTGTCTTCCCTCAGTGGATTATCTCCAATTTGTCAGTCAGATGATAAACATTTATTTAGTGCCTGTTATGAACCAGGTATTTTGCTCAGCCCTGGGAATCCAAAGAAAGGCAAAAGACAGACCCTGTCATCAGAGAGCTCACAGTCTAAAGTGGGAGGTGACATGCAGATGATCATGCAAAGAAAACAGGATAAACTGGAGAGAATCTAACATTAGGGGGATCAGGAAAAGTCTCCTGCACATATCGGCTTTGTACCTGGTTGTCTGCATCCTTCTCCTGCTGGACTGGGACTATCTTTTACCTTTCTTGTGCCTGATGCATAGTAGGCACTTAATAATGCTGGTTTGTTCTCCCTCCTTGCTGACTGACTCACTGACAGTACGTGTCCTGGAATGTACCTGCTCCACCTTTCTGGGCTTCATTTTCCCCACCTGGACAATGAAGCAATTAGGCTTAATGACCTCAGTGAAGGAAGGGAGCGAGCACTGATTGATCGATGATTGTGAGGCAATTGGAGTTAAGTGACTTGACCAGGGTCACAAAGCTAGTAAGTGTCAAGTATCTGAGGTCAGATTTGAATTCAGGTCTTCCTTACTCCAGGGCCATCTAGCTGCCCCTGAGTATGAATTTATTAAGTGACTAGTATGAGCCAGGAACTGTTCTAAGTGCTTTACAAATATTATCTCCTTTGATCCTCACTCTGAAACTCACACCTTTGGTCAACTCACTGCTCCTGGGGTCCCTCCCTCCCTCTGGTTGGGGAGGGTGGGGGGGACATCTGGGAACTCCCCCCCCGACCCTCTGTTTGAGGGGGCATCTAGCAAATTCACCTTACCATTTCCCACCTGACAGACCTCCTGGATTTCATGGTGTTATTCCACAAGATGATGTCAATCCTGCAGTGTACCTGTCAGATTCACAGAGAATGAGAGAATTTATGACCAAACAAGAGATAGAGAACATTATGAAATGCAAAATGGATAATTTTGACTAGATTAAATTAAAAAGGGTTTGCACAAACAAAGCTAATGCAACCAAGATTAGAAGAGAAGCAGAAAGCCGGGAAACAATTTTTACAGCCAGTGTCTAAAATATATGGAGAACCGAGTCAAATTTACAAAAGTAGAAGTCGTTCCCCAATTGATAAATGGTCAAAAGGATATGAACAAGCAGTTCTCAGACGAAGAAATTAAAGCCGTCTATAGTCATATGAAAAAAATGGTGGTTGTTGTACTAAAGTAAGGTTTCAGTATGTCCAACCGTGGCTGATCCAGCCAATACGAGTTTGAAAGGCTCTACCACAAGTCGGGCACAAATAGTCCATGTGAACATGTGGGGTGGATTCTCTAAATTTATACATCCTGCATTTCCTTTGAGCTACTACAATTCTGTTTTACTCGTAGAGCACAGCACCTTCTCTGATGAGAGCATGCCATGCTGGGCTGTCCCATGCCAGTGTCTCCCTCATCACACAATCGATTCTGAAGTTCTTAAGACAAACCTTGGGAGGGTCCTTGTATCACTTCTTCTGACCACCATGTGAACGCTTACCCTGCATTTGGTATTTGAACAATGTAGCCAGCCCATCGAAGTTGCACTCTCTGAAGCAGAGTTTGAATGGTTGGCTGTTTAATTCAAGAAAGGACTTGTGTCTGGTATCTTCTCCTGCCAGGTGATCTTCAGAATTGTCTTCCTAAGACAATTCAAATGGAAGCGATTCAGTTTCCTGGTATACTGTACAGGTTTTGCAAGCATACAACAATGAGGTCAGCACCACGGCTCTGTAGACCTTCAGTTTGGTAGTCAGTCTAATACCTCTTCTCTCCCACACTTTCCTTCAGAGCCTCCTAAACACTGAGCTAGCTCTGGCAATGCCTGCATCAACCTCATTATCAAGGTGGACATCCCTGGAGGGTACACTGCCAAGGTGAGTGAACTTCTTCACAGCATTCAAAATTTTCCCCTTTGCTGTAACCAATGGTTCCACGTATGGATGGTGTGGTGGTAGCTGGTGTTTTCTTGGTGTTCATTGTTAAGTCAAAATTAGCACAGGCAGCAGAGAACTGATCCATACTTTGTTGCATCTCAGCTTCAGAGGCTACACTGAATGCACAATCATCTGCAAACAGAAAACCCTGCACCAACACTCCCTCCACTTCGGTCTTTGAAGTTGAAGAATTTACCATCATAGTGGTAGCTGACCTTGATGCCACGTTCATCCTCATTGAAAGCATTTGACAGCATGGCTGAAAACATCCTGCTAAAAAGCCTGGGAGCAAGCACCCAGCCTTGTTTCACTCCACTGGTGACTGGGAAAGCACGAGAGCATCGTCCATTATCTAGAACCCGGGCTAGCACGCCATCGTGAAATTGACATACAATGCTGATGAACCTCCCCAGGCAACCACATTTTGACATAATTTTCCATAAGCCCTCATGACTGACAGTATCAAAGGCCTTGGTCAGATCTACAAACATTGTGTACAGACCTCTGTTCTGCTCCTGGCATTTCTCCTGGAGTTGTTGGGCAGCAGACACCATATTGACTGTTCCTCGGTCCTTTCTGAACCCATGCTGGCTCTCAGGTACATGACCATCTTCCAGGTGAAGGATCAGCCTGTTAAGGAGGACTCTGGCAAGAATCTTGGCAGCAATGACTTAGAGAGACACCTCTCTGTGACTGTCACAGGACAATCTATTTCCTTTACCTTTATAGAGACGGACAATGAAGGCATACTTGAACTCCTGGGGAATAACCTCCTCTTGCTGTATAACCTGGAAAATTTCAATCATCTTTTGTATGAGCAATGACCCCACACACACACCTTGTAAATCTCATCTGGGATAGAATCAGCACCAGGTGCTTCACCACACTAAAGGAGCCTAATGGCATTCAAACCCCTTCTTCAGTTGGAACTTCAGCTAGGGAGGGATTGACTTCAACCTGAGGTAAATGGTCAATGGCTTCGGCACTGATTGATGACGATATATTGCAGCACTACGGAAGTCTTCAGCCCATCTCTCCAGGATCATATTTAAATCACTATTGATCAGAGAAATGCAAATTAAAACAACTCTGAGGTGCCACATCACATCTATCAAGATTGATTAATATGACAAAATAGGAGAAGGATAAATGTTGGAGGATGTGGGAAAATTGGAACACTCATGCATTGTTGGTGGAGTTGTGAACTGATCCAACCATTCTGGAGAGCAGTTTGAAACTATGCCCAAAGGGCTACAAAACTGCATACCCTTTGATCCAGCAATAGCACTACTGGGTCTGTATCCCAAAGAGATCATAAAAAAGGAGAAAGGACCCACATAAACAAAAATATTTATAGCAGGTCTTTTAGTGGTGGCAAATAATTGGAAATTGAGGGGATGACCATCAATTGGGGAATGGCTGAACAAGTTGTGATATATGAATGTAATGGAATACTATTGTTCCATAAGAAATGATGAGCAGGCAGATTTCAGAAAAACCTGGAAAAACTTACATCAACTGATGCTGAGTGAAGTGAGCAGAACCAGGAGAACACTGTACAAGGTAACAGCCACATTTGTGCGATGACCAACTTTGATAGATTTAGCCCTTCTCAGCAACGCAGTGATCTAAGACAATTCCAAGGAAGTTGTGATGGAAAATGCCATCCACATCCAGAGAAAGAACTACGGAGTCTGAATGCAGATGGAAACATACTATTTTCTCTCTCTCTTTTTTTCTTTCCTTTGGTTTTTCCCTTTTGTTCTGATTCTTTTTTCACAACATGACTAATGTGGAAACATGGTTAATATGATTGTATATGTTTAGCCTATATTAAATTTCATACCATCTTGGGGAGAGGGAGGGGAGAGGAAATTTAGAACTCAAAATTTTATAAAAGCAAATGTTGAAAACTAAAAATAAATTTTAGAAAAGATGACATCAATTTTTTTTAATTCTCAATTACATGTAAACAAAAAAATTAACATTCATTTAAAAAATTTTTGAGTTCCAAATTCTGTCTCTCTCTCTCCCTACCCCCACTCCTTGAGAAGGCAAGCAATTTGATACAGATTATACATATGCAGTCATACAAAACATTTCCATATAGTCATGTTGCAAAAGAAAACGCAGACCAAAAAAACCCCAAGAATAATCAAGTTAAAAAAAAAGTCTGCTTCAATCTGCATTTGGACTCCATCAGTTCTCTCTCTGGAGGTGGAAAGCGTCTTTCTCTGGAGGTGACATTGTCTTGGATCATTGTATTGCTGAGAATGGCTAAGTCATTCACAGTTGATCATCTTATGCTATTACTGTTACTGAGTACAATGTTCTCTTAGTTCCACTCACTTCACTTTGCATCAGCAATGGCATCAATCTGAAATGCTCATCTCAAATCCTTTCTCACCCCAGCTGTAGGACTTCCTCATGCCCTCACTAATTCATGCCCTCATATCATTCTCTCCCCTTTTCCCATCTTTTTTATATGTTATCTCCAAACCATTCCAACTTTACTCTTCAAAGCCCAATGTCTGAGGAAAATCACATGCAAAATCCTAGACAGCTTTGCGTATTATCTTTAGAAGAGAGTTTGGACAGTGAGACTCAAGCTCAGTGGAAAGCATGCTGACTCTGCAGAACGGGTGACCTGGGTTCAAATCTCTGCCACGTGGGACCTTAGACAAGTCACCTCACTTCCCTGGGTCTCAGTTTACTCATCAGTAAAATAAGAGAATTAGACTAGATGATCTCTGAGCTCCCTTCCAGCTTCTGTATTCTAGGATCCCTCCAGATAAGGGAAATATTTTGTACTCTATAAGTCTCTTTGGATATATGAACTGCTATTAATATTATTTTGGGAAAGGTTGTTTACAGGGGATACAGGAAAGGGAAGAATCAGAAATGATTCAGGGGTTTCCATCCTGAAGCTACTGATGGGAGTGGAGATGTCTGGAGGGGAAGGGGATTATGGGCCAATGATGAGTGTGGTTTGAGACAAATTGGGTGTGATGTGCCGATGGCCATGTCCAGATTGAGATGCTCGGGATTTAGAGAGAAATAGGGGACTAAATTTTAGGAGAGAGGTCAGGGCTAGAGATGTAGCTCAGAGAGCCTCTCAATGGCAATGGAAGTGGCAAGACCAGATACTTTAACAGGATCTTAGAGCTGAAGCCAGAAGGGACCTTAGGGACCATCTAACCATCGCCTCTCACTTTACAGATGAGGAAACTGAGGCTCAGAGAGGTTAAAGGATTTGCCCAACATTACACAGCTAAGAAGTTTCTGAAGCAAGATTTGAACCCAGATCCTCCTGCACTCTACCTTAAGGCTTGATGAACCTTAGGAAAAACACATAGAGAGATTGAGGAGTGGGCAGAGATAGAAGGAGAGCAGGGAAAATGCCCATCGTGGGAGCCAAGGCAGGAGAGAGTATCTCGATTGATGTGGGAGTGGACAGCATAAAAAGCTGCAGAAGATGCAGGGAAGATGAAGATGAGGATTGCAAGGAATGGAAAAGAGAATGGGTCATGAGGAAGTAGGGGCCACTAGGTGGCACCATTTTGTGCAGAGCACCAAGCCCAGAGTCAGGAACTCATCTTCCTGAGTTCTAATCTGGCCTCCGAAACTCACCAGCTGTGTGACCCTGGGAAAGTCACCTCACCCTGTTTCATGCCTCGGTTTCCTCATCTGTAAAATGAGCTGGAGAAGGAAATGGCAAACCCCTCCAGGATCTTTGCCAATAAAACCGCAAATGGGGTCACAAAGAGTCAGACACCATTGAAAAAATGACTGAATAGCATGAGGAAATGGAGATATCCAGTCTAGGGGAAAAATTGAACAGTTTGTCAGTGACAGAAGCGGGGGTGGTAGAAAGGAAGACATTGACGGGAGCTAGCTTGTCTAGAAGGAGAGGTCCTGGATGCAGGACAGGGGATGCGTGATGGGCCAAGGTCAGGGGGTGGCAGAAGGGGAGGGGATCAAGGACAGGAGGAGGAGGAGGGATTAGCCTTGGCCGGGAGGAGAAGGCTGGGTGTGGTAGCTAAAATGACAGATAAGGGAATCCACCCTCTAGGACTGAAGAGTTCCAAGGCTTAGCATATATTAAGTCGGGGGTTTATCTGGGGAGTTCCCCATCAACTCCATGAACCTCCCAAAGAAGGAGAATCTTTGTTGGGGCCTGCCCATTGCTGGGGATTAAGAACAGCTTCTGTGGGTTAAGGAGGATTAGTTGGTAGGATGGATCAGAGCCACCCCTTTGTGCTGGGCCTGCTCTAGAGAGGATGCTTCCAGCTCCTCTTTGCCCCCTGGCCTGTTTCCATTTTTGGAGGCAAGCCTAGAGAGCAGCAGAGCTGGGAGCGCACCTGCAACCCTAGGGGGAAGGGGCTTTCGGGATGGCATTTGGCAACTACCTGGACCCTTACTGGGGGGCCCAAGTGTGGGGTCCATCTTGAAGGGATGGTAGAATCCATTGAAAGTCCTGGTTGGTTGGTTTTAGAGAATGGGGGGCACCTGGGCATAGTATGTTTGAATGCAGAAGTCAAGGAACCAGCTGATAGGTAGAGGTTGAAGGAGGGAGGGAGGGAGAGAAGTAGAAAGGTAAGGAGAGAGAGAGAGACAGAAGAGAAGAGAGAGAGAGAGAGACAGAGAGAGAGAGGGAGAGGGAAGAGAGGAAAGGAGGAGAGAGAGGGAGGAAAGAGAGTGAGAGGAGAGAGACAGAGAGAAAGAAAAGAGAGAGGAGAGACAGAGAGAGGAGAAAGAGAGAGGAGAGAGAGAGAGGGAGAGAGGGAGAAGAGGGAGAGAGAGGAAAGGAGGAGAAAGAGATGGAGAGACAGAGACAGAGAGAGAGAGGAGGAGAGAGAGAGAAGAGAAAGAGAGAGAAAGGAAAGAGAGAGAAAGAGAGATGAAAGAGAGAGGGAGAGGGAGGGAGGGAGAGAGAGGAGAAGAAAGACAAAGAGAAAGGAGAAAGAGAGACGGAGAGGAGAAAGAGAGAGAGGAGAAAGTGGGGGGGGAGAGAGAGAGAGAGAGCATGATTGAAGGTACAATTTGCTGGAGAAAACCAGGTCAGGGGCACTTGGAGAGGTGGTTAGCCTTGGCCAGGAAGAGGGCCACTCCCTTACCAGAGACTTGGGGAAAGGAGGAAAGAGTAGGGGTGAAGTCAAGGAGCTCTGAGATGAAGAGAAGGATGGAAGAGAGATTTCCCTTTGAACAGCCTCACTTTTCCTAGGTGAGTAAGAGGGGTAAGAGGCAGAAGTCCACAGGGTGGAGACCCTGAGCTGCAGAGGCAGTGGGGAAGCCACCTGCGTTCAGCCAGGTGTCCCCAGGAGAGAGGCAGTGCCCAACATTCCTGTGAGTCCCTTAGTCACCTCTCTCGGGATCCCACAGGCTTCTGGCCTTAGGGTACTCCCTGGAGCACATGAGATTGCTGGAAAGGCCCTTCAGAATCTAACCTTTGAGAAAGGAAAGACAATCTCTGGGCTGTTCCAGGGCCCCTAGATACCTCTGCCCACCCCACCCCCAGCTCTGCTGGAGGGGCAGCAGGGAAGTAAAGCCATGATATGGCAGAGCAAAAGACCTGAACTTTGCCCTCTGCTCCCAGTTGTGAATCATTCAGACAATGCAGGTGTCTGGTGGCTGCTGACTGAAGCCTTAAGGCTGGAGGCCTGTCCAGTTTGGTAAGGTGGGAAAGGGATTGGCCCTGGAGCCAGGACCTGGGTCTGATCCTATCTCCTCCCTGGCTCACCTTTGGTGAGATACTTCTTCTGCCTGGGCCTCAGTTTCCACATCTGTAAAATTGCATTAGATGTCCTCTGAGATCCTTTCCAAATCTATGACGGGGGGGGGGGGCAACGACAAAAAAACTGACTGAAATGTTGCAAGGGTGACCCCTAGCAGTCCTTCCAGAAAAATCAACCCAGCACTGGTTCTATGCCTCTGAAGGACCCTGGGAGGCCCTGGGAAGGTGGGCCTCTCCCAAGAGAAAGGAGAAGGTGTCTTTAACTCTGGGGACTCTGGAGAATTCTTTGTTTCTTGCACTTTCTATGCAGCCAGGTGGTACTGAAGGTCAGACTTGGAGTCAACAAGACACGAATGCAAATCCAGCTTCAGATCTTTGTTGAGGCGGTCATTTTGCAGTGGGGTCTGACTCTTCATGACCCTATTTGGGGGGTTTTCTTGGCAGAGATACTGGAGGGGTTTGCCATTTCCTTCTCTAGCTCATTTTACAGATGAGGAAACTGAGGCAAACAGGGCAAAGTGACTTACCCAGGGTCACCCAGCTAGTGTCTGAGTCCAGATTTGAACTCAGGAAAACTCATGTTCCTGACCCCATGCTGGGCACTCTATCCAGTGCGCCACCAGGCTGCCCCTGGTTTTAAGCCTTACCTGCTTAAAAGGTTATTAAAAAGCTTGCTCTCCAAGGATTCTGGACACCTTGTACTTTAGCTTCAGATCTGTTGCATCTTGACAGGAGGGGGAGCCAGAGAGCCAGGTGAGATCCCCTGAGTGGGAAGCCAGGCTGCCACAGGGGAGCAGATGTGACCTTGGCTTTCCCTGTCTCTCTGTCTGTGTGTGTATCCCAGGCGAGACCCTGGTGTCCGGGCTGTGCACCCCGAACGGCTGGCCAATGCGGAGTCCAGCTGTAGCTAGGAGACCACCCTTGGGAGACCTTCCTGCCCTCCTTTCTTAGGTGACCTAGGCTAACCCCTGGCAGAATAACAACTGCTAATAATGACAATAATAATAATAACTGCTAATAATAACAAGGAGCTAATAAGACTCAATCCTTTTCTACTTGACCCCATGCCCCCTCCTCTCTCCATTGTCTCTCAGAAAGACAGCAAGATATCATGAAAAGAGAGCTGGGCTTAGATCCTGAGGACCTGGGCTCAGTCTGCCACTTAGTACCTGTGTGACTTGTAGGGAGGTTCGCTTCATCTCAGTTTCCTCATCTGTAAAACAAAGTCGATTGGACTAGATGACTTTGAAGATCCCATCAGCCTTTAGAAGGAAGCAAATTCTTGGTTGGGCGGATTCTCACGGTGGCTATGGATAGATAGGGGATAGAGTTTTGGCCATGGAGTCAGGAAGACCTGGGTTCAAATCTTGCCTCAGATACTTATTAGCTGTGTGACCCTGGGCAAGTCACTTCACCCTGTTTGCCTCAGTTTCCTCATCTGTAAAATGAGCGGGAGAAGGAACTGACCAACCAAGCCAGTGTCTTTGCCAAGAAAACCCAGACGGGGCCACGAGTCAGACACAACTTCTGTGGGTGTCTACTTTGAAAGCTTTCGGTTTTGTGTCACTTGGAGATAATGAGTGTTTTGCATGATAACTTCTGCTAAGAGCATTCTGAAAAAGATGTTTACAGAAAATGTAGTCGAGGGCTATTGTGGGCAGCAGCTGGGTTTATGATAGTGGTCCAGTTCCAGGACAGTTTCTTGGCTGAGGTCTCCAGGATTGGTAGATGTCTGCATTTGCAGTCTGAGGATCTGTCATCTGCCGGTCCCTGGAAGACAGGGAGCTTCCACTATGTCACTCTGGCCACCGGTCAGTCGAGGCTCACTAGCTGGTTGGTTTAATTTTTGCAGCCTTCTGTCGTGGGTAGCACAGCTTCTGATCATTCACTGCAGGCTCCTTATGCATAATCCATCTATCAGCCCCTCTCATTTCCATAAACAAATACACCTGGCTCAGTTTTGTCACCTAAACCTTCAAATTCCTGCCTTTTCTGTTGGCCCCTCCCTCCGACTGGAGAAGGTGGGGGAGGGTAGACCTCCTGGTGCTGAGCTCCTCCCTGATCTTCCATCTGAGGAGGGTACCCAGGGCTGCCATCTCATAATTTCCTACCCAGCTGCTCTCCTCTGGACTTGATCATGGCTCCCATACACGGTTCCCTACCCTCCCCCTTTCAGCCTCCCCTTTTACATTATGAGCTCCAGGAGAGATAGAGCTGCCCTCTACCTTTCTTTGTATCCCCAGTGTTTAGCACACAGTAGGCACTTAATAATTGCTTATTGACTAACTGAAGTGTTGAACTATTGCTGACCAAGCTTATGAGGGTGCTGCCTACAAAGGGCTTTTTGATTCCACTCCAGACTGTTAGCTGTTTCTCAGTCTCCTTTTAGAAGTAAAGTACTTTCAGTTATAATCAACACATTGGCCTTTACTTTTGCGTAGTGAGATCAGGACTGTTTCTTCTAAAAGTATTTCTAGAAAATTTTTACCTGTGTATCACGTGCACTGAGAAAGCCTAGCTTCCTCCTTCTTGGTGAGTAAGTGTGAATCATTCTTTAGCTGCCAGCGTCGTATTAATACTATATGGGTTTCTCCAAACTGTCGGTCCATTTTATACTTCCAAAAGCATACATTCAGACGGGCATTGCATAGCCATTAATCGCTCTAAACACATTCTACCCCTGGGTGTTGATTTCATAATGCCAGAGAATCTCTTGATGTGTCCAACAATAGCTTTACACTCAGCGTGTCTTGCCTGGAGGATCCTGAGGTATTTGTAATCACAGTCTTTGTCTGTCCCTCCAATTTTGCCCCTGGAGTCCAGCTGAAAGCTTTTGATCTCTAGCTTTCCTTGGACTGCATAAAGAATTTCACATTCCCCGTGGCCGGAAGACATTCTGGTATCACCTGAGAAAGATTCCCTGGGTGGTGGAGCCACTAGTGGCCTTTTCACTGGAGCCACATCGTTTCGTGTCACCTGTGAACAATAGCCATTTCTTACGTACTTGCTATGTGCTAGGGTCAGGGGGCACAAAGAAAGGCAAGAACACCCCCTGCCCTCACGGAGCATACATTCCAGTGGAGGAAACAACGGGCTAACTCCTATGTATAGACAAGATATAAGCAGAATAGATGGAGAGTAATCTCAGAAAATGGGCAGCTAGGGGGCGCTACAGTGCACAGAGAGCACAGCCTGGAACCAAGAAGACTCATCTTCATGAGTTTAAATCCAGCCTCAGACACTTCCTAGCTGTGTGACCAGTGGACAAGTCACTTCACCCTGTTTGCCTCAGTTTCCTCATCTGTAAAATGAGCTAGAGAAGGAAATGGCAAACCACTCCAGTATCTCTGCTAAGAAAACTCCAAATGGGGTCAAGAAGAGCCAGACATGACTGAACTGGAATCCCAGGGAAGGCACTACCCGGGGAGGGAGGGGAAGAGACCAAGGAGCAGAAGGTGAGACTTGAATTGAGTCTTGAAGACAGCCAAGAGGTGGAGGCGAACGGAACGGCCAAGCAATGGACAAGGTGCTTGTCTTACCCCTTGTAGTTGGAAGCTGTACTTGGCTCTCCTTCACAGGTTGTGGATTGAAAGGTACACAGGGCCACAATGGGCTTAGACTGTCTTCCTGAAGAACTATGCTCCCGAGTCAGAGGGTCTGGCTTCAAATCCCATCTCTAATACTTGCCTGTGTGATCTTGCGAAAGGCTCTGAACCTCCCTGGGTCTCAGTTTCCTCGCCTGTAAAGGAGGACGTTGTACAAAAGGACCTCTGTGGTCTCTTCCAGCGCCAAGCATACGCTCTCAGATCTATGTTGGTTGTTTGCGACATTACTGTGTTGGTGTCATGTTTTAGATAGAGAACAGTTTTCCATGTGGACATTAAATACTCTAGCACTGTCGCTGTGCTTGGGCCTGTTTTATCGACGCTGTGAGCTCCAGGCTGAGTCAAAGGCTTCTCCCTAATGAATCAAGGCAGCGGAAATATCACAGAGCGTTGGGGCAGCGTGTCCAATAACGACCAAAATCTATTATAAGCAGCTGTTTGCACCCCTAGGACGCTGGGGCAGCTCCTTTTTTTTTTTACTTCTCAGCCAACATGTTTTTTTCTTGAGCCAATTAGGGTCAAGTGACTTGCCCAGGGTCACACAGCTATTAAGCATCTGAGGTCATATCTGAACTCAGGCCTGCCTGTGCTCTATCCATTGTGCCATGTTTTGTAGTAAGTGTTTAAGTTTTTTTTTTTTAAGTGAGGCAATTGGGGTTAAGTGACTTGCCCATGGTCACAAGGCTAGGAAGTATTATGTGTCTGAGGCCAGACTTGAACTCAGGTCCTCCTCACTCCAGGGCTGGTACTCTATCCACTGTGCCACCTAGCTGTCTCTCCCCCCTTTTTTTTAAAAAAAAAATAATACAAGCTGCGAATGCTTTGAATAAGGTACAGCAACATGGAACTGGTCTGTTTTTGAAGGGACCAGCAGTGTTCTCACCTTTTGGGAGTAAGTACGAGATCTTTTTGTCAAGAAAAGAGATCAGACTTGTGTTGGAGTAGAAGCTGGGAAAGTGTTCTGCCAGTAATTCGTAAATCACTCTCCAGAGTTTGAGCCAGTAATTACGGCTCTTCCCTGACCCTACCATGTTCTCCTTTTGCAGAGAAGCTGGACGTGCCTGTTCCCTTGACAATGATTGTATCATTTATCCTGTTAGCAGGGTACACGTTTTCTGTGCCTTCTGCATTTTTATCATTTTGGGCTTCTTGCAACCCTCCAGTCAACCAGAAATGTTCAGCATCTTCCTCTGGGCTTTCTCACCTAATGTCTTTTCTCCTATGATAATAATAATAATAATAATAATAATAATAATAATAATAATAATAATAATAATAATAATAATAATAGCTTGCATTTCTCTCGCCCTCTAGAGTTTCTTTTTCAGTTGTGCCTGATTCTCCATAACCCAGTCTGGGGTTTTCTTGGCAAATACACTGGAGGGGTTTGCCATTTCTTTCTCCAGCTCGTTTGACAGATGAGGAAATCAAAGCAAACAGGGTGAAGTGACTTTCCCCGGGTCACACAGCTAGTGTCTGAGACCAGATTTGAACTCAACACAGTCTCAGATAAGTCTTCCTGATTGCAAGCCCAGTGCTTTACCCATTTCGCCAACTAGCTGCCCAAAGCACTTTCAAATACTATCTCACCAGATCCTCACAACCACCTTGAGAAGTAGGTACTATTATACCCATTTTACAGATGGGGAAACTGAGGTATACCAAGGTTTCAGTGCTTTACCCAGGGTCACACAGCTTATAAGTGTCTGGTGTTGGATTTGAACTCGGGTCTTCCCAACTCCGGCTTCAGGGCTCTATCCACTACCCCACCAGATGCCTTCCCAAGCCACTGGAGAAAAATTTCTGGCCGATCTTGATTTTTCACTGCTTCTACTCCCTTGTTCAGTTTGCTTTCAATTGCTAATTAAAAGAATCTAGAATTTCTTGCATGCTTTCGTTTTCTTGAGTTTCATTCCCCTATACAATTGAATGATAGGGCATTGAAGTTTTCTACTGTGCACCCCCGCACGCACTGAGCAGCTTTAGTAAGCATCCACTGTGTGCTACGCCCGGCTAACAAGCCAGAGTCCCACCTACACGCCCTACACTTAATCCTCTCGTTCCTCTCCGCCAGGGTTTTCCTTGGCTTTTGCTCCCTGGCGTGGTTCGAGCTTCCTGCCATGCTGCCGTTTGACACCTGCCCTTAGGAGTTTTCCTCGACAGCTCTGCAGTTCATTCTTCCCACTTCACCATGGTAACTTAGGCAGAGCCTACATTGCTGTGCAAGTCCTGAAGTGTTCTTACGCGTCCCGTCCAATATCCTGGGAGCCTGGGTTTGGTTGGCAGGTCCCAGCTGCTTTCCATTTCTCTGCTCATTGGAATCCTGCCACCAGCTTCAAAAAAGGCTTTGCAGAATCCCAGGCTCCGCACGCCTGCTTCCTTTTCAAAAGCATTCGACACATCGGAACTGTTTTTTAAATGTTTTGTTTTCAGGTAACATTTCTGGAGTTTGCCTGAAGTGAAGATTTTCAGTAACTGGGCGTCTTCCCCCATTCTCTCCTCATCTTTCAGAAGCCCAGCCTCTTTTTTTGTGTAATCTAGGCTTGGGGATGAAATGACTTCTTAGCATTGTCCTGTTCTGATTGGCAATATGGCAATGTTGCCCACTTAGGAACACAGGTATGGTTGATGAAAGGCAAGGCAAAGATATTGCCTCTAACTAGTGCGAGCTGTCTTCCCATTCTGCTATGATACAATATTGGCCATAGTAGCTAATATTTTTATAGTGATATAATAAGACCTTTACAAACATTACCTCACTTGATCTTCACAAACAGCCTTGGGAGGTAGGTGCTATTATCAGCCCCATTTTACAGATGAGGAAACTGGTGGTGCAGTGATTCATCTTCACAAGTTTGAATCCTGCCTCAGACACTAGCTATGTGACCCTGGACAAGTCATGTAGCCCAGTTGGCCTCAATTTCCTCATCTGGCAAATGAGCTAGAGAAAGAAAGGGCAAACCACTCCCATACTGACTGTTCAGTGCCTGAAGGTGCTGTCACTGTCCAGTCCTCTTCTTTCAAGCTAGCCTTCCTAACTGAGGAGGGGGCCAGCCCGTCCATTTCTGTGGAGTGTTCTCACCACCTTGACAGAGCTCACCTAATCAGTGGCATTGCCCAAACCCAGTTTTCCAGAATTCTAGAGCTTCTGCCAGGTCTTGACAGACAGCTTAATGACTTCAGGAAGGAGTGTATTTATAAATGTTTACCAACCAGCTCCCCATGGGGACTGGGAAATATATGCATGATATACGTTTAAATTTAATCTGAATACTTAATGTTTGCCCCATCACTTTGTTAAATCTAGCTGGTCAGCCAAACAGTAAACCGAGCTCTGATTATAGCCTTTGAGATTTCTGAGGTATAAATGTTTACGCTGAAAATTTTACAATTGGCCTTTAGGAGCCAAGTGGGTCCCAGTAGGCTCCACCACACTCTTGCTTTTAGGACACATAAGGTCCTTGCTGTCCATGCCCTGACTGGAGTTCTCCTACCTTGCTACTGTCTCATCCCCTGCCCCACCACGACACAGACATTGGGTTGGACTTTGAGAGAGCTATTATTATTATCATCACTGTTTTTCTTAGCTTTGTGGAAAGCTTGTTAGACCAGCTGGGTGGCTCACATCCTAGACTTGGACTCAGGAAGACCTGAGTTCAAATCCTGCCTCAGACACTAGCTGTGTGACTCTGGACAAGTCACTAACTTCTGCCTCAGTTTCCTCAACTGTAAAATGAAGATAAGGGTTGTTGTGAGTCTCAAATGAGATATCTGTGACACATTTAGCACGATGCCTAGCACATAGTATGAGCTATATAAATGTTAGCTGTTATCATCATCATTATTGTTATTGTCATTATATGCTCAGACACCCAGGAGAATCTGCAGGCTTAGGAGTTGAGAGGTAAGGGGCTGGGGCACAGTCAGTTTACTATCTCCAAGTCCTTAGCCCTTGACCTTCCCCTGTGCACCTCATTCAACATTTTATTTACACTCTCTAAGGCTGAGGCACTAGTCCACTGCTCCTTTGTGTGAACCTTATCTGTGTTTATGCTCATCCCTCTCCCAGACTGTGAGGGCAGGGCTTGGGCCTAATCTCATCTTCTCTCTCTCCCAGAGCCCAGCCCAGGACTCCGCATACAGTGGGTGGTTAATAAAGGTTAACTGAATGAATGGAATGAACAGACGATGGAAATAATTTACTGCTCTTTCCCCCTAGACTTTTACCTTCTGTTTCTGTCTCTGTTTGGTCTTGTCTTCTGTGGGTTTGGTTTGCGGTCCTGACTTCAAAACAGAAAGAAGAGATTGGGAAATCCCAGGGAGCTTGTGGGCCCCAGTCCCCCTGGGAAGCTGAGTCAGGGAGGAATGTTGCAATATTGCCCAGATATGAGGCAAGCCCCAGCCTCTGCAATGGAAAGAGGAAGCAGCAGGCTTGAAAGTGTGTGAGAAGTAATCATCCCATCCAGTCCAACCTCACCAGCATTAATTGAGCACCTACTGTGTGCTGGGCTCTGTGCCAGGCACCAGCAAGCAATGCCAGGACAAAAGGGAAACAGACTGGAATCCTAGATTGTGGAGCTGGAATGGGGCATTCTGCTGAAGAGTTCGAACATATAAATACAAATGAACTTCAGGAGAAAGAGAGCCCTACCACATAGGGGTGGTAGGAAAGGCTTCCTGTAGGAGGCGGCCCCTGAGTGAGCATTGCAGGAAGCCAGGGATTCTAGGAGGCAGAGAGGCGCCTTGCAGGTGTGGGGCAAAAGTACAGAGATGGTAATCAATCAATCAATCGATGGATCTACAAGCATTGTTTAAAGCACCTACTATGTGCCAGGCTCTGTGCAAAACAACACTTCAAACCCACATGGAGGCAGGTAAGTGGCCCAATGGATGGAGTGCATAACCTGAAGTGAGGAAGACCTGAATTCAAATCACCCTTCAGACACTTAGTAGTCATGTGACCCTGGATAAATCATTTCACCTCTCCTAGCCTCTATTTCCTCCTCTGTAAAATGGGCATACTAATAGCACTTACCTCCCAGGTTGTAAGGATCAAATTCATATATATATATATACATATATATATATATATGGATGTATATATATATATATATATATATATGGATGTATATATATATATATAGACACACACACACACATATACACACAGATACAAATGTATACAGATATACATATATGTGCAAATTATATATATGCATACATATCTACATTGCAAACCTTAAAATGCTATGTCCATGCTATCTATTATTATTCTGAAGAGGGAGACAAAGACATATATATATATTTACATCAAGAACAAATGTAAAGGGAACATACAAGGTGACTTGGGAGTTGAGGGAGGAGGGATCAGGGAAGGCTTCCTGGAGGAGGAGGAAGTGCTTGAGCTGTGTCTCCAAGGGAAAGAGGCTGAGGTGAGGAGGGAGGCCATTTCAGGTGACCCAGATCCTCCTGACCTTTCCCCCAGGTGGACCCTGCTTTCTCAGGCTGAGGTCCCCGAAGGGCAGCTTGCCACTTCTCCCCCAGGCTTAAACCCAGAGCTGGCTCCAAATGGAAGGCTCATTCAACTACTTTTTATTAACGACTGAATGACCTACCAGTCTCCTCTGGTTCCCACTCTGACCTCAGAGTGCTTGATCAGGGCCAGCCTATTAGGGAGCCTTCGTAAGAGTCTGAGTTTGGGAGGGTGAGGATCTTTACCAGGCTTAAGGCCGGGCGAGTGGAGAGAAGAGAACAGATGTGGAACCCAGTGTGGTGCAGTTTGGAGAAATGAGATGAGTGTGAGAGAGGAGTGGAAGAAGACCCCAAGGTTGGGGCCCGGAAGGCTGAGGGGATGGTGGAGCCTCCATAATAACCCAGCACTTAGGGGGAAGGAAGAGTTTGGAGAGAAAGAGAATGAGTAAGTTCTGCTTTGGGCATGTGGAGTTTGCGATGCCTGTGGGACTGGACTTCACTTCCAGGTGTATGAAAAGAGGTGAGATTGGAGGTCTGGAGAGAAATTAGGGCTGGATTTGTAGATCGTGAGTCATAGACATGGTAATTTAACCCCTGGGAGCTGAGGAGATCACCCCGTGAGATAAAGCTGACGGAGAAGAGAGGGGAGGACAGAGCTTTGGGAGGGGGCGCCCAAGGTTAGTGAGAGTGACATAGATGAATCAGCAAAGGAGACAGAGAAGGAGCTGTCAGACAGGTAAGACAAGAACCAGGAGAGAGAGGGGGGTGTCCCGAAAACCTAGAGAGGAGAGAGTGGTCCACAGTGGAATAAGGAATGGGACAAACCTGTCAGATTTGGCCGTTAAAAGCCCAAGGTGCAGAAAGAATGAGGCACATTTTTGAACGAGGAAAATGGGTGGGTTTATTTTTAAATTTTATTTTATTTGTAACTAGGATTTTATTTTTTAACTTGGAAGGGATTTGAGGGGGAAAAGGAGGAACTAGAGAGAGTGCTGTCAAGAAAAGAAAGAAAAGATAGTCCGGGAAACATTATTTTAAAAACCGCACAGAAGAAACAGAAGAAAGTCTGGAAGGAAACCAAGAGAAGCAGGACAGCTTTGAAAGTGACATGTTGATTGACTAGAAGTGCTTTACAAAAGCCAGTTTAGTATAGTTAGGTGGCTAGTCAATAAACATTAACCATACCACCTTTACAATGTGCCAGGTGCTGTATACAAGGGGATTTGTGGCTTCAGATAGCATCCTCTTTTTCTTTTCTACTTTATGTATGAGAATATTCAGCTGTGGAGGGATTCATTAACTACATATTTAAAAGAAAAATGAATCTTCTAAAAGCAAATGTTGAAAACTAGAAATAAATTAATTTTTAAAAATTTAAAAATGTAAAAAAGGAAAGGAATGAAAAAAAAAAAAGAAAAAAGGACATGAGGATTTACATGCCCATAAGACCAACACGGCAATCCAAAAAGCCAGCATGACCTTGAACTATAAATAATCAGTTGACATTTATACCAAACTTTTTTTGAAAAAAAAATTATTTTAAACTTAAACACCAAAAAAAAGTATTTTTGTACACATTCTGTTAGTTGTTTTCAGTCTTATCCTACTCTCCTTGACCCCATTTGGGGTTTTCTTGGCAAAGATACTGGATTAATTTGCCATTTCCTTCTCCAGCTCATTTGCCAGATGAGGAAATTGAGCCCAGCAGGGTTAAGTGACTTGGCCAGGGTCACACAGCTAGTAAGTGTCTGATTTAAACTGTGGAAGATGTGTCTTCCTGACTCCAGGTCCAGCACTCTAGCCACTGTCACCTTGCTGCCCTTTCATACACATACCAGAACAGGAAAAGAGAATTACATATGGAGTCATGATTCTCCATTTCATATCACCTGTTTTATTTTTTTAAAGTATGTAATAAATTTGACATGCTACTTTGAAAACTGTCCTGCTTGTCTGTGCTTCCTTCCATCACAACTTGCTTTTGTTCTTCTCATCGGTACATTTTAAAAATGTTTTGATGGTCCTCTGTTTTTTTTTTATCATCTCCACTGTTCACTTTCCTTCCCCTTCATCCCTCCTAACCCAACCTCCAAATTAAAAGCTGAGAAAAAGAAAGAAGACAAAAAACCCTTGCAACAAATAAGTAGAGTCAACCAAATGGATCATGGCCATGGCCGTGTCTAAGTGTGGGTGTCTCATTCTGTATCTTGAGTCCTATCCCCTGGGACAGATCATACTTCAGGACTGTTCCTCTGGGGACACAGTTGGTCATTTCAGTGATCAGAGTACTGAAGTCTTTCAAAGTTATTTTCTTTACTGTGGCAGTGTCCTCATACAAACTTTTCTCCTAGTTTTTCTCACTTCACCCCATATCAGTTAACACTACCCAAGTTTATCTGATATTATCTCTTTCATCATTTCCCATGGCACAATAATAGTCTATTGCATTCCTATACCACGAGTTGTTCAGTCTTTTCCCAATTGTCTAAGAGCTAGTCTAAAACATCCCTTTAGATTCTAGCCTCTCTTCTCCCATCTGTACTCCCCTTTCAGTCCTCATTCAGGATTAGGAAGTTTGTGTGTGTATATGTGTGTGTGTTCAACCCTCTTTTGTCCATTTCAGACAAAAGTGAAGTTCATATAACACCCATTCCCTCACCTCTATGTCTTCTCACATACCCCAATTATGAGAAATATCAGGTTCCACTCTCTTCTTCCTCTTTTCTACATTAGTGCATTCCTTTACTTCCCTTTCCCCTCTTCAGACCCTCAGAACAAGACCGGCCCATGCTCAGGACCTCTTTCTTGTTCAACATTCTTATATTCTAAAAACATTCAGGTTCTGGAGAGACCCATGTTTCTTCTGTTTCCGTTAGATTTTTATCACTATAATCATCATACAACCCTTTCTAAATGCTCAAAGACATTTGCCTTTCTAGGTTTCTTCAGATTCTTGGGTTGGTATTTCAAAGTTCCTACTCAGCCTGTTCCTTTAAATAGAAATTTTTAGAAATCTTCTCCTCCATTTCCCCCTGTTGGTTGATACTCAGCTTTGCAGGAAAAGTTATCGTTGTTTGTAAGCATGTGTCTTTTGCCTTTTGGAATACTGTATTCCAAGATTTCCTCTCTTTTCCGATAGAAGTTTCCAGGTTTTATGTGATGTTGACTGTAGTTCCATGGTCTTGAATTATTTCCTTCTGGATTCTTGTAGTATTTGTTCTTTGCGTTGGGAGCCTGGATTTTGGCTCTGACATTCTGGGGACATTTCCTTTCATGGCTTTTCTTTCAGGAGGTAATCAATGGATTCTTTCTAGTTTTACTTTTCTCTCTGGTTCTAAAAGATCTAAGTGGTTTTCATTTATGATTTCTTGAAATATAGTGTTCAGGCTTTTGTGTATGTGTGTGTGTGTGCATGGTTTTCAGGGAATCCCATGATTTTTTACATAATTTCTCTTTGACCTGTGTTCCAGGTCAGTTGTTTTAGATGTTCTATTTTTTTTAACCTTTTTTTAGCCTTTAAGCTTGTTTTAATATCTTTTACTATCTCATGATTTTTCTTGGTTCTTGTCTAATTTTCAAAGAGTCTGTTACTCAAATAAAGTTTACCACTTTCTCCCGTAAACTACTTATTCTTCTTCCAATTCTTTCTTCCAGATCGTTTCCTTCATTTTTAAAAGCTCTAACTTCATTTCTTCATGTAGTCCTTGTGGAAAATCCTCTTTCTTCCCTTTTGCATCTGTATGTGCAATTGTTAGAGTCACTCCCTCCTTCTTTGGGAGGATCTCTAGACCTACCATAATTTTTTTGTGTGTCTTTGGTTTACTCAACTCTCCAGTTCTAGTTCTAGTTCCTGAACTGGGGATTTGACTGAAGCCAGCTCTGGCACGCTGCTGGGGGACCATTGGTCTGAACCTCATGCACTGCCCTTGGTGGCTATATAGGTATATGCAAAATAGGTACAATAAATCCAAAGTAAATGTATAGGGGAGGCATTAGTCACTGGGAGAAACCAGGGAAGGTTTCATGTAGGAGATGGTATGTAAGTTGGGCCTTGAGGAAAACTAGGGATTCTAAGAGACAGAGATGAGGAGCAGATGCATTCTAGGCAAGGTGACCAGTCAGTAAAAAGGCACAAAGAGAGGAGATAGATGGAGGTGAAGATAAATGTGCAGAGGACAGGGTCATTGGATCAGAGCACAGAAAGAGGCATAAAGCGTTGGAACGAGGTAGGAAAGGGCCAGGCTGTAAAGAGCCTGAAAGGCCAGCTAGAGGGGTCCATATGCCATAGATACTGGCTTATAAATTTACTGAGTGGGAGGGTGGGGAGCAGCCTGGTCTGGCCTGTGCTTTAGAAAAATCACTTTGGGGACCTCTCTTCACTTCGGCAGACACATTAGAGGGAGGAGAGACTCCAAGCAGGGACATTCATTTGCAATAATAGTCCAGGAGAGAGGTGAGAAGGGCCGGAACTGGGAGGGGTTGGGGTGTGAGTGGACAGAAGGGGATGGATTCAGATGTGCCCCCTCTCCCTCCTACAAACTGCCAAGAGCCCCCATGGAGGCTATTTCCTGCCAGGCTCCATCAGCGGGGCTCATTCCCATATTTCACAGATGAAGGCGCCGAGCCTCAGAGAGGGCAGGAGACCTGCTGGCCGGTGGCAGAGCCAGAGTGTGGACCCAGATCTGCCAACTGCCCAGTCCTGGCTCTCTCTCCTACCCGGCATGACCTCCTCATCTCCAGCACATATTTACCCTCAGGATGTACAACTCATTTTCCTGTTTTCCTTCTAAGCCTCATTTAAAAAAAAGAAAAAACAACTGTCTGCTGGCATGATTCTTGAAGTCATAATAGCAAGCGAGTCTCTGGCCTTTTAATGTTTCAGAGCGCTTGACGATTATCTGGCTCCACCCTCACAACAACCCTGACAGGTAGGTGCCATACGTCCCTCCTCCACGGGGTCCCACAGCTAAAAAGTACCCAAGGTAGGATCTGAACACGGGCCTTCCTGACTCTGAGCCGGCAATGTATCCCGAGTCATACGGACGGTTTGTGACAAATAGAAGAGTTTCTGATCATGGCCAGCAAGCCGCGAAGCTTCTTCAAGAACAGGCCACACCAGACTAGCTTCATTCTCTTCCTTGACAAGCTCATTGGCCTTGCAGACCTGGGAAAGGCCAACAAGGAGCCCTATCTGATGGCAGCAGGGCATTGGATAGCATCTCCTGTGTCCTCCTCCGGGACAGGAGGATAGCACGGCTAGATGGGTGTGGAATGGGTGGAAAGCACAGCCTGCAGAATGCTGGCAAAGGCATCGGGGGCAGCCTAGAAGGAGGTCTTTGGGTCCCAGCCATTTTCCACATTTTCCTGAATGACTTGAACAAAGGAATGTGCAGTCTATTAAGTGGCACGTTCCGCCCTTTCTCTGCTAAACTCTTTATCCTCCCCGGCCTTTGACATATCCTCTGCACAAAGGAGACATCGGATGCACACGTGTGTTGGCTGGAATCAAAGGCGCATATGTCATGCTGATCAAATGCAGATGACCCAAAGCCTAGAGTGATAGCTAACATGCTGGGTGCTGGATGTCAGAACGGGGATACAAAAAGAGCTCTGCAAGGTAGAAGGGTGTGCCACATCTAATTACATGAAATTTTTAAAAGCCTCACTGTAGGTGGTGCAGTGGAAAAAGCACAGAGGACCTGAGTTCAAATCCAGCTGTGTGACCCTCTGCTAAAGGCTTTTATAACTATTATCTCATCTGATTCTCACAACCATGCTGGGAATATTATACCAATTTTACAGTTGAGGAAACTGAGGCAAACAAGTTAAGTGACTTGCCCAGCGTCACACAGCTAGTAAATGTCTGAGGCTAAATTGGAATTCGGTTTTCTTGATCACAGCTAATTACCACATAATAGAGACTGATGGCTTCATGTTGCATTGGCTGATGGGAGCTGTCCCAGGAGGTATGCTGAGAATTACCATTCCTAGTTCTGGTTGATAATGTGGGAACATTGGGGTCTGTCACTTTGAGATAAGGAAGAGTCCCTTTATAGATTGAAGAGCCCAAAAAACTGGTAAAGTAGTTGGGTGTGTAGAAAGGGAATGACCATCCCATCGGCCTCTCTCTTCCTTTTCAGCTATGAATTGGGTCGAAGCTATCTCTAGCTTCTTTGTAAGAGCCTGGTGGGAGAGGGGAGAAGGGCAGCTACACTCATTCCCCCCCCACCCCTTTTTCACTCACCCTTGCCCTCTCTGCGGCCGTGGCTTCTAAAACACATCCTGCCTAGGTTAAGTGGAGCCTGGGTGCGGGTGACCTCTCTTGTGTTTATACTTTACTCATCTCAGATGGATGAGTCTAGGCTTGAAAGTGGCCCCATGAGTTGGGGAGGTCCTGGGTTCAAGGAGGAGCTAATGGGCAGCTGCAGAGGAGTCTGGCTGACTATGCCAGCTCTCTTGGAGAAGACAGCTCCCAACAGAAAGATGGGCTCAAGTCTGAATTTTCCTTTTTGCCCTCAGACAGGTATGGGAGTTGTTGGGCTGAGGAGCCTCCCTGAAAGATGCTTTCAGCACCAATTTGGCTTAAACACCCAGCAGATCATAACAGTAGTTCCAAATTGTTACTAAATCCCGTTCAATTAGTTTTGCTCAATGTGTGCTGAGTCTTTTATTTTTAGCATTTCTTTTGTGTATAGGAATAAATTATCTGTGCTGTACCTGATTCACAAGGTACACTGAGGACTTTTCATTTTCCCCAAGCATGAGTCACACCATAATCTGTAAGAAAAATCTCCCCCAGGGCACCAGTTTGGAAGAAATAATGACCCAAAAGTGTGTGGGAACAGGGAGCCTGCCCTCCTTTTCTTTTCCTTTCTTTTTAGGCAATTGGGGTCAAGTGACTTGCCTGGGGTTAAGTGACTTGCCCAGGGTCACGCAGCTAATAAGTGTCAAGTGTTTGGTCTGAGGCTGGATTTCAACTAGGGTTCTCCTAACTTCAGGGCTAGTGCTCTATCCACTGCACCACCTAGCTGAACTTCCCCCTTTTCATTAGAACCCAAGATCCACCTCATGCTTGGGTGGGGAATGGGCACAGAACCCCAGCCCTTGTAGGCCTGATAGCAATGCCTCAAGATTAGATAGACATAGGTAATCTTTATCTGTTTATTGATCTCTATATGTGGAAATGTTCCTATTTATTGATGTACATCAAGTTCATAATTAAAAAAAAGAGAGAGTGTGATGATTGATGGTGATGATAGAGTCAACTGAAGGAGCTGAGGATATTTGTCCGAAATAAAGGAAGCTTTGGGGTTGGGGAGGGGGAACACCAGAAATATTTCCCAGTAGCTGAAGGGCTGTCCTGAAGGAAAGGGACCAGACTTACTTTGTTTGGTTCCATGGGATAGAACTAGATGAAACAGGGAAGGGAAGAGTTTCCGGGAAACAACGTTTTATTCTATTTAGGGGATAATTGTCTAATAATTAGTACTGCCCTAAGGTGGCCAGGTAACTTGATAAAGGAGCCAAAGGGACTGCTCACATAAATCTGCCAAGTCAGACCCCATGGAGAGTCAGGGGCAACCTGGGAAGCAGTCATTCACCAGGGAGAATATTCAAGAAGATACCCATGATCTCAAATACCTGCATACAAATGCACAAAGGCTGGGCAGTTAACAAGGTGACCCGTAGATGTTAAAGTAGGAGGCAAATTCCATTTCCCAGATATCACTGACACTTGGTGGAATGGGACCCAACTGGAATTTTCCAATAAAACAGAATAGAGAAAAGGGGCAATAGAGTAGCATTTTACATTCAGAAAAGCTTGAGATTATTTCATTCTCTTTCTGCATCTCCAGCACTTAGTATAGTAGCTGGCATAGAGCAGGCATTTAATAAAGGCTTGTTGATTAATTGATGGTTTGTATTTGTATGAGGAAATTCAGGAAGAAGGGAGGAGAGGCACAATGGAAAGCCTTAGAGAGAAGATCAAGGGAGAGAGACGTAGATTTTCCTGGGAATTTAAGGCAAGTCATGGAAAGAAGCAGACAAGGAGTTTGGGAAATTGATCATCAAGCTGGTATGGGAGGCATGGTAGTGGCGGTGCATCCACTTATCCAGAGCACAGATATTCAGTGTACTATGGGTAAGACGGGCAACTGCTGAAGATATAAAAAAAAAGATTAATGATTTCTAACTTGAAGGAGCTTATATCCAATAAAGGTGGCACAATATATATGTGGATAAATAAAAGCAATCGGCACCGAGGTGATGCCACAGTGGATAGAGAGCCAGGCCTGGAGTCAAGAAGAACTGAGTTCAAATACAGCCTCAGACGCTTACTAGCTGTGTGATGCTGGGCAAGTCACTTAACCCTATTTGTCTCAGTTTTCTCTCATCTGTCAAATGAGCTGGAGAAAGAAATGGCAACCCACTCCAGTATCTTTTCGAAGAAAACCCTAAATGGGGTCATGAAGAGTTGGACAGGACTGAAAAATGACTGAACAACAAAATACAAAGTTGCTTAGCGAATTCTCCACTTTTCCCTGGCACCCTCAGGGCACAATCTGTTGATTTTTTTCTCACCTCTAACAGGTGTGAGGGAGCCAGCTCAAACAGCCTGGGGAGAGTTGACTGTCAGATTTTCAGTGTGAGTGTTCACACCTCTGAAATGGGTAAAAGCTACAAATCTGAGCTTGATTTATTCTGTTGCTTGTCTAGACTGAAGAAAGTGCTAAAATGCAGATTAAACTTAAATGTGTGTGTTCTTACTTTTTTTTTTTTTGGAAAGCCAGTTATTAGACATTTTCCAGAACATCCCTGCTCGAACAGGACCCGCTCACCCATCCTGGAGTGACCACAAGTGACATCTCATATACCCCTGCCTTCCACCTCTGTCACCTTTGGGTGGCTGACGTCCAAAGCACCCAGTCATCATTCATGCCACACCCATTTATTAAGTGCCTATTATATGAATCAGGCAGGCTCCCCCAGAGAGAAGAGGGGGAATATGTAGGTAAAGGCAGCCAGAGGGGCTGAGGGACATCCCTGAGTGTAATCCCTTTATGCAAAGAAATCCTTCCAGTCTCTGTTCTTAGCCTTATCTGACCTCCTAAAGGTAGGAGCATTTCAGTGAGGCTCCAGCTCCCTCCATCTCTCTCAATATAGAACTGCAAAGCCCCTAAGATCTGTGGGCCACCCAGTGGTCAGCCTATTAATGTCTTCGAGGAACCGACTTCTGGGAGTAATTAGTGGGCACGCTCATTTCCGTAGGGCCAGAAAAAGGCAGTGAGCCAGTAAGTAAGGTGGGATCAAAGACCACATTTTCTTGTATCCTTTCTGTCCAAATGGTTTGCCTATTTTGTAATAAACCCTGAAGGTACCTTGACACTCATGTGGCTGTTTCTCCATTCCCAACTGAGATACTGAGGCACAAAACAAGTGGGTGAGGACGACCTGTTGTCTGGGTTAGGAAATCAGCTGTGATGGACAGCCTTTTGAGTTAGTCCATCAATACACATAGCTTGGGCAGTCAATCAGCTGGGTCCAGAATCCAATAGGAGGAGGAGATAGGGTGTTTGGGGACAATCATACAGCACTTTCAAAGGTTGCGAGCTCTTCTGTTTGCTATATGATGGGAAATCACAGGCTACCGTGATCTCTAGATCCAGGAGTCCCAAAGGACAATGGAAACATGTATGAGGAGCATAGGCAGACTTAGCCTTAGACATGCAGAATGACAAAACATATAATTAATGATAATGATGTTAAAATGAACAAAGTCAATGAATAATAAACAGGTTAAAAACATACAGAATAATTTAGAAACAAATCAGCTTTACTTCATTAAGAAACACTAAAGGCTAACAGCCAATATACATCGCTGTAGCTAGAAGCGATTTGTCTCTAGACAGAGCTAAGATCTAGGAGTGGAATTAAAGGGCCCTTTAGGGCAAAATCCACATGAACTCAGACAACACATGTCAACAGAGAAGCATCAGTGGTTGAGTCGTGGTAATTAGTTTATAGAAATAGAAGGTTTAATGAAGGCTTTTCAGTATAAGGTCATTGCCACCAGCAGTTAAAGAAAGATTATCCTTAAAGAGTCCAGATTTACTAATTGATGCAGATTATACAATTAAGTGATGGAAACTGTGGAACACATAACTTCAGGTTGGAAACCTAATTATAACCCAGAAGTTCACTGTCATTTATAAATTAGGAGCTGACAAATGCCTGCACTACAAATATGATCCCCAAAGAAGCCTGGAGGACTCAGCAAGTAAACTGCACCACACAGGGGGCATCACTTCAGGCAAAATTGTTGCCCACAATTTCACCAGCATAACATCGATTCGCAAAGATTTACGAATAAGGTTTCTGGCAGATGTCCTACCGAACGCTCATAATCTCCAAGCTATGCAGACTGAGCAAGCTTTTGAAATATAGAGACCTAGAAGAAGAAATTAAAACCATAAGGAACAGATCTAAATACATCTCATCCAGGGGTATGCTGGAAGCAGTTCAATCAAACCTGGTCTTGAAAGCTGGTTGTTAAATTTTCAGTTTGAGCATTTATACCTCAGAAACCAGTAAACACTACAAATCAGAGTTCAATTTATTGATTTTTAGACTTTAGACAGCATTGGAGAAAATATTAATGCTGATCCAATTTAAATATGTATTTTGTATACACAGTTTTTGAGAGCTGATTGTTAAACATTTGCCACTGATGTCATTACCACTGTAGTTGTTGTGAGGATGCTTTTATAAGATCATAGATTCAGAGCCAGTCCCCCTCACTTTATACAGGAGGAAACTGAAGTCCAAAGAGAGGTAAAGTGTGAGATCTTTGCCCAAGGCCACACAGGTATTAAGTATCAAAGGGCAGGATTTGAACACAGGTCCGACTCCAGAGTAGAGGCTCTTTCCACTGTCCTAGTTCTCCTTGCCTTTTAGTGGGTCAACAGAAGATGGGCTTACTTCCCAACACTCTTATCTGTGCAATAGATGTTGGTACATTAACTATACAAGAAGGAGAACAGGGAATCAACTGGACCTGAACCCATTTTTATCTGAAGCCCATCAAAAAAAGGGGAGACAGTGGATAGAGCGCTGGTCCTGGAGTCAGGAGGCCCTGAGTTCAAATCTGATCTCAGACCAGACGCTTGACACTTACTACCTGTGTGACCCTAGGCAAGCCTTAGACTTCACCCCCAATTGCCTCACAAAAAAAAAAAAGAAAGAAAAAGGAAAGGGAAGGGGAATGAAATATTGACAATAATAACAGTGATAAGGAACATTTATCTAGCACTTCAAAGCCTTTAATCAGATACCTTGCTGGAGTCTCATGGCACTCCATGAGGTAGGTGCTGCAGAAAGCACCATGATTCCCATTTTACAGATGAGAAACTGAGGCTTGGGTGGTTGAGATTCACCCAGAATCACACAGCTGGTAGGATTTTAGCTCAGATCTTCCTGATGCCAAGTTTAGGGCTCGACCTACATGTAGCAGAAATGAGGGATGACATACCTAGTTCAAATAATCTTGCTTCATGTACCCATAGAATATTAAAACACTCCAAAGAAGGCTTCTAAGGCATGAGACAGACTCCCAGTGGAGGATTTGGGGAAAGAAATAGATGAGATTTGGGCTTTGTGAGGAGGAAGGATGGAAAGGCTTTTTTTGATGCCATTAGAGGGAGTAACCACCCTGTCAGGGTCGCAGAGCCACAGATAATCCAAGGGACAAACAGTCGAAGGATAAAGGTGGCCACTGGAAAGGAGCAGATTCCAAACCTTGTCTATCTGCTGGGGGGAGGGGGTAGGAGAAGGGGGAGGTCAGAGTAGAGAGTGGGATCTGGGCTATACCTTCCCAAAGTGTTAGTCTAGGGGCAACTTAATAGTGTTCAGGTCCATGCAGATCACTTCAAAGTGAGTTTACAGTTTATATCAGACAAGTTATTAACACAATCACAACAGCTCAGAACTGTGTCCCTCAGCGTTAGGACTATTGATGCTGTTTGGATAGAGTTTGGGCTCTCTGCCCTAATTTAAGCTTGGTATATTTGCAGCTAAGCCCTGGCTTCCTTCATCACCCCTTCCTCAGCATGGACCAAGTACATTGTACAAGCCTCCATGAACAGTCCCAGTTTTCTACATCCATGACACCAATTCAAGATAAGGAAGTGTGTATGCAGTGGGGGCTCGGGGGCTCCTCTATGCTAACTCCCAGTCTTACTGGCAGCCCAGGTTCCTTGAGGGTGGCTGCTAAGCCTGCCCTCTGTGCTCTAGGCATTCCACACAGAGATTGGGGAGGGCTAGTTTTTTGAGTACCATCCCTCATGAGCCCCCACAGGGTGCTTCCCTCTCTGATTATCTATTGATGTCAGCTAGCAAACCCGACACCTTTTAGAAATAGATATATGCTAAGGTGGTAGAGTAAGAACTGTTGGTATAAAATAACCCGGGCACACCCTCTCACAAGGTACGTACAGGAACAATGAGCTCACCTTAGAGCACACGATATGGCATACCCAGCTCCTCTGGAAGTCCTTTGGCTAGAAGGCCCTCTTTCCCTTTTGTGGGGCCCCATGAAATTCTCCTCGGGCACAACATAGCTTTGGAGAGTGTGTCTGCTTGGGGAGGGGTCCTTGCAGAGTTCTGAAGTATTTTCAGTGTATCGGTTTGTCCCTGCCTCCCGTGCCGATACTGTCTTCAGCTGTTCTGGGGACAGTGCAAGGACATTCACAATGTGAGGAGTTCATATCTTTCCAACTTTCAAAGTTCACAAGGCCCACCTCTGGCCAAGAGCTAGTAGGGGTGGGTGGGAAAGAAACACAGGCTCTCCTCCTCCCCTCTCCCTGAGCAGTTTCCTCTCAGAAGCTGGGTTCAAACTACTCTCTCCTTGAGGCTACTAGAAGCTCAAATACCCACAGGTTCCAGACAAGCGTGCAATTTTATACAAGACCCACAGGGCACGACCTAGTCTCCCCAGCCTACGGGCCAGTACGCTTCTCGTTCCATGTCCCCATTTCCTCCGCAAGCCTCCACTTCCTTTAAACTGATCAAGGACTTCTTGACCCTAATTTAAATACCTTTGATTGATTGATTTAATGGAGATTCCAGGCCCTCAGTAATTGCTGAGGTAGGGGTACAGAGCACCCCTTTTACAGGGATGAGAGTATGTAAAGAAAGAGTACGTATGACTTACTAGCCACACACGGGAAGAGGAAATGGAGGAAAGATTAAACTTTCAGAACTTGCCTTCATCTTTGAAAAGGGCTTACAACTGGCAGTTTTCATCCCAGTTCTTTGTTACAAGATGCCAGCAGCTAGTGTTTTCTCTTCCCCCTTCCCACCTCCCAATCTTTTTCTCCCTCTCTCCCCCTTTTCTTCCCCTTCCCCTTGGCTTACCTCCCAACTCTTCCGTCCCTCCCTCTCTCTCCCCCCAGCTCTCCCTCTGTCCCCTTCTCTCCCCCTCTCCCCCCCTCCTCCCCATTGGTCCTGTGTTGACACTTTCCTACAGCTCAAGGAGTAGAGTCCCCGGGGTGGGGTAGGGGTGGGGGTGGGGGCGGGGAGCTGAGGAATCCTCTTCCTCGCTGCGGTGGCTATTAAGCTAATGCAATCCCAGCTCCTTCCTTTCTGTTTATTCTCTTGTAGACTGAAAACAACTTTTTTCCTAACTCCCAGGTGTGACTCAAGTCTGCTTCTGCTGGGAGATCACAGGGTTCCAGATCTCTGTCATCTGTTGCTCTGAATCACAAATCCTGCCATGCCACTCTGTCCTCAAGCCTTTATTGCCTCGTTAAGGAAATCTCTCCCTGAGCAGCTGGCGATTGACTCAGGAATTCGGGAATTCAGGATTACCCAACGACATAACCCCCGCAAGAAAACATCCATTTCTCAGGATTTTTAGTCCCTGAACTGTGCTCAGAAAAGAAAACAAGAAGGAAGAAGGCAGCCAGGAAATCGGTTTGGAAAATTCGAGTCACAGGCTCACCTGGCCAGGTACGAGCCTCTGTCTGCCAGGTGCTTCCATGTTAAGTAACAATTATCGCTGCGAGGTGGTAGCTAGCTGCCCTCCGGTATAGAAGCTCAAGGGAAAGGAAATCCATGAAAAGGGTCCCAAGGGTGCATCATCTCACCTCATTCTTTTTTTTTTTTTAATGAGGCAATCAGGGTTAAGTGACTTACCCAGGTCACACAGCTAGCAAATCATCTCAATCTTAAAGACTACTCAGAGAGAAAGGCTACTCCCCACATCCTGAGCGTCAGTCAGCCAATCATCACCATGATCTAGCCCCAGTCAATTGGTCAGCCAGTCAACTAGCATTTATTAAGCACCTATTGTGTGCCAGGCACTGAGGATACAAAGACAGGTAAAAGACAGTCCCTGCCCTCACAGAGATTTCAGTCTAACTGGGGAGGCAACGTGTTAATGACTACAGACAAGATAAAGACAGGGTGAATCGGGGATGATCTCAGAAGGAAGGCACTAAGCAGAGGAGTTCCCTACGTCCTCTTGGGCAAAGGGCTAGAGGGCACGCGTGTCCAGGTGCACAGAAAGCTACCCTTTCCTTTTAACAGTGATCCACATCCTCTCCAAAACAGGTCCATGTCCTCCCTATAACCTCACCAGGAACATTCTTGAGCAAATGAGATAATGTATGGAAAGCGCTATAAAGGTCTGGTATTTTTGAGGCAGCTAGGTGGCGCTGTTGCCAGACTACTGGGAGCGGAGTCAGAAGACCTGAGTTCAAATACAGCCTCGGACATTTCCTGGCAGTGTGACCCTAGACAAGTCCCTTTCATTTTTGTCTACCTTAGTTTCCTTATCTGTGAAATGGGAGTAATAATAGCACTTCTGTCTAAGGGCTGTTGTGAAGATCAAAGGACATAATATTTGTGACGGGCTTAGCACCGTGTCTGCTGGAATATATTAGGTGCTTGACAAATGCTTACTTCCTTCTCCCTTCAATCTCCTCTTCAGTGACTGTGCAAAGATTTTTTTTTAATTTAAAATAATCAAATGTGACTTTTGTCTTTCATGACCCCTTCTTGGTTAAGATGTTTTCCCCCGGCTCTAGTTCTGAAAGGCATCTCCTCTTCCTTCTAAATCTTTTTTTATAGTGTGGCTTTTCATACTCAGGTTAAGTAGGCATTGTGAGTTCATTGTGATAAAGGGTGAGACTCCTCCTCACTCCCTCACTTCTCATTCCTCTTTTTGATACATTCACTCACCAACCTCTCTCACTCTGAGGTCCTTGTTCTCCAAATTTATCACCCAATCCAGGTCTTGGGGCTGTTATCTAGTGACCCCAGCACATTCTCCTTCCTCACTACTCAGAGGCTGGCTCTCTGGCCTTTTCTCTTTGCCATCTCCAGCCCTCATACCAGGGACTTCAACATACATGTCAATATCTCTTCACCAGGGCTGTGCTGGCAAGTGTTTAACCACCAGCTCTCTAGGCAAAAAAACCCAAAACAAACAAATCAAAAAAACCCTCAATCACATATGCCTGACACACTTTTAAGTTCAATTGGTGTTATTAACATATTCTCCATCACTTTTCAAAGTGCAATCCACAAAATAGTCAAGCATTTGCCAAAGTCTGAGTTGTAAATGCTCACATTAAAAATTCAATTTAATTATTAACATTTAGTATACTATATAGGCAACACAATATAGTATAAATTACTAACTAATTTAATAATTAAAATTGTAATACTTTTTCAGTGTTAATGCTCTCTGGGCAGCACACCACTGCCCTCAAAAACCCGAGTTTCCAGTTCCTCAGTCTTTTTATTTCCTATGATGTATTCTTCCGTTCCACCCTAGCCACATGCAGAGACAGTCACACCATTGCTCTTGCCATCACCCACAAGAGGACTTCCACGCTCATGACTTCTGAAATTCCTTTATCTGACTATCTAATGGGACAGATGTTGGGGCAACAATGATCTACAAAGAAGACAGAGATCATTTCAGAGGGAAGGCATAGCATTAAGGGGACTGGGAAAGACTTCTTGTAGAAGGGGAGACTTTCTTAGCTAGGACTTGAGAAGAAGTCAGGGAAGCCAGGAGTTGGAGATGAAGAGGAAGAACACACCAGGGGTGGGAACCGGTCAGTCAGGAGGGAGGGAGGGAGATGGAGTATCTCCTTGGAACCACAATAAGGAAGCCAGCATCACTGGATCACAGTGGAGACGCCAAGGAGGGCAGTCAGGTGTAAGAAGAGATAGCGTTTCTTGTCTCCATGCATCCTTTTTTCCCCTTTTTTAATTATATATTTCATTAGAAACTTAACATTGGATAGCAGTATAGTCAATTCAACTTGACAAATTTACATTTAAATTAATGTACAAGCATAAAATATCACAATTTTCAGTCACTCCATCTAACATATCATCAAGATTCTTTATCCATTTTCCATCATTCACTTTTCCTTTTATGTATTCTTTTTTTTTTGGGGGGGGTTAGGCAATGTGGTTAAGTGACTTGCGCAGGGTCACATAGCTAATAAGTGTTATGTGTCTGAGGCCAAATTTGAACTCAGGTCCTACCGAATCCAGGGCCAGTGCTCTATCCACTGGGCCACCAAGCTGCCTCCCTTTTATATATTCATGTCCAATGTGCATCATTTCATAAGAAAGGCAGCAGGGTTTCACCCACAGTGATCTGACTTTAACAGCAGAAAGTCCTGAGTTCAGGTCCTCCCTCTGACATACCATGGCAAGGTAATCCTTGTCTACTTGCATCCTGGATCCCCTTCTCTCCCATTTTTTCCAACAGATGGCTCCTTTTATCACCCCCACTTTCTCTCTATTCTTCATTCTTTCCCGATTTACTGCCTCTTTTATTGCCTCCAAAGATGCCTTTGTCTCCCTCCCATCCTTCAAAAAAAATCAAAAACAACCCTTACTTCATCTGACCACACCCAGCAGCTAGCATTCTCTATCTCTCCTCCCCCTCATGGCTAAACTTGAGAAAGTAAGGATTTAAAACCAGTGTCTCTAGTGCTAACTAATGAATCAACCAAAACCCAATCAGCCAGCATTTTTAAAGTGATTTATATGCCAACCTCTATGCTGGGTGCTGGAGGTATCTTTTCCTTTTCTTGTAATCAGTAACTGTAATTAAACAAAACAACCCCACACATTGACCCTACCTCTGGGAAGAGGTAGAAAACACTATTCCTCATGGGTCCTGTGGAATGAATTGGAAAGAATGAATCTAGAATGAATCCATCTGCTGTTCAAGGAACTAATCAGAGTTCCTAAGTCTTTCAGAGTTGTTTTTCTTTACAATGTTGCTGTCATGGTATGAATTGTTCTCCTGATTCTGCTCACTTCACTTTGCATCAGTTCCTACAAGTTCTAATCCCAGGCTTCTCTGAAATCATTCCGTTCATCATTTATGATGGTGTGACAATATCCCACTACATATTTTACTACAGTTTGTTCAGCCATTCCCCAGTTGAATCCGGCTGCCTTCTCAAGGCTGTTCTGGGCTTTGTATCTGTAATGCGGAGATGTGTGATCTATTAGCTTATGACTGAAAGCAAGTATCTGGGGCATAATTCTAGGTACCTACTTTTTCTAGATATCTATTAAATGCTAAATTTTTGCAACTTGCAACGATGTGTGACAGCTTCCATTACTTAATTGCATTATCTCCATCAATCAGTAAACCTGGGGTTCTTCTAGGTTAATATTTCTATAACTTCCGGTGGTAATGACCTGATACTGAGTTACCATCATAAAAGACAGACCCTTTGTTCCTTCCCGGTTCTTTGTTACAAGGAAAAGTGCTATTCTGAATATTTTTGTCTATGCAGGTACTTTTCATCTTTCTTTTAGCTCTTTGGAACATGAGCCAAGTAGGGGTAGCTCTGGGTCAAAAGGTACGTACAGGTTAACGATGTTGGGGGGAGGGTTGAACTGCATGAGCTGCACCAACTCGCAATTCCACTAACAAAGCATTACCTCGCTTTGTTATGCACTCCAGCATCTTTGCCAGTCTGATGGATGTGAGGGGGAAACTGAGTTTCAGTTGGTATTTCTCTCATTGTTAGTGATTTGGAACATTCTTTCTTCATACAGTTGTCGATAGCTTACTTTTCTTCTTTTGAGAGCTGACTATTGATATCTCTGACCTTTAGCTAATGGGGAATGGCCCTTGTTCCTATATATTTTCATCAGGTCCCTATATAGGTGGTCAATGGACAGAAAGCTGGTCCTGTGTGACCCTGGGCAAGTCAAAACCCTATTTGCCTTAGTTTCCTCATCTGTCAAATTAGCTGGAGAAGGAAATGGTAAAACACTCCAGGATCTCTGCCAAGAAAACCCCAAATGTCATCACAAAGAGCTGGACACAACTGAAAAAAAAAACCCACCATAAACTGAAAATACCTTGAGAATTCGACCTTTATCAAAGAAGTTGCTACAAAGATTTTGTTTCCCATTAACTGCTTCCCTTTTAATTTTACCTGCATTGATTTTTTTTTTTAGTCCAAAAGGGGGTTTCCATTTTATGTAATCAAAATTCTACTTATCCCCCAGGATCCTTGAAATCCTTTGGTCAAGAATTCTTCTCCTCCCCCATTGTTAATGAAAGGCACCTCTTCCAGGCTCCTATCTCAACAGTGTTATTACAGGGCAGTGCCCCACATTGTTATTCATCTTTAAAATCTAAATCAGCTGGGGAGTTCCCTGGGTGTCCATATCAACCTCTTTAGGAGAATTCAGTTTTTTCTCCTCATTGGAATTGTTTCTTGTTGAGGCTTTTAGAAGGCTGCTTTGCCGGGCAGAATTTTAGTGCACAGGAGCCTACCTGTCCTTTCTTGGGAGCCTTTGAAGTCTATTCTCCCAAAATGTTAGGTGCTGACTGTCCCCCGTTTTTCATGTTTATCACGTAGATCGGGGGTGGGGAACCTGCTGCCTTCTGGATCCTGAAGGGCAGCCTTTTGGCTCTTGACTTAGATTATCTAGAATCGGGAGCAGCAAGTGAGCAGGAGCTGCAAAGAGGTGGATTGAGGTTGGAAAATCTCAGCAGGTAGCACTGTCCCAAAGCCCAGTGGGCTGTCTCCTGAGCTCATGGCTTTCTCACTGGAGGCCACAGAGTTGTGACACTTTGGAGTTGTAAGGAATCTCACCCATCTAACCCGTGCCCACACTCCAACCTACCAGGTCGTCTTCCTGACCTTTACTCTTGTGACTTTGGAAAATGGTTCAAGTCCTTTCATCATTCACCAACTGGGGAACGTCTTCTGGTCATACATCTTTGTGTCAATTCTCTGTGTATCTTGGATATCGGACTTTTGTTGTTGAAATTTGATGCAAATATTTTCTCTGTGGTTTCTCTTCTCAATATTCATTCATTTTATTGGTGGAAACTTTTTAAAATTTGTATATGATCAACTTAATGACAGAGTAATGTGATAGTTGCCTTTAAACAACAATAATAATACCTAGCATTTATGGGGAACTTACTATGTGCCAGGCATTGTACTAAGAGCTTTTTACTAGTATTATTTCATTTGATCCTCACAAACAGCCTTGGGGGTAGGTGCTATAATTATCTCCATTTTACAGATGAGGAAACCAAGACAGACGGGGAGACAGAGGCGAAAGGATTTGCCCAGGGTCACACAGGAACTAAATGTCCACAGCCAAATTTGAATGTAGATCCTCCTTCCTCCAGGTCTAACCCTCTACCCACTGTCTTACCTGGATGCCTGGAAGTCCTGGAAAGACTGTCATGTAGGAAGGGCAGTAATGTAGTGTGGTCACTGCAGCAGGTAAGGGGCCCAAAGTAGGGAAGATCTTTAATTCAAGGGACAGGATTTAAAGCTGGCTCAGATACACATGGGGAAACAATCTCAAAGGAATTTGGAATCCAGTTGGTGAAGATATTTCCTCCATCCATGTCAGTGCAGTCTGTGAGTCTATGTCTTCCCATAAACTCAACATGGGGTGGGCGTGAGGGTTCACCCAGTGGGCTAGAGGTCTTTCTTGATTTTTCCTGACATTGAGCACATAGCATGGAACCCTCTGGTTCCATGTCATCTGTCCCTCTTGTCATGTGCCCATCCCATCTTTTCTTTCTATCTGACATTTCTCTCATGGCATCCTTTACTTCTCATCCATCATGGATCTCTCCACTGTCCTCTGTGGGATATTCATTTCTAAGCTGATCTACCACCATCACCACTTCACTTGACCACCATCTCCCCTCAGACCGTGATAAAGATGGATAACCTAGGATCCTGCTCCTAAGGACCTTAGGAACAGCAGGGCTTCCAGCCCACTGTCCACAGCCATCATCTTGAAAAGCAACCCTCTCAGAGAAACAGCCAGGCAACCGCTACTGCAAGTGTTACAGCTCAGCTCCTGAAGACCCCAAATTCTGGCCACCAAAATCCTGGGAACTGGCTGATGCTTCAGCAGCAGAAATGCTAGGATTTTACCCCTGGAAATAACATTAAAAATGAGGCCTTCACATCTGTTCCGCTGCTGCTCCACCCTAATGACCATGAGACCTCCCCATGTGTCTTTCCCTTTAGAAGGGGAGCTCCCTGGAACAAGGATTGATTGATTCACTTTTCTGTTTGTATTCTCAGCACTCAGTAGAGGGCTTTGTACATAGCAAGCACTTAATCAAGGCTTCATCCATTCAGTTAATTCTTTGGAGAAACAGATATAGGAAAAGCTGTCTTTGGGCATTTAGAATAAGACTGGATTTGCTGGACTAAATAAAGCATGGATGAATTTTTTAAGAGGTGCTTAAGATCTAAGTCCACGGAAAAGCACAGATGGAAAAGGCAGACCCCACCCGCTGCCTCTCCTAATTGGAGAGAGGCCACAGCTGCTGGGGGATGGAAAGGTCCTATGGTCCTTAGGGGCAGCAATAAAGTAGACAACAATTCTTCTTCAAGGCATTTCCGGATAAAAACCACATCAGTTTCTGAGGTTGAACTATCTGCTCCTTCCAAGGCCACTCACTGGTGGCCAGAGTTTCTGGGTCTTCAGGAGCTGTGGCTGCAGTGGAGATGAGGTAGCTGACAAGGGCATCTCCACAGTGTTTCATTCCCTCGATGATGGCTGAGGGGCCAGGCGGCAAGCAGGGCTGGTGATCTGGGCCTGTTGCTATTCCTAGGGCCCTTTGGTAAGAGATTCTGGCTTGTGTGCGCTGGGGTCTGCAGGGAGGTGATGGTTCAAAGGGTAGCAGTGGTGAACATTCCACCTTACATCTCACCCTTAGCTGGCTGGCCCCGCTGTGCTGCCTCACTGCCCTGCCTGCCTACCCTCTTGGTAGGAGTTGGTTTGAAGTGGACGCTGGTGGTGATGGTGGGTCTCGTGTCCACAGGGAGGATGATGGCTGTAGGGAGCTGGCAGTCTGGGGAATGCTGCTATTCCTTGGGGTTCTGGTGCTCACCTGCCTTTTCTTGACAGTTGGTATCAGTGCTGGGTGAGGCTGGAAGCAGGGCTGGGGGGCTGGGAAGCACTGTCTCCAACAGGGTGGGGGGGGATGGCGATCAAGTTGTTGGTAACTTGCCCCGCCCAGCACATGCCACCTCCCATCTCACTCTCAGATGGCATATTGTAGATAGAAGTAGGAAATAAATTCCCCTAAGGTCAGCAAGTGAAACACAGTACTCTCAGTAGCTGAGACCATCCCTCTAGAATTCAAATCTGCATCCTTGCCAAGGAACTGGAATCCTTCAGACTGAGGCTGGACCTTGTACTGGGGGCACTGAGAATGATCAGAGTTAGCAGGAGTGACCCAGCTGCTTCGAGCACACAACCTGAGCCCAGAATCCAGCAGGCGCCACTGAGTGGGTGGGGGGAGGCAGCCGGTAGAGTGGGGAGGGGGCTGAATTTGGGGGGAGGAGCCCGGCAATAGCAGGTCAGATGACTAGGGCAAGTTACCTCACCAATCAGCCCATCAATCACTCAAGCCCCAGCTATCCCAAACACTGGGCTGGGCACTGGGGACATAGAGACAAGAATGCCCTCGAGGAACTTCCATTCTATCCAGGGAAGCACCAAGTGCGCATATAAATAAGTCTACACAAAATTGATATAAGGTAGCTTTGGGAGGGAGGAGGGCAAAGGCTTCATGCCCCAGCTGCGTTTGGAAGGAAGCTAGGGATTCCCAGAGGCAGGGGTGAGGAGGGAGAGAATTCCAGGCAGCATGGAATGGAAAATTCCAGGCAGAATGGGGGAAATAGCTTTGTGCCTCAATTTCCTCCCATGTAAAATGGGAGGGTTGGGCCAGAGGCCCTCTGAGGATGTCCCAGTTTTCAATTTCCAATCCTAAGAAAATTTGGGCCCACGAATAATTGAGCCCTGGTCAGCCCTGAGGATCTCTGGCTCCATTCATCAGTAGCAGAATCCTTGCAGGTATCTTAGATACACACAAGCACACAGCTATCCAGTCAAAGAATTTTTAGTAAGGGCTCCACGAGAAGAGTCTGAGCAAGCACCTGGGGGAATCCCAGAGACGACTGTTCCTTTGTTTTTCTTTTGGGAGGCAATGGGGTTATGTGACTCGCCCAGGGTCACACAGCTAGGAAGTGTCTGAGGCTGGCTTGGAGCTCAGGTCCTCCTGATTCCAGGGCCAGGGCTCTAATCATCGTACCACCTTGCTGCCCCACTGAGTAGATTCAGGATCCCTTGTGAGGATTGGGGTTGGGCGAGATGCCCCCCCTCCTCTACATGTCACCTCCTCTCTGGGATTCTGGGAGTCTAGGAGTCTGGGAGCAATGAATGAATTAAGAGTGTACTAAGTACTTACTACCCTCCTGCTAAATGTTGGGGACACAACTACTAATTCAAGGCAGGTTTTGCCCTCAAGGAGCTGACATTCTAATAGAAGGAGCCCTTTTACATAGAGAAGTGGTAGTGGGAAGCCTCTTAGATCATGCAGCTGGGCCTGGACTGAGTTCAAATCTGGCCTCAGACACTCACTAGCTATGTGACCTTGCACAGTTGACTTAGCCTGCCTCAGTTTCCTCAACTGTAAAATGGGGATAATAATAGCACCTACCTCCCAGAGTTGTTGTGAAGATCAAGTCAAGTGCCTTGCACGGTGGCTGGCACACAGAAGGTGCCACAGAAAAGCTAGTTGTCATTCAGTAGTAGCCAGGGAAGGGAGTTTTTAGTCTGGGGAGTCACAAGGGCCTGTCAAGTCAAAGTCAACAAAGATGTGTAAAGCACCTACTCTGTGCCAAGCACCAGGGATACTTTGGGATACGATGCATAGGGCGCAATGGGATGAAAAGAAAGGCGAAAGCCAGTGGGCTCACGGAAGATGGAGGGGGGGGGATGTAGAGACAACATGCAACTAGGCACAAACCAGCCATCTGCAAGAGAGATCTGAGGAAGGCACTGTGAGTTTCAAGGGGTCTCAGGCAAAGGCTTTTTGTAGAAGATGGGATTTTAGCTATGATTAGACGGAAGCCAGGTGGCAGCTATAAGGATGGGGAGCATTCCAGGTGTGGGAGGCAGCCAGGGCAAATGCCCAGAGCTGGGATTCTGGAGAAAGGAGCTGGAATATCCTGTGTGGGTTGATGTCTTCTCCACAAGCAATGGCAATGTTGAATTTGATTTACCCATGTGTAACCTTGGGCAAGAAGCAAATGGTAGGATGGTAGCTAGCTAGGGGTGGATAACTGGATGCAGTGTGGGACGTAGTAAGGGGACATGAGTGGAAGTCCCTGCTCCCTGCTTACTCATTCTGTTATTTCTGGCAAATCCCGCCACCTTTCAGAGCCTCACTTTCTTCCTCAGCAAACCCTGAATGATAATGCTTATAGTTCGGATCCTAGAATCCAGAAATGGAAGCAACTTGGGACACCGCCTTGGTCTTGCCCAACCCCTTTGTTTGGCAGTTTGAGAAAATGAAGCTCTGAGAAGTGAAGAGTCTTGACCAAAGTCACATTTGGAGTGGGGGCGATTAAAAGAGAACAGATCAAAGGAACTGGGGATGTTTAGCAGGAAGAGAAGGCTCATAGTAGATGGGGCTACTATATGGAAGAGGGCTGAGAAGCCCAAGTGCCTATCTGGGTGGGTGCGAGGCTGCTGAACCGGGATCCCAAGGAACCCTTCCTGTCTCTTACTACCTGGGAGACTTGGGACCCAGCAGAATCATCTTTATCTTACTTTTCTGAGATGACTAACACCACTGGCCTTTATAATTCATTGTTTGGGAGTGAATGAACGGAACATTTACTTAGTTCCTACTACTTGCCCAAGTTGGGACAAAGACAAAAGAGGCAATCCCTGCCCTGAAGGAGCTTACATTCTAAGACTAAATAACCTATAGGGATTGGGGCCAGGCAGATTTGGAGCAGGGTGTGGAACCAGCCAGAGGGCAAATCTGGATTACCATGCTCCTCTAAGCCCAGGGGAAGGGTGGCCTACCTGGGCAGATGCCAGGTTGGAGCCTTACTATGGGCACAAAGAGGGAGCCAACCAAGTCCTGCCCCTCAGGTTTCTCCTATACTCCACCTCCATCAATGGCCAAGCATTTAAGACGTGCTCATTAGCTGTTGCATTTACTTAGCGCCTGCTAGGTGCCTGGTTCTGGGGAATACCAAAGAAAGCAAAACCAGCTCCTGCCCTCAAAGAGCCTCCATTCTAAAGAGACAACCTGCACAGACATAGGTATATTTAAGAAAAAATACAAAGCAGACACAAAATGACTTTGGAGAGAAAGGCATTAGTGACTAGAGGGATCAGGAAAGGCCCCCAAAGTGGAGGTGAAGGCAACCAGGGGTTTGGCCAGGAGAAGGGAGGAGCGCATCACAAGTGTGGAGGATTGCCATGCTGGTGTAAGAACACACACACAAATGGGAGGGAGTCAACTGTAAAATCCTGTTTGGCTTTGAAAGCCCTTTAAATGTGGCCCCCTCCTCCCTCGACTTCCACCCCCCATCGACTCTCCTGTCCCGTGAGCCTGCCTCCCTCTCTCAGCTCCTGCCTTTTCTCTGGCTGCCCCCATGCCTGGCTTGCTGTCACTCCTCATCTCCGCTTCCCTGGCTCCCTTGAGGTGCCAGCTCCAATCCTGACTTCTAGGAGAGGCCTTTCCCTATCTCCCTTCCCACCAGAGCCTTTCCTCTGGCTTCGCCCTACCCTACCTCCATCTTGTTTGGACACAGTTGTTTACAATTACCAGGCAAGCTCCTCCAGGGCAGGGTCTGCCTCATGCTTTTCTTTATCTCCCCTTGCCTGGCACTTAGCAGGTGCTTAACAAAAGCTGGCTGGTTGACTGAGATTTAATAGGTGCTTCACAGATGCTTGTGGGTTGACCGATTATGATTTAATTTGGGCAAAACTGGAACTAAGGGTCCTGTGAATGAATGAAATACGTACGTGGTTGCTGGGTGCAAAGTTATGCTCTGTGAGGCTCTGTGCAGGATGAATTGGAGTGAGTAGAACCTCAAGACTAGGAGACCCCTCAGGAGTCTGCTTCAATAGTCCAGGTAAGAGATGAAGACGGTGATGAACTGGGATGATGGCTTTGTGAATGAAGAGAAAAGGAGGTGAAAGAGTCCTGAAAGAACGTAGCTACTGTTTAGCTATTTGGGATGCATGCAAGCAAAGACTGAAGAGTCACACTCAGGAAATACCCAGTCTATTGATGGCAGCCCCTTGCTGGGGTCCTGGTGGATGGCCAAATGGATGCAGCCTGCTCTGGGGCAGACTTAAGGTCACCATGGGACTCTCCATGAGTCTTTGGGTGGTTCATCTGTCTCAAACCCTTGGAGACCTGCATGTTCCTACACACCAGAAGCATATGAAAAAGATGCACCTTGGTCTCAGGGAGAACTTGGATTCTTGGGAGCACCTCACAATTATCCAAAGGTAATCCTCCCCTTGCTTCTCTCTGGCCAATCCTAGGTCTGCTCATTGTCCGTTTGCCAGGGATAGAAGGACAAAGATACAACAGCCTCTGTCCTCTGGGATGTGACACAGATTCAGATAAAACAATCTGAGATTCTCTGAGGAGAGCATTGGTAACTGGGGAACCTGGCAAACGCTGGATAGATCGGATTAGGTCTTAGAAAAATTCGAAGTTAGTCCCAGGCTATTCCTGCCCTCATAGAGCTGATGGTTTAATACAGGGAAGAGACCTGTTCCCGGATAACTAGAATCATACTGGGCTCTTGAAACTTTCACCAGCTGGTCCAAGCAAGCTGGGGGGATGAGTCCCTCAGCAGGGCCCTGACTTTCCAACAAGCCACCACCTAAAGCAGGGGGATGTGGTAACATCCTCAGGCTAGGGAGTTCCCACGCTGATGAAATGAGAGATTCTTCCACCATGGAACTGGAAGAGCATGGTGGAGCTGCAGACCGTGTGAGCAGGGGAAAGGGCATCAAAGGCAGGCGAGCTGGAGGCGAGGGTGGGAGCTCTAGGTCTGGGGACAGGGCACTGACGTGGAGCTCAGGCTAGGAGGGGCTGGGGGACTGATTTGGGGGGATCAGGAAGTCTGGGGACGGACTAGGGACCGGCACTGGTTGGGACGTCGGGGTTGGTGTGTGCGGGATGAGCCAGGGTCTGCTGGGAGACAGGGTCCCACATTGGGGACGTGCAATGGGGGCGCAGAGTGCCGTCGGCCATCTGGGTCTAGGTCCGGAGTGGAGAGGGCTTCTCGGAACGTTCGTCGGGGTCTGCTTGGCAATATTCCTGGGGCGTCGGGCTCTTGGGTCAGGAGGGTCATTTGGGTGCCAGGGGGCTTGCTGGGGTGAAAGTGCCAGGGGCACAGAGCTGAGCGCCCCGGACGCGGGGCCGCGCCCCGCACCTTCACATTCCCCAGGACCCCCACCTCATGTGCCCTCTGTGCCCTAGGAGCCTCCCTAGCCTGGGGGTGGCTAGAGGGTGGGGCTCAGGTGTGTCCTCACCCAATGACCTCTTCCCGCCATGGCCACGCCCCCTTCCTCAGGCTCCGCCCCTCGACCTCTGGTTCCTGCTCTGGGGCCCCCCAACTCGGGTGGATACAGACGAGAAGGGAGAGTGGGGGGCGGGGCCCCATTTTGTCACCCGGCCCTCGGGCCTTGTCCTGCGTCCTGGCCACACCCCTTCCTAGGTCCCACCCCCCCAGAATTCTAGGATTGGCTAGGAGCCAGGGGGAGGGGCTTCACATCACCCATGAGGCTCATTGGCTCTTTTCCTCGCCCTAACCCCGCCCCCTCCTGCGGCCAGGTCCTCTTGCCCCCTGACCGGGCTCTGCGCCTAGGTTCCCCCACCCCAGGGGCGGGGTGCTGGGGGCCGGAGTGGGCGGGGCTTGATGTCTTCCCTCAGGCCATTCGCCCTCCCGTGGCAGTGCCACGCCCCCAAGGCCCCTGGCCCGGCCCGGGGGCGGGGCCCTCCCGCCGTCATTGGCCGGGCCCCGGCGAGCCCCACCCCCTCGCCCCTCCCGGGCCCCGCCCCTCCCGGCCCGCGGCTGCTCGCGGCTCCCGGCTCGCGGCTCGCGGCTCGCGGCTCGCGCTGTGGGTCAGGGGTGAGGAGCGGGCGGCGCCGACGTCACCAGCCTCCAAGATGGCGCCGGGCGGGCGGCCGTGAGCGGGCGCGGAGCGGGGCGCGGGGCGCGGGGCGCGGGCGGAGGCGGCGCGGGCCGAGGCCGAGGGGGCCGAGGCGGCGAGACCGGGCCGGGCCGGGCCGGGCGGGGGAGGCGCCGCCGCCGCCGCGCGCGGCCGCCGGCGGGACGGATGCACACGAGGTAAGGACGGGGGCTCCTAGGGGCGGGCGCGCGCGGGGGCGGGGGCGCGCGGAGCTGGGGGGCGCGCGGAGCTGGGGCGCGCCGCGGGACGGGCGAGCGGGGGCGCGCGCGTGCGGGGTGGGGGGGGCCGACGCGGGGGACCCGGCCCGGGGGTGTGTCCCGGCCCCCGGGCGGGCCGGGGGGTGGGCTGGGGAGCCCCGGCCGCCCGTGCCGTGCCGTCCCGTCCCTGGCGCCCCCGGCCCGGGCTTTGTTCGCGCCCGCGGGCGGCGGGCAGCAGGCAGGAGGAGGGGCAGGCAGGAGGGGGAGGAGGGAGGGGTCGGGGTGCCCACCCTCACAAAGGGCCCGGGCCGGCCTGAGCCCCCCCGCCTGGCCCTTTGTGACAGCCCGGGGGGCGCCCGGCCTCCCCCTGTCGAGCCCCAGGCCCCAACCCCGGACGGCCGCCTGGCAGGGGGAGGGATGACGGGGGTGGGGGGTGGGGCCGACGCCAGGGGCCCCGGGGGTCTGGCCCCGGGGTGGGGGTGGGGGAGGAGCCCCTGCGGCCCGGGGAGCTCCGGGAGCCGGCTTGGGGGCTGCGCCCCGACGGGCAAACGCCCCAGACGGCTGCGGGGGCTTTCCGCGCCCTTCTTCCCCCAGGGCGGTGAGATGCCGCGGTCCTTGCCAGGCACATCTGGAAAGGGGTGTGACCCTCTGGCATGGGCTGGGGGAGGGTGCGAGCCTCAGCCCGAGGCGCACGGGGCTGGGTGGAGGCTTGGGCTCGGCCCCTGCCCTCCCACCGCCCCACGCGCACCCTTAGGCGAGGGCCGGCAGCTCCGCGGGTTCTTAGCGCGGGAGCCGCGGCACGCGGGGCCGGAGCGCGCGGGAGCAGGTCGGTCACGGGCTGCGGCCGGGGTGGGGGAAGAGGGCAGGCTCGGCCCATGGGAGCCCCCAGGCTCCGAGAGCTGGGCTCGGGGGTGCTCGGACGCCTTTGTCCCCTCGCCTTCCCCTGCCGTCTCTGTCTTCCCTTCCCTGGCCTTTCTCTTTCCTCCGCCTTGTCCTGTTCTGGTTTGCCAAGGACAAATGCGGTGCCTGCCTGGGAGCCCCCTCGGAGGGGCCGAGCCCAGCAGCAGATGTTTGAAGCACATTTGCAATGCAGGCATTACTTAGCTCCGGCTGGGGGAGAGTCGTCGGGATTCTGTGTAGGGCACTGGATTCCAGGAATGGCCCCGGAAAATCCCTGGAGAGGCCTCAGGCCCGCCCCAGGGCTCTTGGAGTGCGGCCGGGGGAGTGGGGGTGCCTGGCTGCCCTCCCCTGAGGAGTTTTCCCCTCGCCTGGCTCTGGGGGAGAGGGGATTGTTCGGAGGAGGCAGGCCGGCCCCCGGGGAGCCTTTCTAGTCCCGCACAATTGAATTTATTAGTTGTAAAAACCTCGGGGCTGTGTGTGGGCAGAGGAGGGGAGGGAGCCCTGGGTGGGCAGAGGGGAGGGTCCCCGCCCCCCTTTCACTTGGAGCCCCAGGCCTGGGGTCCGGCGGCTGCTCGCCTGCTCGGCGCTGCCCGCTTCCTGCACGACCAGTTCCTGGGACTTTGCAGAAGGGCCGGGGCTCTGCCCAGCATTTCTGCCCGCGGTGTTTCTGCTGCCAGTTGTTGCGACTTGTAGCTTAGTCACCCTCCGTTTACAAGCAATTCCTGAAAAGAGAATTCCCCTCCACTGCTAGCGGCCAGGAAAGGCAGCCTGAGGGAGCCAGGCCCTTCGTGAAAAGAAAACAGAAATGAGGGTGGCTGGAGCGGGAGGGGCGGCTCGCTTCTGTACCTGTTCCCAGGGACAGGTGGCCAGGATCCTGTGCCCTTTCCCGGGGCTTGGCCAGTGGCCCAGCCTCACCACAGGCTGCAGCCCTGGATTAATCCCCACACCGTGTTTTCTTTCTCGAGATCAGATTTCTCATTTTGTTAAGAAGTCCAACCTCCTATGCGCTTCAAGTCAGCTGTTGTGGAGTGGGGACAGCAGGCATTTGCATTATTGAGATGACAAGCTTCCTGCCTTCCTCCAGCCAGGGACGGTGAAGAGAGCTGGGGGGGGGGGAAGGAGGGCCTCCGAGGTGCCTTTAATCTGCAGTGAGCCTCATCAGGAGATGAGGGCCGAGTGGGTAGGGAGTCCTGGAGAGGAAGGGGTAAAGTCCAGTTTACCCTAGGCCCCAGTTCTCTGCCCTTCTCCCAGGCCCACAGGGCTGGCTGGGGGAGGGGGCAGAGAGGGCTACTGCCTCCCTGCCACCTCACCCCACCCCCAGGTAGTCCTTGGGGCAGGGTGGCCCCTAGACGGTCTTCTGTTGGTCCTGCTGGCCTCAGATGGTGAGGAGCAGGAGGAGATAACAAGGCTCCTCCGTAAGGGCAGTGGCTGGGTGCTGCCCAGCTGTGACTGGATTGGAGAGGCCTGTCAGGATTCAGGAGGGAGGAGGACTACTTCCCCCCCCCCCCAGCCCCAACAAGCTAGGTCACAGCTTTTGTTTGGGAGGGGGCCTGACTTTGCCTCATGTCTAGCTAGGCTGGAGGCTTCCTTGGGTTTGGAAAGAAGGCAGTTGGGCCTCAGCTGAGTGCAATGAGCTGAGAATGACCACTGGGAGTGGAGGGCAGCTCCGGGGCTAACCTCCCACAGTGAGTTTGGTAGGAAGGCACATGGAGCCAGTCTTGTTCCTCTTCCTGGGGCTTTATCTTAAAGGTAGAAGAACGCAGGATCCAGGCTCCAGCCGCTTAAGGGACTTGTTCCTAGGTCGGCCCTGAGGTCTTCAAATGGAAGAGCCCGTGAGCCTTAGGCTGTCCCAGACAGTTGTGAGCAGCCGGGGACTCTGGGACATGGGAGCCTGAGAAAGCTGCCCCAGAGCAGGCTTCTGGACTCCTTGCATGGGCAGTCTGCTGATCCCTAGGGATGGCCCCCTTTCTCACAGTTGGGGCTCATTGCCTGCATTCATAGTGGAAGGAAATGGGGCATTTCATGAAACTAAAGATGTCTCTCCCTTCCCATTCGAAGTTCAGACCCTTTGAAATCTCTCTAGATTCCTTGGGATTAGAGTTAGGGATCGAAAATGAAGGGTTGGGGAGGGCTTGATCAGTCAGGACTTGAGGACTAGGGTAGCCCCAAACTTTGGTTTTCTTTGGGAGCGTATGGGAACCAGTCAGATTAAGAAGCCTGGCGTTGGAGTATGGAGAATTCCCCCTTTTCAGACATCAGGCCTTCCTATCTCCTTTGAGACTGGAGTTTTCCCATTCCTAGGTGTCTTGTCTACAAGCATTTATTAAGTGTCTACACTATACATCAGATGCTGTGCGACGGCTCCTGGGCTCTTGGGGGCTGGCACAAACAAGGCACAGTAGAGGTGGGAGTTGGGGACCTTCAGTAAGAAGACAGGCTGGTGGGCCCAGGCATCCTGAAAAGGCTTCTTGGAGACTGGGAAGGCGGCAGGGAGAGGACGTGGGATGGCCTCTGCCCTATGTTGCTGCTAGAGGGCCCTTGTGGGCTGGGCCTGGGTTATCAGGAGACCCCTGGCTTTGGTTAGTGCTGACTCTGCTTCACCTGGTAAAAGGGACGGGTGTGTCCTGTGTCTTGTCTGGTGCCCTACAAGGTGCTCCCCGACTGTCCTTTGATGAGTGGTGTGGGTCTAGTCAAGGCAGAGTGGACATTCACCACCCCTCCCCCCAATGGCCTGGGTTTGGACCCAGCACCCCAGGGATGGCAAGCAGGTTCCTTTTCTCGATCTGTAAACTGAATTTACAGGGAATGCCCTTGGCTCCCAAAGGGCTGGAGGAGTGAGATTTGGGTTGCTGGAGGGCCTTGAGATCATCCTGGGGCTGAGGGGCCTAGAGGAGGTACCCTTAGTGGGGGGCCCTTTTGGGTTTTTGGGTTTCTGAAGGCCCAGAAGGGCTCCGAGAAGCAGCCTTCTGGTGGACACGTCACTTAGGCTTCCCTGTACCGTCCCCCTTGCTGAGCCATCTCTTACAGCTACAAAAAGAGGAAGAGGACAAAAGCAGCAGCCGGGCACACCACAGATGGTGGGGGCAGCTGGGCACATCGCTGCCTGGATCTCTTGGAGAAAAGACATCCGCTGAGCCTGTGGAGCCGGAGCCGAGTGGTGCCCTGGGCTTCCCGCTGGCTCTGGGTGCTCCCCTATTCCTCCCTGGACCGCTGAACTGAGGGCAGCCATTCTCAGTGGGTGGGGGCCTGCCTTCCTTCTGCCTCATTGCCATAAATGCCGCTATCACCATAGGGAGTGGCATGCTTTCTTTTTTGTTGGTGACTTCCCCCCACTGTCTGTGTAGTGGTGGAATCTCTGAGGCCCAGGGTACAGGCGGTGTGGCCTCCTTGGCTTCATAACGCCACATTGCTTTCCAGCTCCCCTCTGGTGTAGATGAGGAAACAGAGGTAAGCCTAGAGGTCACCAGGACTTGAACCCAGGCCTTCTTGATTCCAGATCTACCTCACTGGTCTGGTTGGTCCAGTGGTTCTGAAGGTGGTGAGAGTTGCTGAGGCAGATTGAGGCCTGCTAGGACAACAGACTTCCTAACTGAGCCAAGGAAAAGTGCAATGGGCTGCTTTGCCTCCTGGCATTGGAGAGCCTAGGGTGGGGGGAAGGCCACCCGTATGCCTGCTTGTCAAGAACAGGTTGGCTTAGACCCAATGAGCTGCCTAGTATTAGCCTGGTTCTCTGAGAGGGTCATCTCCAAGGCTTGCTCTGGGCCCTGCCTCTGGGAGGGGGGGGGTTCCCCCCCACAGGCCCGAGCCGCGTCCGGCGAGGCTCTGCTGCTGGAAGTGTTTGTGCAGACTTGCCTCCCGCAGCCCCGAGCTGCTCTGAGCTGCCTGGGTCTCCTTTCTGGAAGTGTGAGGAGCTGAGGAAAGGGTGGGTGGCACTCCCTGATAGCTGAGGCAGGAGGGGCCTCCACAGGGCTGGAGGGCTTTACTCTCTTCCCTTTGACAGCAGCTCTTTGGTTATCTCACTTCCAGTGCCTTAGGATTTGGGGTCAGGAGACTGTCGGAGCTGGGAGTTGAGGCCTTTGGAAACTGGAGTGCCTGCCTTTGACCAGGTACCTGCACACCTGTGGTACTCAGTAACCCTTAAGCACTTGGCTAGGGAGGTAGATCAGTAAGATGAATCGTACTGATGGTGTTTTGTGGGATTTGAACCCAAGTCCAGACTCAGAGTCCAGTCGTCCCGTGTCCCATTCCCCCCCCTCCCGCCCCGGTCCATGAGAAAAGGGCATTCTGGGTGCAGGGGGTGTGCGGACTCAGGCCAGTAGCAGCCTGTCATGGGTAGAGGGAAGTCCTTGGAAATGAGGCTGGAGTACGTGGAGGGCATCAGAAATGCTGGGACCCTAGGGTGACAGGGAGCCAGTGAAGTTTCTTCAGCAAGACAGTGCCTGCTGAGGTCAGGCCTGGTCTTTAGGATGTTTGTTTTGGTGTAATGGAGGAGGGACTGAAGAGGGGGGAGATTGGAAGCAGGAAAGACCAGGATCCTCTCACAATCATAGGCTGTGTAAGGGGTGGTGGTCATGTGAGTGGACACATGTCTTGGAGGTAGAGTCTGCAAACCCTGGCAGCTAACTGGGTGGGGGCAGGGCAGGCTGCCCCAGGTGGGCCTCCTGGGCAAGGATGAGAGGTTGGGGCCTTCTGGGGGGCCACAGAACTTGGAGGAGGTGAGATGTCCTGGGCTGAATCCCTGTCACTTCGGTGATGTTTTCAGGGTTATAAAAGATGTGCCGCGCTCCCATCAGTGACTGGTTGTAAAAGGAATTCTTATCCCCACTTATCTAACAGAAACTGGCTGGAGGGAGGAAGGGGACCTGGCTGCAGCCCCACCCTGCCCATGCTTCTTGGCCCCTTGAGTCAGCACCTTGATTTCATGCTTCACGGGCACTGTAGGCTTACATGGCTCAGTGTTGGGCTTTGTGGACCCCGGGGGAGGTAGAGGCACGATCCCCAGCCTTAGTAGGGTGACAACACCGATTATAGCCTCCAGATGGAGGAAGGGTGATTGTTATCTGCATTCAGTAGAAAAAAGAAACTGAGGGTCAGAGTGGAGAAGGGGCTCCTTAAGGGCATGGATCTCGTTGTGCCTCTCTTTCCTAACTTCCTTTCAGGCATCTGCCCTTGACTAGACCGTCCTGCTGTGGGCTTAGGCCTTGTCTGGCCTTTCTGGGCCATCTCAGAGCCGACAGCTGGGCTTAGCCCCATACTGTGCCTATTATCAAACCTCTACTGTTCCTGGTTTTCCTAGGCGTAGTTCCTCATTAACACTCCCTTCCTTTGACTCTGTCCTCTTCCCACCTTCCTCAGGAGGTCAGATTGCCGAGGAAAGCCCCTGGGGGGTAGGGTGGGGAAACAGTAGAGCTGAGGCCTCCAGGAGGTTCGGATTGGGGCTGGAATGGGCATCTTTTGGTCTGCCCCGTCCTGTCCCTGACTGGTACTCCAGGGGTCAGCAAGGTCGTCTTCAGGCCTGGCACCTTGACTTTCCTCAGGCCTCCCTTCAAGGGGGTTCTTGTTCTCTTAGGGGAAGTATTCCAGCTCATTACTGTCTTTTCCAAAGCTTAGCCAGTGCCAGACTCCAGGGGTGGTGCCCAGGTTCACTGCCAGGCAGAACTAGTGCTGTCCTTATTGGACAGGGATAGAAGTGGGAAGGCATTGGGGTGAGCCAGGCAGGCGCCTCGCTGGAGTGGCTGGATACGCTAAGAGAAGAGGCATTGGCCCCTAACATCCTGAGGTCTTTTCCCATGAACTCATCTCCCCTTCCCCTTCCCTTATACGACCGCACTTCACATTATGAGATGAGGCTGTTCATGTATTTTATCAGGGCTCAGGATTCCTGAGTGATGCAGCAGCAGCTCAGGTTGGGAGTTGTCACACTCCCCACTCCCCATTCCCTGGCCCTTCCCTGCTCTCTTGCTTTCTCTTCCCATCCCTCTCTTATTTCTCTTTCTCATCCCTCACCCCAGTTCCTGTCCGTCTCTCCTCTCCTCCCACCCTGTCCATCTCCTGTTGGGTTTTTCTCTCCTGTTCTCTTCTCTTTCCCCATCCTTCTCCCACTCTGTCCCTTTCCCCTTTGTCTCCCCCCACCCCAGACCTGTGAGCCAGGACTGAAGGCCAGTCTTCTTGAAATGAGGTCTGGTGCCTCCCACCCCTTTCTGGACACTCAGTCGGGGTATTCATGAGAGTGACTGTCCACATTGGCTCTGATAACACAATAGCACAGCTTAAAAGAATGGGGAAGGGTAGGAGAGGTGGGGGTGCCTAGGACTGGGTGTGGGTGTGCATGCACAGTGCCAGTTTTCATTTGAGTCAGGCCGTGAGCCATTGGTCTGGGAGTGAGATCCTGTCCTGGGGCTCTCTGGATGACCTCTATACCTTTTTCCTTCTTTATAAAATGATGAAGGATCGACGGTCCCTTTTCCCTTTCAGTCTGTGTTCCTCTGATCCCTGGGATGTGTATTTTTAAACTTTTTAAATCACATTTTGTTCTTCTCCCATCTCTCCCCTTGGGGGGTAGGGGGGACACGCCACCTTTTTAACAGACAGAGTCAAAGAAACCCCGTGCCCCCGTTGCCCGTGCCCCCTGGCATGTCTGCTTCTGTGGCTGGAGCCCGACGCCTCTCTGTGGGCAGGTGGGGAGCCTCCCTCCTCCGGAATCATGGCTGGTCGCCGCAGTGGTCAGAGGTCTCAAATGTTTCAAAGGTTTTTGTCTTCGTCTTGTGGTCCTGGTTCTCCTCCTGTCCCTCAGCACCAGTTCTTCCAAGCCTTCTGAGGTTTCTCTGAAACATTCACTTCAGCATTCCTGCTGCCCGGTGCTGTTTCCCCCGTTGTTGGGCACCCCCTAGTCTGCCACTGCCAAGAGCAGCTCTGGAGAATCTTGGGGTCTTTTTCCTCTTTCCTTGACCTCTCTGGGGCCTCGAGGCCATCTCGGTGTCACAAGAGCACACAGTGTTTGGTGATTTTCTTTCCCCTGGTATTTTCCTTGTTGTTGCTGAATTGTCTTCTTCAGAAGTAGGGCTTGGGCTGGTTCTGCAGGACCCAGGAGCTCCAGGATCGAAATCCTCCCCTAGATGCTTCTGGACTCTGGGACCACTGCCTTCAGCCTCAGTCGCCTTATCTATAGAATGGGGCCAGTAGCAGCCCTTCCCAGGTTGTAGGGAACTGAGAGATACATGAAAAGCACTTGGTAAACCTTCAGTTTCTGTGATTGGAGTGTGGGCTTGGCTCCTCTGCCCCTCTCCCTTCCTAGCTCAGCTCCCCAGAGCTTTTCTTTGGAGATCCCCCAGTTATTTCCTAGGCTGTGGCTCTCCTTGTATCTGTGCCTCAGCCTGCAGAAGAAAAGGTGCTCAGCAGCCTGGGCAGTGGGGAGCTGAGCCTCTCTCTGGGGCCTGATGAAGTCACTGAGGCTCGGGGAGTGCCCCAGCTGCCAGACTGGAGGCACCCATGTAATTCATGTAGAGCTAGGGCTTTTTCCCACCCCCACCCCCACCCTCTGAGGCAAGCGGGGCCAGAGAAGGGGCCCCTCTAGCTAGCGAGTTCAGCCTTTGGGTGCTGTGAAGCTCAGCCACAGGGGCTGCCCGAGGGGCTGGTGGCATGGAGTGAGAACTTGGACCAGTTCTGGAAAGACTTTGGGTTGGTGCTGTTCTCTGGGAAGTCAGGCTGGGGCTTCTACCAAGAAGAAGGCCACGTCCCATCCTTGCCAGCCAGGGGCTGCCTTGTCTGCTTTGCTGACCGTGCCCGATTTGACCGTGATTTGGAGTTTCCTTTCTTGTTCTCATGGCAGCACTGGGAATGGCTCTGCTGCTCTTAACTCCATGTCAGAAACCCTTGGGAAAAGTCTTCTGGTTTGTCTGGGTCCGGATGGGCTTTGGGGCACCATGCCTGCAGCCCAACCCCGGGGCTTCTCTGGAACTGGCAGGTCTGGGAAGAGCCCTGGAGTCAGTTTGGGCTTGTGTGGAGCGAGGCCACTGCTTCCTCTCTAGGGGAGCCCCAGGAGTGATAGGCGTACAGTCGAGCTGCATTGACCTGGCCCAGCAGGGCTCCTTACTGGCCCCACTTGCCTTCTCTTATTCTCCTTGCTGAGGGGCACGTGGGCGAGGCCCTGCTGCATCCTGTGGGCTTCCCCTTCTCCATTGTTCTTCTGGACCCTTGGGAGAGGGGCACAGGGAGCTATCAGCAGGGCCTTTCAGGATCACTGATCCCTAGCCCAGTCTAGAGCTGGGAAAGCCCACCCAGGGGTCATTTTACCCCCCAGGGAGGGGAAGGGATCAGATCTGAGTCCTTATGCACTTAGTTTAGCTTCAGAGCCCCACGCCCCCGGCTCTTCCAGTAAACTCTGCCCCCACCTTTCTTTCTGGGTGATTTTGGGTAGGGGCAGAGGGGCTGAAGCAAGAGGAAGCTGGGCTGATAATTGACTGGGGAGTGGGCCCTCTCCCTCCTACAGAGCCTAGGAATCTGCATTACCCAATTGGTCTGTTCGGGGAGTGGCCCAAGGCCAGTTTGCAGCCACCCTGGAGAGGAGTTCATCTTCTAGCTCTTGGGCTTCAGACTGCCCCGCCCACTGGCCTCCAGAACCTGGCTGCCCTCGCCTGCTGCCCTGAGCAGGAGGGACCCCGGGCGAGGGTGTGCTAGGCACGAGGGCCCTGCCCTGCCTTTCACAAGAGTCTCGCTGCCAGGCCAGCTGGCCCTTTTCCCACAAAGATGGGGCTGGCCTCGCTGGATATCCAGGGCTGTCTGATCTGAGGTCTTGGCTGTCCCTAGAGGGTCTCCAAGGAGCTGCCATCAGAAGACCTTGGTTTGAGGCCAGAGAGGCCTGGGATCCACCCCCAGCTCCTCAGTGAACGTTGATCAAACACCTCCTATGTGCCAGGCACTGTGTGTCCTCAAGGAGTTCACAGTCTACTGAGAGATAACACTCAACGTGACTGGGTATGGGTATGGAGTATTTGGGTGTGTGACAGACAGTGGGGTTCCTGAGGCTTCGGGCCCTCTGGGCCTCTGACATCCTTGTCTTTTTCTACCGGGTCTCTCCTGGGGTGGGGTGCGGAAGCCATGGTGGTTGCCACGTGGACTGTGGCTGCTGGCATGCCAGGGGCCAGCCCTCGGAGTGAGGTATGGGAACCTCTGGGGTGTCTGCCCACAGGACATTTTGGGCAACTGCTACAGAGAACATGGTGTGCAGGGGAGGAGGTGTGCCAAGTGCAGAGGCCAGGACTGGAGCAGGTGGGAAAGGCGCCCGGGGCAGTGTGTGGAGCACGCTGTATCGGGAGCGCTGCTCGCTGCTGAGGCGCAGGAGGCCCGCCAGGCCTACAGGCCACTATCCCCTTTTACAGAGAGCAGAGCCATGTCCATGAGAGGTGGAGCAGCTTGTCTGTGGGAGAGCCTTTGTTAATCGTACCTACCGGGGCCAGGCACTGTGCCGAGCACAGCACTCTTGGAGGGGGTGTTATTATCACCTCCATTTATAGGTGAGGGATCGGAGGCAAACAGAAGTGGCTTGCCCACAGTCACACAGCTGAGAAGTGTCCGAAGCCAGGTTGGAACTCGGGTCTTTCTGACCACTGTGCCACCAGCAGCTTTAATCTGAGGCTGAGGTGAGCATTGACCCCAGATCCAGCACTATCTGTCTAGGAAACTTAAGATTTGGGGGGTGGAGGGAATCGTGGGGTGAGCCTCAGAAGGCTTGTAGGACAGATGAGGACACTGACTCTCCAGAGGGGGAAGGTGACAGCCCTCCATGTCAGGGGAGGCCCGAAGGGCTTACAGGACAAAGAGGCGATGCGGGGTGGGGGAGAGGCAGTGGGCGCAGGCGCGTCCCTCTGCAGCAGCTGCCTCCCTTCTTCTAGAGAGGCCCAGGGGAGCTTTCGTAGTGAAGGGGGTCTGTGCCTGCATGCCCGGTGTCTGGGGCGGGTCTTTGCGTGCTTGCTGCCGCCTAGGAAGGTGGCGTGACCCTGCCCCGTGGCATAAGGAGGGAATCTGGAGGCCAGGGCTTCAGGGCCTGCTTTCCGGGCACCTGCATGTGGCCTTAGACTGGAGGGTGGGGAAGGGTTGGGGGGCCATTTAAATTGGACCCTTGATTTTCTGGTGGCTTGGTCGCCAGCCTGACTGCGGGCTGAGGGGTCTGCACAAGGAGAGGCCGTGGGCCATGTCTCAAGCCATCTGGCTGAAGGGGCTGGTGGAGGGGTGTCGCTTTGCCTCCAAAGGTTTTGGCCACCTGACCTTAGATTTTGCTTCTCCTTCATTCTACAAACATCAGTCAGAAGACAAGTTTGAATTCTAGCCCTGCCCTGAGTTAGCAGTGTGACCTTGGACAAGTCGCTTCCCCTGGTTGTCCTGATTTACATGTGTGATTCAAGGGTAAGGCCAGCTGAGTTCCAGGTTCTTTGAATTGATGGGACTTTGTAACTGATTGGATGTGAGTATTCAGGCATGGGGTGAGTCAGAGGCAGCCCTGAAGCTGTGGACATGGGAGAGGAAGAGAATGGTATTCCCACTGGCAGAAATGGTGGGCTGGGGCTGGGGAGAGGCACCGGTGTTCGGCCTAGATCTCTGGGTCTCTCCTGGACTCCACGCCCCCAGCTGCCTCTTGGGCATGGCAGACTGGCTGCCCGCCAGCAGCTCAGTCCCGCTGAGGCCGAATGCCTCGATTCCAGTACCACTGTCCTCCCGGGCCCGAGGGCTCCCCAGCCAGCCTCAGGGCAGATCTGCTTTTGCCTTTTTTTTTTTTGCCCCTGTCAGGTCTCCCTTGGCTTCACACTTGTGCTCTTCCCCTAAGGTGCCTTAAGTCTCCCCCTTCCTGTCCGGCCTCCACTCAGTGGCCCTTCGTCTCCCTGGGCATTGCTGCCCGCCTCTTCTGTCCCTCCTTCCCAGGGCCTGTGCTCCGCCATTCAGTGTGTGTCAATGTGGATGCTCGTGGTTCCGTGTTGTCCTCTCCATTAGAATGGCTGCTCTTTGGCTGCAGGGTTGGTATTTTCGTCTTTCTTTGTGTCTCTGGCACTTAGCCCAGTGCCTGACGTGTGGTCAGGGCTGAGTGAATGCCAGTTCTCCATCTTCTTGCAGCCCACGATGTGGTCTTGATAATCCGGAACCCTGTGGGGCTGAGCTGTTTCTCTAAGGTCCGGATGTTTCAATGAGGCAGTGGTTGCAGGCTGGCAGGCCTGAAGAGATGCCTCCCAGGTACCATGCACTGGAAGCGCTGGCAAGGCTGACTGACTGGCCCAGGAGTGCTACTCCTATTCAGACCTTACTTTGGGGATGACAGTTCTACTGGTCCATGTCAAACCCCTGTTGTTTCAGAAGCAGAGGAAGATGGCCTGTTTGGGCAGTCTGGCTGGGGATAGTGCTACCTGCCAGGGGCCAGCAGGCAGAGGCCACGTTGCCGTCCCCTCAGCTGTTTGTAAATCTGCTCTGTGCACATGTGCCCACTCTGTTCTCTTAGCCACAGCTGCCCAGCTTGGCGCTCTGTTGTGTCTGCCCTTCATTTAGCTGGTGTATGCTAGAGGAGGCCTCCTCCCAGTACTGCTTCGTAGGGTTAGCCCAGCTGGAGTCTTTGAGTGGGTTCTTTCTCCATCTTACGTGCCTGGCCTCCTTCCCCAGAGACTGCCTGGGTCGGCGGTCGCCTTCCCTTGCCGTGATCGGGCCTGTGAAGGATAGCCCCAGCGTGGCTGTGTGGTTGGTCAGTAGGTCCAAGCCTTCCTGACCCCATGGACCATTGCATGCCAGGCCCAGAGTCTCACCCCCTTCTCCTTTTGCCATCAGGCTTTCCCAGCATCAGGGTCTTTTCCAACAAGTCCTGTCTTTTCGTTATGTGGCCAAAGTATTTCAGCTTCAGTATTTGACCAGCTAGTGAATGGCCTGAATTAATTTCTTCTGACCGATTTGATCTCCTTCTTCCCAGGCGCTCTCGAAAGTCTTCTCCAGCACCGCATTGATTCTTCAGCTTTCCTTGTAGTCCAACTCGCAGAGCCGTGCATTGCTACTGAGAAAACCGTGTCTTTGAGATAGGGACCTTTGTCGGCAAGGTGAGGTCCCTGCTTTTCAGTCTGCTGTCCAGATTTGCCAGAGCTTTCTTTCCAAGCAGCAGGCGTCTTTTTGTTGTGTGGCTGCAGTCGTCGTCTGCAATGATCTTTGAGCCCAAGAATATGAAATCTGACATGATCTTAGTTTTTTGGGAGTTGTTTCAAGCCAACTTTTACACTCTCTTCTTTTGCCCTCATCGGGAGGCTTCTTAATTCCTTTTCCCTTTCTGCTGTCAGAGTGGCATTGTCTGCATATCCGAGCCAGCAGCCTTAATTCTGGCTTTTGATTCATCTGGCCCTGTGTAAGACAGATCATAGCTTTCTGACAGAGTTGGGAAAGGTGCCCTTAGCCCTGACCTTGGCTCCATGAGTCCCTTGGGCTTCCCTCTGCTATTCAGGGCCTCTTCCGGGGTACGTTGAGAAGCACCTGGGTTTTGGCCCCGGGCCTTCCTCTTTCACTGCTTTCTAGACCCACCTTGTGAGGCACTGATCCTGCAGGTCCCTGAGCTGTCTTGGCTCTGGGGGCTCAGAGACCTTCATCTTGTATCTCTGTGCCCTTCCCTGTCCCTGTACAAAGGCGTGTCTCTTGGAGCCAGGAGCCCTGGGTTATGACCTTCACTGTGACTTAGTGGTTGCATGACTGTGGGTAAGCCATTTCCCTCTGAGCCTTTGTTTCCTCATCTGCACAACGGGGTGGCATGCTGAGACTGTAGTGTGCCCAGGTTTCTTGTGTGGAAAGAATTTACTTATGAGTAAACCTGAAAGCACTGCAGAGCAGGAGACTGTCCAGGTTTTATGGGGGGGGGAGGAGCCATGTGGATGAGTATCCTGGCAGAGGAACGAGCCTCTGCACTGGGCCAGGGGTTGCTCAGCCCTTGCTGGGTCCCATGGCGGCCTGGCATCACCCCTTCACTTGGTCAGAGCTGGGGATCACAGCCAGGTCCTCTCTGACACTGCAGAACCCTCTCCCATTTGTTCCTTCGTTGGATTAGCAAGAGGGCTCGATGAAGAAGGCAGGGTTTGTTCTTAATGAGAGGACTGAGGCCCAGGAAGGGACCCACATCTGCCTCCATTCGGGTGCCTTCTGGGAGCGTGGTCCCTCTGCCATTGCTGCAGCCAAAGCGGGAACCCCCACGACTCCAGGCATTTTCGTCTCTACTGCTCAGGATCCTGGGTCTCAGCGCAGCCGTCTGCTCCACTCTGACCCCAGTGGCTGATCCTCCTCAGGTGACCCATTCCTCTTTGGAATATGGCTCTGCCCGCAGCACCTCCTGTCCAGTGGCCTCTTGTTCAGCCCCCTCCTCCATGGCACTGCCACAGACCGTGGTTCTCCCTTCCCTTCTCCCCAGTCTTCTCTTTTCCAAAGGAAGCATCTCCGGTGCCTTTGACCAGTCCTCACGACTTCTGACCTCCTCTGAGCCCCTCCCCCCAATTCCAGACACTCTCTGGCTCTGCTCCATTTTATCAGTAGGCTACTCACCATGCCACCCATGGTGTGACCAGAATATCCCTTTCCTTGGCTCCGTCTGGGAGCCTCATGCCTGGTTTTTATACCTGGTTCCCTTGTGATTCACGTGAGGCCAGTCTTTCCTTTCTAAGATTTTTCCTTCTAATAAAGCCACAGCTTGCCTGTGTCAGCCCCTGTCTCGCGGCAGGAAGGGCAGCGTCTCAGTGTCATCCTTGGAGGCCTGGACATTGGACCTCCTCACCCTGGCCAGTGCCTTCGGCTGCAGCCAGCCAAGTTAGGCTTGTTATCTGCCGTCTACCTGCGCTGCCTCCTCACAGCTTCTTGATGGACCTTGAGGTTCACTTTGCTTGAACATAGATCTTTCCACTGCCCTCCCAGTTCTTAGCCAACTGTTTGCTTTCCAAATAAGTCAAATCTTTCATTTTCTCCCCACCACCTGCTTTTGTGTTTTCTGGCATGGGAAAGCGGGGGTGGGTGCCGTACCTCTCACTGGCATCGTCCTCATTCATTTAGAGCTTGTTTCATCCATCCTTCTGATTTACCGATGAAACGGGGGCCCAGAGAGGAGAGAGTGCCATGCTGCAGTCCATATGATGGTTGAAGCCCAGGGTTCTGTGCCCTTCTCTTTCTGCTGCCCGTGGTAGCAAGGGTGCCCAGAGCTCTCCTGCTCTGATGTCTGACTACCCTGTCCTCTACAGATAGAGGCGCTTGTGGGGCGCTGGGAGCTGCCCTGGGCTTAGAGGCAGGGGAGACTGACCTCCTGCTGACCCAAGCTGTGAACTGGACCCTCCTTGTCTCCCTGTGGCCTGCTCTTCACAGGGCTGGGGGAAGAGCAGTTGAAGAGCCGTGCATGTTTCTCCTTCAGAGGAGAAGGCTTGGAGGCTGTGTTAGCCTTTCTTCAGGTGTTGGAAGGAAGAGCTGGTATGTGGCCCATGAGCAGAATCAGGAACCTCACAGGCAAGTTGTAGGAAGGCAGGTTTGGGCTTGATGTAGAGGGAAAAACAGCCAGAGTGGGATGGGCGGCCTCCCACTGGCCTCCGGGGGGGAGTTTGGCCCCTTTCCGAGCAGAGGCAGTGGCTGCCCTGGCACTGCTCAGCACGCAAGGTGCCTCCTCTTGCTCCCTGTCCCAGGCTGGGTTTTGTGAGAGGAGGGCCCACCATCTCCCATCTTTCAAGGTGTTCCTCTGGGCAGGACACCCAGAGGTATGGGCTAGGGCCTGGGTTCAAATATCCTGCCTCAGCCTCTTACTAGCTCTGGTCTTTGGAAGATCTGTAAGCCTCTCTGGTCTTTAGTATCCTTTTTTTGTAATTGAAAGGATTGTCCATTAGGCCACCCTCCTGGTACTAGGGTGTGATAGCGTCTTTTTTTTTTTTTGGCTAGGCAGTGGGGTTAAGCGACTTGCCCAGGGTCACACGGCTAGTAAGTGTTATGTGTCTGAGGCCGGATTTGAACTCAGGTCCTTCCTCAGTTGGGGCCAGTGCTCTGGGTGATAGCTTCTGAACACAGAAGAGGAAATAGATGTGAGCGGGACTCGGCTTGGCATCTCCTTGGTGACTTGGTGGGAGATGAGAGGTAAAGGAGAGGAAGGGGCCCCCCCTGACACCTCCTCCCCACCCCTGGCCAGCCGGCAGCCTTAGCATGGTGCTGGTTGTCCCAGTTTGGGACTTGGAGTAGAGCCTCATCTGCTTCCCCCATTACCAAGTTCTGTGCCCCCACCCCCTCCCCTGGCCTTGCAGTTGCAGTGATGGCCACGGCCAAGGTATGGTGGCAGTGACTCTGCTACCCTGTGTCGTCCCCAAGCGGGTGGTTGGAGGCAGAAGGCAAGCCTCCCCTTGGAGAGCCTCCTGTGGGGACCAAACCCTGTGCCTTCGGTGAGCCTGATGCTTTCCAGGAGGAGATCTGGGAAGGCAGCCAAGGAGGAACTGGCTGCCTTCCAGGCCCCAGGCTGGGCTCTGGGGCTGTGCCCATGCAGATGAACAGTGGCACCTGGGCATGGACCCAGGGAGGGTGGGGAGGTCACAGAGGACAGGAATGAGGTTCCCATGTCAGCACCTTGGCCCAGCCCTAGCTCCCACCTCCCACCTCCCACCTCCCACCTCCGCTGCTCTAGGCTCAGGGAGGGCCGTAAGTGAACCCCCTCCCCCAACACCCTCTGCAGTCCCCGTGTTGCTCGACCGTCTTTGCTGGAAGGGAAGAAGCAGCCCGTGAACGTCAGCCAGCTGTGGTTGGTGTCTCCTTGGGGCTTCCTTTCCAGGCCCCAGCTGCCTCGGCATGGGGTTTGTGGATCTTGCTGCTGCTATGTGACTGGGAGACCCCCGGGGATGTCTGAAACCCTCAGGCCTGCCTACAGGTGGCAAGTGGAGGTGCTGCAGATAGCCACCCCGAGCAGATCCTTTGGGAAGGCATTGATTAGTACCTGGGGGAGCCTTTAGGAGGAGAAAGCTGCAGGGTGGGGTTAGGGCAGAGCTTTAAAAGGTAGGCAGATCAAGGGGCTGAGGCAACAGAAAGGGAGAGTGGGCTGTGCCCTGGCAGAGGCTTATTAATTTATTTATTTTTAGGTTTCAGCGTTCACTTCCACAAGATTTTGAGTTCCATATTTTCTCCTCATCTCTTCCCCTCCCCCCACTCCAAGATGGCATGCATTCTGAATACCCCTTCCCCTAATCTGCCCTCCCTTCTATACCCACCCCCCCCATCTCTTATCCCCTTCCCCTTCAATTTTTCCTGTAAGGCAGAATAGATTTCTATACTGCATTGCCTGTGTATCTTATTTCCCAATTGCATGAAAAAACAATTTTTAACATTTCATTTTTAAACCTTCGAGTTTCAGATTCTCTTCCTCCCTCTCCACCCTCCTCACTGAGAAGGCAAGCAGTTCCATATAGGTTATACATGTGTAGTGATACGAAACACTTCCATAATGGTCATCTTGTGAAATACTGACTATAATTCCCTCCATCTTATCCTGCTCTCCTGTTGATTCTGTTCTCTCCACCCCTCTTCATCTCCCAAGTCTCTCTCTCTGTATATATATCATCTCTGTGACAGAGGGCACAGGGTGAGTTGAATATGAAGGGATGATATCTAAAAAATAAAATTAAGGAAGAGAGAGAATTGTACTGGGAGGAAGAGAAAGGAAGAGATAAAGTGGAGTAAATTGTTTCACATAAAAGAGGCAAGAAAAAGCTTTTACAGTGGAGGAGGGGGGAGGTGAGAGGGGATGAGTGAATCTTGCTTTCATAGGATTTGGCTTAAGGAGGGAATAACATACACACTCAGTTGGGTATGGAAATCTCTCTTACCCTACAGGAAAACAGGGGGGAAGGGGATGGGGGGTGATAGAAAGGAGGGCAGATTGGGGGAGGGGGTAATCAGAAGCAAACACTTGAGGAGGGGCAGGATCACAGGAGAGAACAGAATGGGCGGGAGAGCAGGCTAGGATGGAGGGAATTGTAGTCAGGATTTCACAACATGACCATTGTGGAAGCGTTTTGTGTCACTACACACGTGTAACCTGTATCAAATGCAGGCTCTCAGCCCTTTAGCTTTCTGTCCTTTGTCGCTGCCACCACCCCTGAGGGGTGCCTGGCTGCACAGAGGCCGGGTGCTTGTTTAGGAATGGCTTAATTCATCTCCCAGGCCCTGGGCAGGGAGCCGGCTGCCAGCTCTCTTCCTTATTTACCTGGCTGAAGGCCCTTGAACACTTCAGTGTCCTGGGCTAGAAAGAGTCTATTTTAGCCCCTTAAATCCTCTGAGCCTGTCAGTTTAGCAGTCATCCCCTCTTTGATCACTCTGCCTTGGGCAGGAAACCCAGCTGTTCTGGAAGACTGGGCTGAGGGCTGCCTCATCTTCCATTTGGGGCTGGGTGGGATTTGAAGCTAGGTTCTTCCTCTTCCCAGGTGTATGACTTGGGGCAAGTCATTTTTAGCTCTCTGCCTCAGTCTTCCCTATCTGTAAGTTGGAGGTAATAGTATGATCTCCCTAGCCTTGTTGCAGGGCCTATATAATATTAAGTCTTGCTCTTGAGGAAGCAGCAGCAGGTGTTCAGCTTGGGGGGCGTGGTGATGGGACTTGTGGGCTTTGTCCCCACAAGTCTTGGGCTGGGCTGGTCCTTAGAAAGTTGCTGGATGGGGAGGGTGGGGGGGAGGAAGGGGGAGAAACATTTTCAACTCAAAAGCATATGGAAGTGATAAATCAAAATAAATTAATAAAATTTTTAAAAAAAGGAAAAAAAGAAAGTTGCTGGAGAGCTCAACTTGTTTCCCAGGCCCCAGGCACCCAGTGCTGATCCTCTGGAGGGCATTTCAGAGACAGCCTGGTCAGGCCTGACCTGTACTCTGGTTGTACTTTTCTGAATGCTGCATGTGAATGCTGCTGAAGCTCCGCTGTGTCCAGAGGAGGGAGGTGGGCCTTGCAGGAACAGGAGGCGTGTAACTTGGAGGAGGGAAGGTTTAGGGGAGAATGGATCGCTGACTTCTGGTGGAAGCAGGGATATGGTTTCAGCTGTTTGACTTCAAGTTGAAAGCATTTGAGGGGGTGAAAGGGTTTCTGAGCAAGTGAAGACAACCTTCCAGAGCCAGGAAGCCCCATCACTGAAGGCCTTGGAGCTGAAGCTGGGTGAGTGTCAGAGGCCTTGAGCTCACCTGAGGCAGGGACTGAGCAGAGAATGGGTCCCTTGAAAGGCTTCCTTCCTGCCCAGCTTCTGGATGCCCCCAGTGTGTCCCATTCCCACTCCACATTCTGACTTCTTTTCTTATTTCTTTGTGCAACAATTGCTGTGTGCTTGACTACGAGGGCCAGAGAAGGAAGCAGCAGGAAGGCTTCCCCGGGAGGATGGGCAGCTTCTCTTGGCTTTTGGGGGCATCAATGTAGAAGTAGATGGCTGAGCTGGCTAGAGAGAATTTGATGGGATCATCCTGAAAGTCTGCTTCCTGCTGCCTTCCCTATCTGGTCTGGACTGCGACCCTCTTACCACCTAGGAGATCAGCTCCGAGCAGCTGGGCTTCTTTCTGTCCTGGTGACTCCTCTGTGATTGAGAGCTCTTTCTTTCTGGCCTCCACCCTTCCCCAGGCAGATCGGGAATTCTACTACCATAAGGGAGTGCCCTTGGCAGCCGGGCTGCCCAACATGTAGGGACATAACCTTGGAGGGAGGGAGCACCCTTCACAGCTGTGCTGCCTGCCTGCCAGGTAGGAGCAGGAGGAGCTGCCCTTGGTGGGAGCCTGAGCGCGAGGGCACCTGGAGGACCCCAGTGAAGGACCCTGGGCCGAACTTAGGTTCACTCCATCAAAGACATGCTGGCCACGTACTGGGGAAACGGCAGATGAGAAGTGATTGCCCCTGCCATAGGGCCCAGGTGTGGTCTGGAAGATGGGGTACAAGGAGGAGGTTTCTGGACAAGAAGAGTTACTGGCCTCCAAGGGATGACAGCTTCTGTACCAGGCACAAGGGAGGAGCAGTTGGGATGGCTTTGGGGGATGGCTTGTGTGTGAAATAGGGTCGGGAACATAGGTAGGGGCAGGAGTAGAGCCTTCAGTGCCAGCTGGGGCAGCTTTTCTTCTGGAGACCCTGGGAAGCCACAGGTATGGTCATTTTCCTCATTTATGGGCTTCTCCTAGGACAGGATTGGAGCTGTCCTGCTCAATGACGGTGATAGGAAATAGCTCTGGAACCTCTCTGCTGGCGCAGCCCTGCTGCCCCTCCGACTGCGCCTTGCGCTGCCCCATCTGCCCTCTCTGTATGTTTGTCCCTGTGCCTCCCTGCAGAGTCTCAGAATCCCTTCTTCAAGACTCGGCTCCCTTGGCCCTGCCAGCAGGCCTCCCTCACAGTCTGGGCCACAGCCGAAACTCCCTGCTAGCTCCTTTGGCTCTTCTCTCCCCCACTGGGACGTAAGCTCTTGGAGGGTGGGCAGTTTTTTGCCTTTCTATCCTCAGCACTTAGGGCACAGTGCTTGACGTAGAATAACACTCAATAGCTAGATGCTTATTCGCTGATAGAAGCTCATTTTATGAGGCTTGTGATAGATGGATTGGAGAGGGGAGAATGGAGGTAGGAAGGTGAATTGGGAAGTAATTATGATGATGTGAGCAAGAGATGAAGGCCTAGATTAAGGTGGTGACCAAGGAGGGCTTGGGGGGGAGGGGGAAGGCGGAGGGAGGAGGAGGAAGATGTGGACTACTTGGGTGTTTCGGGTGGGAGAGGGAAGAATTCATATTTCTCCCTGGATCTCCTGCTGCATCTGGTTCACGGTTTTTGCCACCACCTTCTTCAGTTTACTGGGGGTGGGGGTAGTGTGTGCGTCTGGTTTCAGGTGCCACCTTGGCACACATCCTGCCAGCTTTTCTCCAACCTGGCTAGCAGACCCTGGCTACTCTGGGTCCTTGGTATCCTTGGGTGTGTGCCAGGAGAATCTGGGAGGGAGCGTGAGATCCTTCAGTGATAGCGTCATCTGGGCCTGCTGCCAGCCCTGGGGTTGCCCCTGCAGGAACTCCATGTTGCTGTGTGGTCAGGAGTGGGCACAGGGTGGTTTGTCTTCCCTGCCTGGAATCAGCTCCAGTCAGACTTGACAATATTCAGCTGGTATGCCAGCCCCTGGAGAGACCCCATCCCAGCTCAGCTGGGTCCTTCCCCATGGGGCTAGGCCAGATGTTAGGAGGTGGGGTGGGGGTGAGAATACACCACTGTCCTCACTTTGCTTTTTAAAATGGGAAAACATTTTAAGGGTTTCTTAAGGGCAGGGTTGGAGCTGTGCTGTGTGTGACATAGTCCTGTATATTGGAAATGCCCCAGGAGCCTTTGGTGCCCACTAAGCCTGGCACCTTACACTCAAACATGGCCGACACAATTTCAGGCTGGCTGCCGCTAAGTCTCGGGGTGTGCAGCAGGGGTGGTGCCTCTGCCCTGTATTTAATGTCGTCCATAATCTCCAAGTGTTCTGTAGTGCGTGCTCCTGTTTACCCTGCTCTGGGAGGGCTATAGAAGCTTGAGAAAATGGGGCTGTCCCCTCCAGGAGTCGGGCTATCCTGTTGAGGAGAAGTCTTGTTGCAGCCCAGCGTTCTGAGTGGGCAGACAGTGAGGCAGAAGCACGGCCCTGGTGCTGGCACCACGTTTTAGGCCAAATGAGAAGAGAAGAATAGTGGGGGAGGGCAAGACAAGGGGCACCAGCCAGAGCTGGGTGTCCTCTAGGTGTGGGAGGGGAGGTGGTCGGCCTGAAGAGGGGTGGGGTTGACTTGTTTTGGGCCCTCTGAGAAGGGGCCTAAGTACAAATACCTCCTGCAGAACCATCTCTGAGTGGCCCGGACTGGCCTGGATGCTTGTGGTTTTCCCACTGAGGCCCTTGGCTGTTCATCCGCTCCAGGATCCCAGGCATCCCGGTCATGTCTTGGCTCACCTGTCAGCACCACCCCATGCATAATCTAGAAAGGCTTCTCTGGACCCAGCAGGGTTAGAAGGCCTGGCCTCGAATTCTAGCCATGGCCCTCTCCCCAGTCTCACTCTCCTTGCCTGTAAAATGGAGGTATTTATTATCTGTGGAAAGGTCTGTGCCTGCTGAGAGTTCTCTGGGCTGGCTGAGCTGGATGAGGGTGGGGCTGGCTGCTCCAGGCTAGTCAGGGAGAAGCTTGAGAAAGAAGATTCCCAAGGACAAAGAGAATAGCTAAGGATATCTGGAGATAAGGCTGAATAGGTGGGGTGGACCCTGAATGCCAGGCTGAATATAGCTGGTCATGGGGAGCCACTGATGTTTTGGGAGTAGGAGTGATGTGGCCAGATCGGTGCTTTTGGAAAATTACTTTGTCTGAGGTGTGTTGGATAGACTGGGGTCTGGGGGGCTTGTCAGAGGTAATAATAATAATAGCTAATATTTATGTAGTGCCAGGCACTGTGCTCAAGTGCTTTAGAATTTATCTCATTTAGTCTTTACAACAGGGCTATTGTTCTGATTTTACAGATGAACAAATCAAGGCAGACAGGTTCAAGTGACTTGACCAAGGTCACATAGCTAGTAGTAAACTCGTGTCATCCTGACTGTAGGCCCAGCCCTTTAGCCACCAGGCCACCTTGTTTGGAGGGGGTGGGAGCAGAGACGTGTGCAGAGCCTGAAGGAAGAATTACCCGGGAACAGAGAGGGCTAGGATGGCCTTCCTTTGAACAGAAAATGATGAACTCAGCCCAGCCTCCAAACCTGCTCTCTCTCCTTCCCCCTCTCCACGATGCCTCCAGATCACACTGCAGCCACATTCTGAGAGCTCTAGCCATCATTTCTGTGGTGGGGAGCAGAGGGTGTCCACAGGACAGTGAGAATTTGGGAGGGAACTTGGTGACCTTCCTGGCAGGTGCAGGAGGAAACAGTGAAGAGCCCACACGGCAGGATGGGGGGAGTGCCACTCCCACAAACATTAACAGAGCCAGCTTTGCCCCAGAGAGTAAGGGTTCTTGGTATGGGACTCTCCGTGTATGAAGGGGGGTGGAAGGAACCTGATGGGGATGAGGGGGTACGCTGTGTTAATCAAGGAAGACCCAGGGATGCGGAATGAGAACCTGAGCTAGCCCTGCCCATCAGGAAGATTTCCCTGGGCACATCTCACCAAAGCTCCCATCCGTGTCCGCATTGGCAGCAGAGTCAGGATTCGAACCGAGCTCTTCCCAGCCTAAATGCAGGGCTCTTTCCGGTCGCCCCACTGACTCCCAGTGACTAGCCTGAGGTCTCTAGCCATGGCATTCCTTGGTCGATGCCTAGCTCACACTTGGCATTAGACCCTTGAGAGTGAGTGGAGACAGCTTAGACCATAATTTTTTTTTTGGACTCCTTCAGTGATCTTAAGCTCTCCTAGGCAGGGGCTGTGTGGGGTGCTGGCCAGGGCCACAGTTGACCAGCAGGAAGTCCTCGGGGCCTTTGAACCCACAGAGCTGGTCTGTCTGGCCTTCCCTAGGATCTGGGGCCTGTTGGGGGAGGGGAGTGGCTGCCTTCTGCTCCCAGGCCACTGGAACAGCTGGCAGGCTGGGGCCTAGGCCTCCCTGGCCCCAGGCACCCCGGGTCTGGTCACATTCCTGAGGGCCTGGGGGGAGGGGCAGGACCAAGGAGGCCAGAGTCAGATCCAGGGCAGGGCTGCAGCCTCCCCTCCCTTGGTGACCCGATGTGGGGGGGTGGGGGGCAGGACCGCTTCCAAGCCTGGAGGGTCTAGGAGCCCAGTAGAATGGGTTAGAGGGGAAGGCTGCCCAGCCCAGAGGAGCCGGGTGGGAGGGGCTGGCTGGGGGAGGGGCTGGGTCTTGCCAAGCACCCATTTGCCTTTTGTTATACAGATGCAGCTGGGCCCAGCCTCCCCCCTGGGGAGCCCAGCCAGCCTAGCCATGAAGCTGTTGGCTCCCACAGGGAGCCAGGGTTCCCAGGCTTTAGCTGGCAGTTGGACAGTGTGCTGGGGACCCTCCTCCCCCTTTCTTGGAGAAGGAATAGCCCCAGATTTGGTGTTTGGAGACCTGGGTGCAAGCAGTACATGTGCCAGGGAGAGTCCTTTGTGGCCTGTGAAGCACGTGCTATCTGTGCTCAGCTGGTGTTTGCTAGAGTGACCCTGGGGCTGGTCTTCCAGGCTGCCCTCCACTTCTAGCTCTGCCCCAAGCTCCCCACGAGGCTCCTGAGCCCCAGCTTAACTTCCTCTGAGCTTTCCCTCCTGTGCCTCTCTGCTTCCCCATGTACTGAGTGGCTGAGTGACCCTGTCCTTTCCTTTTCCTCAGGTAACCAGGCTTTGCTGTTTCTGCTGAGAGACCGCACTCTGCAGGCGGCCGCTGCTCGCTCGCATGGTTTCTGAGCCCCAAGCTTTCGGTAGGCTGGGCCCTGGTTGGTGGAAGCTGGGCTGGGGACTGGCCCCATGGTGCTTACTTGCTTGTGACTGTCGTCTAGAGTGTGGTCTGGGAGCTGAAGGCCTCCCCCTAAAGCCTCTGGCCAGCTCTAATGCCTCTGGGGAGTACATGTGCTCTTCTGCCCATTTTATAGATGAGGAAATGGAGGCTTAGTTCGCAGCTTTCTTATGGTCACACAGCTCCTTGCCCTTGCCACTGTATGACTATCTCGGTGCTAGAGAGGAGGTAGACCCTAAGGGCATCACGTACCTGCTGGCAGGATGGTGGGGCCTGGGGCCCAGTAGGAGGGGCTGAGCCACCCTGGGCTCAGGTGAGATAGCATTACAGAGGCCTAGGCTACTCTGCGATGGCGGCTGTTTGCCGGACTCTGGGCTTAGCATGTAAAGGCTTTGAGGTTTGCTCCAGTCCTGGCTGCTGTGTCTGAGCCGTTCCTCCAGACCCACTTTTCTGTGAAGCTTAGCAGGGAAACTCTTGAGTCGGCAGCTCTGAGGGCCAGGCCAGGCCACACCTCTGCCCATGCGGCACAGTATGCTAGCGGGCTCCAAGGCCAGGAAGATTCATTTCTCGGGCCCAGGAGAAGATCCAGCTTCTTTCTGCCCATGATATAGACATAAACCCCCAGGAAGGCCTGGCCCAGGCAGTATGCCACCCTCTGACCCCTGCCCCTCCCCGCCTCCCTGGGTAGAGTCAGCGAGTCTGGTGACAGCTCTCAGGACTGTGGCATGTGGGGCTCTTTCCTGACATGAGAAATGAGGGGAAAACAACAGGGTCACAGGCACTCACACACTTACCTGGCCTGGGTCCTGGTCGAGCAGCTGCCCTTACCTGAACCATGCAGAAATGCTAGGGGCACCTTGGGAGCAGCAGGGAAGCCCCTCAGGCTTAGTACCTTTAGGGTGATCTCATCTTCCACTCTCTGGAGACCCCTGGAGATGGGAGGCTCACTTGGCCAACCCCAGGTGTCCCTGGAGCACAGACTGTGGCAGGTTCTGAGGATGTGCCAGCCAGCAAAGGGCCCTGTTCTGAGCACAGTGGCTCCCTTGAAGCAGGGTGGAGAGATCCCAGCCATCAGCAGAGAGGGGTGGCAGAGGGGCATCAAAGCAAGTCATTGGTAATTCCTTCTTATGTTCTGGGAAGATGAAATGTGCTTCCACTGCCTTCCCATGCTCCCTCCTGTGCCTTCTGGGGCCAAGCAGAGCAAATCTAAGCTCCCTCTATTCCTCTGGCCAGTCTTCTCTGCCTTGATTTCCCCACTCGTCAGAGCCTTTCCTAAAATTGGGCATAGGCATAGTATCCCATAGTCTTCTGAGTTGATAGGGCAGAGGATGTGGCCAGTGGAGTGGATGGGTCATTTCCCCCCCCAATGGCCATGGCCATTGAGCCAGGGCCTAAGGGGATCCCACTCTAAGATCAGTTAACTGGCCATGGGAAGGAATGCTCAGATTCACCCTGGCCAGTGCAAGATGAAAGCTTCTTCCTTCTGGGGAGTTCAGGAAAGAGAGAGAACTATCTGGGGTGGGGAAACGAAGTTAGCCAGAGCAAAGGCCTGGAGGTGGGAAAGCCCCAGAGCCACCAGGAGTCTGTGCATACAGCTTCTTTGGGGAGGGCATTCCTTCAGAGGTGGTGTTGGCCTGCTCTCCCCTACCTGTCCTTCTTCCCTTGTGTTCTGAGGGCAGAGGACAGGAGCTGCCCTTGAGTGGGGGGGCGGGGGGGGGGACCAGCTTGTCCTTTCTGCCCCACCAGGCTGGTCCTGCCCTCTGGAACTCTTTGGAGGGTGTGGGTTGGGCCGCCCACTTGGCTGTCTTTCACAAAGCCCAGAATGCCAGAGCTACAAGGACCATGGAAAGCCCATCGAGTTCAGCCTTCTCCTAGTCCCACAGAGGAAAGGGGAATGGGCTGGGCCCACTGATGGCTCTGCCCAGCAGCCTCTGAGGCCTCGGCCTGGCTTCTGGGCTCTTGGGATGGTTCCTCTCCTTGGAAGGGCCTGGATGCGCCTGGGGTAAAGAACAAAGGTGTCCTCCTCTCTCCATCACGATCCTGCCCCTCAGCTAGCTTCCCCTGCCCGACTTTGTAAGGCCTAGGACGCCTTTAGAAACCAAAGGTGTTGGTGCTTTTATTACTTAATGGCATCAATTAGTCTGTGCCCGCCTGTCTGGCAAGGCTGGGCGGGCCTGCTTTTCCCCACAGCCAAGCTGCAGCCGCTTTTCCTAGAAAGGGACCTGAGGGCAAGAAGCATTACATGTTTGGCAGAGGGCCCTTGGGCCCTGGCAGTGCCTATGCTCAGGCCAGCCCGGGAAGCAGGCGCAGGGCCCTGGCCTCAGTGTTTGTCCCTGCATCCCACAGGAGTGGAAAGCTGCCCTTCACTGTCCCTGCTATTGGCATTCAAGAAAGAGGGTGTGCCAGGGGTGGGGTGGGGGGCACCTCTCTAGATGTCTCTGAGGCACAGGAAGGTTGGCTTATCGCTCCCTTGGCAAGGAGGATGTGTGAGGAGGGCACACAGTACAGTGGGTGTGTTGGGGCTGTGTCTAGGGGGATGTGTTGGGGCAGGGCAAGGGGTGTGTTGGGGTGTGTTTGGGAAGGGTTGTGAAGGGCTGTGATTGTGTTTCTGAAGTGGGGGGGGACTTTGTTTAAGATGGAGGGAGGTGTGTGGGGGGGGCATGGACTGGAGGGGCTAGGGGATCCCAGGAGGGAGGAGGCAGGGCTGCTCGGGCATCACTTCTGGCTGTCCCTGGGGCTCTGGCGGGCCGGGCCTGACCCTGCGCCCCTGGTCTCCCCTTCTCCTGCAGGTTGTTGGCTGGGACACGGGGCCTGCTGCCATGGAGCTGCCCAACCATGCCAAGCAGCTGCTTCTGCAGCTGAACCAGCAGCGGGCCAAAGGCTTCCTCTGCGACGTCATCATCGTGGTGGAAAACGCTCTCTTCCGCGCCCACAAGAACGTCCTGGCCGCCAGCAGCATGTATTTCAAGTCTCTCGTTCTGCACGACAACCTCATCCACCTGGATACGGACATGGTCAGTCCCACGGTTTTCCGCCAGGTCCTGGATTTCATCTACACGGGCAAGGTGCTCCCGGGGGAGCAGCCCGCGGAGCCCAACTTCAGCACGCTCCTCACTGCCGCTAGCTACCTCCAGCTCCCTGAGCTGGCCGCTCTGTGCCGCCGGAAGCTCAAGCGGGCAGGGAAACCCTTCGGCTCGGGCCGGGCTGGGGTCCCGGGGGCGGGCCGGCCGGCCCGCGGCCAGCGGCTGTCCGCCGCCTCGGTCATCCAGGCTCGGTACCCAGCGGCCTCAGAGAATCGCAAGGCTGTGCATCCTCCCAAAGAGCTCCCCCAGTCCAAGGGCTCGGACGACGAGCTTTTTCTCGGGGGGCCCGGGCAGGAGAACTCGCATCCCCTGAGCCGAATGGGCTGCAAGAATGGTGGCGATGGGGCCAGCTGCGGGGGCTCTAGCGGGAACAGTGGTGGCAGTGAGCAGGAGCTGGGCCTCGACCTCTCCAAGAAGAGTCCCCCCTTACAGCCCCCGGCCCCCGGCCCCCTCCTCGGCCCTGATGACCTCGGCCAGCTCAGCGACAGCCAGCACGGCTCCCCGGCTCCAGCCTCCACCAACAGTGCCTCGTACGCGGAGCCCGGCGGGCCCCCGGAAGACCCCATGGAGGTGGAGGGGCCGGGGGGCCCCGAGGAAAACCACTCGGGGCTGCTGGAGGGGCCGGGGGGCCAGCCTCGCAAGAGTCTGCGGCACCTGGCTCGGAAGAAGGAGTGGAGCAAGACAGAGGCCGTGGCCTGCGCCTCGGCGGGAGGCAAGAGCTGCTGCCCCGGGGACGAGGATGAGCTGGAGGAGGGGCTCCCCAACGGCATCCTGGGGGCCGGCGGAGGCGGCGTTGGGGCGCCCTACGGAGAGCCGCCCTACCCCTGCAAGGAGGAGATGGAGAACGGCAAGGAGCTCAGCGAGGACAGCGGGCAGAGCGAGGGCGAGGGCGCCGGGGGCCCCGCGGGGGCCGCCAACTACGTGTACCGCCAGGAGGGCTTCGAAGCGGTGCCCTATGGGGACAACCTGTACGTCTGCATCCCCTGCGGTAAAGGCTTCCCCAGCTCGGAGCAGCTCAACGCCCACGTGGAGACGCACACGGAGGAGGAGCTCTTCATCAAGGAGGAGGGCGCCTATGGGGGCGGCGGCCCCGCGCCCGAGGAGGAGGCCGAGGACCTGTCGGCCCCCAGCCCGGCCTACGCGGCCGAGCAGCGGCCCTTCAAGTGCTCGGGCTGCGAGAAGAGCTACAAGGACCCGGCCACGCTGCGGCAGCACGAGAAGACGCACTGGCTGACGCGGCCCTTCCCCTGCAACATCTGCGGCAAGATGTTCACCCAGCGCGGCACCATGACCCGCCACATGCGCAGCCACCTGGGCCTCAAGCCCTTCGCGTGCGAGGAGTGCGGCATGCGCTTCACGCGCCAGTACCGCCTGACGGAGCACATGCGCGTGCACTCGGGCGAGAAGCCCTACGAGTGCCACCTGTGCGGCGGCAAGTTCACGCAGCAGCGCAACCTCATCAGCCACCTGCGCATGCACACCTCCCCCTCCTAGGAGCCAAAGAGGCCCCGCCCCCCGGGCCGGCGCCCCGCCCCCCCAGCTTTAACTGCCAGTGCATACCGAGAGAAGCAGAGGGAGCCTGGCCCGCCTGCGCCGCCCTGCTCCCTCCCTGCTCCCTCTGCTGCTTTGGCATTCGGTCTACCTCCACCCCTCTCCCGAGGGGCGTCCCCCTCCCCTACCCCTCCCAATGCTCCAGAACCAGCGGGAATGGGGGGGGTGGGGAGGCCGGCTTCTGGCTTGGGCTCAGCCTGCTCTCCTCAGGGCACAGCTGAGCCTTCTTCCCGAGCCCGGATCCCTCATGGGGGGGGGGATGCGTGCATCCGTGTGTGAATGTGTGCGCGTGTGCGTGTATGTGGAACAGATGCTGGGGGGGGGCTGCTCTCCCCTCCCCCCAGGCAGTCAGGGTTACCCCAGTCACTTGTTTTCTTCCCATCCCTCTTCCCCATACTGTTGGTTGGTTTTGATTTATTATTTTTTTCTTTAAACTCAGCTTCGATCTCTTGTTTCCCGCCGCCCCTGCCCTGCTTCCTTGGGACCGGGGCCTGAATGTAAGCGGGGCAGCTGGCCTCCACTCCCCTCCCCCCACCAGTGTGGAGCCCTAACCTGGGGGGCCCCTCGGACTCCCAGGCGCTCCCCCTGCACCCAGCCTGGCTACCTGTATGTTCTGTGACTTTCTTTGCTTAGAGGTACTTGTTTTGTGGAGACAGCCCAGGGTCTGCTTGCCTGGAGGGTCTGGGTGGTGGGAGGCAGGGGGCTGACCTGGGTTATGTGTTTGCAGGTACTTTTTATTTTGTGGGTGGGTGTTGGCATGTTGGTGCGTTTGTGTGTGTGCGTGTGCGTGCACAGATGGTTCGATTCTTTCCTCACTGAACAAGGGAGTCTGATCCGAGACTTCTGATTTTTTTCTACCTCTTAAATTCATAAGAACAATAAGACGGTGAGTGGCCCATGAGACTGAGACTGGGGTTCTTTGGTCGTCCCTCCTGCCCTGTAGAGCTGGGGGGCACTCCTCCCTCCCCCCCAGGCCCCTCAGGACTGAGGGCAGAGCTTGGCCAAAGACATCGGGGAGGAGCGTTTGGAGTGGGGCGTGTGTGTGCCGGACTGTGTCTCAGGGAGCCTCGTGGGCATGATCTGACAGCCGTTTGTCCGTGGGCTTACCGTGTGTGACCTCGAGCAGCCTTCGGTCAGAGAGTGGAGCATGTGTGCAGGTGCATGCGTGAGTGTGCGCGTGTCGGGGTGCTGAGTGGAGTTCAGCTGGAGGCCAGGGCCCCCTCCTCGGCCTTCCCCTTTCCCTGCACATCTGGACAAGACCTGGGGCCCGCAACGGGGGGGGGGGCAGGGCCTCGGACGCCTGATCCAAACCAAAGTGTTTCCAAGTCTTCCCAGGGGTGGGGATGGACATTCGCAGAGCACGCCCCGTAGCCTCCCCTTGAAAGGGACAAGGCCTGGTGGCCGGAGCTGGGGCAGGAGTGCCCTCTTCTCCCAGGCTCTCTTTCTAATTTGTCTGTTGTTGTTTTATAAATTCTTTTTTTTTTTTAAGTTCAGACCAAATAGTCCTTGAGTCTTTGCCCCCTCCTCCCTTTTGAGAACGAACCTTCAGCTGAAACTGAGCCTGAGCTTGGGGGAGTGGAGGGTCCCCTGTCCTTCTCCCCCTCCACCGGGCCACTCCTTCAGCACTTAACCACACGACACAAAGTCTGTACTGCCGAGGATGGTGCGGGACCGCGCGCGCAGCGGCGAGCCCGGCGGGAGCGTCTCCTCCCTCGTGGCGCCGGCCTGATGCAGAGGAATGGGGACAAGCAGCGGGCGACTGAGCCTCCGAACTTCAGGGACGGGAGCACATGCCCCCGACACTCAATGACATTTGTACGACCTAGTATTGTATCCAACCTTAGTGTTGTATCGGAACATTTTCTGTATTTTAAATGAGAAAACAAAACACTAGTTTCATATTTAAGATTTTAAGGGTGGGGGTGGGGGGCAAACACTTTTCTGTTGGTTTGTTTTGTAACTTCATGTCATGGTGTGTGTGCGCGAGCGAGTGCTGGTGTGCGTGTGCGCGTGGAGATGATGAGCCTCATGGGGAGCGCAGGGGGCACGAGCAGAGAGGAGTGCGGGGCGACTGGGGGACTCTCGGCCTGGCTCGCTCCCGAAGGTCTTCAGAGAAACAGGAGATAGGAACACAGACAGCAGGCTTGGGGGGAGAGGAGAAGGGAGAGAAGCTCATACCCAAAATCACAAACCTGTTTTTAAACCAAAGCACATGTAAATGAGTATGGAACCTCACTTGGCTCACGAAAGATACGAATCTATTTCTCTCATTGTTTACATAAACTTGTACAGTTTCAGACCTCAGCAGATGGAAGGACCAGTCCCAATGCATCCCAGTTTTTCCACTCACAGCCCCCGGCCCCGGGGGATTTGCCTTATGCTCCCAGCAGCTCACAGGAGTCTTAGCGTGCTGGGGTGGCATGAGACCCTCTGGGCAGCTCCAACCCCCGACGGCACCAAAGAGCCTTGACCAGTCCTGGCCGGCTGGCCGAGATTGGCCGCAGGATCCCAAGTTTGGGCTTGGCACAGGGATGGGGGCCCCAGGGAGGACCAATATCAGGTGGGGGGGCTGCCTAGGGTGCCAGCCCCCCCCTTCGCCAAAGAGTGGAGCTTGTGTGGGTGGGTCTGGGCTGCGCCGGCTCCTGGCCCTTCTCAAAGATGGTGCAGACACTCTTTCACAGTGTTCTTTTTGTATCAATCTCTATGTGCAGTGATGAATGTATTTATTTCTCAGACTCGGGCACACTGGCCGCTTACACTGGCCAGCTCGGGCTGCAGGAGCAGCTCCTCCCGGATTGCAAAAAACAACACTAGAGACAAATGTAAAGGCAAGAACAGAACCTCAGAGACTTGGAGCAGCGTAGCCATGTGCCATGAGCCGGGGACCGGCCCTGTGTGGCCGTGCGGACGAGGCTTTGTCTCACTGGGTCTGTCCACAGTGGCCGCGCAACTTCTACCATTGATTGTGGCTTGTCAGTATTTGCTACTTTGGTGCAGGAGTGCAGGCTGGGCTGGAGGGAGTCGGGTGCAGTATGTCCGTCCATCCATTGTCTCACACACACACTCACACACACGCACGCACGCGCGCGCACCTGCACGCGCCCTGTGTCAGCAATAAGATTCCTGAGCAGTGCACCTCTCCTGGTGGCCAAAGAGAGGGCAGTGGAGGGACAGACGGGGGGGCCCCCCGGAGCATTCCTTTGCCCTCCATCTGAGACCAAGGGCCTCAACAGCATCTTAGAATCGTGTGCTGGGGGCAGGAATTTTCAGGCTAAAAATTCATGGCTCCTGATTCCAGGAGCCAGGGAGTGGGGATGGACACAGCCAGAGCCTCAATCTGACATTCCATGGAGGGGAGGGGGAGGAGAAAGAGGACTGGGAATGCCATCAGGACCCCCTCCAGCCTCATCCTTGCCAGTGGGGGGGAATGGCTTTCCTCCTCCCTAGTAGTTCCTGCCTTCACTTTTTCACCAGGAGCCCCCTCCCCCCCAGCCCCACTATTTATTGCTGTAATTTATTGACCTCAGAAATGCTGCATCAGGAGCTCGGGGCAAGGGGGATTCTCCAGGGCTCTCCCCACAGACACATAGTGGGGCCTCAGGGGGCCAGGTGCTGAGGGGAACCTCCCATGTCCCTCCCCGACTACTCAGTATTTGAGCCCTTGGGGCCTCAGGCTGGGGACTGACCCATTTTGCAAATACCTCGTCTTGGGGGTGGGAGGGTGTGGGTAGGGTTATAGCTGTTTTATTTAAGTCAAACTGGAAGAGGGATCTCCTGTTTCCTGGGAGGGCTAGGAGGGCTCCCAGGACTGCACTCCTGTACCAGCCACTGCCCTTGGCATCACTCAGCCCATTTCCCTCCAGATTTTGGAATTCAGGTCAGAGCCACTGGAACCTGTGGCTCCCAAGTGTCATAAGAGAAATTCAGAAAGTCTGATCTCCATTCAGAAGTGTGCAGTCTTAATGTACAGTAATGAGAAACTGCTATTTTATGATCTTTTCATTAAAAGCTTGGTTGAAAATGAACCTGTGTCCTTCGCGGCTTCTGTTCCAAGTTCATTCGACCTTTGGGTAAAGCCGGGCAAAGAACAAAAGGCCCTTCCCTTCCTGCAAAGGGAGCTGGCCCTGCCTTGTTCTGCAGATGAGGGGGCTTGAGCCTTACCCTGTCCCGCTGGCTTTCATTCCCCAGCTGGCCCCGTGGAGGGCTTCCTTTGGCCTGCCTCCATCCCCACCTGCCTTGATTTTGTTTTCATAGTTCGGTGCTTTTGAAGGTCTCTCTTGTGCCACTATTATCTGACGTGAGCCAGTAGGAAGAAGTGATTTGCCCCGAGTTAACAGCCTTTGGAAACGGTACATTACCCGTTGAGGAGGAAGTGTTGGCCGCCACTTGAACAGAGAGGCGATGCAGAGAGGTTAGTGTATGCTGTCACCATGGAGCATCAGGCTGCCGGGCTCTATCTGGCTTTTCAGAATGGAACCACAGAAGTTAACCTTGTCCTGCAATGTCTAGAGACCCCGTGGAGGAGTCACTTCTCAGGATCCGTTTCAAAGTGAGAGGGTCAAACTAAAATCACTAAGTAAGGCTGAATCTCCTGTCGGTCTGTGATCCTGAGACCTCAAAATCCCTTCGTTTTTCGTACAGACACTGGAGACCATGGGTATTCTTTCTGTACTGCCTGCACACCATTGCCTCTGGGAATCCTTTATCTTTGTGGTCTCTGAGCTCTGATTGAGCAGCATCTTCTTTTCTCCTAACCCCCACCCCCTTCATTGTCAATTGTAAGCCTTCTTGAAGGTCTCCTGCCCCTGCATGCTTCCAACTCACTTCCCTTCATTATGTGCCCTCTGGCCCTGGAAAGAAGACCATTCATTCCTTGCCTTAAAGCCATAGTCCAGAAACTTGCAGCCAGATCTGCAAAACCATCCCCCCCCCCCGACTTTTTTGCCTATTTGTGCCGTGCCCTTCCCTGAGGTGGGCACTGGGAAGGATGTATACCCAGGTCCAGATGGAAAGTGTTCACAAACTTACTGTCAGCAAATTGTACCTAGGGGAGACACCAATCGAGAGCTATGTGAGGCCCTAGGAAAGAGGCTCAGCCCCAGGAGCCCCTGGGAAATGTTTTATGGAGGGGGTGCCATTGGATCTGGGTCTTTGGAGGAATGAGAATGATCTCAACAGGTGTAAACGTGGGAGGGGGACATTCCAGTCACAGGAACAGCTGGAGCAAAGGGGGGAAGGGGAGGTGTGGGGGAGGGCAGACAAAGCCTGGGGATGATAAATTTGGCCGGGCCACATTATCCATGAAACAAGTGGGAGATGAGGCAGGAAAAGCAGACTCTGCACCTCCCTCAGTACCAAGCTACCATGTTAGGGTTCTGTCTCCTCCATGCAGGAGAGTCTCAAAGACGGCCCTGAATCTGGGGGACCCCTCCAACCTTCTGCCTCTTGGCCAACTGACTTGGGAAGTTATTCCTGACATTAAACTTAAACTTGTCCTTTGGAGACTTCCAGTCAGTGCCTTTGGTTCTGCCCTACGAGGGCCAAGTAAGTCTAGTTCTCCATTCGACAGAACCCTCCCACCTTGACCCTTGTCTTCCCTGAACTAGGTGAACATCCCCAGTTCATCCACCGACCCTCTGCTGGCACCTAGTAGGATCTTCCTCTAGACAAGTGCCAGCTTCTCAGCACCCTTCCTGCAACGTGGCCAGACCCGAGCTGATGTGGGGGGACCTGAAGAAGCAGAGTCAAGGTCTCCCCGAAACCTGCTTTTTCTACATCCAGGAAAGCAGCCCGAGGTCCCGAACGGGCAGATTGAACAAACAGTTGCTTCTCGTGAAGGTTTGCCACATGGCACCACCCACTTGGTTTCTTGTGTCATTGATGTTTTGGACCTACGGAAAGGAATTTATATTTGTCCTCATGACGTTTCACTACCTTAGTTTGGGTCTGTCAGCTCTCTGTCGAAAACTTTGTGGGTCCCAATTAAGACCTCCATCCGTTCCTCTGAACTTTAGGTATTTTCCCAGATTGGGTAAACAGACTGTGAAGCAGGTGCTTACCAGTATGATCATACTGATTTTACAGATGAGGACACCAAGGCTCCACCCTTTGGGCAAGTCCCAACCTCTCTGGGCCTGCCTCCTCTGACCCCGCCTCTGGATTCGGAGCCAGTCCCTTCATCCAGTCCTGTCTGTAGGGTCAGGAGCTTAACAGAAGCTGCATAGTAGGGGAGGGGTAGTCGATGATATATAAAGAAGCTAAACTGCCACCAGAAGTCTGGGAAATGTGACATCAGAGACCAAGTCAGAGAGGAAAAGGTGAAGCGTTTGCTCTGGGAGAGAGAGTCTTCAAAGCAGGACGGCCTGGCTGGGGACTGGGCCTGTGATGTCCAGGCCATCATATGGAAATGGGAAGCACCGAACCAGCCCTCGTTGACTTGGCAAACCCCATATTCATGTCATCCATGTTCTAATATTTAAAACCAGTAAGTCTGGCTGGGAGGGAGTGTGGAGGCCAGGGCTGTGGATTTGACCCCTCTGGTTTGGGGGTGCCCTGTGTACCAGTGTGCAGATCAGTAACATCTCCAGGGCATTGAGTGGTTAAGGGCTGTGCCCAGGGACGCGCAGCTACTTTTGTGTCAAGGCTAGACTTGGAACCCAGGCCAAGTCTGACTTGGGTTCATACGTTTATTATGTGTGAATCCACCTGGACTCCAGGATTGCAGAAAAGCTCCATGGGGTTTACTAGGAGTGGTGAGTGTAAACCAGGAAAAGGGCAGCAAGGGAGGGACGGGTGGTGGTGAGGAGGCTCCTAGGACTTTGGACCATGGAGTCAAATGCTGGTAGAGGGAGATTGACTGGGAAAACTGAGCAGGGGGTGCGAAGGACCCAAAGGTTACATAAGGGGTAAAGAGGGAGGGAAGTTGATGTGGGTCCTGGACTGAGCTCTGGAGAGAAGTCAATAAGGCCTTTATTAAGTGCCTACTGTGTGCCACGACCTGTGCACTGGAAGGAGGCTGGGGTGGGGCCCAGGCCATTGTGACACCTGATGACCCCTCAGAATGGGTCCAGGGCAGAGCTTGTCCTGGGCACCGAGGGCTTGGTCAGGGCCGGACTGGGCCAGGCTCGGTTAGGAGGGGATCTGGCCGGGCAGACACATGGCAGAAGCTGAAGAAATTCTGCTCCAGCTTCAGAAAGACAACAGAGATGGACGGCTGAGGAAGCAGGAGCTGGAGGAGCTGATGAGGATCTTGGAGACAGAAAGCGATAGCCTGGTTCTGACACTGAGGAGCTTGAGGGAGCGGGAGCGCAGGTGAGCCTCCCCTCCCCCACCCCAGGAGGCCTGTGGAGGCAGGAGCTGCGAGGAGGTTGGGGGGACGGCAGATGGAGGAGCCTCCCCAGAGAGGGGCCGGGAGGGGCGTCAGGCCCCTCATTTAACAGGGAAGGAAACAGGCTTGGAGAGGGGAAGGGGCTTCCTAAGGCCACGGGAGCATTAATAGAATCCCAGAGTTCTAGAGCCAGGGAGGAGCCTGAGAGACCCTCTGGTGTGGACTCTTTCATTATTCATCCAGGTAAACTGAGTCCCCGTTTTTGCTTTGATTTTTAAAATTTTGTAAATCATATTGAGGCGTTTCATTTTTACATCATGGGCATTGCTAGAAATATCTCCAGCCCAGACCCCAAGAAGTTTGGAGGTGCGTGTGCAGAAGAGGGAAGCTGAAAGAGAAATTGAATTAATAAGTATGGGGAATGGGCACTTGAGGGAATATTTGCTAAACGTTTATTAAGCACCTGCTGCATGTTTGGCACTGGGGAAATGAAGAAGAATGAGGATCCAGTCTCCCTCAGTCAATTAAGGAGTATTTATCCAGGGCTTACTCCATGCTAGGCTCTGGTGGAATACAAGGAAAAAGCACAGTCCCTCTCCTTAGGGAATAAACATTTATTAAGCACCTACTGTATTCCAGGCGCTGTGCCAAGAGCTTGGGGTACAAAAAAGACCAAAGCACTCATGGTGCTTACAATCTTAAATAAGGCAGAAGTGGGCAGGAGAAATAGCAAATCATCCACATTGGGATGGAGGGGTCCCAGAGGGCTTCCTGGACAAGGTGGGCTTTTAGCTAGCCAGGGAGGTCAGTGGGCATTGGAGAAGGGAGAACATTGCAGGCATGGGGGACAGACAGAGGATGCCCAGAGCCGAGAGAGGGAGGGTCTTGTTCGTGGAACGCAGCCCAGGGCTCCCTGGATGGAAGAGTACGTGGTGGGGAGGAAGGTGGGAGAAGACCAGGAAGGTAGGACGGGGCAGGCAACGAAGGACTTTGAAGGCCAGAGCAATTTGTATTTGACCCTGGGGGCAATAGGGAGCCGCTGGGGTGATATGGTCAGACCTGAGCTTCAGAAAAGTCACTTTGGCTCCTGAATAGAGGATGGACTGGAGAAGGGAGAGACTGGAGGCAGACAGGACTGCCCCCTCCCTCCGGAAGCTATTGCAATAGTCCAGGTGTGAGGTGATAAGAGCCTGGATAGGGTAGGGGCCATGTCTGTCAAAGAAGAGGAGGGGAATATTGAAGAGATGGTGCAAAGGTGAAATTGATGAGAGATGTCACAAAGGTGAAATCAAAAGGCCTTGGCACCATATTGGATATATTGGGGGGGGGTGAGAGACAGGAGTCCAGCATGATGACTCCTGGGTTGGGAGACAGAGGGACTAGGAGGAGGGTGGTTCCCTGGACAGCAGTAGGGAAGGGTGGGAGTGATGGAGGGATTAGGAGAGAAGAGAATGTATTCTGTCTTGAATATACTGAGTTTTAAGACTTCTACTGGACATACAGTTGGAGATTTGAGGTTGGAGGTCAGTAGAGAGATTGAGGCAGAAAAGGTAGATTTCAGTCATCAGCACAGAGATGGTCATTAAATCGATGGAAGTTGATAAGATCACCCAGTGAGTATAGAGGGAGAAGAGAAGGGGGCCCAGGACTGAGCCCTAAGGGACACCTACAGCGAGAAGGTGTGAACTGGAAGAGGAGACAGAGGAGGAGGAGTGTCAGAGGTGAGAGGAGAACCGGGATGCGTGGGTGGAAGAGAAGAGAAAAGAGAGAGAGAGAGAGAGAGAGAGAGAGAGAGAGAGAGAGACAGAGAGAGAGAGACAGAGAGAGGCAGAGAGAGAGGAGGGAGAAAGAGAGGGAGGAAGGGAGGGAGGGGGAGAGAGAGACAGGGAGGGAGGGAAGGAGAGAGAGGGAGAGGGAAAGAGAGGGAGGGAGGAAGAGAGAGAGGGAGAGGGAAAGAGGGAGAGAGAGACAGAGAGAGAGAGAGAGAGGAGGGAGAAAGAGAGGGAGGGAGGGGGAGAGAGGGGGAGAGAGAGAGAGGGAGGGAAGGACAGAGAGGGAGGGAGGAAGAGAGAGAGGGAGGGAGGAAGAGAGAGAGGGAGAGGGAAAGAGGGAGGGAGGGAGGAAGACAGAGGGAGAGAAGGGAGGGGGAAAGAGGAAGAGCGAGAGAGAAGAGGGAGGGGGAGAGGGGGGAGAGGGAGGGAGAGAGAGAGAAGGGAGAGGGAAAGAGAGGGAGGAAGGGAGGAAGAGAGAGAGAAAAGGGAGAGGGAAAAACAGGGAGGGAGGGAGGAAGAGAGAGAGATCCTGAAAACCTAGATAAGCTCAAAGAGGAGAGAGTGACCAGGGTCGGAGGCTGCAGGTCAGAGGTCAAGGATGGGATAAAAGGCCACTGGGCTTGGTAACTGAGAGGTCCTTCACTGGACAGAGCAGTCCCACTGGATGCCAGACTGGAGAGAGCCTAAGCCAGTAAGTGGAGAGGAAATAGAGGCCCCTGATGGAGTGTCCTTCATGAGTTCAGCCACCCAAGGCGGGTCAGACAGGGGCCGTTAGTGGGGCTGGGTGGGTGAGCTGAGGGCTCTTGAGAAAGGGGGACATGGGCAGTCTTGGTGTCCAGTAGACAGGGAAAGACTGAAGCCAAATGAGACAAAGAGGCTGCATTGGGTCAGTCTGCTGGAGGAACCAGACGGTGTGGGGTCGCTGGTGTGTGTCTGAGGAGAAGGGCTACCTCACTGTGTGAGGTAGGGCCGAAGGAGGAGGGAGGGGAGGAAGGTGTCTGGGGGGTGGGAGAGGAGAAGCAGGGGAGAACAGGGAGCCTCACGTAAATGGCTGGCCTCCATTTTTTCAGTAAAATAGGAGGCAGAGTTTTCAGCGGAGAATCAGGGTAAGAGTTCCAAGATTCATTCTTCATCCAATAAGCGTCTAGTATATGTCAGGTCTGGAAATTCCAAGATGAAAACAAGACAGTGTTTGCCATCAGAAAGCTGTGGAAGGCCCAGCTGTTGGACAGTGTTTCTGGTGGAACTCGCCTCCGTGTGATGTCTACCCTTCCTCTGCCCTCTGAGGCCAGGCAGGCGCTGGCTGATTCTTCTGCCCCAGGGCATCCCTACAGATACTTGAAAGCAGCCATCATTCCTCCGTTCCCCCCCCCCCAAGCCTTCTCCAGCCTAAGTGAAATCAGTTCCTTGAACTGACCCTCATCTGCGAAGGGCCCCGGTCCTCTCCCCATCCTGAGATTCCCCTCTGGAGACTCATCTACCAGCCTCCTCCTCCAGCTGGGGCCCTGTGGAGTGCAGCACACCCCTCTTTTGCTAAGACTGTGGCTGGCTTTGTGGGGCCTTCTCGATGGCCAGATCACACTGTGGAGTAGGAAATTATGCAATAGATTCCCCCCCCAAATCAATGGAGGGACCTTACTAGATTTCACCTTCCCAAAGAGAAGCAGAATACAGAAGCAGCCAGAAAGCTGGAGCCCCAGGGCCAGGAGGATCTGGGTTCTGATCCTGCCTCTGACCCATCCCTCGCCCTCTCACTCATGAGGCTCTCTGATGCAGAGAAGGTGCCAGCCCCCACTTCTTCCCCAGGGAGATTCCGGTGTGTGACTCAGGAGATGGTGGCAACAGTTCCCGTCCCTGATTTCATCTTACTGGATTCCAGCTTGTTGAAATCCTTTTTGGATCCCAGTTCTGCCATCTGCAATGTGGGCCTTCAACTCTTTCTGGCATCATCAGCCCTGGTAAACGTTCTGGACGGGACTATGCCAAGGCCAGAGCCCGGGGCACACGGGGCCTGGGGCTCTCCCACCAAGCTGTCGTCTCCTCAGTCGGGGCTCCTGCTGGCTTCCAGCCATTCCTGCAGCCCACTTACTGTGCAGGGGCTGGCGTGATCCCAGCTAGGGAGCTCCCGAGCATCTTCGGGGCTGAACACCTCTCACCAGGCTGCCTTCTAGACCTCGCCACCTTGGTCACCACTGACAGACTCTGTTCTGGATGAGCCCAGGCTCCCCCTTCCTCATGATCCAGCTGCCCTAGTCCAAGGCCCCACAAGTCCCCACTGTCCTAGCCTTGAGCTCGGCTCGGCACCTTCAGTCAGGTCTTCTGAAGTCGAGCCAGGCTCTTATCCCTAGACAAGAATACCAGATGTCACAGCAGGGGGAGGGACGTCCGAGGCCACCCTGGGGGGTAATGGGAACACAATTTAAATGCTGCCAAGCACTTTCAGTGCACTGTGCTGTTTGATCCTGAGGTAGGCACGACAGGGGCTGTTATCCCCACTTGATAGATGGAGGAACTGAGGCTGAGGTTAGGAGCCATGCTTCACTCCACTGTCCCTGACCAGTGGTCATCCTAACTCCACTGGGAGACCTTCCGGGGGAAAGGGACTCAGGCCTCCCCAGAGGGACAACGAGCCCAGAGCAGCCTGGCAAGAGGACTCCGTCGGTGGGGATCCCTGCCCAGCAATGCAGTGAGATGACAGATGGCCCGATCCATAGCTGGCCTCCTCCTCTGACCTGGACACTTCTGCCACTTCCCTAAGCTCTTCTCCCGTTCTCTGACCATCCCCAGAAGTCCTGCTACAGCCTGGACACACCTGCCGCCTCTGACCGGAACCCCAACCTAGAAGGCCCCGGGCCAGAGGAGATCGTCTGCCCTTGTGTGCTCATAGATGCAGGCTGGCACAAAGCCACCAACAGAACGGGCTGGCCTGAGGGACCCAGGAGGGAGAAGGATGGGGAGGAGGGGGAGGAAGAGCAGGAGAAAGAGGAGGAAAAGGGGGAATAGGGGAGGAGGAAGAGGGGGAGAGGCTGCTTCTTCTGCTCGGCTCCCTCCAGGCCTAGTCCAGGGCTTGGTACTCGGGAGCTGCTTCCTAGGTGCCCGTATGTTGAATGAGGGGGGTGGAGGCAGAAGGAGGGTGGGACAATTTCATTTTAGCTCCGTGTCCCCAGCTCCCAGTACAGCCTGGTACACAGTAGGTGCTTAATAAAGACCTGTTGGGTTGGCTTAGAGGAGAGGCAGCACAACGCCGTTCCCCAGACTCCTCACACTCAGTGCCTGCCTCCCGTAGCCTCCAGCGGAGGCTGAACCAGGCGGCCGGGGCCCTCAGAGGGGAGGCCGAGGACGTGGTCAAGAGCCGAGCGGCCCGCATCCTGGAGCTCACCGCTGGCGCTGCCGAGCAAAAGCTTATCCTGGTGAGGGGTCGGGGAGCTGGGGCTGGGGCCGGGGGCCGGGGGCTCGAGCCCGACCCTGCCCTTTCCTTGACTCTCGGGCCGTCGGCTCTTCTTCAGGAGAGGAAGAACCAGTTACTTCAAGAAGAATGGGAAGAGCTTTCCAGTCAGGTACGGGGTCTGGGGGTGGGGGGTAGGGAGTAGGAAGACAGCCAAAGCCTTGAGCGACGGCGAAGCGCAGGGGCCAGGGCCGCACGCAAAGGACAGCTTGGTCCTCTCGGCGAGCCCCAGGGCGCGTCACTGGGCCTCTCTGGCCTGGCCCGTATGATTTCTGAGGGCCCCCCTGGCCCCAGCCACGTGCCTCCCTCGCTAAGCCTCAGTTTCCCCAGCTGTATGGGGTGTGTGCGGACTATATTATGACCTGACGTAGTCCCCCCCCACCTCCCTCTCCCCCCAGAACGACGCGAGAGCGCTTGAGATTCATGGACACCCCCTCCCTGGCTCTCTCGGCCTCCTCCGGACCCCACTTGTCTCCTCTTCCCGCAGCTTTTCTACTACGGGGGGGAGCAGCAGTGTCGGCGGAGGCAGCACCGACGCCTGCAGGCGGAGCTGCTGAGCCTACAGGTGGGTGGGGGCCGGGGGGCGGGGGGCAGGGACGGGTCCCCCGCCGGGGCTCCGGCCACGGCCAAGCAGTGCCTGACCCGGCCCTTCTGTTCTTTGTGTAGAAACAGCTGGAGATCATGGAGTCGAGATCCGCCCTCCAGGCGGAGGGGATCCAGAAGGTGAGTGTGAGCATGTGTGTGCGTGTGTGTGCGCTCATTCGCGTGTGTGTGGGGGTTCAGGATCCCAAGGGGGTCCGTGTGTGTGTCTGTGTGTGCGTGCGTGTGTGTGTGTGTCTGTGCATTGGGGGGGTTCAGGCTCCCAGTGGGGTCCGTGTGAGTGTGTATGTGTGTGTGCGTGTGTGTGTACATTGGGCGGGTTCAGGCTCCCAATGGGGGTCCGTGTGTGTCTTTGGGAGCCAGAGTGGGGCAGCTGCTGGGTTTCTAACCATCCCTCCCCCCTCTTACTAGGGAACCATGCAGAAGGAGGAGGCCTGGGCCAGCTTCCAGGAGCAGAGCGGGGTCCTTCAGGTGCGGCCATCCGTGTCTTCCAATTGCCCCCGCCCCCGTCCCCGCCCCACCGGAGAGCCCGGGGCCAGGATGCCCCCCCCACCCCCTCCCGCTCCTTCTGCGGCAGTGAAGTGATGCCCCTCCCCCCTTGGCGGCAGGAGCTCCAGGTCAAGGTGATGGAAGTGGCCTCGGTCCTGGACCGAGAAGGGATGGATCTGTAAGTTCCCTGAGCCTGAAGGGGAACGGGCCGGGGCTGGGGCTGGGGGTGAGGGGCAGGAGCCAGGGCCCAGCTCGGCCTCTGACTCCGGTCCTGTTCTTGGCAGGAAGTCCGGGCAGATTTCCTCCATGGCCAAAACCCCAGGTTCCCTCATGGAGGAGGTGGCTGAAGCCAATTACGTGAGTAGGAAGGGAGGCCGGCGGGGATCCAGGTCCGCGGAGGCCACACCCTGCACCCCCTCAAACCTTGGTGGCCCCTGGGTCCAGCGCCTTCCTCCCAATGACCAGGTGGAGGCCTGGACGGGGAGGCCAGGCAGCGGTGGGGTGCTGACCCAAACTAGATCCGCCCACTGCAGTCCGGGATCCATTCGACGGCCTCCCGGCCTCAATCCACTCTCTTTCTTTTGGCAGGAAAACAGGCTGAACAGCCCTGGGCATGTATCGGGGCTCAGGTGAGGGGGGGCTGGGGGTGGGCGGCCCAGGGCATCCTTCCTCCTCTCTCCTCTTTCCTCCTCCCTCCTCCCATCTCTCTCTTCCTCCCCTCCCTCCTCCCTCCTCCAGCCCTGGTCATGTTTCCTGATCTCTGCCCCACCCCTCCTCAGGCTCCTGGCAATCCTGGGGCTTCGGCTGCTGCTTCCCCTGTGGTTCCTGAGCCTACCCCTGTTCTACCTTAACCTGATCAACCCCGACGCCATCCGAGAGGCCCTCCCTCGCCTGTGCTCACAGGACACCTTCCGCCGCTTGCGATACACGCTTTCGCCCCTGCTTGAACTCCAGACCAACAGGCTGCTGCCCACTTAGGCCTGGCCCAAGGCAGCCCCGACCCCCTCATCTCCTCCTCCTCATTGGCAGTGCCCGAGCCCCATCCTTGCCCCACCCTCACCCAGCCTAGTCTCACCTTACCTCCTCCTGCCTCCTCTCAGCCTAGCCTGTCCTCACCATAGTCCAGTACCAACCTTATCCGATCTCCCCTCTCCTGTCCTCTCCTCCTCACCTCCCCTTATCCTCATCCCCAACACCACCTGCTGTCCTCCCATCTATCCTCTCTGCCCTCCTGGCCCATCCCTTCCCCTTCCCATCATCCTCTTCTCCCCACCCCTCTCTCCTCTATTCCTGTTTCCAGACCTATCCCCATCTCACCCAATTCCCATCCCAGCTCCCTCCAATTTCTATCTTCCCATTATCCCCATCCCCATCTCCTCCCACCCTCTTCCCTCTCCTCTCCCCATTGCTTCCTATCCCAATCCCATCCTGTTCTCACCATATTTTCATCCCTATTCCATCTCTATCCCATCTAATCCCACCTCCACCTCCTTCCATCCCACTACCTTCTCAATCTCATCCCATCCCCCTCATCCCATTCCCAACCCCATCTCTCCCCTCCCTGTCTTCTCCCAGCTCATCTCATCCCTACCTCATTTCCCCCTTTAATAACTGAATCCAACACTCCCCGTTCCTGTCTCCAGCTCAACCTCCCTCCACCCCAAACTCATCCCCCATCTAACTCTCTCCCCTCTCATCTACAACCCTGTGACCAGTCCAACCCAATCCTACCGTATGACAGCTTCCTTCCCAAGCCAAGCCGGCTGTGTACCCATCCCTAAACCCATGGTCACATCTGATGCTTCACCATATTATCCACCAAACTGCCCTCCCCTCCACCCTAGCCAAGCCCCAGATCCCTCTTCCTATACTTCTCCCTTCCCATCTGCCTCTTCTTGCTGTCCCCAAGCCCACTGCACTCCAAATCCTTATCTCTAGCCCCATCCCATCCCTTCCCATTCCCACCTCAGTCATCCATTCCATCTCCCTACAAATCTCTCCACTCCTCAGATCCACTCTCCCATTTCCTGGCTCTGACTTTGACTTTAGGGACAGGGGTGAAATCTCTCCCTATACCCCATGGATTGTGTATGTCCCTGTATTGATCGTGGATTAATGGATCTGGACTCAAATTGGAAATATGTGAGTGCATATATGTGTGTATGAATATGTATGTGAGTGCATGTGTGCATACATGAGCGTGTGAGTGCATATGTGAGTACATGTGTGTGTGAATGTGAGTGTGAGAGTGTGTGTGTGTGTGTGTGTGTGTGTGTGTGTGTGTGTCCCACCCTGAGTGGGAGAGGAGGCACGTCCTGACATGGTGCACAGCCCAAGTCCCAGGCTATGCAGGCACTACCCCCAGCTGTTCTGTGCCTGGCCTTGTTTGGGGTCCCTTTGTTTTTTCACCTGGAGGCCCCTGGACTGGCCCAAAGTGGTTCCTCCTTCTCTGCCACCACCCATGTTCCTCTCCCCTCTGGCCTGCCCTGCAGCCCTCAAGTTGTCTCCCAGTGTCCTCCCTTTCCTTCCCCCCCAAAGCAGTCAGAGAATCCTAGATTTTCAGGGTGGGAGGGACCTCAGGAGCCAGAGCCCAACTCATACCTGAAAACATTCCCTCGGCAGCATTAAATACAAGTGGGTATCTGGCCTCTGCCCGTAGACCTCTGGTGCTGGGGAGCTCACCACTTCCTGAGGCTGCCCAGAGTACTTTGGAAGGGCAGCTTTTACTGGGAGGGAGTTTTTCTTTACATCTAGCCTAAATCTGCCCCTGCAACTTTGACCCTCCCTCTGGGCAGGACACTGGAAGGGTTCCTGCTGGTTCTGACTTCAAGTAAGGATAAGGAAACCCCCAATGCTGAAGTTACGGGAGGGGGGTTCCAGGCAGCCGTGCCATTCATCCAAGAACTCATAGACCTGCTTTCATCATTATCCCCCCTTCCCAACCATGACCTTGGGCAAATCACCCTCTCTGGGCCTCAGTTTCCTCATCTGTAAAATAAGGGGGCTCTGATGATATGATCTCCTAAGAGCAAAAGGGGCCAGTCCCTGCCCAGCCCCACCATCCCTGGTTCCCCTTTCTCTGGTTCAACCATTTACTGTGTCCAGAGCGCTGAGCTGGGCTGGAAGAGACATGATTCAGCTGACAGGGTCGCTGTCTTCAATGAGTTTACAATGATAGGGGCATGAGACAGACATAACCTTGGATCCCCCAAATTAGGTGATAAATGCACAAGAGGAGGAAGCCTCATAACAGCTCTGGCTTTAGAGCCAGAGGACTCAGGTTCAAATCCTGCTTCTTCCCTTTTCTAGCTGTGTGGCTAGCTCAAATTTCCCATGTTTGGAATTCTCTCCTTCAATCTTGACACCTTAAAATTTCTAGCTCTATACAAAGCCAAAGCAGTGCCTTGGGTAAGTCTTTCTCCCTCCATGGGCCTCAATGGGGCTGTAAAGGATGGGCTGGAATTCAGCAGTCAAGGAGGGAGGGATGCAGAAGGCATCACAAGGCGTGTCATCAGAGGAGCTGGGACCTTCTGAGAAGTCCTCTTCACTATGCTGTGCCCATGGGAGGCCCACAGGGCCCAGGCATCTTTCCATGTCTGAACTCTCTTCTGGGCTGCTCGTGAAGGAGATTGGTGAGGACGAGGCCTTGGTGGCCCCTGGCAGGCTCAGCCTGGTCATGTCAGGCTGTGGTCAGGTCTGTGATTTCAGACTTGGGTTTTTGAAGAGGATCAGGGGTGAGGAAGCCTTTTGGGAGCAAGGATGGTCCCTCCTGAGGCTTCCTGCTGGCCCTTTGCAAGTTTGGGGTCTTCTGTGTTGCTGGACCCAAGACCAGACGTGGACAGTGCTGGCCTCAGCAGCCACTAGGTCACAGGAGCAACAGACCAAGATCTCAGAGGCCATCTAGCTCAACAACCTCATTCTACAGGGAGGGAAACTAAGGCCCAGCATCAATTGTATCAATGGAGCATTTTTAAAACACTAGCAGTGCCAGGTGCTTGTGACACAGTCTGTCACCCAGAACCTCCCATTTCACTGGAAGACATGACGTATACACACACAAAATAAAGAGCCCACCATTTTGGTGGAGAGGCACCAGCTGCCGGGATGGAGATGGGGACTGACATGGTGTTTGAGTGGAGCACTGAAGGACAATTGAAGAGGTAGTGACGAAGGACGACATTGGACAAGGTGTGCCAAGGCATGGAGGCGAGATGGAGTGTGTCATTTGAGAGGAACGGTGAAGCCAATTTGGCAGGACCACAGAGCATATGGAAGTATTTTCTTTTTCTTTTTGCCTAGCTGTTACTGTGTACAATGTTCTCTTGGTTCTGCTCACTTCACTCAGCATCGGACCATACAAGTCTTTCCAGGTTTTTCTGAAGTCTGCCTGCTCATCATTTCTTATAGCACGATAGTATTCCATTACATTCATATACCACAACTTGTTCAGCCATTCCCCAATGGATGGTCATCCCCTCAATTTCCAATTCTTTGCCACCACAAAAAGAGCTGCTACATTTTTGTACATGTGGGTCCTTTTCCCATTTGTATGATCTCTTTGGGATGTAGTCCTAGAAGTGCTATTGCTGGGTCAAAGGGTATACACATTTTTATAGCCCTTTGGGTATAGTTCCAAATTGCTCTCCAAAATGGTTAGATCATTTCACAACTCCACCAACAATGCATTTTCCTACCTACCGCCTTCATTTAAAACACAAATTTTAAGAAACATAGTCAAGTGAAAAAATTTTCATATTGGCCATGGAGTAATAGCTAACATTTATATAATGCTTTAAGGTTTACAAAGCACTTTATGTGTTAAGTCTGTCTCATTCTGCACCCCCAAGTCTATCCTCTGTCTGTCAGAAGGTGGGTAGCAGATTTCTTCACTAGCTCTCTGGATTTATGGTTGGCCACTGCATTGATCAGAGTTCTTAGGGATTCCAAAGAAGTTTTTCTTCACACCATTGTTATTGTATGAATTCTTTAATTCATTAATTACTCTGACCAGTTTCTCCTTCCCCTTTATAAATCAGAAAAGGGTGAGGAGGGAGGTCCAATCTACTTCTACTTTCCTACCCTTCTCTTTTCCTCACCCAGAGTCCAATCTTATCTTTTGTTTCTTTTTAAATGCCTCTTCACATTCTATCCTTCATTATTAGAATTTGTTTTGCTCATTGTTTGAAGACTAACTTTGACAGACTTAGCTCTTCTCAGCAATGCAGTGATCTAAGACAACTCCAAATAACTCATGATGGAAAATGCTGTCCATATCCAGAGAAAGAACTGTGAAGTCTGAATGCAGATGGAAGCATGCTATTTTTGTTTTTGTTTCTTTCTCATAGTTTTCCCCTTTTGTTCTGATTCTTCTTTCACAACATGGCTAATGTGGGAATGTGTTTAATATGATTGTACATGTATAGCCTATGCCTTCTTGGAGAAGCGGAGGGGGGAGAGAGAGAGAAAAAAATTTGGAACTCAAAATCTTATAAAAATGAATGTTGAAAACTATATTTACGTGTAACTGGAAAAAACCATTAAGTGGGGGAAAAAAGTATTTGTTTTGCTCAGGAAGAATCCCTCTCTAAATCTGCCCTCTCTCCAGTTTCCTCCTGTCTCCTTTCCTTCCAGTCTCCTTGTTGAATACACTGTATTTCTGCATCCAACTGTGTGTTTTCTTCTCTGAGCAGTTCAGATGAAAATGAGTGAAGTTCAAGTGCCACTCTCTCCTCCACCCCATCCTCTCTGTTTGTATAGATACCTGCTTATTCTCCTTTCCTGTGGGAGAGAAGTTCCCCTCTTTTCTGTCCTAGCTCTCTCCCCACAGGAATCGCATTCCTTTCCCCATCTTTCTTCTTTTAAGATAATCAAAACCACTCTTACTTGATTTCCTCTATGACCCCAATGATACAGGGTTTGGAGGGGACACATGCATCATCTTTCCATTTTAGAACACATACAGTTCATCTTTGCTTAATCCTTTATGATTGATCACCTACGTTTACCTTTGTTTCTTTTGACGCCTGGGTTGGTATTTCAAAGTTTCTATACAGCTGTGGTCTTTTCATTAGAAAAGGTTGGAAGTTCTCATTTCATTTTTCCCTTGTGGGATTATACTGTTTTTTCTAGGTTGTTTTCAGCTGTGAGCTTATATCCTTTACGTTCTGGAATATCATATTCCAAGCTCTCTGCTCATGTGATGTGGTGGCTGCTAAGTTGTGTGTGATCTTGACTGCGGTTCCTTGGTATTTGAACTCTTTCTTTCTTGCTGCTGGCAATGTTTTTTCTTCAACTACAACCTCTGGATTTTGGCTGTAATATTTTTGAGTTTTTTTTTTTATTTTGGAGTTTCTTTCAGGAGGTAATCAATTCTTTATATTTCCACTCTATTTTCTGATTCTGAGAGATCTGGGCAATTTTGTTTTTTTTAAATATGATGTCTAGGCTCTTTTTTTGGACAGGGCTTTTCACATAGTCCAGTGCGTCTTCAATAGTCTCTTCTCGGTCTGTTTTCTAGGCTACTTGTTTTTGATGCGAAACGACTTTTCTTCAATTTTTTCCCCATCATTTGACTTTAATATTCTTCGTCATCTCATGGAGTCATTATCTTTTTCAGTCCATTCTAATTTTCAGAGTTTGTTGCTTTGTTTTGTATCTCTTGTGCCAAGATGTTAATTCCCCTTCCAGTTCTTTCTCTCACCACTCTTTCCCCATTTTTTCCTCCAATGGACCCATTAAATTTATTTTAAAAAATTAATTTTAAACTCTTTTTAAAAAACCTGATCTCTTGCTTTATCGCTTCCAGGAATTCTACTTGAATTTGTGCCCAAACTACTGTTTTCCTTTGAGGCTTTTTTAATGGATGTTTCTGAGCGATTCCTTCTCTTTTTGATTTATGTCTTGAGCTTCCCTACCACCAGGGGAAGGTAGGGAAAAAGAAAGAGAATGGCATCTTCGAACAGGGTTTGAAGTTTTATTCCTGGCAAAATTCTACAAGGGATCCTTCAACAATTGGTTAGTAAGCATCTAGAAAATGCCACGGTGACCACAAAGCCAACACTGCTTCCTTGCTTATTTGATGCCTGCCGGACAGAGTGAGGGGATGAGGAGTGACCTAGATTTTAGCAAAGAACTGGATAAAGCTGTCATGGGTGTGTGTGTGTAAAACATAGAAGATGGGGTAGACAATAGTACAACCAGATTTGGAACAAATGGAATAGCTAGACCCCCAAAGTAGCCACGAACAGTTGTATGCCAACCTGGCAGGATGTCTCCTGGGGGTGACCCAAGGGTCTGTGCTTGGCCCCTTTTGTCACTGACCTGGATCTAGCCATAAGGGATTTGCTTATCACATTTGTAGGAGATAAGAAGCTGAGACAAAGAGAGGTCATGGCAGATAAGAGTCAAGATTAAAGAGGTCTGACAGTTGAGAATACTGGGCTGAATCTAAGATGAAATTCAATAGATATAAATGTAAAGTCATAAAAAATCACAAGGACAAGATGTGGGGTGGTGATGGGGGGAAAGGCAGGCTTGGCTAGACAGCGATTTTCCCGAAAGACATCTGTGGATGTTGGCACATGTGAGCCAGTGTCCAGTCTTGGACACTGAATTTCAGGAAGTTGCAGAGCACCAGGGGAGAGTCACTGGCAGAAGGTTTGGCGAACTGGGCACATGTGCCCCAGGGATTTGTCAGATCTGCCTCCTATGAAACAAGGTGGCTTAATCTGGGCATTCCAAGTTGTCTGGCCAATCCACAAACATTTATTAGGCACCTACTGTATGCCAGGTCTTGTCCTAAGCACTAAGGATACAAAGAAAGGCAAAAATGCCACCTCTGCCCTCAGGGAGCTCACATTCTAATGGGGGAGACAGCATGTGCACAGGGACATAAAAATACATACAGAATAGATGGAAGGGCATCTCAGAGGGGAAAGAATTAGTGACTGGGGCTTTGAGTTTTGGGGAAGCCAGGGAGGAGGTAAGGGGGCAGAAAACTCCAGGCAGGGGGGATTGCCAGGGCCTGGAGATAGGAGCTGGAGGGTCCTGTTTGACGAGGAAGCCAGTGCATCTGGGTCACAAGTGCTTGGGATGCAAAGGGAGGAAGGGGCCTGGTTATGAATGGACACTGGAGGTGATGGTGAGCCACTGGCGTGCCAGCAGTCAGATCTACGTTTCTGGGCAGCTGAGGGAGGACGGCCTGGAGGACGGGAGCAGGGGTGGCAGAGAGCAGCACAGCCACGCTGTCCTCCATCCCATCACTCCTCAGCACAGACCTAGACACGGACCAGACCGAATCTTGATCAGGACACCCAAGAACAAAAACCAGGAGTCCCTTTTCCAGCCTAGGTCAGTGTAGGGAGACAGGCAGAGAGGCATGCAGACACTGGGCATGGCGTCTAGGCAGGACTCTCCCAGCGGGGAGGGTCTCCCTCTGGCAACGCCTCAGAGCCTGACCTCAGGCAGGACCTGGGAATGCGTGCCAAAGGGCAAGTCTGTCCCTTACTCCCCAGTTCGGGGTCCCAGCCTGATCTCCCCTGTGCAGCACATTTCTCTCCAACACAGCCCTTTCTCTCCTCTGTCCTGCCCCCACCCTGGTGCAGGCCCTCATCACCTCATGCCTGTGGGCGGGTCCGCCAGCCTCCAGCCCCTTCTCCATCTAGCCACCAAAGAGACTTTCCCAGAGCTTGGGTCTGACATACCTCCACACACCTCCAGGGTGAAAGAGGAAAGGCCCCCTCCTTCACGTAGTCCCAGCGATTCTTAAGTTATCTCCCTTCAACCGGCCTTCCAGGCCAGTGTTTTTGTTGTTTTGTGTGAAATGCTTTATTATTTTCTTCTATGTTTCCCCCCAAACTTCGGACCCTTTTAATGTCTTTTAATTTTCAGGGGATCTTTCTTAGGTAAGGTCTCTACCCCTTGTTAACATTTCTTCCCGAATCTTTCATCCACAATTGTCTCTTCCCATTTCCCCCTCTTGTGCTCCCATTTACTTTATTAAAACATTTTGAATTTTTTCTTCCAGGAGTTCTAGTTAAACTTGTTCCCAGACTGTATTTTTCTTTGAGGTTTTAGGTATATGTGTTTTCAGTCATTCTCTTCTTCTGGGTTTGTGTCTTGAGCTTCCATGGTCACCGTTAACAGCTCCATACGGTTTTTTTGTTTCTTCATTCTTCTAGCCTACTTCCTGTTAGGGTCGGGCAATCTTCACACTTCTGGAGAGCATGTGTGTGGGCTGAGCTCACATCCTCTTAGTAAGCTGTTGCTTACTAACTGGGATGGGCATGGTGTTATTCCAGGATCTCAGCGGTAGCTCGGTCTGGGGACTGGGAAGCTTGCAGGGTTCCCAAAGTGGCATGGCATCATCTGATCACTCCCCTCCTGGGCTGGGCTCATCCTGCTCTGTGTCTGTGTCTGTGTCTGAGCAGCACAACTGTTAGCTTGCCCCTGGTTGGAATTCCAGCAGATGCTGCCGGACCTGGCTTTGATGAGCTAGCTCAGGAGAAACCTGCCCGCTCCCCTTTGATCCTGTCTGAGCTACAGGGCTTCCGCTCTTCTTTCTGCGCTTGCTTCAGTGCCTGTGATGGCTCCTCGCCCTGGGCCTCCATCAATCAATCAGTAAACAGGAAGGTGCCTGCTATATGCCAGGCGCTGTGCCCTCAAGGAGCTTACAGTCTAATGGGGGAGACAAGCAAATAAATATGTGCAAAAAAGCTACATTTGGCATAAACGAAGTAATTAACAGACAGCACTAGAGTTAAGAGGGGTTAGGGAAGGGTTCCTGCGGAAGGTGGGTTGGTTCGCAGTTGCAGGGGAGCCGGCAGAGGCTTCCAAGGACGGGGGACGGCCCGAGAAGATGCCCAGAGTCAGAGACGAAAGCTCCTGGGAGGCTGGCTTCACGTGCAGGGGGTTAGGGGGGAGTAAGGTGCAAGGCTGGAAAGGGAGGAGGGGGCCAGGTACCAAGGGCTCTGGAGGCCACAGGGAGCAATGGGGTTTATTAAGCATTAGGGTGGTCACGTTGACAGGTGGAGGATGAAATGGAGAGGGGAGAGACGCCAGGCAGAGGCAGAGCCATTTCTGGCCCTGAAGCGCCTGACCCACCTTCCATGAACTTGGGCCACTGACAGAACCCCTTTGGCAGAAACACTGGCCTTCCCAGGCTGGGAGGCAGCCCTGGTCTCTCTTGGGCCTGGAAACAGCTGCCAGAGAAACTGAAGGCTCACACAAACACAATCCCCATTTTGGTCCTTTTATTATTTCTGGTAGATTAAATAAATCTTTATAGAGTGATTTTTATTTTACACACAAAAGGAAAAATACATTCTCCTTGTACCTATGAAATAAAGGAGCCCGGAGGCAGGGACTATGCCCAGTGCAGAGCCGGGGCGCCTCCGCACCGAGTGATGCCTCGGCATGATTATCATTCCACCTCTTACAGTACTGCCAAAACATTGCACCAGGTTCCTTCCCCTGCTGCAAAGAGCGGATTGCCACGTGCTTCCCATCATGGGGACTGTCACTTTCCTTTACGCATCATCTCACTGGTTCACCCTGAACTCCTCTGACATCACACGGGGTGGGGACATCAGGGACCCGGGGGGATCCCCGGGGGGACTGACACAAGAGGGCTCAGCTCTACCCACTGCTCTATGGTCAGGGAACGAGTCAGCCACAGGCGAGCTCTCGCCCACGCACACACACACAAGCACGCTTACGTCTCCCGCACGCCCGCCCACAAGAGACCAGAGCCAGAGCCGGAGGGTGGGATTGCGCAGCGCGCATGACAAGACTTAGAAGCGATGTAGGTGCCCCAGAAGCCCCCTGCCCGCGGGGGCCTCAGTACGGGATGTCATTCTGATAGTACTGGATCATGTCGTACGTCCGGCTCCTGCAAGGAAGAGGGGCAGCGGTCAGCTGGGAAGCTTCAAGAAAGCTGGGTCGTGATGACCAAGTACCTGATGGGCACGGGCCCACGGTGACACCTCAAAGTCATCGCATTCGGGAGCAGTGACCACAGACCGCACCAGGCCAATGGGGGCAAAGGGTGGAGAAGTGGGGGCAGGCTTCCCAGAGATACTCAAAACCGAAAGCACATGTCAGTGCAGGGGCCAACAGGCAGGGAGCAGTCTGGAGGAAGTCTGGAAATGCAGACTCTCCCCAGGCTGCGGGAGGCCCTGAATGCCAGGCAAAGCAATTTTAACTTCATTTGGGGGCTACCAGAAAGCAGCAGGGGCCTGGATGAAGGAGGGAGGAGCGTCGAGGGGGTAGCAGGGGCCTCCTGGCTACTGAAGGCCAGACAGTGGGGCACCTGGCGGATGTGCCAGGGAGAGGGAGGGAGGAATCCCAAGCCCTACTGCACCTTCTCCACTTGGAACTGGGGTCTGATTCTGGGACACAGAGGGCAGCCCGGCCTGGGCTGTGCTCCTTGGCCTCTGACCTCTAACCCTCTCTAGCTTTAAGTCCCAACTAGAATCCTACCTCCTCCAGGAAGCCTTCCTGACCCCTCGTAATTCCAGTGCCTTCCCCCTGTATACAGACTTGTATCTCCCACTAGACTATGAGTTCCTTGAGGGCAGGGTCTGTCGTTGGCCTCTTTTTGTCTCTTCAGCGCGGACCACAGAACCCGGCACACAGTAGGCACTTAATAAATGTTGATTTGACTGACTGAAAGAGGCCCGAAAGGTCAGCTGGACAGCCCCCTCCTTGGTCCCACAGGGAGGAAGAGGCTGGCCCAAGGTCCTCAGGCCCAGCCAGTCACCACATCCAGCTGAACCTGCCAAAGACCGGGCCTGGACTGAGGCCCATCCCCCGCAAGGAAGAGTCGCCACTGGTCTGTCTGGAACGTGGGCCCTCCCGGGTCCTCCCCCTCCCTCTCCCCGGCCCTCCTGCTCCTCTCACACAGCGGTCAGCTGGGACCAGCTGGTGCAGGCCCTTGGAGGCCATGCAACGGGAGGGGTCTGTGCAAGGCCCCACAGCTAACAGGAAGCGGGGCCAGGAGCTGAATCCTTTGCACTGCAGCTCGCCAAGAGCCACCTTTGTGCTGGTTCCTAAACCTCTTCAGTCTCAGGCCTCAGCTCGAGGCTGAAGCCGGTCCCTGCCCTCGGGGAGTGGGGGGGAGTCACACAGAGCAGAGGGGAGGGTGGAGAGGCTTGGGGAAGGACCTGGCAGAGGTGAGGGAAGAGCGCTCCAGGCATGGGGTGTCCTGTGGCAAGCAGTGCAGTGACGCTGGAGCACAGGGCGCCGTGGCGTAAGAGGGACCCTGGAGCGCTCACTTTACAAACACGGCCTAGAGGGGGCTTGGCCGTAGGGAGCCTCTAAGTGGTTCTGTCTGGAGAGGGCTCCCCCATTGTCACGTGCCACGCGTCCCCCCACGCTGAGGATGCAGACGGACAGGGGCCTTAAGGTGCAGGGTAGAGGCCGGCCGGGAAGAGGACTGACCTGTTGCTGAGGAAGCAGTTCTGAATGACCTTCAGGATGAAGTTGGCCGCCTCCCGCTCAGTCATGTTCGGGCTGAACCTGTGCCTTCGGGGGTGGGAGAGAAAGATGGGCCCATCTCTGTGAGAAGCCTCTGGGATAGCTGCTACCTCCTGTGCAGCCCGCAGGCTGCCCTTTCTCCCTGCCGTGGGCTCACTGGGATGCTGCGGCTGGGGGTCAAGTGCTAGAGAGCCATTCCCACTGTGGTGGGATCCTCGACCCCTCCTGCCAGAGGGCTGTCTGACTACTGAAGGAGAGGTGGGGGGTAGGACCGAGCCAGGAGCATCCCACTCTGGCAGGGAAGGCCACAGGGTTTCTAACCTGCAGGGGTCCTCTAGCAAAGGGGAGCCCAGGACACCTTGGTCTGTGTTGATCCCTGGCCTGCGGGGGGCTGGTCAGCCCAGGCAGGTAACAAGAGCGCTTCCCTTCTCTCTTATTCCCCCAGGACCACCACTTCTGTGTCTCATGGGGGAGCTGAGCACCAGCAGAACAGGAGGGGAGAAGCTCGGCCTCCCCTCCACGGCCCACTTCTAGGCTGACCCTCACATGCTTGCCTGCGGGCCCTGGGGCTGGAGCCATGGCAGGGTGAGGTCACAGTCCACAGGATGCTGCCTTTGGAGGCCACGTGGGCCATGCTCCTCGCCATGCAGTGGGGAAGTCTTCCTCACATGGACCTCGCACACCTCCAAAGGCAGGAGCAATGGCGCCCCCCCCCCAACTGGGGGCACCAGCTATGGACGGCAGGAGGGCCCACTTGTCTGGGACCCGTGGGAGGAGTCATTGCAAACAACCGGATCGCAGGAGCGGGCTGACTGTGCCAGCCGGGGACAACCTCCAAAGACTCACTTCAGCAGCTTGATTGTCTGTCCTCGGAAGCAGGGCAGCCCAGTGTCCAGCATCAGGGTGACCAAGGAGACCACGGCGTCCATGTAGGGCCTGCAGAGAGCCAACGGGGCGGAGTGGGGCCGGTGATGCCTGGGGGGCCTCACCCCACCTCAAGGCCCCCCGACCAAAGGCCTTCTCCCCCGTCCTCCTCCCCCACCTTGGGGATCCCCCTGCAGAGGACTCTGGGAGCGAGATGGGAGAGCAGGCTCCAGGCCTCCCAGGAGGCCACTGCTCCGCCTGGATTCCCTGCGTGTGGCCCTGCTCCCTGGGAGGAGCGCAGGCTTGGTTCTGCCAGACAGTGGGGCCCCTGGATGCTTGCTGACCGAGTGTCTGGTGCTCGCTGGACCCCCGGGCTCCCTTCTTGGGTCAGGCCACAGGGAGGCCCTTCTTGGCTGTCGGGAGGCCCTCACCTGACCGCCAGGTAGCCTCGGACGCACATCTCCATGAACCACTTGAATGGGGTGGCCTCCATCTTCCCGCCCATGATCATGACCATCTCGTCGGTCAGCTTGATGTCTGGCTCCCAGCCCAGATTCCCACCGGGGGAGCTCTCAAACATGAAGCCAAAGTCTGCGAAGGCCAGCAGGAGAACTACCATGAGGGGTGTCTGCCATGGCAGAGACGTGGACCCTGGGGGCCCGCCCTCCCACCACGTGGCCAGCAGCCACAAGACCTGAGTTCAGATCTGGCCTTGGACACATCCTAGCTAGTATGACCCTGGGCAAGTCACTTCCCTCTGTCTGCCCCAGTTTCTTTGACTGTACTATGAGGATACCTCTCAGCACTGTTGTGAGGATCAAGTGAGACATTATTAATGCAGGCTCATAAGCACCTCATTGAGGTAAGGTAGCCACGGACACAACCTCATTTAATCCCGACAATCCCGTGAGGCTGACGCGGTATCGCGCCCATTTTACAGATGAGGCAGAGAGGCCTGCCCCGCCCCCAGCACACCCAAGCCCCAGCTGACCGATGTGGATGATGTGGCCCTTCTTGTCCAGCATGATATTCCCGTTGTGGCGGTCTTTGATCTGCAGCAGGAACAGGAGGAGGCTGTAGGCCGCCATGCTGCGGATGAAGTTGTAGCGGGCCTGTGTGGGGGCAGAGGGCAGGCGGTCACAGAGGCCCTCCCAGAATCCACCGCGGCAGCAGCTCACTGGATGTGGCAGCCCTGACCTGCTAAGTCACAGGGACAAAGAAGGGCAGGTGCCTGCCGCCAGGGGCGTCTAAACCTCCCTCCTGCCTAGAGGGGCCCTGAGCTCTCTGTTTCCAAGGACCTCACAGAAGCCTTTTCAAGTACTCCTCACTCTCCTATGTTTGTTTCAGGATTTTGAGATTCCAGAGATGATTACTCAGCTGCTCGCCGACTGCTGGAATCTGGACTGCTCGTACTTTTTCACAATCACAGATGATGCTGCTACAAAAGTACATGCGAACAGCGAGGTGGCGCAGTGGGGTCAGAAAGACTCGAGTTCACGTCTGACCCCAGATGCTGTTTGATCCTGGGCAAATCACTTAACTGTCTGCCTCAGCCTTTTCATCTACAAAAGGGGAATCATAATAGTGCCTTTCTCTGAGGACTGTTGTGAGGTTCCAAGAGGAGAAGACTGGCCAGGTGCTTCATGCACTTCATACAGTTCCCCCCTTTAATGCAGTCAGGCACACAGTAGGCACTTCATAAGTCTCCCCTTTTAGTGCCAGCAGGCACACAGTAGGTCTCGCATACAGGCTCCCCCTCTTGGGGCAGAAGGGCTCGTGTAGCTCAGTGAACCTCTGAGCGAGGCCATGCAGGGTTACCCAGGATGTCTAGGCTGGGGGTGGGGGGGTTTTCAGACAAAGGGTGACCCACTGGAGAAGGAAACAGCAAGGCGCTCCAGGAGCTCAGTGCTGGTGCACTCAAATGGACCGGTGTGGGCGAATGCAATTAATTAATGCAATCAATCAATCAATCAATTAATTAATTTATGCAATCAGCACATATGCTACTATGGGCAAGGCTCCTTTAGAAGAAATGGAGGAGCCCACACAGGCAATAAGAGGGTGAGAATAGCAGAGGGGGTCACAGACTCAGAAGTGATGGAATTATCTGTCTGAATTGAAGCAAACTGTTCAATGCCACAGTGATACAAGTCTGTGCTCCGACACCAAGGCCAAAGTGGCTCACGTCTATGAAGACCTACAACATCTTCTAGAAACAACACCAAAAAAAGGATGTTGCATTCACCACGGAGTATGGAATGCTAAAGTCGGAAATCGAAAGATAATTGGAATAAGAAGCAAGTGTGGCCTTGGAGGACAAAAGGAAGCAGGGTGGAGACTAACAGAGTCTGGTCACGCCAAGCACTCTGTTTTCAACAACCCAGACGGCCAACAGCGAAATCAGACTGGCCATGGGCTTTGCAGCCAGAGGTGGAGAAGCTCTCCACAGGCAGTGAAAACAAGATCTGGAGCCACCGGTGGCTGAGATCATGAGCTTCTTCTTGCAAAATTCAGACTTCAACTGAAGAGAGTAGGAAACACTATCAGACCTTACAGGTGTGACCTAAATAACATTCCTTATGAGTATGAAGTAGAGGTGAGGAGTAGATCTAAGGGGTTAGCTCTGGTAGCTACAGTGCCTGAAGAACTACGGACAGAGACTCACAATACTGTACTGGAGGCAGCAACAAAAACATCCCAAAGAAAAAGAAGGGCACGAAAGCAAAATGGCGTCTGATGAGGCTCTATCAACAGCTGAGAAGGGAAGGAAATTAAAGGGAAAGATCTACCAGCTGAATGCAGAATTTCAGAGAACAGCAAGGAGAGATGAGGTTTTCTTAAATGAGCAATGCAAAGAAATAGAAGAAAACAAAAGAATAGGAAAGACAAGTGATCTCTTCAAGAAAATCAGAGATATTAAGGGAATATCTCACGCAAAAAAAATGGGCAGGATAAAAGACAAAAATGGCAGGGACTTAACAGAAGCAGAAGAGATTAAGGAAAGGCAGTAAGAATGTACAAAAGAATTGACTATATAAGGTCCTAACATCACTAATAACCACTGATACTGTGGTTATTGATCTAGAGCCAGACAGTCTGGAGAATGAAGTCAAGTGGGCCTTAGGAAGCATTGCTAACAATAAGGCTAGTGGAAGTGACGGGATTCCAGCGGAGCTATTTAAAATCCTAAAACGTGAGGCTGTTAAAGTGCCGCACTCAATACGCCAACAAATTTGGAAAACACAACAGTGGCCACTGGATTGGAAAAGATCAGTTTACGTCCCAATCCTAAAGAAGGGCGACGTCAAGGAATGTTCAAATTACTGAACAAGGTTATGCTTTGACTTCAGCAATAGGTGAGCTGAGAACTACCAGAAGAGCAGGCTGGTTTTCAAAGAAGCAGAGGAACCAGACACCAAATTGCCAGCATTCCCTGGATTATGGAGGAAGCAGGGGAGCTCCAGAAGAACATCCACCTCTGCTTCACTGACTACACTAAAGCCTTCAGCTGTGTGGATCACAACAAAACGTGGCAAGTCCTCAAAGAGACCGGGGGGGGGGGGGGACGGGGACGACAAGATCATGACTTGTCTCCTGAGGAAGCCGTATGCGGGACAAGAAGCAACAGTTAGAACCGAACGTGGAAAAACGGATTGGTTTAAGATCGGAAAAGGCGTGTGACAAGGCTGGATATCATCACCTTATCTATTTAACTTATCTGCAGAGTACATCATGCAAAATGCCAGGCTGAATGAATCAAAAGCCAGAATTAAGGTTGCCAGGAGAAATATCAACAATCTTAGATGGCAGAAAATGAAGAGGAATTAAGAAGCCCCTTGATGAAGGTGAAAGAGGAGAGTGGCAGAAGCTGGCCTGAAGCTTAACATAAAAAAACAAAAAACTAAGAACATGGCAATTGGTTCCATCATTTCCTGGCAAAGAGAAGGAGAAGAAATGGAAGCAGTGTTGAGTTTTTTATATTCTTGGCCTCAAAGATTTCTGTAGATGGTGACTGCAGCCATAAAATTTTGTGGTTTTTGGTTTGTTTTTTTTTTTTAGGCAATTGGGGTTAAGTGACTCGCCCAGGGTCACACAGCTAGTAAGTGTCAAGTGTTTGGTCTGAGGCCAGATTTGAACTCAGGTCCTCCTGACTTCAGGGCTGGTGCTCTATCCACTGCACCACCTGGCTGCCCCCTGCAGCCATAAAATTAAAAGACACTTGCTCCTTGGAAGGAAAGCGATGGGAAATTGGGATAGCATGCTAAAAAAGCAGAGACATCACTTCGTCTACAAAAGTCGATATAGTCAATGCTACGGTTTTTCCAGTAGCAATGCACAGCTGTGAGAGTTGGACCATAGAGGACGCTGAGCGCTGCAGAATCAATGCATTTGAATGGTGCTGGAGAAGACTTCTGAGGGTCCTTCAGACAGCAGGGAGATCAAATCAGTCAATACTTCAAGAAATGAATTCAGTCTATTTGCTGCTTCGAAGGTCACATACTGAAGCTGAAATACTCTGGCCACGTAATGAGAAGATGGGACTTACTGGAAAAGCCCCTGACGTTGAGAAAGACTGAAGGCCAAAGGAGAAGGGGACGGCCAAGGAGGAGAGGGACAGACAGTGTCATGAAAGCATGAGCTTGCACAGACGTGGGTAGATGGTGGAGGACAGAAGGGCCTGCCGCGCCATCCATGGGGCCGAGAAGACTCGGACACAATTGAAGGCCCGCACAACCTCTTGCAGGTTGCGATCACCTCAGAGGGAAGACACAAAGATTATGGAGAACCAGGAAAGGCCTCTTGCAGAAGCCAGAGAAGCCAGGAGGCAGAGGCGAGCACAACAGAATCCTGGGCCCAAGAGCCCAGCATCACTGGGGAGTGAGGTGTGAGAAGCCTGGAAGGGGAGGAAGGGGCCAGGTTATGGAGGGCTCTGAATGCCAAGCAGAGCACTGCATTCTGATCAAGACAATGGAGTTTACTGAGCCGGGGGAAGACACGGTCAGACTTCTGTTTTAGGAAAATCACTTTCATCAGAGGATGGATTGGAGAGGGAGAGCCTGGAGGCAGGCAGAGCCCTGAGCACTAGCAAGTGAATGCAGGAATCCAGGTACAAGGTGAGGATGGTATGCACCAGGGTGGGGACAGGGTCAAAGCAGAGGAGGGGTATGTTTGAGAGCCAGTACAGAGGTGACAGTGACAGGGAGGGACAGGTCTGGGTTTAGGGAAAAGAGAAGGAGCTCCGTTTTGGATGTGCTGAGTGAAAGATGTCTCCTGGACATCCGACGCAACGCATGTGAAAGGCAGCTAGAGACGAGGCACGCGAGGGCAGCCCAGAGACTGGGGCAGGACAGTTATCAGCACAGAGGCGATAATTTAAATAGCTGCGGTTGATGAGATCACCACGTGAAGCAGAGAAGGGGAGGCAGGAAGAAGGCCTGTCTGGCACATCCCAAGCAGCTGCCCCACTGGTCCCGGGGGCTCAGCCCCGTCAGCGCTACCTGCTGGAAGGCCAGGGTGGACTCATCTCCGTACTGCCGAGTGAAATAGTCGTACATGCCAAAGTCTGTCTGCCGGCCCAGTTGGTCTCGAGACGTGCAGTCGGGAATGCATTCGATCACCCCACACTGAGGAACAAGGGGAAGCCTGTGTGACCCCGGGGGCCGGGGCCTTGGACACTCCAAGGCCCCCAAACTTTGTGAGGCAAGCCCCCCGTCAAGGGGCTCAGGAGAAGGGTGGCGACCCAACCTGGGCCTGATCAGAATCTCCTCCGTAAGAACCCCAATACGAGGGCAGCCGATTTCCAAGGGAAGACACACTGGTGATGGGGCCCTCACTACCTCCTGAGGTCTGCCTCCCTGGCAGACCAGATCTGATTCTGGCCTTGAGCGGACGGAAGACAGCGCAGGCTTGCACTGAGTGAGCCTCTTCGGGAAGGTTTCCAGCCCCGCCTCCTCCCAATCCTGGCCACACTCTGTCTACACCCCAACACAGACCCGAGGTTCCGACTGACCCCTCCCAGCCCAGGTCCCAGGCCTCGGCTGAACTTACCCCGGGAGCCGTGGCCACTACCCTGTAGGGAAACACAAAGAGGTCCAGGCCCACCAGCTGGAAGATGTTCTTGAAGAGGTCAATGATCTGCAGAGCCAGCATGTCCTACGGAGGGCCACGAGGCGAGAGGGCGCTCAGTAGGACAACATGCACTCTCTCCTGCCTGTGAGGGGGCCCTCAGCTCTGCCCCCGCACCCGACGCCGCTCCCTCCTGCTTCCCAGGCCACTCGGAGACCCAGGGCGAGGATTCCGCCAGGGGTCAGGGACAGAAAGCTAGGCCCGGGCACGTGCCAAGGCGGAAGGTGGGGGACGGCTCTCCAAGTGAAGGCATTCACTTCTAGCTTCCCCCGAGGACCCCCCAAAAGCAGGAGGTTTTGTTTATACCGCTGCCCAAGTGGCGCAGTGTTAGGTTCTCTCTGGCAGAGTGCCTTCACTGGCTCGCTGAGGCTGGGGCTCAGTTTACCTGTCTGCAGTCATCGCCCACTTTAAAGATAGCTGCCTGCCAAGAAATCTTGCTGCTGTCCTCGTCCTCTTCCTCGGGGGGAGTGACTCGGTCTGAGCTGCACCGCATTCCTGCTCGGGGCCAGAAAGGCCAGACTTCAGGCCTGGGAGCCCAGAAACCCACAGAGCCCCCTCTGCCCAGCCAGGAGCTTCAGGTAAACATGCCACACTTTCAGGCCCACTCCCCACTAAAGAGTCAGGGGCTGTGGGCACCCACTGCCGGCAGCAGCAACCTTAAATCTGACATGTGAAAGCGTGTGTGCAAGCACACACATGTGACAGCACTCACAGTGCACATGTGAGTACATGCATACACATGTGTAGGTGCGCTTGAGTGTACATGCGAGCATGCGTGTGAGCAGCACAGCGCACATGTGAGTACATGCATGTGCGCATGCGTTTGGAGTGCATTTATGTCTGAGTACATGCATGTGTGCATGTGCACACACGCACGCACACACACACACACACACACACACACACACACACACACACACACACGTGTGTGTGTGTGTGGGTGGTGGGTGCCCAGCAGGTGCTTAATCAATGCTGGATGACTGATTGCACCACTCCACAACCGTGAAGGAGGGAGCTCCACGCCAGCTTAAGCCCTCGGGCCGGCATCCAAGCGGGCGCTCCCCCCGCCTGCCCCGGGGCCTGGCCCTCCACCACGGGCTGGGGCTGGAGCAGCCCCCTCTGACCGGCTGCCGGATGAACAGGTGCCCGTGCGCACAAGGGCCAAAGCGCTGCACTTGCCTTCTTTCTCGAGCTCGCTGACCCCGCAACGCTTCACCTTAAACTTGGCCAGGTATGGGGCCTTGGCAGCACTGTGAAGACAAGGGGATGGGTGTGAGGCCTCCCCTCGTGGCCATGGGGGGGATCCTCAGTCCCCCCGATGGCCCCCCAGGCCTCCTAGGACCAAACCGTGGGGGTGGGAGCCGCTCACCTTTGCATTGGGGTTCCTGACTTGTAGTCAATGTCCAGCACGATGGACTCAGGGTTACTTGGGAGGTAGCAGCCTAGAATGGAGGGAGCACATCAATCTGAGGGGCGTGGGCAGCGTACCCCCTACCCCAAATCCAGGGGGTCACCGGCATTTCGGAGGGGCTCGGGACAGTGTTGGGGACTGGAGTCTGACAGGGAGAGGTGGCCAGCGGTGAGCCATCTCTGGGCTAGCCTGCCCCACACCGCTGGGGTCCCTGTCGCTGGCTCCCAGAGGCACCGGCCCTCACCTCACCGCACAGCTCTCCCTAGTCCAGCCCACCCTCTGTTCCTCAGCGGCCGCAGCACAGGCGTCCCCACCCCTCAGCGACCTCCCGTGGCTCCCTATCACTTCCAGTGTCGCCTGTTCTCGCGGCCCAGCCGCTTCCTGCCTCCTCTGGGGTCTTACTCTTGACCTGCCAGCACACATTCTGGGCTCCACCTACACTGGCCCCCTCACCACGCCCAAACACAACACTGTCATCTCTCATCTTCTTTATCTTTGTTCTCTGGTCTAGCGCCTCCTGGGGGGGGCAGCAGCCCCATCCCCCCGGCTGGGAGGCTCAGGGAGGCTGTGGTCGGATGCCTGGTGCCCCATCGGGGCGGGAACAAAGCGCATCCAGCTGGGAGACCCCCGGTCCTGTCCTCGGGGCGGCCCTTCCTCCCATCCCTCCAGACTCCTCAGGTGCTCCCATGGGGTCCCTTCCCCACCCTGGCCAGGGACCAAGGGGAATGTTGGGGAATCGTTCCCCACCCCCACCCCCACACCAAAGTCAGGCTGCAGAAGGAGGCGCGTGGATGGGCCGCCCCCCCCCCACCGGAAGGCCTTCCTCCCCAGCCACAGCTGCCAGGAGGAAGAGGGGAGCACAAGAGGCCCGGCGGTGCTAGGGCCGCCGGGGCCGCTTACACGGCTGCACCTTCACTTCGGCCAGGGCGCTCAGACACGCTTTTTTCCGCTCGTCGCCTTTCGGGAAGGGCCTGGGAAAGCAGACAGGGTGGATTCGGTCGCATTGGAGGCAAAGTCTTTGCTTCTTCTGTGCCTCCTCTGTGGGAGGCTCAGAGTCCCAGGGAGGAGGCTCGGCCAGGCTGTTCTCGCTCTAATGCCCTCAGGGGCGCCCTATTACTAGGGGAGGCTACCCCATGTCACTCAGGTGAACCTCTGCAGCCATCTCTCCCTCCTGCTCCGCTCCAAGGGAGCCCACCTCCTTCAGGAAGCCTTCCCAGATTTCCCCAGCCCTAAACACTCTGCCTTTCCTCAGGCACTGAGGTAGAATGACAATGTCTCAGAGCTGGCTGGCAGGCTAGAGCTCAGTTACCCCAACTCGCAGCCCCCGGTCTTGGTCCCCTCCCTGTGCCCCCCTGGCTTTTCTGCTCCTAATTTCCATGTGAATCTCTGGACCACCAGCCTGTCCTACTGGCTCTGCTCCTAGGCTGTGGGGCCTCTTAAAAGGGATTATTCAGAGGGAAAAATACACTTTCTCAGGGGTGGGGGCCGGAGGAGATGCGCCCCCACCCTGGGGGGCCCCACAGGGCTCTCCAAACACAGCCTGAGACTTTTTTGACTACTACACAAGGTTGTCTAATAATGAATTTGTGGTCCACTAAGACCTCAGGCAAATTTCCCCACATAAACTACTTTTAAGCCAGGCTTCTGGTTTTCTGGACACCAAGCGGTCACATCAGTACCTTCACATAAAAACATAATTAGGACAGCTCTGCCCAGCCCACTCATGAGAACCCTGTAAAAACAAACAGTGACTACTGCCAGGCCCCCCTGGGGGATGAAGACGTAAGCCTGAGAGGGGTCTCCGCCTCACTGGGAGAGCCTCTCCCAAGGTGGGGTGCCTTCTCCCCTCCAGAGCCCCACCCCGGGCAACTCACTTGATTATGGCCGACACGTTGGTGATCTTGTTAAAGAAATCAAACTCCCGCTGATAGAAGTCCTTGGCAGGGCCTGACAGGGAGCCCGTGATCTCCTCCACCAGCTGCTCCAGGAGCTCCCCGATGTCCGCTGAGGGGGAACAGGAGATCCATCACGCTCGTGGAGAGGGTGGCCAGACTCAGACCTGGCAAAGGGATCCTTGGGGAGCAGAGCTGAGGAGGGGGTGGCCACAAGGGGCTTCACCACGACTGCCCCCAGCGCCCACACCTGCTCTCAAAGGACTCTGAGTCAGACTGCAAAAGCCGACTCTTCTGTCCACTTCACGAGGGAGATGTGGCAGAACTCTGTCCAAGGCCAGGAACTGTTTTAGCGCATGGGGCTGCCTGGGGGCTCTCTGAACAACCCAGGCCCCAGAGGTGAAGCCAACAGGAACGAAAAGGCAGAAGACCCCTTTAAGCACGAGGCCTCAATTTTTCCTCTGGGTGAGGGGACTGTGAGCCAGGACCGGGGAAGGATGGGAATCAGGTGCCCCTTCGCAGAGTCCACTGCAGGGTAGATGGGGGGATGAGGGGGATGAGGGGGCCGGGGGCCTAGGGCGGGGGGATGGGAATCAGGTGCCCCTTCGCAGAGTCCACTGCAGAGTAGATGGGGGGATGAGGGGGATGAGGGGGCCGTGGGCCTAGGGCGGGGGGATGGGAATCGGGGTGCCCCTTCGCAGAGTCCACTGCAGGGTAGATGGGGGGGATGAGGGGGACGTGGGCTTGGGGGGGGGCGCACAGCCAAACACTACTCACGGTCCTTCTGGTGGCCTTCTTCATCCAGGAAAACGTTGGTCTTCATGTTCCAGATAAACTGGTGCGCCAGGAGCTGGGACTTGGACGCTGCCCACAGGATGTACTCCCGGACGTAGCCCATCTGCAATCAGACCAGGGCCCCCGGGTGCCCCTCGAGCCCCAGGGAAGGTGCGCACAGGTGAGGGAGGAAGCCGTGGCCGCATGAGCCCTGCTGCCCCCTAGTGGCCAAAACGAGCGGCCGCCCTCAGAGGCTCTCGTCCAGCCTGGCCTGGAGCTCAGCCCTGTCCAGCCACCGGCCGCTTGGGAACAGTCCCACAGGGGGCGGGCCTCTCCTGCCGCCGGCCCCAGGTTTGGCCCCCGCAGCTTCCCATGGGACAGCAGAGCGCTGAGGGGGTCCCCACCATGGCTATGCCACAGCCAGGCCCCTGCATCAGCGCATCCCACCACGGACCCTCCCTGGGGAGCCACTGTCCCCCTCCCAGGCTGAGGGGTCAAGATCCCGCCTCATCTTCTCTCCCAAAGCCAGGGCCAGAGGGTGCGACCCCCAGGGCCGGGGCAGGGTCCTTCCTGGGCCCCTGCCCAACCCTGGTTCCTCCCAATCAGGCTGTTTCCTGCACTTTTTGAAAGATACAAATTAAAGTAGGCCAGGAACTCATAAGCTGCTCTGTTGGGGCCGAGAGCACTGCAGAAGACCCAGACGAGGTAAAATCCCGATGACCTGGGGTCTACCTAAGGACGCTTTGCTGCGGGCCCACAGCCAGCGCCTGGCCCCTGCCCTCACAGCCTCCTGCCTCTGCTCTCGGCCCCCTGGGCCCTCTCCTACTGCCTGTGCTTTGCCCACGTGTGCCCAGACCCCTGGCTCATGGGGCACTCTGAATGGACACGCTCCTCCCTCCAATGAGGCTGCCGTGACTTTATCTGTCAGTTAGTTGATCAAACAACTGTCATGGCCTTCACAAGGGCCTCGGCTGAGAGGAAGAGCCTCACCTTGTCATACCTCAGGGCCTGCACAATCTGGGGGATGTAGAACAAAATGGCGTCCTACAGAAGGGGAGACAAAAGCCAGGATTAAAGAAGAAAATCGAGATAAAAATCAGTCAAGATTAAATGAAGCAAAGGTGGCCAAGCAGCCTCCCCTTTGCCCACAGCCAGCCCTCCCAGAGGCACCAAAGCGCTCCCTCCATCATCGGCGAGGAAGCTTCTGTGAAATGGGCCCCCCGGGCTGCCGGGCACAGACTGGCTCTGGCTCCCAGGAGGACATGCTCAGGGGCTGTCAGGGCAGGAACGGGCCGATGCTGCTGCAGAGCAGCCCCTTGGGGGCCTGGGCCCTGTTACGCTCCTCTTACTCTACTCGAAGCTTAGAAGACAAGACCCTCCCCGTTACAACTGGCTGAGACTAGGGCGAAGGCTGGGCCCGCGGGCAGGGTATGGGGGGCCCAGGAGGGGGTCTCACCGGAGGAAAGGACCGCAAGACTTTGACTCCATACTGTGCGGTGAGGGGGTGGGGCGGATACATGCTGGAGAAGTAGGAGAGGCCGGTGGGCGGGTCCGTCGGGGCCCAGCACAGCACGTGGCTGAGCTCAGGGGCGTCTGCATCAATTGTGTGCCAGGTCACCAGGTACTGGAGGGGAGGGACCAGAGGCCACTTCAGGGGCCGGCCCAGGAGCGGGTGCCCAGGCACGATGCCCACTCGCTTCTCCTCCGTAACATGTGGCCAGGAGCCCTGGCATCCCCAGACCCACAGAGGGTGGGAAGAGGGAGAAACAGGGCTGGGGGCTGCAGCAAAGACCCCTTGGGCTGCAGCAGCAACAGCCTTTCAGGTCAGCACTGATTCAAAACACTCCACACCCGGGGACTCCGTGCCAAGCACTGGGCAAACACGGATGACCGATGGCCCAGATGGGGAAACGGAGGCTCAGAGCAGCCCCTGGCAGAGCCGGGTCCCCAAAATAAAGGACGTGCCCTGGCCTCCTCCCGAAAACAGCAACAGGCCGTGAGCCCGAGGGAGCAGCAGGGGAGCAGTGGGGAGGGAGGGCCGCTACCTTGATGGCCTCTGGCAAGTCGCTGACGGCGCCCGGGTCCAGCCGTACCAGCCGCGTCACCTCGCTCCCGATGGCTTCCGTATTCTTGAATCTGAGACAGACGGGGACAGATGAGTACTAACAGAGACGGGCCTCAACGTCAACAGAAAAAGGCGAGACAGGAAAGTCGAGTCAAAGCCCTGGCAGACAGAAGGAGACTCAGCCTCAACGTGCTGGATGGCTGTCCTGGGCCCCAGGGCTCTCCTGCCTGAGGCCCTTCCCTCCGTGCTCTGGGGCACCCTCTGACCAGCCTGGAGGGTACTGAGAAGGCAGAGACTAGCCTCTCCTCTGGCCAGGGGCAGGACTGGCGCCTGCTCGCCCCAGGAGGGCAAGCCCCGTGCCGCAGCAGGTCAGCCCCTGCCCAGCCACTCCAACGTTCCCGACGGCTGCCCAGACTGGACCAGACTGCCTCGGGGCTGCGTGCCTGGCCCTGGGCCCTGGGCCAGGGCATGAAGTAAGGGGGCAGAAGTAAGTTCTCTCGGCCCGAGGCCAGGCTCGCCACTCCGTGACCCCCCCCACCAAGCCTACCTCCCTTGGGGCACGGTCTGGGAGGGAAGAACACCCCCTCCTGTTTTTCTGAAGCCCCCTGGCCTTCTGCTGCCCGCAGGGAACAAGAACGACAGCTAAATGTGCAGCATGTTGGGGTTTGCGGGGCATCGTTTCCTTGGCAGCCTTTTCTGCCCGGCCTCCTTGGCCTGGCATTCAGGAACCCCCTGCCTTTCCAATCTCACCAGAAGCTTTTCATCCTCGTCCCGGCTGCCTCCCGCCCGGGCACTCACCTCGAGGGCAGCTGCACAGCCAGGTGCGGGGAGATGCTCCAGGCCAGGTTCACGTTGTCCTTCCACTGCTTCTCGCTCAGGCTGACATACTTGGACCTCCAGTTGGCCACACTGCTCTCCCCGGCCTGGTCCAGCTCCAGCTCAGGGGCTGACAGGGGGTTGTACCAGGTGATCAGACGCTCGATCTCTGTAGCCTGAAAGGACCAAGAAGAGCGTCAGCTCCTCCTCTGCGGGCGCCATCGCCACAAGAGTTCATGCTGAGCCTGGCACAGCCGGCATCGGGCCTGTGGGCAGGTGGGTGGCACCCGGCCGAGGCGGCCGAGGCCTAGAGTTCACAGCCAGCTGGCAACATCAGCGGCAGGCCGTCTGCCACAGCAGAGCCTGCTTCACTGTCGCGAGGCTCAGGGAGAACGGGCGATGGCAGGGCCAGGCCTTCTGGGCTGAGGCCAGAAGCCTCCACGCTGCCACGTGCCACAGGCAGGTCACTGCAAGAGGCTCTGAGGAGCCAGTCCACGCATGGCCCCGGCATCCCCTGGCGAATAGTGAGAATGGCCTCTAACCTGCCCACGTCCAAGGCCAGATTGAGGAGAGGGCTCTGGGAACTTGTGACGGGGGCGTGATGGGGACATGCATGGAGACCATGCAGGGCTGGAGGCCCGAATGTCTGTAGGGGGTACCCCCGACTGCCCTTCCTTACACACCAGAAAGGAATTTTGGTAGCAGAGAGAGGCCTGGGGTTTGGGGGCCTGTTCTGGGCCATTAAATAACTGGACACTTTCCCAGGAGTCGTCCGGCTCTCTCAGCAGCCGGCTGGGTGGCACAATGGATAGAAGCCCGGGCCTGGAGCTGGGAAGACCCCAGGGATAATCCTACCCTAGGCCCTGACAAGTCCCTTCATTTTCCTTCCTCGCTAGTAAAATGAGGGGCTGGACTCCGTGGCTGCCGAGGTCCCCCTGGGCAGGTGGGTCGCAGCAGCCCCCGGCCTGTGCACCTCGACAATGCACGTTCCCCTAGGCGTGCCTGTGGACTTCGTACCAGCAGCCCAGAGTTCCCCACAGATGGGAATACATCAGGGGGACTTGGGCACTACAGGGAACCCTTCGGTTTCCACTTTGTGTCTCGTCTGACCTGTGACTGTCACAAGTAGCCTCTTTTTTTTTAGAGAGGCAACTGGGGTTAAGTGACTTGCCCAGAGTCACACAGCTAGTAAGTGTTGCGTGTCTGAGGCTGGATTTGAACTCAGGTCCTCCTGATTCCAGGGCTGGTGCTCTATCCACTGCGCCACCTAGCTGCCCGTCATGAGTAGCTTTAATGAGCAGGTGGCTTCCGGTTTTATCAGGCAGGGTTAGGGCAGCCATCTGGCACCACACTCAGCCTGGGCAGGGGCTCCGAGGCCAAAGGTGGGCAGACAACAGGCTCCCCATGAGATCTGGAGCCCGGGAGGGGAGGCCAGCACAAGCTGGGGGGCCGGGAAAGGCCTCCCGCTGAGGCGACCCTTGGCTGGTCAGCTTCTGCCCCTTCTTCTCTCAGAGGACCAAAAGCACGTGACTGCCAGTTGAGGTCCAGTGTGTCTGAACGTGGCTGATCGGGCCAGGACGAGCTCGGAAGGCTCTCCCACATCGGGCACAAATGGTCCGTGTGAATCTTCGGGCTGGAGCCTCTCAATCTGTGCATCTCGCATTTCTGCTGAGCTGCTTCAATTCTGTTTTGCTCATAGAGCACCTTCACTGATGTGGGCACACCATGCTGGGCGGTCCTGTGCTAGTGCCTCTCCTGTCACACAATCAGTCCCAGAGTTCTTTTTTTTCCTGTGGGGCAATCAGGTTTAACTGACTTATCCAGGGTCACACAGCTAGTAAGTGCAAAGTGTTTGAGGCCAGATTTAAACTCAGGTCCTCCTGACTCCAGGGCTGGCGCTCTAACCCCTGTGCCACCTAGATGCCCCTTAAGGATGTCTTAAAGGAAGCCAGAAGGCGGCAGTGAGGAAGAGAGCCTGTCAGGTGTGGGGCACAGCCAATGCAAAGACTCAGTGGTGAGGGGTGGGGCGTTGGGGGATGTCAAGGGGAAGAAGCCAGAGGGAGGGCTTGCTCCCAGCTCCTGCAGGCCCCCCTTGGAAGGGAGAGGGGAGGACTGGGGTGGGCCTGTGCTTTGGGACAGTCCCTGTGGCAGTCCGGGGAAGCCCCGCCGAGGCCACCACAGCGGGGCAGAGGGAATGGGGGCTTGAGGTGAGGATGACGCACCCCCTGTGGCAGACCCTGAGATGAGTGCTGGGAATAAGAAGGAGACCCCCCAGCCCTTGCCCCCAGGGTGCTCCTGGTGCTGGAGGGGCCTGGGAGTGGCTTCCTGCAGAAAGGGGGCCTTGATCTGGGACCCCCCCATTTCCCACTCCCTTCTAGGGGCTGTCTTCCCCGTGAGAGTGGAAGCTTCGTGGCAGCAGGAGCCGGTCTGCTTCTTGCTGGTTCCCCCAGTGCTCAGCACACTGCCCGGCACATAACAGCCATTTATTTAATGAATGCCTGACCGACTGACCATCCCGGACTGGGATGTGATGGTGCCACTGTCCTTGTTAATGAAGAGTTCATTATAAACACCTCTGGGGAACTGACCGAAGATGGCAAGAACCACGCTGGCACTGCCAGGAATGGGGGCAGCCATCCCACAAGTGATCTGGACCAGCTGGGGGACACCAGAGCCTGCTTATGTCTCAGGAAGGCTGCAGCACCTCTGGGCCCTGGTGTCCTCACCCACGGACTGAAGGCCCTTGGGGTGAGGCACTCCTCCCAGCTTCTCCTTGAGACTCTGTGGCTGGGTTTGGAGTCTCAACAGCTGCCCCATCTGGCCGTTCTGGCAAGCAGGACAAGAGTCGGCTGATGGCCTTGGGCTCCACTTGCATCTGGGAGGACATCTTGCCGCGGGCCCTCCCACACAGAGGACCAACAGCTAAGGTCAAGTTTAAGGACAGCACCCCATCGAGTCCTGGCCTGCCTGCCCCTCACTCTGTCACCACCGCGGCTGAGGTCCATGGGGCATGAGTCGCTCTGACCAAGCAGCCACCCGGCCGCCCAATGCCAAGCCCCTCGGGCAGACCCCACCCGGGGCCAGGGCCCTCGACCCACCGGGGCAGGCGCGTCCCTGGTAGGCCGCGGAGAGGCCGGCGTTAGAGCACGCGGTGGACCGTAGCCCAGCAAGCCCCTGGGTTGCCATGGCAAGGACGGTGGGTGCCGGGGCCGCCACCGGCCCAACGCACCGACTCACCAGAAGGGACAGCAGCAGCGTCCGCCGCTTCATGTAGTACTTGTGCAGCTGGGTGCCTCTGTTGGTCTTCTTGGACATTCCTTGGGAGGAAAGAGAGAAAGAGTGAATGTCTCCGTGAGGGAGGATGTCCGGTTCAGCTCCCCGGTCACCGCGGTGGACAGCGGACCAAGCAGAGCCCGGCCGAGGCTCCGCGGCCCGGGAAGAGCCGCCCGGTGCCCAGCTCAGTCTTCCTCATCTCGTGGGCACTCGGGCTCTAAGTGGAGAACAGGCTCGGGGCTGGAGCAGCCTCAGCATCCCTCCCCCAGTGCTGGCCGAGCTGTGGGCCTTGCCGCTCTAGCTGCTGGCGCGGTCTCTTCCGCAGGCCCTCCCTGTCCTACAGCCGGGTGCGCTAACCAGGGGCTGGGCCGAGCATGATGGGATGGAGGTGCCGATGGCAGAACACAACGATGAAGATGGCACGGCGAGCTCAGGCAAGGACTCAGGCCGGCGGACGTGCACTGAGCACTTGCTGAAGAGAGAAAAGACAAGGCGGGCACGGGAACAAAGAACTAGATGACCTGATTTCTTGGAGATGGTTGACATGCCGCTGGACAGTGGGTAAGTATTGATCCAGCCCTGGGTGGCCTGCTGCCGAGAGCCCACGGTTATGTCCAGGTTACTCCGAGTGTCTTGGTTATCTACAGTCAAACACAACATGGGAGCCTGAAACGAAGCCGCTTGAGAGAAGCACACACGTTAGTTACTCTGCGCTAGCCCAAGGCAGCTGGCGGCTGCTCCGGGGGTGGAGCCGTCCAGTGTGCCGGCCCCGCAGGTGAGGCTGACCCGGCCATCCCGCTCTGGGCGGCCTCCGTTCTCTCCCCTGCTCCAAATCATCTTCCTGATGCACAGCTCTGGGGGGCCGCACTTCTCTGCTGAGCTTCTGGGGGCGGCGCACTGTTTCTACAGCCTCTCTGCCTGACCCCCACAGTCTCCGCTGCCCAAGCCCAAGCACGTTACGGGCTCTATCCTGAGCCCTCCAGGCTCCCATCTCCACGCCCCAGCTCATCTCTCCACTGTCTGCAATGGCATCACTTTCTCTCTATGCCAAGTGAACTCCTGCCCACGTTCTACAGCTCAGTTAGAATCCTACCTCCTCTAGGAAGCCTTCCCAGACTCTCACCTTCCACCTCACAACTCACAAAACTGTCACGTACCACTGGCCATGACATATGTGAGTACCTAATTCCTCAGCCAGGGGTGAGCCCCTGCACACGGGGCCACCTTCACTGGGGCTTGGGGCCTCTCTCAGCATTTGGCACACCATGCCTCACACACAGTGGACAACTGAGCACACGCTCATCAGGACTGCTGGGAAATCTGCCCAGGGCCCTAAGCGGCTTCTAGAACCAGGGCCGAAGCCTTCAGTGCAAGTGCTCCCTGACAGCTGGTGCCCACGCTTCAGGAAGGGCACAGCCCAGTGGACAGACAGGTGGACCCTGGGCTCAGGAAGGGAGCTGTGCCAGCTCTCCTCCTCCTGCCCCTGCCTGGGAGGTACAAGGAAGCAGACTGTGGGCAGAAGCAGCAGATCTGCAGGAGCAGCCTACAAGATTCCTGTGCAAGAAATTCTCTGGAAGGGGGATCCTGGCAAGGACCTGGTGGGGTCAGAAGCCTCTGCGGCCCCTCGGGACTCTGGGAACTGAGCTCCCCTCCCCCCGGTGGAGGTCCTGCTGGTTGGGGATCCTGTGGCTCCCCTAGGACGGCGCGAGACGCCACCGAGGTACGTTCCAGCTCTGATCGTCTATGATGCTAGGCACTAGCACATGTTCTAGGATGGTAAAGTCTTGTCCTCCAGAAACCTCGGGATCCTTTTGGGTAGCCACGGGCTTGCCCCTTCTTAGGGAAGCGTGAAGTGAGGAACCATCTTTCTAAATGACACGGTGCCCTCACTGAACTCCTGAATCTTTATGAAAGTCCAAGACTGGGCCTTAACATGCTGGTGCCCTGAGGGACTCCGGGGGAGGAGGGCTCCACAGCTCCCAGCTACTGGGCATACGTGTGCCCTCGGCTCTGTCTCTTCCCTGGTCATCAGGAGGAAGCATGAGCAGCACCAGGCGCTGCTGTCTGCGGGATGCTGAGCTCAGCAGGGGTCCCCACCCTTTCCACATGAAGACCACGTCTTTGCATCTGTGAAGTAAGAGTCGGGGGACTCTGGCTGGCAGAGGGGAGCTCGGCTTGGGTGGCTTCCTTCCTGGCTCGGCTCTAGGTGGGAAGGTGAACGGGCCAGATGGTGGGCTCCAGCCACGTCCTCCCAGGCCCAGCGCCGTACTCACCCGGGGGCACAAGCTGGCTGGCGGTGAGGTACTTCTTATCGGAGAACATGGCAGTCCAGAACTTGATTAAGATGCTGACATCCTCACGCAGCTGGTTTTCTCCTTGGGTGGGGAACCTTGGGGGACAGCTGAAAACAACCAGAAGAGAAAGGGGGCTCAGAGTCTAGACAAGCCGTGGCCCTTCAGAAGTCAGGCCACGTCCTGGGCGTCACCGGTGATCCCCATCACAGGCTGGGTTGTGCGTCAGCCATCCGTCAGTCAGTCGGTCGACATCTATCAAGTACCTCCTATGTGAGAGGCGCTGGCCTAAGGCCCTGCCTGCCAGGAGCTGGCAGATCGATGGATACCGAGCCAGCTTCATAAAGGACAAACAGGAAGTCATTCACAGGGAAGGCCCCAGAAGGCTTCCTGGAGGAGGTAGGATTTTAGCTGGGACTTACAGTAAGCCAGGCAGATCACTGGTCAGAGTGGAGGACGGAGAACATTTCAGGCTTGGGGGATGGCCAGAGAGAATACCCAGAGCTGGGAGACGGAGGTCTTGTTCATGAACAGCCAGGAGGCTGGGGTCACGGGATCAAAATGTATGTGTCGGGGAGTGAAGCATAAGTGAGGGCCTCCTAGCTGGTGCAGCGAATGGAGCACTGGGCCTGGAGTCAGGAGGACCTCAGTTCAAATCCAGCCTCAGACACTTCCTAGCTGTATGACCCTGGGCAAGCCACTTCATCGCTGTTTGCCTCAGTTTCCTCATCTGCAAAATGGCGATAATGATAGCCCCTGCCTCCCAGGGTTGTTGTCAGGATCCAATGAGATAAAAGTTTGTAAAGGGCTTTGCACAGTGCCTGGCACACAGTAGATGCTACGTGAATGTTAGCTATCATCACCGTCATCATTATAATTAAGAATCCTGGAAAGGTAAGAGGGGACGGGGTTACGAAGGGCCGTGAAGGCCAACCAGCGTATTTTGCGTTTGCTCCTACAGGCTACAGGGAGCTGCTGGAGTAGACTGCGTAGGGGGTGGCATGGTCAGACCTTTGGTGCCCGAGCAGAGGCTGGCCTGGAGCCAGGCAGAACCCCCAGGGTCTCTGCCTTTGCTTTGCACTGTGAAGATTCTTGATTTCATCAGCACAAGTGCTCCCTCCCGCCAGCTCGGGAAACAGCACCTCCCCAACCGTGGGCAGTGGGTCTTCCTGCACTCTGCTGGGCATCTCTCTGGTTGGTAACAATGACATCAGAAGGCAGTGGGGTCAGTGGTCCTTTGGGGAGATTACTCTATCTCTGGACCCATTGGGGGCTGGCGGGTAGGCTAGATCTCCCAGAGCTTGGGCTATCCCCAGCTATCATGAAGGCTCAGTGACAGCAGCACTGATGGAGTACCGAAGCTTTGCCCATTTTACAGATGAGGACATTGAGGGTGACTGTCCCTGGTCAGCCAGCTAAGAGGAAACATTCAAACTCAGGCCTCCCTGGACTCCCAGCCTGGCCCTCTCCTACTTTCCCACATGAGTTCAACAGCTTTAGGGGTGGGGTAAGTGTAAGACACTTAAGGCTCTACCATCCTCATCACAGCCCAGAGTGACCCACAAAGCTCTGGAAACAGCAGAGCATCACCTCGGTGTCCCCCTGGGTCACAAAAGAGGGGCGTGAGGCAGGATGGAAAGAGTCAGGGAGAGCCGGGTTCAAGCCCCACCTGGCTGGCAATCCTGGCCCATCTCGGGGAGTCAGGAAGCCCCTGACACCCTAGGTGGCTCTTGGATTGATGGATGGTTGAATGCATGACAGCAGGCCGGGTGTGCTAAGACTGCGAGGGGCACTTGTGCTGGGAGCGCCCGTGCTCCTGACATCCCAGGGGTGCACTGGATCTCCCCAAAGCTGATGAAGGCGCCTGGAGCCCAGGCACTAAAAGGCGACAGGCCGAGCTGAGCAGGCTTCGGGCACTGACTCCAGCTCCTCCCCTACACCCCCAGGGACGTTGAAGCTGGAGGGCCTCGACACGGCAGGGCTGCCGCCTGCACCTGTGGCTCCCAGGCTCCCATTCACCCACTGAGGCTGGCACCGTGGAAGAACCGCCTTCATCCTTGCTGAGGAATGCAAGCAGGGGAGTGAGGGGAAATCCAGCTGCTACAGTAATGGGGCGCCACTGCCACGCCTTCTTGGCTCTGAGAACGCAAGTCACGGAGCAGAAAGAGAGGCCGTGGGGCTAGGGTCGGGCTGTGTGCAGGGCTCCTGGGCATCCCTGAGCCCCTCAGGCCTGGACGTAGGAGAAGAGGGCATACCTGAAGTAGTCAAAGGCAGTCGAATACACCTTCTCGCGCAGGACGTTGCGGATGGTGGCGTTGGGGACCACATCGGCATGTAGTAGTGACAGCCCGAGGGTCAGCAGCCTGGGGAAGGGGAGGCCACAGGGGCACATGATCAAGGTGAGAGAATGCCAGTGACCCAGAGGCCCTCTGCCCCCCCCCCCAGTCTCCAGTGTAAAGGGCGAGGACAACATAGCCCACACACAAGGGCAGAACCTGGGCTGAGCCTTAGAGTTACCAGGGAGAGGGACAGGAAGTCCTGCTGAAGGCCCCAGACACCTGGGGCTCGGGGCTCTGATTCAGACCCTGCCTTGCCATAGCACTGGGGGCCTGGTGCCTACTTGAGGAATGCCGCTTCAAAGCCCAGGCGTGGCTGTCACAATTACTTACAGGTGAATCATTTACAATACCATTAAAAACCAAAACCCTGTACTTGGCCCGTTCCCTCATCTGCTAAATGTGGGCCATGATCCTGGCACCATCTAAGTCCCAGGGCTGGTAGGGGCATGGAGTATGGCACGCTCTTCAGACATCACCAACGTATGTCACTAAAAGTGTAACACTGCTAAAAGAGCACAACAGAAACCTGATGTCCCATCATGCCTCATTACTGTTGGCTGGCAAGAATCCACAATAGTGCCTGCCTGGGGCCAAGGCAACAGAGCTCTGAAAGGCCACTATCCTGGATCAGGCCTGCTAAGAACTCCACTAGCACCTGCCCCTCACGGGAGGCACAGTAGGTGGCATCCATCCCCCCCTTCCTGTGGGATGCACAGTAGGTGGCATCTGTCCCCTCATGGGATGCACAGTAGGTGACATCTATGCCCCCCTCCTGTGGGACACACAGTAGGTGGCATCCGTCCCCTCATGGGATGCACAGTAGGTGGTATCTGTCCCCTCATGGGATGCACAGTAGGTGGCAGGCCTGGGCCTCTGGTCCAGGGGCACATGGTAGGGGAGGTAGAGGGTTTTAGAGGAAGGGTGAGGGGCTGGGGCTCAGGAGACTCATTAGCTGTGGGACAGCAGGCCACTCACTCTCTTCTCTTTAATCCCAGCTAACCTATCTGAAAAAAGCGGGCACTCGTACGGCCCTCGCTCCACCAGCCTGGGAGCCTGGAGGGCTTGGATGCCACTCTCAGCTCAGCTTTTACTGGAGCCAGGCCTCAGTTTTCTCCTCTGTAAAGGAAGGGCCCTCCCCAGAGACACAAGAGAGGCTTACTTGAAGCGGGGGCCGATGGCCGCCACATGCCGGTTCATGCTGCCCTTGGTGCCCCCGATGTTTAGCGACATGGAGCGCTGGAGGAGGCTGGAGAAGATTTCCACCTGGTCCGAGCTGCAATACTTGGCAATTTCAAACCTCTGCACCAGGAACTGTGGGCAGACACAGGCCACGGGATGGAGCCCCTGGTGGGCACCCGTGGCCCAGCCTTCATCTGCTTCATGGCCCGCTCCTTTGGCTTTGCCCCTGGGCCCTTCGTGGCCTGGCACTGCCCAGCCTTCCCAGCTTTATCACACACACACAACAAACAAGGCACATTCTGTGCTTTCCCACCTCGGCATGTTCGCTCAGGCCATCTTCCCTTCCCCTTCCATAACCATCTATTACCCTCTGCCCTTCAGGAAGTCCTTATCTCTCTGGGGGGAAACAGAGCTCCCTCTTCTACCTCACAGAATACTGTTGTCCTATCTAATGTGTCTGTGTCTCAGTCCCCTGCCTGAGAGCAGGGTGTGGCTCCTCTCTGGGCGCCATATGCCCCCACTCCCCAGGCCGCTATGGCCAGGCCCTGGAGCACTCACGTCAATCCAGATGTAGTGTGGCGTCACCTCGGGGGGACACGGCTTCGGCTGGCTCGTTTCGGAAGCTGCCAAGGGGTCTGCTTCTTTTGTCTCCACAGAAAAGAGCCCGTATTTCTGCTCCACCGTCATCTGCCAGGCACCAGCCATCTCCCGCATGAACTGGAAATGCGAGATGCCCAGTTAGAGTCCCCTGAAGGAGCCAGAACATGGGGAGATCTGCAGAGACCCCAGGATTCCAAGTCACTGCTCTGTCAGGCACGGTTACCCCCAAAAGTACGGGCCTCGGTCAACACCTGTGAAAAGGGATCGCGCTGCCCAAGGTTCACGTGCACGGTGGCCACCCAGGACCTCCTGCTCCCACAGGCCAGATGCTCTGAGCTGTTCCCTCAGTAATGTCACTTATGGACAGGTAGCAGACAGAGCCCAGGCCTTGGTGTCAGGAGCCCTGAGGGCTGTGTGGCCCTGGCCAAGTTAGCCTATCTCTCTGACCTCGGTTTTCTCCTCTGTGCCTGGTGGCCTCTAAGATCCATTTCTGCTCCAAATTTCTGCCCTGAGGAAGTCCTAGAAGGTGAAATGAGAGTGCCAGCAAACCCCAGACCTCTGGAATTGGAACAGATCTTGGAGATCTGGCACAAGCTGTCATCAACATTCCCACTGACAGGGAGCTCGCTGCCTACCAGGTGAAGCACAGCCTTGCAACAGAATGCCCTCAGGTCCATCCTGACAACACACAAGGCCTGGCCTGTACCCCTCACCCGGGAGGACGCAGGGGAGAAGTGTTGGGGGCACAGGGGATGCTGTGAGTCCCCAGGCCCACGCTGGGTGGTGGCTGTCCTTCAAAATGACATCACTTGCTAGAGCCACATTTCAGTGGGTCTGACTGTGGCCGATCGGACCAAGAGGAGCTCAGAATAGTCCGTGTGAACATTCGGGGTGCATTCTCCAAACCTGAACATCCTGCATTTCCTCTGTACGGTTTCAATTCTGCTTTGCTCCTAGAGCACAGGGCCTTCTCTGATGAGGGCACGCCGTGCTGGGCTGTCCTGTGCCAGTGTCTCCCATTCCACAGTTCTTCAGAGACCTTGAGAGTGTCCTTGTATCGCGTCTTCTGACCACCATGTGAGAGCCCGCCCTGTGTGAGCTCTCCATAAGATAGTCTTTTTGGCAAGCGGATGTTCTGCATTCAAATCACAAGGCCAGCCCATCGGAGTTGCACTCTCTGAAGCAGAGTTTGAACACTACCAAGGTAGGTGAACTCATCCACAGCATTCCAAACTTCTCCATTTGCTGTAACTGATGGTTCCACATACAGATGGTGTGATGGCGGCTGCTGGAGCACCTGTGTTTTCTTGGTGTTAATTAGACCAAAATTAGCACGAGCAGCAGAGAATTGGTCCATACTTTGTTGCATCTCAGCTTCAGAGGCGGCACTGAGTGCACAGTCATCTGAAAACAGAAAACCATGCACCGACACTCCCTCCACTGTGGTCTTGGCTGGTAGCCTTTATCAGTGCAGTAGCTGACCTTGATGCCATGTTCATCCTCACTGAAGGCATCCACACAACATTGCACAAAACATCCTGCTAAAAAGCCTGGGAGCAAGCACGCAGCTTTGTTTCATTTCCCTGGTGACTAGGAAAGCACGAGAGCATCATCCATTATCCAGAACCTGGGCAAGCAAGCCATCATGGAATTGATGTGCAAAACTGATGAATTTCTCCAGGCAAACACATTGTGCCATGGCTTTCCACAAGCCCTTACAACTAACAATATCAAAGGCTCTGGTCAGATCGACAGACTTTGTGTACAGACCCGTGCTCTGCTCCTAGAATTTCTCCTGGAGTTAGCATGCAGCAAATACCATGCTGACTGTTCCTCGGTCCTTTCTGAAGCCATACTGGCTCTGAGGCAGATGACCATCTTCCAGGTGAAGGATCAGCCTATTAAAGAGGACACTGGCAAGCATCTTGCCAGCAATGATTAAGAGAGAGACCTCTCTGTGATTGTCGCAGGACAATCTATTCCCTTTACTTTTATAGAGATGGACAGTGGAAGCATCCTTGACCTCTTAGGGGATAACTTTCTCTTGCCATATAACCTGGACAATTTCAGCTTTTGTGTGAGCAGTGGATACCCCCCCCCCCGTAGAAATCTCAGCTGGAATAGAATCAGCACCAGGCACTTTGCCACATGAGAGGGACCTAATGGCATTCACAACCTCTTCTTCAGTTGGAAGTTTGCCTAGAGAGGGACTGACTTCAATCTGAGGCAAACGGTCAATGGCCTCAGCATTGATTGATGACGATCTGTCGAGAACACTATGGAAGCATTCAGCCCATCTCTCCAGGATCACGTCCTTAAGTGTGGCTCCAACAGCACTGAGTAGCCTTTGGGGCACCATAAAAGTGCTCTGGATTGTTACCATCAGCATAAAACTGACTTTCATCTGCCTTCTCACTGAGCCCAGAATCCTGCATCTCTCTAAGCTTCACTAGTACTTTACTTTTGATGGAATTAAACGCTGCCTTCTTAGAGACGGATGAACTATCCTGCTGGTAAACCCTGCAGAGTTCTCATTTTTCATTTAGCAGCTTCTGAATTTCCCCATCATGTCTGTCAAACCAGTCGATGTCTACAAGTGTTCTGACCCAGATGAGCAAATGCAGTGCTTTACACCAAACCTCTGAAAGCTGCCCACTCCTTTTCTGCTCCACTGTTGCCAACTGTATGTTGGCTGAACTTTCCCTCCAAGTTAGCAACAAACTGTTCCTTCTCAGAGAAGAGCTCGAATCTGTTGACATTAATTCTTCTGGCAGTCATTTTGCCTTGGAGCCGCTACTTTCGCTGAATACAAACATTTAGATTCTAATTATTTAGATGATAAGTCTATGATCAGCCCAGTACTCTGCACCACACATCGCCTTCATCACTTTCACATCCTGTCTGTCTCTTCTTACAATCACATAGTCTGTTAAATGCCAATGTTTGCTGTGAGGTGCATCCACAAAGCTTGATTGCGTTTAGGTAAATGGAGGACAGTGTTGGTGATACAAGTCTTCAGTAGTAAGAGACCATTGCTGTTGCTGTTTCAGACTCCATTTCTCCCAAGGACTCCCTGCCAAGTCTGGTAGTCTAAGCATACTCTTGCATTAAAGTCACCCAGCATTATAAGCTTGTCCTCTTCTGGCATGCTGATGATGAGGGTCTCCAGGTCTTCGTAAAATTTTTTTTGACCTCATTAGGGTTCTTCACGGTGGGAGCACGGGCATTGATGATGGTGGCGTGGTGCTTTCACGTAAGCAGCCATCACACTGTCGTGAGCCTGTCATTCATTTCTCTTGGTAGGCAAAACCTACTCCAGCTTCATAGCACTCCCCATCACTGTGGCCACCCCAGAAAAACGTGTATTCAGCTCCAACTTCGGTAGGCTGGCCTTCATTTGCCGGCCTTGTTTCACTCAGGGCTGCTCTTTGGTTGTGACACCCGCTGAGCTCTCTTGCAACAAGAGCCGTTCACCTTTCAGGCCTGCTGGATTTTGTGTCAGCTGTCACACATTCTACATACTGATGGAGAGTGGAATCCTCTTTGCAGAAGTTTCTGTACATTTTTTTGGTGTTTTGGCTGCATGGTGGGATTCCTGCCTGCCGCAGTAATCAGGCCAGGGTTGGGTAAGCAGACAATTTTTAGGGCACCTTTTCTGGCTTCCTCACATCAGGAGGTGGGCAGTGCAGTCCTTCAAAGGCTGCTCAGACACCCAGGGGCTGCCGAATCCCACTGCTGCTTCCAGTGTGGAGACGACCCTATGGCCTGGGCCGCCTGTGTGCAGGGTTGTGACTGCAGCTCCCAGTGTATCTGCACCTGCTGCTTTATCACTTGCCTGTCGCCACAGGACTCTGAGCTAGCGAAAAATGGTAAAAGGGTACAGGTGATGTCTTTTGACTTGTGCATAAATTAGATTTAAGTGAGGCAGAGTTGCAAGAAGTTGTCAGCCTCATTCTCTCCTCCAGTGCCATCAAAGTCCAGTGGCCAGAGAAAAGTCAGGATGACAGGCGATGGCCCAGGATGCAGCGGGTGACTTTGTGTCATCGACATCTGACCGAGTCCTAAGATCTCCACGGTGTCTGCTCCAGCTGCTTTCATGGCCACTGGAACAAACTGTTCTTGTCTGACAATTCCACCAGAGGAAGTCTTCACACGTTTGGGATATGCACCCCCCCAACCCCTCGGTTAGCCCAGCCTGGTTCAGTGCATCTGCCAAGATGGTTTTACCGCTGCATATGCTCCAGCTCCTTGGAGCCACAGTTGGGTGAATCAGGCAGACACCAAAGGTGGAGGAGCAGCCCTCACAGCAGAGGGGCTGGTCCTGCCTGAACACACCATGCTAGACATCTCCTATAAAGCAGGGAAGGCACTCAGTCAACAGTAGAGAGAAGGGGCTGCAGGAAAGTGCCTAGCTCTGGGCCCTGAGCCATAGGAAAGCCACCCTGCCAGGTGACGGCAGGACCGATGCAGGGCGCCACAGCTCCAGGACACTGAGAGGCTGGGTGGAGCAGGGCCTGGGCTCCTGCTCCACCTGAGCAAAGGTGCGGTGGTGGGAAAACAATTACGGCCCCTCCTAATAGAGAGGAGATCATGGAGAGGATAGGCTGAGAGGATCCCAGGTGAAAGGGGAAGGGCAGTTTGGAGCCCTGGCAGGGGGCCTGAGCAGCTGGCCCAGTCGCCACCTTGGGGAAAGCAAGGGGGGCAAATCAACATTCCCTTTTCGGTTGCCTCCTGCAGAGAGCAGAGCTCAGGCTGGGGCAAGGACAACACCTCCTTCCCACCCTCTTTCAGTCTTGGCCAGGTTCTGGCCTGCAGGGTGAGGATAAAGGGTTTCCTGTAGTCATGGTCTGGGTTGGGAAACCCACGTGACCCCTCCTGATCACCCCCCTGTAGCACGCCAGACAGGTCTTTGAGACGTGGAGCAGGTGGGGCCAAAGACATTTCCTGTGCTGTTCCCTCACAGGGGGCAGCAGGACCATCGTCACCCCTGGCAGGGCTGACACCCTATTTTCCACAGTGGGAGAGTAAGCAGGTCACTCTGGCCCAGCTCAAAGCTGTGTGTTAGAAAAGCCCCAGAGGCCTGTGGGTTCTCTCCTCAACCCTCCCCAGGGACTGCCACAGCTCATCACCAGCATACTCAGAGAGAGTTGATCGCAGGGTGGAGTCCCGCTCTGCCCAGGTCACATGATGGGCACCACAAGCAGCCAGCTGGACAGGGCTTGGCGGAGCAGGGGCCACAGACGGCCATGGGAGCGGGCACGTTTAACTGGGAAATGGCCAAATAAGGAGGTGGCAGCTGTGGCAGAAGAGCCGAGAACGGACGTGGCTGGACCTGGGCTCCGGGTGAAGCTTGAGGGCAGCTGTGAAGAGCTTGGAGACAGCCAGGCCTCTGCAGGCTCCTATGACAGCCCAGGAAAGAGGGGGACAAGAGCCTGGACTAGAGGAGAGGCGGGCATGGCTCCGTTGGGAGACAGGCACCATTCGAACATTAGCTCCTTGAGCGCAGCAGGGACCACGTCTTGGGAGCTTGGCACACGGCCTCCAGCTGAGAGGGCCTGTAGGCAGGCTCCTGCACACTCCCCCAGGAGGGTTTACGGAAAGCCGAGGTGGCCAAGCCCAGACAGGCTGCAACCTGTCCCCTGGTCGGGGAGACACGAGGGGCTGTGCCAGGGCCCGGCAGATATAATCACGCTCCCCATTCACTCAGCTGCATTTCCCCAATAAACACAAATGCATCGGGGAGTCTGGGCATGGCACACTGGAGGATGACACACACGTGTATACATGTGTGTGTATAAAATAGATGCAAGAAATCCATCATTCTGACAGAGACATAATAGAAGATCTAGACACAGACAGATACAGACGTAGGCACAGATGCAGATGTAGACACAGAGAAAGACATGTGGACAGATGTAGACATGGAGGCAGACATACAGACATAGATACAGACACAGACACAGATGCAGACACAGATGCAGCCATCGCCACCTCCTCGAAGTGATCTCAGCCACAGAAGGGCGTGATGGCCGCAGCCAGCGGGGTGCCGACGCTTGCCTACCAGGCGCCGCCCCCGCAGGTCCCAGGCTTGAAGCCAGAGCCCCTTACCGGCACTTCTACGCCATTCTTGCCCGCGAGCAGCCACTCCCAACACGCGATGGCCGTCTCCATGCCGTGTTCATTGAACATCCGGAGGGGGCCCCAGCACAAGTGGTGCAGCAGCTGGGGGTCACAGTCTAAAACCAAAGGGTCAGACAGACATGCTGGTGAGACTCGAGGCTCCCAGCACAGCGCCTGAAGGGCTGCCATGCAAAGGGGAAACCGAACACTTCTGACTGAGCTGCTGAACACAACCCCCCCGCCCCTCACAACTCACTGCTAGTGGATCTAGAAAGCTTTCACAAGCAGAGGACGGAGTCTCGGGCAGGCCCTGTGGCTGGGGGGGCGGGGGCCCACCGAGCATCCCTTTGGGCTCTCTCAGGTCCTTGGGCCAGACATCTCTCATGTGGGAAGGTGGGACACAAGGGACAGAGCCCCTCACCACAGGCTCAGGCCTCTGCCGTTACCTGGGATGCTGATCAGCATTGCTGTCAACTTGAACATGGCCTGAGTATAGTCCTGAGCCTTGTATGAGTCCAGGGCCGTGTTCAGCTGCTGGACCATCAGCTTTTTGAGGTCAGACGTGTGGCCTGTGGCGTCTGAGAACTGAATCATCCCGTAGACCTGCAAGGAGACAGGGCATCATCGGGCGGGACCAAAGAATCAAGACGAAAGCCACACTTCTCGCCGCACCAGGATGGAGAGCACAGTGCAGGGATCAGGGCCAGACTGGCAATCAGGGAGACCTGGGTTTCAATCCCAATTCTGATGCTGACTAGCTGAGTGCCCCTCAGCAAGCCTGTTCCCCTGTGAGCCTCAGTTTCTCTTTCTGTACAGTGGGGACAATAATCTCCATAGTCCTCACTGTCATGGGGTGGTTGTGAGGCTCTGCCAAAGTCAGGTGCCACCAGCTGTCAAGACCCTGAATGCTGGGCTCAGTTCTGGGCACCAGAATGGGGCCTGTCAGGAGAAGGGCAGGGTCCACTGAATGACGATGCTCAGCCAGAGACTGAGAGGCTGCTGGGGCACACGACGGCCTGTTAGGGCAAGTGCCCGAGGGCGGACCCAACCCAGCGGCAAAGCAGAGGGCACAGAAAGGCAAACTGAGGCTTCAGAGAAAGGAGAGACTCCTAACAATCAGTGCCAGCCTGGAGCTCTGAGCCAGGGGAGCAGCTGATGCTGGGCAGGACGTGGGCCCGCCAGATGGACTTCTTTTGGGCAGAGTCAGTGCTGATGGGCACAACTCACAAAGCTGGCCTGACTGTGGCCTCAAAGAGACTCTTCAGTTCATGGTGTCCAACAATGGACCTGGGGGCAGCTGGCCACAGAACACAAGCCACAGGAAGTCCGTTCTCCTGGCCTGTGAGGCACCTACTCCTCGGCAGCCTACTCTGAAGGCCCGGCTCAGGCACCCCAGGAAGCTGCCTTGGCGGTGCTCTCTCCTGCCTCAGTTTCCCTAGAACTCCTTGCCTGCCTCTCCTGTGTGCCCCCGCTCCATAGGCTGTCTTGCCCTGACCTGTGTTTCCCAGGAGGATGGCCTCAAACATCAGGAGGCTGGGGACTCTTCAGAGTCTAACACGGCTAGTGCCCCACACTCTTCGGGTGCTTAAGAAATGACCCCGAAGCTGATCCAGGTGCCAGGCTGCCAGCCTCTGCTGCCAGGCAGGCTTCCAGGCCTTTTCAGTATCAGGACCCCTTACAGTGAAAAATGCTGCAGCCCCTAGGCACCTGACTGTCCCTGGGCACTAAGAGAGCAGAGGATGGTGCCACGTAGCCCTGAGCTAGGGGTCCTCGGGGACTCCAAGATGCCACTGCAGGGCCGTGCAGGGCACTCTCAAAGGGCCAGCACACTGAGGTAGGAGGGGCAGGCTCTTCAGCTTAAATGTGCTCCCCCTTGGGCACTCCCCACTTCCTGGTGCAATCGCGATAGTTCTGAGCCAGGGCTGACCACGTTCCTTCCCTGCTCCATAAATGCTCAGGCCTCCTACTGCCTCTAGGTACAAACGCTAACTCCTGTTTGGCACACCACCCACTCTCCTTCGGATTCTAGGTGCCAGCCAGCTGGCACACACCCTGCGTGCCCCGAGGGCCCTCCTTCTGTCAGGACTTCCTGGGTCGGGCTGGGAGGGGCATTACCTCGCCCGCATAGCGGTTGCGCAAATTCAGGGAAGCCATGAAGTTGGAGTAATCTTTCTTCACGCATGCGGGCCGCTCAGTAAGCTGAGTTACCTAGAGATGGAGAGAAGTGTCACCGGGTCTGAGCATAGCAGCTGGCCAGCCTCTCCCTACTGACCTTGGAGGCTCTCCTAGGAACCAAGTGGATGCCTGCCATGAAGCTCAGCCACCCGGCAGGACTGAGCTTGCCCACAACACTGTCACCCCTGGTTCTCCACAGCTGGCACTTTCAGGGAGGACCAAAGGACTCTCTCTCCTCTCCAGAGAGCCTCCTGGGGGGTCTGTGGAGGCATCTACTGCTTGGAGGGATGAAGAAAGCAGAGAAAGGGGAAGAGGATTCTCCTTCCTGCCCTGGGCATCTTGTGTCCCCAGACCGTGAAGACAGCCTGAGAGTACCAGAGGGGGAGGGGAGCCCTTGAAGGACTGGATCACGCTCTGACCTGCCCCTTCCTCCAGGGGCTAGGGATGGGGGAAGTCTGGCTGCTCCCAGTGGGGGTGTTCTGGGTGGCAGAGGCACCCAGCACAACAGCAGGGGAGGGGAGGGCAGAGCGGAGACCACCGGCCCCATCACAGGACTGCCAGCAGATCCGCCGTATGTGCTCTGGGGCACAGTGGCCATTTAGTTGCTGGGTGACCCTGAGCTCTTAACTGGAACTCTGTGTGCTTCAACTTGCTCATCTAGAAAATGGGGATGACCCTCCCAGGGCTGCTATGAGAATCCAGGGAGCTCTGCCAATGTCCAAGGGCTCGAAGGACTCTGACGGTCTGAAGTGGAGAGTGGCAGTGTGGTGCAGCGGTCACAAGGCCCCAAGCCACATTCCTGGCCTGGGGGACCCTTCCCAGGAAGCCACTGCATCTGCCTGCCTCAGTTTCTTCCCGCTCCAGTCCGTCCTCCACTCAGCCACTAAAGCACAGATCTGACTATGTCACCCCCTCCTCAGGGAACTCCCGTGGCTCCCTACGGCCTCCAGGATCCACACAAAATGCTCTGGTCAGCCTTCAGGGCCCTTTGCAACTTGCCCCTCCCACCTCCCCAGTCTTCTTACACCTTCTCACTCCCTCTGCTACCCTTCACTCCAGTGCACCGGCCTCCGGGCTGTCCCGCAAACTAGACACTCCATCTCTCCCCATCCCTGGAACACTGACCTCCCTGGCTTCCTTCCCCAGGCCTCTTTACTCCAAGGCCTTCCCTCCATTTATTTCCTGTGTGTGGCGTGTTTGTACATATCTGTTTGCTTGCACTCTGCCCTGTGAGATCCTGAGCTCCTTGAGGGCAGGGACTGTCTCTTGTCTCTTTTTGAATACCAGTCCTCAGCACAGTACCCACACGCAGTAGGTACTTAATAAATGCTTCCTGATTATTGATTACTATAAGACAGAGCCAGAGCTCTGCTTGAGCCACACCTCCTGACCTCCTCGCCTCTTGCTGACGGATGGATGGCTGGGTGGATGGATGAATGGAAACGCCTGCCCTCTGGTCTCTCAACCAGCTCCCCAGGCTAGTTTAAAAGAAACTGTAATTCCACCCCGGGCCTGTAGAGGCAGATACTCACCCCCAGCGTTGTGTTCTGCCGATTGTAACCAGCAAAGTGGAGGATGCTCTCGGTGGCCATGGCCAGGCCTGTGTGCTGGGACAAGCCTGACACCCAGTTCTGGTGCTTATTCAGATATTCCTAAAAAGGAAAATCAAGTTGTTTTGTTAAAGACAGAAAACGAAGGGATTTCATAAGCAAGAGGCCAAGCAGAGCAAGGCTTGAGGCCTGAGGACCTGGCTTCAAATCCTGGTCCCCCCACTCACCAGCCACGTGACATTGGCTGTCTCTTGACCTCCCTGGGTCTCATTTCCTTCCTCTACAGAAGGAGCGAGCAGGACCAGAGGGTCCCTTCTGGCTCCAAATCTGTGATGCTAAGCCTGGGGTCGGGGTGGGAGCCAAGAGGGAGGAGCAGCAGTAAGACGCACAGCTGAGCTCTCCCCACTAAACGCCCTGCACAAAGAGCTAGAAAACTCATCAGCCCAGGTGCCGGTCAGGAAAGCCAAGAGTGAGTCTCATCTTTCCAGCCCAAGTCAGCACAGAGACAGAAAGGTCAGATGAAACCTGGCCGGGAGCACGCCACACCCAGGGACTGAATGAGGGCAAACCGTATGGCTGAGGTCCCATGAGCTCTGCCTGGAGCTAGGAGAGGGTTAATCAAGGCAGCAATCTCAGACCACGGGCAAGGCTGATGTTCTCCCCTTCAGAACCTGCAGAGCTTCCCAGCTGCCTGACAGTGGCTGGGTCCAGCAGCATCTACTGGAATTCCAATCAGGGACAAGCCAACAGTTGTGCTGCTTGGATCCAAAGTCAGGCCAGGAACATGCAGAGCTCAGAGCAGAAGGGAAGTGACTGGACTTTACACCATCATTTTGGGAACACCAAAAGCATGGTCCCCAGCCGGAGCTATCCCTGAGATGCTAGAAGAGAATGCCTGATACTCCGACAAAGTAGCAGAAAGACCCAAGAAGACGTAAATGCAGTGCCGACATTACTCACGGAAGTGGGTCTGATGTCAGAAAGTAGGCTGAAAGAGTCAGAAAATGTAGGAAGAACCTCACTGCAAAAAAGCTATTATGGCAATAGAGACACTCGTGACACACACCCAGAAGAAGAGAACGACTCCAAAAAATCAAGCAAAGTCTCAAAAGAAAAGCACAGCTTGTGCATAAGTTCAACTAGAATTCCTCAAAAAGATGAAGCAAGAGTCTAAAAAAAAAGATTTTAAAAATCAAATGAGAGCATTAGAGGGAAAAAATAGGAAAAGAAAGGAGAGCTGTGGGAGGGGTCATAAAAGAAGTCCACTAAGAGAGAGGACCTGGGAGGGGTTCTGTAATGTTCTGATGAACTTAAAAGGAGAGCGAGGAAAAGGAATATACTAGGATGGAAAAGGGAAGAGGAAAGGTGCTGAAAATTATCTCCTATGATGGGGGTACAGAAGAAGACTCTGTAAATAAGGAGGAAAGGGTGGGAGGAGCAGGAGACATTCGAATCTGCCTCTCACCTGAGCTGGGTAATGAAGGGAAGAGTATACAGACACACTCACAGTTGGGTACTAAATTACTGAAATACATTTCATTCAACAGGGAAGCAGGAGGAAAAGGGAGAAAGGAGGTTGGGGATAAACTGTAGGCAGATTCAGGGGTAAATTAGTCCTAAGCAAAATACATAAACCAAAGAGGGTGGATCTTGAAGAAGGGTATTAAAAAAAAAAAGAAAAAGAAAACTAAGAAGCTAGGCTCAGGAGTGGGGTGAGGGAAAGCAAAGAAGCAGATTTCACCAAACACAGAGCATTGCTACTGAGATATTCCTTTCTCACCAACCTCTTCTTTATAATGTGGGAAGAAATAAATAAAAATAAAAGGATAAAAGAAGAGGACGGAGGGAGACAAACAACAATAATTACTGTGAACTTCAGTGGGATGAACTCACTCATAAAAGAGAACAGCACGACTGATCAGAAAGTAGAATCAAATAATATGCTGTTCACAACAAATACACTTGAAACAAAGATTCACAGAGTTAAAATAAGGAGCTGGCGCAAAATCCATTATACTTTAGCTGAAGCAAAAAAGGCAGGGGCAGCAATCATGATCTCAGACAAGGAAAAAGCAAAAACCGACTTCACTAAAACAGACAAATTACACTTTGTTGAAAGGTACCATAGACAATGAATTAACATCAACATTAAACATATGCATCAAATGGCACAGATCTAAAGACTTAAAGGATAAGTTAATGAGTTCCAGGGAGAGATAGACAGGAAAAGTATAATAGTGGGGAGACTTCAATTTACCCCTTTCACAGACCTAGATAAATCTAACCAAAAATCTAACCAAGAAGAAAGATGTTAAGGACTTGAGTAGAATTTCAGAAAAAGTAAATAGGATAGTAGTGAATGGGAAGAGAAAAGTTTACATATTCTCAGCTGCCTACAGTACCTTTATAAATATTGACCACATATCACAATAAGAAAATCTTACAATGAATGCAGAAAAGCAGAAATGTTAACTATGTCTTGCTTAGAACCGCTCAAAGCAATAAAAATTATATTCAATAAAGGGCCACTGAAGAAATGATTAAATTTGGAGATAACATAATTTAATCCTAAAAAATAGAGGGTTAAAGAACAAATCATAGAAACAACTGATAATTTCATAAAAGATAATAAAAACAATGAGACAAAATACCAAAATTTTTGGTATGTCAAAGTAGTCTTTAGGAGAAAATTTATATGTCTAAACACTTTCATCAATAAAAGTGAGAAAGAAGAGATCAATGAATTGGGCATACAACCAAAGAAAAATCTAGAAAACCTACAATTAAAAAAAACCCAAATAGAAATCTTCAAAATTAAAAGCAAATAAAGTGAATTAATAAGTACAATGAGAAGCCATTTCTTTGAAAAACTGACAAATTCTTATCTAATTTGATTTTTACAAAGAAAACCAGATTACCAGCATCAAAAATGAAAATTTAAACCAATGAAGAAGAAAAGCAATTATTAGTAGCTTTTGCCCAACTATATGCCAATAAAATGGACAATATAAATGAAATATATGAATAATTACAAAAACATAAGATGCCAAGATACAGAGGAATCAAATAGCTCAATCTCGGTAAGATCCCAGTGACAAGTTATAAATGAACACCCCAGGAAAGAACTCCAGGACCCGACGGACTCGTGAGTGAAAACCACCAAGTATTTAAAGAGTGAATTCAATGCTAACAAACTGTTAGAAAAAACAGGAAAAGGAGTCCTATCAAATGCCTTCTCTCAGATAGATATAGTCTTAAATATCTAAAGCAAGGAGTCAAAATAGAGGGGGAAAAAACCCCACTATGGACCAGTATCTCTGATGAATATGGAAACAAAATTTAAAAAAAAAATAGCAAGTAGACCATAGTAATATATCTCAAAGATTATATACCAAGACCACCTTGGTTTTAATACCATGAATACCAAGAATAACAAAAATCATTTATCAACAGATACAGAAATTTTTTTTAACAAGCTACCACACTCATCCAATTTTTTTTTTTTAAGGCAATTGGGGTTAAGTGACTTGCCCAGGGTTGCACAACTAGTAAGTGTCAAGTGTTTGGTCTGAGGCCAGATCTGAACTCAGGTCCTCCCGACTAGGATCTTTCCTTAATACGGTAAGCTGTATCTATCTAAAACCAAAGCCAGTGTTATCTAGAATGGGGATAACCTAGAGACCTTTCCAAAAAAGGTCAGGGGTAAAGCAGGGACACCCATTATCACTACTGGCCTTCTATATGGTGCTCGTAATGCCAGCTACCTCGATACAAAAAGGAGATTGAGAGAATAAGCACAAGTGAGGAAGTGTCTCGCGTGTGACAGGACGGTCTAACTGGAGAGCCGAGGAGAGTCACCCCAAAAGTAACTGAAACACAACTTCAGCAACAGGGGAAGACAGAAAGCAAATCCAACACCCTCAACATCTCTGCACATTCCCAACAGCACCACGAGGAGAGACCGAGGAGGAGACTCTGCTCAGAATGATGACAGGCAGTGTAAGTACTCGGGAGTCTGCCTGACGAGACGCACACACGCACCGCACGAACATAACCACAAAGCACGCTGTTCACAAACAAAGACCGATCTAAATAGCTGCAGAAACAGCATTTGGCTGTGCGCGGGCTGAGCTCGTCAGGCCAGAAAACACCAGAACACAATTCACCCGCGGAAGCTGGCGTTCCTTCTCTCTCAACTAAATCCATGTTCTCTCTCCCTGTTGGAACACATGCTCCGGGAAAGCCGAGACACTTTGATTTTCATCTTTGCAACCCCAGTGCCAAGCACACCCAGTGATGGTCATGCAGGAAGTACTTAATTAATGCTTTTTCGAATTGTTTTATTTCTTCCTGAACTCATACTTCAAAATGATTCACTGTGGCACGGAGTTAATCTGGGGTCCTCAAAAGTGATAAGTGTGTGAATGTATGTATGTGTGAGAGCATCCGCGTGTGTGTGTGAGAATTTGTGTGCGTGTACGTATGAAAGTGTGTGCGTGTATGAGTGTGCATGTGTGTATGTGTGAGAGAGTGTACGTGTGAGAGTGTGAGATACTATGTGTGCACGACAGTGTGACTGCATGTATGTGAGCGTGTGGGGGTGTTGGGGTGTGTGTGGGGGGGTAACACAGGTACCCAGTCTGGACCAGCCTCACTGGGTTCTGAGGGGCTCATCTCCGCAAGTCTCAGATAACGATGCTGGCTGCAGAGACGGGAGGAGCCCCCACACCCAAGAAGCCTCATCACCTGTAGGAGAACCCCAGGCAGCAGGATGCCTCCTGCCGCCATCCTGTACATGGATGAGAAGTTTCATGTCGTTACCTGCAGGTGGGATTTGGTCACAGTTGGGGCCCATTTCATTGCCTCTTGGAGGATCATCTCACAGCGTGCTGCAAAGTCCTTCACGATGTTCTAGAAAAGGGTTGGGAATGTTAAAGATCTCTCTGGGAGAGCCAGGAGAGCAGAGCCCTCCTCTTCCTGGTCAGGGTGCTGCTCCTGCACCACGGTCTGCTCCAAGAGGGCCAGGCTCTCCCTGTAGTCTCCAGGCCCCCCTTTGGGCCGACATCCAGCCACAAGCTAATGGTTACAAAGCACGCGGCTCTATGATGCTCACGGGAGGCCTGTGCAGAGGGCAGTGGCGGCCCTGGCCCCAATGCTCCCACCTGCTCTCCGCCCTCGGTGGAAGCCTTGCCACACATTCACCCCCTACCAGACGAGGAGCCCCCCCGGAAGCTCAGGAGTCACCGGCTTCTTTCCAGCTCCTACGGCTGACGAGCTCCCCTTAGCGTTCCCACTTTCCAGATGTGAGACCAAGGCTCAAGGGAGGTAAATGACCTCTCCGGGGCCTTCCTGCCAGTGAATGGCCAGCTCTCTGGGTGTGCCCAGGGCAGTGGGCTTTCCTTTCTGTTTCCATGGATATGCCTAAAACATTATTCAGTGACAAGATCTGGGGGAGCCCTCGGCAGCCAACCCCCCTGCCCGGACACCTGTGCCTGAGAAGAGGGGAGGAGGGCTGCGCCCCCTGCACTAGCTGTAAACCAGACGAAAGAGCGTGGCCAAGGCCTCCTTTCTGCTCACCTCTCGGGCCTCGGCAGTGTCAGGGACTGTGATTCGATAGGGAGTGTCTGGGATGTCATAGTAAGGCTGGTCCTTGTGAATATCCTGAAATGTAAAAAGTGACTCTTCCTGACCTGCCTTTATAAAATTCTATCTCCTCAAGAGGACGAAATCACAAGTTTAATTAAAAACTGAATTACAGCCAGGGGAAAAGGGTGACCCACCAGGACCTTCAGCAAGGCTCTGGGCCCCTCTTGGGTGATGGAGGCATCAGACTCGGTTATCTTTGAGCTTCTCTCAGCTTTAACATGCTAATGACCGTCCAACCTGGAACACCTCCCTCCTCTCCATGGACCTGCCCGCGCCTGCCCTTCTGGGATCTAAGGTGTACTGCAGTCCAGCTCAGGTACGCTGACCTTCTGTGTTCCTCAGCCCACTGCACCCCAGCTCTGACACGCTCAGCTTCAGGTTCTCAGGTCCCTGCTGGCTTTCACATTCTAACTTCTTCACCTAGCTCTGACCCCAATGATTCGGCGTCAGGACCCAGACCATCCTCCCGGAATGGCTGTAGAACGTTGAAAAGAACCTCCTCTTTACAAAACCTGCCCACAGGGAAGCCAGACTCACAGCGCTAAGGGACAGTGACAGAGTCTGCAGGATGTCCAGCATGGTCTTCAGGACAGTGCCACTCCACAGCAAGTGGGGAAACCTGCGGTAAATTGTGCAGACATACGCCGAGTCAAAAGGTGTCAAAGCAAGGCGTCCAGCTCTCGCCCTACTGGAGGCCGAGCCTTCCTGAGCCTAGGCCCTTGGAGGCGCAGCCCCCAGACTCGAGGTCTCCCCAACCTCTGCAATCAGACTACAAGACAGATAGGGGCTGCCATCTCCCTCCTGGGGCTCTCAGAGTCAGGCTGGGCAATTCGTAAGCTCCCCCTGAACTGCTGCGCCCAATGCTACCAGGCGCCCAGGAGTGTAAGAAGCCAGCTCTGCACACACCCAGGCAAGGCATCTTCACTCTCTGGCTCCAAGTCTATGTAGCACTGGGGATGTGTGGGCAGTGCCAGCTCTAGATGCCCGCTATGATGCACAATAGAGAGTGTGCTTCTGCTGTGTTAGCTTGGCAGGGCACATGAGGCTGGGCTCCCTGGGGGAGACCCACAGGCCTCTGCTCTGAGCTGCTCCCCACAAAGGGCCTCTCAGGGTTGGTCATCTGCCCTCAACCGCATTCACCTGCCCCATACTTTGTGAGGGGGAGATGGCTCTGCGTCCTGTTTGAATGGAAGAGGGGCAGTCTGGCAAGGTAGAAAACGCAAGACTGGGAGTTAGGGGTATGGGGTGCAAGCACTGCTCTGGCAAAGAATAACAATCACAGAAACAACAATGCTAACACCTGACCTCAAAACATGATTCCTGAGTTTGCAAAGCGCTCTGAAGGCAGCATCTAATTTCTGCCTAGGTTCGCTCACTCCTGTCCTCTACACAACGAGGAGATTCATGCTCCATGCGACAGGGAGCTCTGGGGAAAGTGCGCTGCAGACAAAGCCCTTTGTCAATGGCGGGGAGGGGGCGTTCTGACGGAAACGATTCTGGGGAGCCCCTTGAAGCTCAGTCAGGAGGCCTGAGTGTGTGTGGTGGGGGAGGCACATGACATTTTGTAAAAAATAAAAAATAATCAAAAAAAAAGTTGGTCTGTTTTGTCTGGCGCTGGGGACATTTTAAGGAAGCTGCCAACAAGTCTGAGTATACCTGGAGGAGAGAAGGCCTGGGTGGGCACGAGGGATGCTGGCTTCCTGAAGGCCTTTCCTGGGGAAGGGGAAGAGCTGACCTTGGCTCCAGGAACAAGGAGCCACTGGGGAAGACTGATTTCTTTTTAAACCAAAGGCAAATTTCTGGACAATCCAAGCTGCCTCTAAGTGGAGTCTTAGGAGCCGTCCCTGGGGGGCTTCAAGAAGACGCTGGATGCCCACTTGTTGGGATACCTGCTCCTACACCATACACCCTCCAAAACCTCTCACAATAATGACATTTGGATATTGACTGATGAGGCCCAGGGTCTGCTTTAGGTTTGAGGTCTAAGACGCTTCCTCCTTCAGGAAGCCTGCCAGAGTTAATCCTTCCCCCTCTTCTGCATTCTTAGAGACCTTTCTACCATGCTCCTCCTCCATCCCTGGACCCACAGAAGTCAATGGCAATGAAATGAAGGACTTTCTCCTGTCTTGGCTGAGAGGCCACGCTTGACCCCCCACAGCCCTGGGGGTCCCTGGCACCCTGCGGGCTTTGCAGCAGGTCTGGGGGACTCATTTCAGAGGGCCCCACTCTGCGTGTGGTTGGGCCGGCCCCCCAAGCCAAAGAAGGTCAGGAGGAGGAAATCTGACAAAGTCAGGCTTACCTAACTTTGGAAATTCCATTCCCCTAGAGGCAAGTGCCAGGCAGGCCTAGGCTGGCCTGCGTCCTCCGGTCTGGGCCTGGCACAAGCCTGTCCTGGGGATGGGAGATCTCAGAGAGCTCCCTTGGGTGGCCTCAGTTCTACACGCTCCCTTCCATCTCTGTCCAGATTCCTAGGGGGGAATCTCCTTCTCCACCCTGGCCTGAGGGATGAGATCCCTTGAGCCCTCCCACAAAAGGCTGTGACAAAGGACGTACTTGTCAACGAGTCCAGAGAGATACTTGTCGGCAACCCTGCGGATCCTCTTGTGGATGTGATTGAAGTTCACGAGCAGAAACTGGGCGTGCCGCTCGAGCTCCTCCTCATTCTCCTTGGTTTTGGCCTGCACAGTGGGGAAGGACAGAGGCCATGAGAGTCGCCAGCATCCAGGGATTCCCTTAGTAGGTGTCGTCGCTGAGGGAGATGCCAGGATGAAGAAGGAACACGGTCCCTCTCCCACTGACAATCCAGGAGGGGAGATGAGCTAGGTGACAAGGCCAGATGGCGAGGATCTGGGGTCTGAGGCCCTATGTCCTGCCTGTGGGACCTCATCTGCTCACAGGAGGAGAGGTGGGACGGGCCTGGAGGGCAGGTCCTGTAATGACGGCTGGTGATGAGTGTGGTGTGGCTACAGGAATGTCAGGCTGAGGATAAGGGGGAAGGGCAGGGAGGGGCCTGAAGGGGAACCAGGGCTCAGTCTGTGGGGCGAGAGAAGCCACAGGCGGTGGAAGGTCTTAGCAAGACTTACCTTTTCGGCCATCATGTTGAGGAAAGCGTCAAAGACTTTATCCGCCACGGCGATCACACACTGCATCATGCCTGAGAAGAGAAGGGATTGTCCAATGAAGGGACAGGCTGTTCACGGGCGCGGCTGGTGAGAGACGGACCAAGGGGTCTGGCCAACAATGCAGGAGAACCCAAGTTGGCCCCCCAGGTAATAAGGCAGCCTCGCCACCACCTGGTGAATCAAGAAGGGTGGCTGGGACATCTTCTCATCCCAAAGCCAGCACGGGCCCTTGGAGGGTGAGGGTTGGGTGACTGGGTGTCCAGAACCCAACCTGATCATCCCCGGGATCTGACCACCACGGCAGCTCAAGGAACGTGACCCTGCCGGGGCGGAATCAAAGGCTCTAGGATCAATAACTATTTCTACAGCAGCAGGGGTCTCCAAACTTTTGATCATGCACGTCCCTACAAGCATATGCAGAGTTACTTACGGTAAAACGTTATTACGTGCCCCTCATAAGTATGTGCAGAGTTACTTAAAAATTTTATACACGTACGACGGTACCAAGAAGTACACGCATCATAGCACAGATGCAAAAAACAGAAAGTAAAACAGGATGAGATAAAGAGGACACTGAATGTGACCCCTGAGTCAATGGGAGGCGAGACAGAACAGTCTTCTTTTTTTTTTATTTTTGTTTTGTAGGCAATTGGGCTTAAGTGACTTGCCCAGGGTCACATAGCTAGTAACATGACAAAGGTTTGGTCTGAGGCCGGATCTGAACTCAGGTCCTCCTGATTTCAGGGCCGGTGCTCTATCCACTGCACCAGCTAGCTGCCCCAAAGACAGAACAGTCTTGGAGAGCCAGCTGCAGCCCCAGGAAGATCTCTGTTCAAATCCTGCTTCTGACACGTACTGTCTGCATGACCCTGGGCAAGTCACTTGACCTGGACATGCTCTTGGGTTCTACGTTGCAGAGGAGGTGCTGATCTGCACTGGCAGAGGACTGCCCTCACCTGGGAGGTCCCCCTTTAGATGAAATCACAGGTCTCCTTCCTATCCCTGTCTCCCTCATCAGGTCGATGGGGAGCCATGGGGATGACGGAGTTGGCAATGATGTGGTCAGACCTTTACTTGGGGGAGGAGAGACGGTGAGAGATGATGATTTGAACTGGGCGGGGGGGGGTGGGGAGAGGGAGAAGACAGAAGCAAGGTTGGCCCTGGCCTGGTGAGAAGATGGAGGTGGGAGGATGAGCTGAGGAGGCCTGGGGTCCAGAGGGCTGGCCCGTAATGGCACTGCCCCCGGGACTCAGCCCGGGTCACCTCCACTGCAGTGGGGAGAGGCAGGGGTCTTCCTCAGCAGGTGCTGCTCAGGGCAGAGCCTGCTCCCGATGATCTGGAGAGCAGGAGCTGGCGCGGGCAGCTGGGCGACGGCTGAGGGCCTGTGCCCCCCCGGAAGGGGGCCTGCCCAGCAGAGGGAGCTGCCGCAGTGGGTGACTGTCAAGGGCTGAGGGGAGGGGAGACTGGACTGCAGATGAGCCCCCCGGTCCACAGTAAGAGGCCCCTCTTCCCACCCTTCACCCCGCTGACGGATGACACGCCCCCTGAGGTCAGTCTGCAGTCAGCCATTTTCATGCCATTCCAGAACATCCCATCAATAACTGCTTGTGAAGGGCCTACTATGTGCTAAGTGCCAAGGGCACACAGAGAGGGAAACGCCTACAAATGGACCCTGCTCTGAAGGAGCTCACGTTCTAACAGGGAAAGCGACCCAAGATGTGAACAATGCAAATAAATATTTGTGCAGCAGCTGAGCAGAGCCCCCAGCCTGCAGTTAGGAGGACCCAAGTTCAAATCCGACCTCAGACACTCACTAGCTGGGTGACCTGGGCCAGTCACTTCCCCTACCTGCCTCAGTCTCCTCACGTGTAAAATGGAGATAATAACAGCACGTTTTCCAAAGTGGTTGTGAGATGTTATGCGAAAAGCATGAAGCACACTGTGAGTGCTTCACGAACACCAGCTCTTCCACATTCTTCTTGTCACAGGATTCACAGAAAGCTATCTTGGGGAGGGCCTTGGGCAGAGGGTGGGAGTGGAGGAAGAGCAGCCCAGGCTAGACACAAGAGCATCCTTTGGGAGAAACAGCAGGGAGGGACAACGGCAGAGAGAGGCGAGGGCAGGCCAGGTGAGGGACTCTGAACGCCACAGAGCCTTTGTACATGATCCTGGAGGGGCTGGGGAGCCCCTGGAGCATCACGGGTGGGGGGTGCATGTGCGCGTGTATGTGTGTGTGTATGTGTGTATGTGTGCAAGGGTTTTGGTCAGACCGACACTGTAGGAAAGTTGCTTGGGCCTACTGTGTGCCAGGCCCAAGATAAGCTCTAGGGGCACAAATACAAGGAAAGAGCGGTGAAGGGGGTGGGGAGGCAGTGCTGGAGTCTGGAAAGTCAAAGCAGTGAATGTGAAGGTCCGGGAAGGGAGGAGGGGGTTATCAGAGCAGAATGACGTTTTGGCATGGGGAGTCTGGGTGAGGCGGCCTTGGGAGCCGGGGGAAGCCCAGAGACGAGAGATGGAATCCATCACCAGGGCTGAGGGGCTGGAAGGAATGAGGAAAGGCTGAGATCGGATAAAGAGATTTTTGAAATGGCAACATGACCGCATTGGGGGATTATCTTTTTAAAAAGCCACGTGCCTCTCAAAGTGTATTACAAAGCTATAATCATCAAAACAACTGGTCTTGGCTAAGAAATAAGAGTTTTGGAGCAGCAGAATAGACTGGGTATCCAAAACATAGTAGTCAATGACCACGGTAATCTAATGTTTGATAAACCCGAAAACACCAGCTTTGGAGACAAGAACTCACTATTTGACAAAAACTGCTGGGAAAACCAGAAAGCAGTTTGGCAGAAACTATCTAGTGACCTACACCTCACACCATATACCAAGACAAGGTCAAAATGGGCACAGTGACTTAGATACAAAGGGGGATGCCATAAGCAAATCATGGGAGCATGGAGTACTTTACTTGTCAGATCTATAAAGAACTCATGACCAAACAAGAGATAGAGAGCATTACAAGGTATGAAATGGATAATTGTGATTACATTAAATTAAAACGTTTTTGCACAAACAAAACGAATGCAGCCAAGATTAGAAGGAAAGCAGAAAACTGGGAAATTTTTTTTACAATAAGTTTTCTGATAAAGACATCATTTCTTAAATATAGAGAGAACTGAGTCACATTTATAAGAACAGGAGTCATTCCCCCATTCACAAATGGTCAAAGGATGTGAACACAGTTTATAGAAGAAGAAATCAAAGCTACAGTCATATGAAAAAAATGCTCTAAGTGACTACTGATAAAAAAATGTGAGAGGATTCTGGGAAAATGGTGGAGTAGGTGAAAAAATTCTAAGGTCTCCAGATTTCCCCCACAAGCAAGACAAAATAGCACCTCGGGGTGAACGCAGAAAGGTAAAAATAAACAAGAGTTGGGACGGAACAGTGGTCCTCCTGGGACAACGGATGAGATCTTAAGAAAAATCCCAGCACCATTTTTCCTATGTTGGCCATCTCTGAAATCTTGGTGAACCCTATGGGCCTCTTCTCAGGAGAGTGTCTTTAAATACATAAAATACGCAGGATTACAAAGGAAAGTAACTATATAGTTGCCAAAACATTTTTTTTAAAAGTTCGTGAAGTCTAGGGAGTTAAGAACTCTTGCTGTACAGGATGTTCATTCAAAGCCTTTCTTCATCCTCTTGGTCTCTGCTGTATGGATGGACAAGCCAGGCTCCCATGACTGAGCACAAACCTCCCAGGATCCTCTGCAGCATCCTGGGACTGGATGTCACTGGGACGATGTCCTGCACAAACAGGAGTGCGGGGAGGATCCCACCATCCACAGGGATCCCCTCCTAGACTCCAAACTCCTCCAATATGGCGGCAAATAGCTGTGGGGATCCGAAAAACATTCTCCCCCTTTAAAAATGGGAGGATTAGTAACCCTGTTGTCTTCATGAGGACATCGGGATTACACCTGCTCCATTGTTTCTGGAAAGTCTTGGTTTCACATAACGCTTGGTAAGCTCACAATCTGGTCTCCACAGCCAACTCTGTGTTCAGTTTATCTCTGTACCAGATCGGTTTCCACGGCTGTCACAGCCAGAAAGGAGACCTCCCAAAGGCATGGAGCTCCAAGGAAAGAAATGGAGCTGGGATTGGGCTTCCTCCCTCATGACACTCACTTTCCCAGTTCCCTCGGCCAATTACGCAAATGATTTTGTTCACCTGTAGAACTGTGGGCCCCAGGATCTTTTCTAACCTTTCTCTGAACCCTATGAAATGGGGGAAGAGAAGGGAATAAGCATGTATAGAGCACCTGTTGTATGCCAGACCCTGTGTTAAGCACTTTTCACAAATGTGATCTTATTTGACCCTCACAACAACCCTGGGAGGCAGATGCTATTATTTTCCCCATTTTACAGGTGAGGAGACTGAGGCAATCAGAAGTGACCTGTCCAGGGTCCCACAGCTAGTAAGTGTCTGAGGCTGGATTTGAACTCAGGTCTTCTTGACTCCACTGTGCCAGCAGGGCCTCAATCTGTCCTCCCCAAGTCTAAGGTGGGTATTAGACAAACTCCACATGTCTTTCCTCTCTGTCTCTCACTGATTCCAGGTGTGCACGGCTACTTTCCAACTCCAGTTGTCTCCTCGCTAGTGACTCCGGTCTGGAATCCAAGCTCCCCTCGTTGGCTCCCCTTTAGAAGCGTGACACAATGACGCAGCACTGCGCCCCAACTGCTCTTCCTCCTCCGCCTGCTGCTCGAAGCCTCTCATCCGACAGCACCTGTGAGGAGGGTCTGGGATCCCTCCCTGGCCTCTGGGGCTCAGTCTCCTTTTCCTTCTTCCCACTCGCCTCGGTGTCTCTTTCTTCCACCCTGCAGACCCTCTGCTGCCTGGAGCATCCTGAAGATGTCCTTTGTCTCCCCCACATGCTGCCTACAGGGCGATGAATCCTTCTGGCTATGGTGATGCTCGTGTTCAGCACGAGGGCCGCCTGGCCACACGGCTCCCTCACCTCGCGGCCCCCATCCCTATGGCAGGTCCCCAAGGACTGGGGGCACCTGGCTTTCTTGTTTTTGTATCCCTGGAGTTGAGCACTGGGCAAGCACACAGGAGTGGACCAATCTATGCTTTATCCAATAAATATGGGACCTACACGTGCCTTGCCCTCCAAGAAGGCAGAGACCAGCCGGTGTAAGAAAGCTCTTACTGGACACAGGTGGAGAATTAGTGAGTGATTTCCTTTTTTCAAAGTTGTCAGGTAAAACAACTGAAAGAATTGTTGTGAGTTCAACAATTACAGAGAAGAGATGGACAGAGGAGGAGAGAGAGAGAGAGAAAGGGGGGAGGAGAAAGAGAGAGAGAAAAAGAAGGAGACACAGAGGGAGAGGGAGAGACAGGAGAGACAGAGGGGAAGAAAGGGAGAGGGAGAGGGGGAAGGGGAGAGGGAGAGAGAGAGAGAGAGACAGAGAGAGAGAGAGAGAGAGAGAGAGAGAGAGAGAGAGAGAGAGAGAGAGAGAGAGAGAGAGAGAGAGAGAGAGAGAGAGAGAGAGAGAGAGAGATTTGGGCAGGGCCTGGAAGCCTGCGTCTGTGTGTCTGCATGCAGGCGCTCGGTACTGCTCGGGGCCCCCTGGCCTGACTGACAGCGTCCCTTTGATCCCTGGGCCCTGTGGGAGACGAGGAGCAGCAGCTGCAGCCCCCTCAGACTCGCATAGCCTGGCATGGGGGGGCCCACAAGCATTGTGTTAACCTCTTCAGGACCTTCCAGGGAAGATCAAAGCCAGTATGGCAGCTGGTTTAATGTCACCTTTCTGACGGTCCATCTAGTGACAGATGTGTTTGTGATCGCTTCCTGGAGGGAAGGTTCCCCTCCAGTTATAAATCCTGAATCACAAAAGGACAGCAAATGACAGGAGAAGCTCTGAGCCCTTGAGCAGTAATCCAAAGGCCTGAGCCAGGGCCAGGGGTTGACATCCGCTTGCTGTGTGATATTAAACAGATCCCTCCCCGTCTCTGGGTGCCTCAGTTTCCTCAGCAGCCAGAGCTACCACAGACAGGGGAAATAAAGTTCTCCCCCATGATGGGGTTTTCGCTAGTGGACGTGAGGCTCGAGAAGAGGCCTGGCTGCCAGCCCCTGAAGCTCCCAGCACAGTGGGAGTCCCTCGGGAGCAGGGCCTGGCTGTTTCTCTGTCTGTCTCATCAGCACTTAGCACATAGGAAGCGCTTCATAAATGCTTTCCCACCCAGTCTTTCAAGTGAGGAAGGGCAGAAACGTGGGTGGGCCCTGGAGGAGGCAGAAAGACAAGTGCTGAGTCCTTAGGACGTGTTGTGGCCAGCCTGGACAGAAGGCCGGCAGAGCACGTGGAGCATGGCTAGTTCTCGCTCTCTGTGCATAAAGCACGACTCACAACAGTACTGATTTCCCTTAATGATGTCAGCCCTCACGGGAGGGAGGAGGGAGGAAAAATTTGAATCTCAAAATCTTATAAAAAAGTGAAGGTTAAAAACTATCTTTACATGTAATTGAAAAAAATGCTATTTACAAAAAAACCCCCCAAAACAACTGAGAGAGAGGGTGGAATAAAAAAAAAAAAGAAAGAAAGACGTGAGCCCTCAAATGCAAACAAAATGATGAGAGAAAATACCAGGAACGAGGGAAAGCAACTGCTAGAAAGGGTGGCAGCCTTGGGAGGAAGAGCCCTCTCCACGTGCTAACAGAGCACCTACTATGCACCGGGCTCAACAGCTCTGGGAGGCGGGCGCTATCATCACCCCCACTTTACAAATGAGGAAACTGAGGCAGGCAGTGGTGAAGTGATCTACCAGGGTCATGGCGCCAAACGTCTGTGGCTGCATTCTCACTTGGGTCTTCCAGACTCCAGGCCCCGCGCCCCACGCCGAGCTGCCTCTGAGCGTCGCTGATACCCGGGCCTGGTTGGCCAAGCAGATTTCACAGGGCTCCAAGACTGGCCAGGGTTCCTGCTCTAGAGGGGGATCCATCCCAGAGGGTGGGAAGCTCCCCAGAATGAAGCCTGACAGCACTAAAAGAACCAATTCCAGTGAGGTCACGGGGGAGCATCTGGGATTTACAACATGCACATTTCAGCCTCGTGTCTGGAAAAGGCCGCTCTCCCCGAGTCTCTCGGAGCAAAGCCTGGGACTGGGAAGATGCAATTCCTGCTCATGACCTCTGCCCCCCACATTTTCTGGCAGCCACTTAGGCACCCACTGCCGAGTGGCCCCCACTTCCATGCACAGATGGTCACTTCTGTCCCCTCCTCTGGGAAATGGGGGGCTTGCCCCCTGTGACCTCACTGGTCCTCAGCAACATTCAGTCTACAGTTCTAGGCTTTGCACAAGAAACTCAAGTTTGGACAACGGTAGACAATGATACTCAAGCATTTCTCTAGGTCGAAAACACTGGGCAACAGGGATTTTTAAAAACCAAAATTCCTAAATTCATATGAAATCCCCGGTCCCCCCGGGGTGTAGACATGGCACAGGGAGGGGAGGGGGAATATGGCCACAGAGAAGCGCCCCAGGAAGCCCTGGCTCCTGCAGGCCAGGGGACTGTGGGGCATGTTCTCTGGCCCTTGGGTCCCTGGGCCACTCTACAGCTACCAGTGGAAAGCAGAGCAGGGCCAAGACCTTTCTCCATTAGTGTCCTTGGCCGTCACTAGCCTGGAGTCGAGCCTGCTCACACTGGCTGCACTGGTTCTGAGCCTCGAGTCCAATAGAAGGCCTCAAAGCCTCCAGACCTCGGTGATCACCCAGTCCAGGGACCTCATCCTGCAGAGACTGCCACACATGTGAGCAGGGCGGCTGGCATCAGAGGCCAGGTCCCCTGCCCATCACACCTCATCCCATGTGATCGCTTTGTGAGCCAGCCGGGAAGGCCAGGAGGAAGGGTCCGGGACGAGCAGGGGGCCGCTATTCAGGGACTCAGCTTACCAGACTTGTCCTTCTGAATGGCCTTGTCCTCAAAGTAGCAGAACATGACCTGGAAGCGGTCCGGGTCCGTGGAGCGCAGCACCCTAAGGAAGAGAGTGGTCACAGCTGGGAGGGTGGAGGCTCCTCAGGTGCCTCCTCCTCAAGGCCCTCTCCACGGCCAGCAGCCCGAGTGGAGGAGCCGGCAATGCCCCAGGGGCCCGGAGGCTCGGCCTCAGCCGGGGTCACGTGGGACAGGCTGCTGCGGGCTCCAGGGGCTTGGGTGCTCTGTGTGACCTGTAACAGTGGCTGGGGAGTGTCTACACTCAGACCCACAAGGGACACTTCCTAAGAACTGAACCAATTCACGTGAGCCAACCTCTATGAAACGGAGGCTCAGCCTCTTCCGGTGATGATCTCACCGGGCCCGGAGGACTCCCTGGGGGGAGAGGCTCCAGGGGCCCAGCCCACAACCGGCCAAGACACTCACTGCCCGAGTCACGCCGACGCTCAAGCAACCAACTGGCGCAGGGAGTCTGTTGCCTCCCCTGGGAAGCGGGAGCATGAGCCGGGGACGTGAGAGAGGAAGATGTCAATCAGAGGTCAGGAAAAAAGGGCGGGGGACCAGAGGGTCTCACAGCAGCTAGGGCCACTCCTGTGGACGTCTCTGCCAGGAAGGGCAGGAGGAGCCTGAGGTCCTCTGGCTACAGAGAGCCAGGCAGAGGCTCCTGACTACAGATAGGGCCTGACGGAGGGTGCTGGGCACCCACGGGGAGGCTGCAGATGCTCCTGACCCTCAGGCCTGCAGGCCAGGCAGGAGGCCCCCTTCTCAGGGAGGCTGGAGAGGTGACCCTGGCTCAGCCACGCGGGTCCATCGGGGCAGGGCTCCCTTCCAGCCCCAGGACTGTGGCACCCAGGGAGGCTGCACAGGCTACAGGAGTGAAGGGGGCTCTTTGTCCCTGCTCCAAGAGGCTTCCAACGATGGCCTGTAGGTTTTCTGCTGGGTTGCCTGCCATTTTTTCTTCTGCTGAGTGTGCCAAATGTGCCCAGGGGACCACGTCACTGCCATCTGCCAACATCTGCACTGACGGCTCACTGAGGGAGGTGATGCCCGGCCTGGCCAGGCCGACCTCACTGCAGCCACCATTCTTCACGCTGTCTGTCTCGGGTGAACGATCTCCTCCAAGTTTCCAGGCGCCTTCTGTGCTCTCTTGCCTCAGAACTCATCTGAGCAGGGGTGGCAGCTGAGCGTCTCCTACCCCATCCTCAGGATGCCCTGGAGCACGCGGCCAGGACCCCTCGTCTGCCCTGCAAACGCTTTACTTTGTGCCCAGCTGATTTATACCCAGGGACCGCTGTGTCAGACTGCAAGGGTCCTGAGGGCAGGTCAGGCTGGCTGTGCTTCCCAGCTCCACACGCATAGCTCAGGGCACAGAACTGCACGCAGAGCCAGAGGTAGTGTGTTCTGCACACGTGTGGCATGCAGCTTTGGGAGCCCTGAGGGATGAGGGGGATCCTGGGGGACATGAGGCCTCCATCACATCTCTGAGCGCCCACGTCTCTGGGCAGTGACGTGGGGACTGCAGAGGCCCATTCTCACAAGCCCCTTTGAGGCTGATGGGACGTGGGTCCTTGTACTTGCCTTGGCGCCAGAGCTGGGTCTGAGCCCAAGAGCCGCACCCCCTGCCCCCCTTCCCCAGCCCCATGCCGCCTCTGGGAGGAGCTGAGGGCGGGGCCCGGGACAAACGCACCTCATGTACTCCAGGCGGTAGACAGACAGCAGGTAGGTGGACATGGCAAAGTCCAACTTGTTGATGAGAGCGGACACTTCTGGGGGAGGGTCCAGCAGGTTGCTAATGGTGCCACGGAGCTCGCTCAGCTCAGCCTGAGGAGACAAAAACGAGCCCTTTACCAGTGGCTGCTCCCAGACAAGGGCAGCCCCTCCACCAAAGCGGATGGCAGCTCATCTGCCAACACTCTGGTGTATGTCAGAGGCAAGGCCTGACCTCTCCATCCACTAGACCATGCTCAGCAGATGAGGAAACAGAGCCTGTCAGAGGAAGCGGCTTAGGGTCTGAGCTTTGGAGCTCTGGCCCCTGGGCCCAGCCCGGCTCCCCCTTCTTGGCCAGAGCCGGCAACCTGAGATCAGCCCCAGTGCTGGAACCTGAGAGACTCGAGGCAAGGCCCTCCTCCCGCCGGGCCTTCGGCTTCTTCTTCAGTAAGAGGAAGAGGGAAACGGCTTCCTAGGCCCTTTCCACATTTATCAGCTCTGACCTCGCCCCAGGTCCCCTGGCACCAGGTGTCCATGCCAAGCCTGGGGGCCGGCCCTCACCGGCGTGACGGTGTCATTTTTCATGGCAGAGTTGTACTGAAGGACAGACCGCAGGGGCTCCTTGCTGGGGAATGTGAGCAGGGGGGACTTGGTGGCTATTTCACAGACGCCTTCGTACCATTCCTCGGGCCACAGTCCTGCAAATACGAGAAGGGATGTGAGAACACCTGTCCAGCCTGGCACTCGCCCTGAGGGTTCAGGCAGTGGGGCGAACACAGGCCGGTAGTTCCTGACCTCCTTCCCCGGCCCACCTCTCTGCCTGCTCCAGGATCGCTCACTGGCGAACAAGAGGGAAGAGTCAGCCCCACCGGGGCTGACCGTGGTCACTCACACCAAAGCCTGGCCAGACGAAGCAGCAGCCCAAAGCTGGCCACTATGTCATGAAGGCAACTGTGGCCTGCACCAGAGGGAGTAGGAGCCATCCAAGTTAAATCAGGGGTCATCCTTTCACTGTGGAAAGCCTGACGTGGGCATCTGAGGCTCACCGGACAGGGTTAGGACTAGCCAGACATGCCAGGGCAAGCCGCCCTCCTGCCTAGCCCTGGTTCCCTCAGGCCCAGGGTGTCTACACTCAAAAACGCCCAAATTCCTTCATCCCGGCCCACCTTTCCATCATTCCCTAAGCCCACTCTGGCCGGCCCTCAGTCCCACTCCAGGCACCACCCCAGCTGGGGCGAGGACCTTAACCTCTTAGGGAATCATTTCAAGTCTACACTACCCTCTCCGCTCACACCTGGCCAAGCTCAATGGGACTGAAGGGAATGCCAAAATCACCTTGACTGAGGCCCCTACTAACTGATGCAACCTCAGCTCGACTGCTCCCTAATCAATCCTCTGCACCACTCCATCCTGCAAGGCTTCAGAAGCGTCCCACAGCCCCTTCACTCCGACCCTGGCCCTCTCAGCAAGGACGGACTTTGTGCTTCCCTAAAAATGGTGGCCATTCACCGAGAGCACCCTCCTCCTCTCCCATGGCCCTGATGTCACGTTTCCTCGACCACATTTCCTCCCTGATCATCTGTCTGTCTGCAGTCTCTCCTGCATCACTGGTTCCTTCTCTATACCTACAAACACAATCAAGTCTCACACAGCCTGAAGTGCCCTCGCTAGATCCCGTCACCCCACAAGCTAGCTTCCACCCCTTCTTGGCAAGGCTGAAAAAGTCGTCTATGCCGGGGCCCTCCTTCCTAAACCCTCTGTGCCCTCCTGGGTTCCACCTCATTGTTCAGACGAAACCGCTCTCCCCAGAGTTCCCAGGGATTGTTCATTCGACAACCTTCTCAGTCCTCATCCTCCCTGACCTCTCTGCAGCCTCTGAGCCCTGTCCATCACCCTCCCTTCTTCAAGGAAGGAAGTAGAAATCCTCCCTCCTCTTTGGGTTGTCAGGACACCGGCTCTCCTGGCTCTCCTCCACATCACATCCTCTGACTGTCGGTGTCCCCGTCTGTGCTGGGCCCTCTTCCCTTCTCCCTCTGTGCTACTGCACTGGGTGATGGCGTCAGCTCCCATGGATTCAGTGACCATCTCTACAAAGACGGGCTACAGAGGAAGAATCCAGCTCAAGTCTCCCTCTCAGGCTCCACTCCCACAACACCGAGTGCCTGCTGGCGCCTCAGCTCCACCGCATCCAAAGCAGAACTTCGTATCTCACCCCAAATGCCGCCCTCCTCCAAACCAACAGGCCCAGCCTCTGACCCTGGCATTGCGCCTCGGAGAGTTTGTGACGCGTGCCTCGGGACAGAGAAGATGCGAGCTCCTTAAACCCACCCCCCTCCAGCCCCCCAGCTGTATTTTCAGGAGAAGCGATGAACGACCCCAGGGGCCTATCTCTGCCCCAAAACTTCACTGACTTCCTCCAGCAGGGTTGAAGGGACTCGCCTGGGCTCTTGGGAGAGCAGTTTTGGGGCCATGGGGCAGGACATCTCACCCCGCCATGACAGATAAAGGCTCATAGAACAGTCCTGGAGGATCAATCAGCCAGCTCCTGTCATTGCCAGCACTTAGCGGGGCAGGAGAGGGAGGGTTCTAGGTTCCTAACAGAGACCCCTCTAGAATTAGACCTCAGAAAACGTCACCTCCTGAAACGGAAGCTATCAGAAAGAGATGCTGCTGAGCACCTGTAGGAAGCTACCATCCTAAAGCCGACGTCCAGGACAGCTCCCAAATGTCATGGAGGAGACAAGGGACCTGTGATGTGAAGTCTAAGGGTGGGGCCACCAGATGGCGCTGCAGGGGACAGAGAGCCTGCCCTGGAATCAGAGAGACTCAAGATCAAGTCTGGCCTCAGACACTTCCTAGCTGTGTGACCCTGGGCAAGTCACTTCACCCTGTTTGCCTCAGTTTCCTCACCTGTAAAATGAGCTGGAGAAGGAAATGGCAAACCCCTCCAGTACCTCTGCCAAGAAAACCCCAGATGGGGTCACAGAGAGTCGGACAGGACCGAACCATGACGATGTCTCATGAAACGTGGTCACAACCTGAGGTTGGGGCTCTGTGTGGTGTCTTCAGGATATGAGCCCCAGACTTGGAACACGCCCCATCCTGGCAGGGGCACCAGGGCACGAGGTAGGCACGACCAAGAGGCTGGAGGAGAACGAGGCCCGGAGGCCTCGCCTGCCCAGAGAAAGGAGTCTGCACGTGGGAGCCTGGGGGTGCCGCTGTCTGCTACAGACAGCTCCCACTGTGGATCCGTCAAGCCGGCAGAAGCTGGCTCATCACCCCGTCTGCTAAGTTTGTAGAGTGGGGTTCACTCCCCAGAGCCTGCTGGGGTCTCCTCACTGGACTAAGCGCAGGGCCACCCTCCAGCCCCAGGCCAAGGTGAGGAACGGTCCACGGGGCTCTGTCTAGAAGACCCACAGGGCTGCCCTAACGGGGCACTACATTCAGACCTTTCAACAACGTACCTGGGAAATAAAGCATCTACCAAAAACTCAGGACCCGTGGAGAAAGAAGCATAACTTTCCGTGTCCAAACTCACACCCACCTGAGGCCGAAGCTGGGCATGCTCTGGCCACAGGTGTGGGACCCGCAGACCCATCCAAAGCACGCATGCCTACCTGAGCCTTCCACAGCAAACCCCATGAGCACTGAATAGAGCCAGAAATCCCGGAAAAGCTTCTGAAGTCTCGGTTTGGCCTTCTTGATGGGGAGCAAGCGTCGTGTGAGCTAACGGGACAAGGACAGAGAGAAACAGAAAAAGGAGGTTCAGAAAACCCAACTACAACATGGTCCTGCCGCCCAAACCTTGGAGAAGGACAGCCAGGGGAACATGGGCACCACACCTGCCCAACTCAGACGGCTGCCTCTAGTCACAGAGGTGCCTGGGTCACGAGAGGCACAGGGGCTTCCTTGCCCAGCATCCCCCAGCTGGGAGGGGTCGGAGGTCACTCCTGACCCTCTCCCAGACACAGAGCCCTCTCACTCTGTCTTGATGTCTCTTGGGGAAGTGATCGTTAACAGCTGGCTCAGACGTCTACAGCACCTGACACAGAGGTCCAGAAACTTCACAAAGCATCAAGCCTAGGAAACTGAGGTTCAGTAGTTGGCCCAAGCCTCCACATGTGACAGGTGGCAGAGGTGCCTCTAAAGCCCATTTTCTTTCCACTGCTCCATGCAGTGTCTAATAAATACTTGTTACACTAGATAGAAGAGAAGTCCGATGGGGGAACAGCATCAGCGGGGCCTCCTGGCTGTGCATTATCATCTGGTGATCTGCCAGAGAGACCAGACCGGGGCAAAGCGGCCTCCTTCCGTGGTCACTTATCCCCCTAAGATAAACTCCCTGTTGCACATTTGCAGCAGGCCTGGACAATACAGAAGAAGGCCTTGCCACGGGAATCTCAGACCAGAGAGGGTTCTAGAGAGGCCAACCCCAGAATGACACAGCTCGGGGGGGGGAGGGGAGCTTCAAGAACACCCGGCCCAACTGTCAGGTAATGAGGACGGCCAGAGAGGAAGCAGGCACCGCCACGGTCCTAGGGACGGAGTCTCCTTTAGATGTGCACTGGCCGTGCCCCGAGCCCATCCCCCAAAGCAGCTCCCTGGGCGGCCGATGGGCCCGCAACTGTCTGAGCTCTGGCACGCCTTGGTGAACCTGGGTAAACCACTTTCCTCGGTGGGCCTGAGCCCCACTGACCTTCGAGGTCCTCTCTGGCTCTAACTGCGGAGGGCCCTCTGCTCTGATTCCATGAGGCACGTGCCTTTGAGGGGGTGTTTCCAGCAACAGGCCCACTGTGACCCTACAATTTCAAGCATGCCTCAAGGGGCCAGCAGGATCTCTTCCCCAAAGCATCATTCTGTTCGATAAACGTGGACTGAGCACCTTGGATGTACAGGGCCTGGTGTCGGTGCCGTGAGTGAAAAGGGGAGGCGGGCTGGGCTCAGATCTGGGTATGAGGCTTGGTTCTGATACTGCTTAGCTCTGGGACTGTGGGCAAGTCCTTTAACCTAGCTAGACCTCAGCTGTTTCACCTGTAAAACGGAGATGCTAATCTCTGAAAAATCACCTCCTTCTCTTTCAGAAGCATTATGAGGACACAATCAATCCATAAGCATTATTAAATACTAGGCCCTGTGGTGAGTGCAAAAAAATGTTTTTTTGGGGGGTTTTTTTGGTGGTTTTTTTTAGGCAATTGGGGTTAAGTGACTTGCCCAGGGTCATACAGCTAGTAAGTGTCAAGTGTTTGGTCCAAGGTCATATTTGAACTCAGGTCCTCCTGACTTCAGGGCCAGTGCTCTATCCACTGTGCCACCGAGCTGCCCCCATGAGTGCAAAAAATGAACAGCTCCTACCCACAAGGCACTTACTATCCACTGGGGAAAATAATACATGCAAATATATGTAGATACAAAGTCATATTCAGTCCTTTTTTCAGTCATATCCGACTCTCCATGACCCTATTTGGGGTTTTCTTGCCAAAGATACTGGAGTTGTTTGCCATTTCCTTCTCCAGCTCATTTTACAGATGAGGAAACTGAGGCAAACAGGGTGAAGTGACTTGCCCAGGGTCACTCAGCTAGAAAGCATCAGAAGGTAGATTTGAACTCATTTAGACGAGTCTTCCGGACTCCAGGCCCAGAGCTCTGTGCCCTGTGGTGCCCCCTAGTTGCCTAAGACACATGGTCATTGGTAGATGGATGGCCTCCCTAAGAGGCAGCATTGAAGCCTAGCTCTGAAGGAGGGCAGGGATGCCAGATGGAGGTGAGGAGGGAGGTCATTCCAGGCAGGGGGCACAGCCTAGGCAAAGGCCTGGAGACACAAGGAATCGTTTCTAAAAGGCCAGCTGGCTGGAGCCAACCTGGGAAAGGCTATAAACGTAAACAGGGGAAGGCTCTGAATGTCGACTGTTACCATGCTAAGACCCAGGGGGTGAGAGGGGACAATGGAGGGTTCTGGACCACAGCCTACAACCCCTCCATTAGGGAAGAGACACCTCAAGAGCAGTGACTCAGAGTGGGGAGCAGATCCCAGGTTCCCTGGCTCTGGAATAGGCCTCCGAGCACGAGCTTCCCAGCAGGCTGAGGGCAGCCAGGCAAGCATCCAGAACCCAGGGCCTTCCAAACATTCCATGCAGGCAGCCCCAGGGCAAACACAGGGGGAGGGTGGTTTCTGCTGACAAAGGCACTCAGGGGTGTTTGATCTGGACCCTATCTGCCTTGGCAAACACGCACCAGCCCGGCCCCAGAGTTCACATTTGGACTGGTCGCCAGAGGCTGCAGATCTCGTCAGCTCAGGAGCACCGAGGTAAGCCTGGCTCCCCGTCCCTGCGCTCCCACGCAGGCTTGTCTTCTTCGGGCCTGGGCAGGTACTGTGCACCTACTATGTGCCTGGCAGGGCCTGGGGTCAAAGCGTGGCCGATGGAAGAAGCGTTGAACGCTCACTGTCATCGGGCCGCCTCCCATCCAGGCCCCTCCTTCCTCTCATGAGGGCAGGACGCCGGGAGGCCACAAAAGGACGCCAGGGCCTGGGCTCACCAAGGCCGGGTTCCCGTGCAGCCTCTTCCGCCCCCTCACCGGGTGCCTTGGGGAAAGTCTCTTTTCCCTTTCTGGCAAACACAGGGCTTGGACTGGGTGTCGTCCTCTTCCCCAACTTGCCGGGCATCCCTTCCTTGGGCCTCAGTTTCCCTGTCTTTCTGGAAGGTGATGTTGCAGGATGGGACACGGGGGGGTGGGGAGAGGCAGCACAGAACTCCAACAGGAGAGCTGGAAGGGCCTCAGCAGCCATCCAGTCTGATGTTAACAGGTCATCTAGTCTCGGTAGAAGGAATTCTGGGGGCTTATGCCAGACAATGGACCTGACAGTCTTGGGGAAAGGAACTGGTTTTGTCTGGCTTAGGCCCTGAGGAAAGCACTACGAGAAAAGGGGATATTACAAAGAAGCCAGTGGAGTCTGGACAGCTTCTGAACAAGAGCTCCCCAAAGCCGGAGGAACTGAGGCCTCTGAGGCCCCTTCCCCTGCTGAGATTCTGTCAAGGCTGGACCTTCATGATGGTCTAGCGAAGTGTAGTCACAGACAGGGGCCAAACATTCAAGACCTTGGACAAGTCACTGCCCTGATTTGGGTCTGGGGGGTTTTCATCTGCAAAAGAAACCAGGCAGACAGACTGCTAAGGGCCTTCCCAGCCCTGAGGTCACTTTGGAGATGAGGAAACAGCTCAGGGAAGGGAAAGGCAGGGACTTGTCCACAGGCCTCTGTCAGGTGAATGGCAGACCTGGGCTCTGAACCCAGGCCTCCAGAATCCAAGCAGACCTCCCTGCACCCAAGCACACACTTAGGCCCTCAGGGCCTAATGAAGACAAAAGATGGGTCACTAGGTTTCCAGATCACCAAAGACCATTTACTATTTCTTAGAGATGTTTTGTTATGGATCTGTTGCTGGATTAAAAAGTCAGAAGTGGCCATGGGGGTCAGTCTCTAGGCTCTCAAGACTCAGTTCCTTCAAAAGTACAGGCTCTCTTTAAAATGGCTCTCGGGTTACCTTTTCTGAAAACAAATGTGGCTGACAGTTGCTCAGCCCAGGAATAAGGATTAAGAAGTTTCTAAATTCCATTCGGTACTGGAAGGATGAACAATTTCCTGGGGTTAGGGTGGGGGGTGGGGATGCCCCAATCCCTGTGGTGGATGGAGGGAGCCCTTTTGGACGCTGCTCAGCTGGGCCTCAGACAACGGGCCGACAGGGTTAACCGCAGCCTGGCCTCCAAGGCGGCAGCACCCACGCAGCCCAAATGCCAGGCAAACAAACAGCCAGTGTCCTCCCCTGTTTCCTCTTTGATGGGCCGCAAAGGGCCCTTCCTGGCCAGGGGGCCGGAGACCCCCTTGAGCCCCTGTGCAGACCCAATCACCTGGGGCGCTCTGGGCACACAGCAATGCTAAACAAAGGCCCTAGCTCTCCGAGTCACTCCCCTTCTCTGCCTTGCCTTCCTCAGAGATTGGAAGCTCAAACGAAAGGAGATTCCTCGGGATGACTGCATTCTTCTCATATTGGGGCCATCCCTCCAGCCTGCCTCAAGAAGTCTGGCTTCCCAGAAGCCCTCATTTAGAGATGGACGGGCCTTGCAGGTCCTCCCATCCAACCCCTTCCTTTTCCAAAGGGCTGAAGGCTGAGGCTTTGTCTTAGGGTACCCAACTACCAAGTGGCCCGGCAGGAATTTGAACCAGGGCCTCTAGCCTCTAGTCTAATGCGCTTTCAATAAATGGGACTTTCATAAATTTACCATGAAGCAACTGCCTCAGTCACTTCCTTCTTCTGTGGCTTTTAAAATGTGGGGTTCACTAGCAGGAAATGATATCTAACTGTCAGTAGAAAACGAACTTAATACAAATAACTCATACTTTTGCAGCCCTTTTCTCATGGACATGCTACCAGCCCCTTTTACAATGAGGAAACTGCTAAGTGGCTACCAGGCCGTTTCTCAAAGGCTGAAGCAGGACCTGCATTTCTTTACTTGGTTAATACAGAAACATGGGTGCCTCGTATAGAGTTAAGTCAAGTGGCCTGTAATCCACCTCTGAAGGAAAAGCAAAAAAATAACATTCAAGTGCAAGTACTGGCTGGGGAAGAAAAGACCCCAGGGAGAGGAGGAGCAGAGGGGGCAGGGAAGGGGTAACATTGGAGGCCTCTGCCTCAGTATCCCCTACATGACGACTTGGTACAACTGGACAGCGGCAGGTAGGAGCAGCCCAGAATCCTACCCCAGCAGGTTCCTCCCAGCCTTTGGAGGCGGCGGTGCCAGGGGGAAGGACGGTGGTCTTGGGGTCAACAGGCCTTGATTTGGATGCTCACCTATGGTATAACACTGGGTAATCACTACATTCCCGCCTCCTCAACTGCAAAAATGGGCGGGGGGCTTTCAGCAGCACCTCCTTATAGAGGTTTTGGGCTCTAAAAACACCATATCACGAGAAATCAGCCATTATTTTCACGAGACTTCTATTTCCTGGCCGATAGCCTCCTCCCCAAGGAGGCGGGGCAGGTGGGGGTAGGGGGATCAGGACCTCAGCTAGGGCCAGGATGGCTGGGTCTGTTCTCCTGGAAGATCTGAGCTGAGGCAAACAGAGGAGGCTGAGAGGTTACCTAAGTTCTAGACCTGCTTGCGCCCTATGGGGAATGAAGTCCCAAGAAGAGAGAGAGAGAGAGAGAGAGAGAGAGAGAGAGAGAGAGTGTGTGTGTGTGTGTGTGTGTGTGTGTGTGTGTGTGTGTGTGTGAAGGGAGCGGAATGCTTGGAGGAAGGAAGGAAGGAATCCTGAGCTGTGAGAAGTCTAAGCCCACACAGGTGAGTGTGGGGCCTGCAGCTGGGGCAGGGGCAGCCAGCATGGAGGTGATCACCCTCCCTATACTGAAGCACGTGCACTTTGACCAGCGTTCCTGACCTTGGCCCGAATTCTGCACAACAATGAATGTCTGCTCAGCTGACCACAGCACAGTAGGAGAGGAGGAGGGGATGCTGTGAGCACCCAAAGGAAAACAGGAAGATCCCGAGGAGGAGGGAGCCAGAGCAGCTGACAAGGGGCAAACCTTTTAAATGCAAGCCACAGTGAGGCCATTTAGCACAGGGGCACAGAACACCAGGCCAGCCCCGCCACACAGGCCTGTACAACACATACTGATTTACCTGAGCGTCCAGCCCAGCTGCCTAGAATTAAAAGTGGGGCTGGAAGGGGAACATAAGGCTGTGTGTGCTTGATAAATGCTGAACTCAACAGGAAGCGTTCCGTGACCTGCGCTGTGGAAGGCTGGTCTCTGGCTCTGGATTTAATGGCAACAGAGTCCCCAGGCAGACACAGGTGGTGAGGGGAGGCAGCGGGGAGACATCTTCTCCTCGACGCACCCAGGACGGCCGCCTCAGTGAAAAGCACACTTGGGCCATGACCACTCGTCAAGCGGCCATGGTGGGCAAGGCCCTGGCTCATCACAGGGAGAAGATCTCAGTGAGACTGCTCCTTCGCAGTCAGGTGCACAGTCTGAACTGGTGGGGCGGCCCTGCTGGCCCAGCCTCTGAGAACCCAGGGTTCCCTCCATGCCATGGGGAAGTGTGGGTGCACACAGAGGAGGGCATTAGTATAAAACAGGGAGGCAGCGTGGTACCACGGAAAGTGCGCCAGGCTCCTCAGTTTCCTTCTCTGAAAAACGTGCTGTCAGAATGGCGGCCTGCTCTGTCCTCCAGCACCAAGCCCACTGCCCTTGACCCTCCATTTTCATGCAAAGGTCGAGGGGCATTCATAGCCTGAAACCAAAATGCTAACTGATTCATTTCCTCTTCCCGTGGCAGGGTCTCAGAATGATACTCGGGCTCCACCTCCTCCTCCTCTCTCTAGTCACATCACTTGCATCTGGGAATAACAGGGAGCCAGCAGGTCTCCTGGAGAATGGGGCAAAATCCCCCTCGGCCGCAGGGAGGTGGGGGCAGCTGGACCCCACAAACCTGAGCATGCCGCTCCTCCCCGCCGACTTCCACAAGGAAAACACAGTAACAAACGACCTGCTGGTGGAGGAGGAGGAGGAGGACGACTACCTGGATCTGGAGAAGATCTTCGGCGATGAGGACGACTACATCGACATCATTGATGCTGTCTCCCCCACGGACCCAGAGGCCCCACCCGGAAACATCCTGGAGCTGTTCCAAGGGAAGAGTCGAATCCAGCGCCTCAACCTCCTCAACGCCAAGTTCGCCTTCAGCCTGTACAGGACCATGAAGGAGGCCGCCGACCCCGCTGGCAACATCCTCCTGGCGCCCGTGGGCATCTCCACGGCCATGGGCATGATCTCCCTGGGGCTGAGGGGGGGCACACACGAGCAGGTCCATGCCGCCTTGTACTTCAAGGACTTTGTGAATGCCAGCAGCAAATATGAGACTCAGACCGTGCACAACCTCTTCCGCAAGCTGACCCATCGCCTCTTCAGGAGGAACTTTGGCTACACTCTGCGGTCAGTGAACGACCTTTACGTTCAGAGGCAAATCCCCGTCCGGGAGGACTTCAAAAACAAGATGAGGGAGTACTACTTTGCCGAGGCCCAGCCTGCTGATTTCTCAGAGCCTGCCTTCATCGCCAAAGCCAACGACCACATTCTGAAGGTCACCAAGGGCCTAATAAAGGACGCCCTGGTGAATACAGATCCCGTGACACAGATGATGATTCTGAACTGTATTTACTTTAAAGGTAACACGGGGCCTCCTCTCACGCTTTCAGCATGCAGGGGTAGGACTGGGCAGGGATTGGGCTGGGATGGAGTGATCTCCATCCACTCCAGTAACAACAACCGAGAGGCAGTACAGTGCAGCGGCTACAGGGTCAGCCTCAGACTGGGGAAGACCTGGGCCTCTGGCCTCTCCTGGGTAAGATGCTTCTCCTTTCACTGACTCCCAAACGATTCTCTTCTCTCTCTCTTTCTTTTTTTTGGCTAGGCGATGGGGTTAAGTGACTTGCCCAGGGTCACACAACTACTAAGTGTCAAGTGTTTGGTCTGAGGTTGGATTTGAACTCAGGTCCTCCTGAATCTGGGGCCGGTGCTCTATCCACTGTGCTACCTAGCTGCCCCTTCCCAAACGATTCTCAAAGACCACTAGTCAGTCACGAGGAAGGTACTAAACCCCCCCGGAATTGGGGGGGGGTGTCCTCCCTGGGAATTCCCTGTACCAGTGAAACCAGAGGTCACTAAAAACCAAAAACTCACCCCACATGCCCAACGCTTTATGCAATAATCTTGAGAAGGGAGTGCACCCACAGGAGCCCCATACTAAGATACTTGAGAGCTAGAGGCTCTGAGAGGCTAATTTTTAATGTAATTCATTTTTCAATTAATGAGCCTTTCTCTTCTCATTCTTCAACCTGCCCCTACCCCACAAAAAAGCCCTTGTTAACAACAGTCAGGAAAAACAGTTCTCTCCATTGCTGTCTCCAAAACCTCCTGCCTCACCTCGAGTACACCCATTGCCTTTCTTTCTTTTTTTTTTTTTTTTTGGCTAGGCAATGGGGTTAAGTGACTTGCCCAGGGACACACAGCTAGTAAGTGTTATGTGTCTGAGGCCAGATTTGAACTCAAGTCCTCCTGACCCCACTGCACCACCCAGCTGCCCCTCACCCACTGCCTCTCTGTGGGAGGTGGGTGACCCTCCGGATCATAAGTCCTCTGGAATCACAGTTGACACTGCATCAATCAGAGCTCCTTTTATCCTTCCAAGCCACCTGTCTTCACAACGTTTTTGTCACTGCACGAACTGTTTTGCTGGCTCTACTCACTTTGCTCTGCATCAGTTCATCGAAGTCTTTCAGGGTTTTTCTGAAACTCCCCTTTCCATCTCTTTTTGCAGCACAACAGCATGCACAGTTTGTCTGGCCTTTCCAATTGCTGGGTACCTCTTGTTTTCCAAAGAGCAGTATCTGTGTACCCTTACCTATCTTTTCTTTGCTGTCTCTGGGAGCAGGCCTGGCAGGGGTTGCTCTAGGTCAAAGGGTACGCACAATTTAGTAACTCTGCTCTCCAGAATGGCTGGACCAGTTCACATTCACGTGCCTTTTTCCCCACAGGCCCTCAAGAGGCTGTCATTTTCCTTCTCTGTGAATACAGGCAATCTCAGAGGAGTGCGCTGGTGCCGCAGTGGTTTAAAACTGCATTTCTCTAATTATGAGTGATTTGGGGACTTCTTCTGTATGGCTATTGATAGCCAGGCTTTCTTCCTTTGAACACTGCCTGTTGAGGTCCTTTGGTTATTGGTGAGTTGGGGAATGGCTCCCACTCAGACAGATTAAGTGATCTGCTCCTGTTCACGGCTCGTCCAGTGTCTTAGCAAATGTGAAGTCAGGTGTCCTGGCTGCAAAGCCAGTGTTTCTGAAGGCAAAACACAATTATCTCCCAGGGCATGGACACTGAGTAGTGAAAGGGGGCTAAGCCTCAAGAGATCCAACTAGTGTTTTGTGCCCATGGGATGATGGGTCACTTTGTGAGGCAGGGAGCTTTCTATAACAAGAGCTATAGTCCTCTCAAGTGCTCTGTGAGGCTGTAGTGCCAGGAAGACAAGCCCCTCCACAAAGAAGGGGCCTTCCTGGATCCCTGGGAGTCCCAGAGACAGCAGGCAGGGGCCGGAGCTGGCCCTCAGGCCCAGGACCGCTTCCTGGTGTTCAGACAGCAGGACGGCCACAAGGCAGAGGCACTGCCGGGCACGGCCTGAGGAAGGCTGCCCTTTCAAGGAGCAGCAATGGAGAGGGAGCGCATAGGCACTGGGGTCAGCGAGCTGGGCACTTTGGTGCTTGATGGGTAACTGGAGGGGGAGGTTCAGCTGACTGGCGGCTCTTCCCTGGGGTCTGAAAGCAGGAATCCTCTCCTTGGGTGATCAGTGTGGCGTGTGTGGCCAGTCCCCAGGGCAGATGCTGGGTCAGGGTCCAAGCCCGTGCTGCTCCAAAATCTGCCCACAGAACCAGAGAAGGAAACGCAGCTGAGGGCTAAGGTCAGGCCCAGCTGTAAGCTGCCTATCTGATTAGATAGCAGGCGAACTTCCTTTTGCCTTCTGTCCCTGGAAAGGGGCCTAGCGGACAGCTGGGAACGAGCGTGCCCAGAGCAGCACAGCGGTCTGGGCGAGGGCAGAGCACGGGCACAGGCCACGTAAAGCAGGAGAGCTGGCGTCTGTGCAAACAAAGCTGACGAGGACACGTTTCAGAGAGAGGCAGGTGGTGAGGGAGACATAGGCTAGCATCGGCCCTGCTCCAAAGTGCAGTCCTGTTTCTTTCCTGGACCTTGCTGGCTGGCCACAAGGAAAGACTAAGCCTTCAGTGACAGCATTCCCCAGAACGCCAGCCCGTCCAATCATCGTCATTAAAAGGGAGGAAGCCTGAGGCTCTGAGAGGGGGAGGGACTCCCTAGGGTCACACACCGGCCCTCCCACCAGGCTAGGGCTCTTCCAGTTGCCCCCCCCCCCACCGGCTCCCTTCGCATTTCCGAACAATCGCCTGAGATTGCTCTGATGGCCCCTCTCCCTTGAATTTACAGGTACCTGGGTGAACAAATTCTCAGTGGAAATGACACATAACGCCAATTTCCGCCTGAATGAGAGAGAGGTGGTCAAGGTCCCCATGATGCAAACCAAAGGTAACTTCCCTGTGGCCAATGACCAGGAGCTGGACTGCGATGTGCTGCAGCTGCAGTACGTGGGGGATATCAGCATGCTGATCGTGGTGCCGCACAAGTTGGTGGGCATGAGGGCGCTCGAGGCCCAGCTCAGCCCGCGGGCAGTGGAGAGATGGCAGAAGAGCATGACCAACAGGTAGGGGCACTGTTCGCAGCGTGCGAGGAGGGCTCACCCAGAAGAACTAGGGGGACCCCCCTGAGGCCAATCTGAGCGCTCCCCCCCGAGCCTGGCACTGGGCTGCACACGTCGACTTCCTTCAGGGCCCTGGGGAGGCAGGGGAGCGCTGGCCGTGCGGGGGGCCATGGCTCCAGGACCGGAGCAACTGCGCTAAAAGGGGGCTTCCCGAGGGAATGGGGACAGAGGCCGTCTGCCACGGCAGCAGTCAACACTGGCGTCTGAAGTAGCATAAGAGGATAAAAAGGAAGTTGCAGACAGCAGCGAGGTGGTGCCAGTCTCAGAGTGGGAAGGCCTGCCTCTGGCTCCCACAAGCTCTGGGGGGCCGGATAGGCCCTTCCTTGTGGTCCATCTGCATTGGAGATGGGGCACTTTCCTCACTAGGGGCTTCCAACATCTACAAAATGTGATATTTAGACCAAAACGATATTGGAATTGATGGACAGGATGAGCAGATGTCTCACTGCCCGGTCAGTGCTAGAAGCCATACATTAAGAAGGTCGCTGTAGGAAGGCCCCTCCCTCAAGGGCCAGCTAAGGAACCAGCAGCACTAACCCTGGGGCAGAGAATACTTGATATTGGGGGGGGGGTGAGAATCAATTCAACGAACAGTAATTAAGTAATTACTGCATGCAGAGCACTGAGTGAGGTGCTGGGTAAACAAAGATGAAGGTCTCTGCTCTCCAAAGAGTGTACAAAGGGAGGGGTAGCAAACCTCCCCGCCCGCCCCCCCCTGCCCCACACAGTGTAGAAGGGCGGCCAGAGAGGCCGGGAGTCAGAAAGACCTGGGTTCCAGACATGCCTCGGTCTCATCTAATGGCCACACTAGACGACTCCCCTCCCCTCTAAGTAACTCTCTGAACCTGGAGACTCCAGAGGCATAACTGATGCCAAGGGCATTTCCACACTGGGAGCTCTCCGGGGGTCTGCCCTGCACCCCAAGTGCCCCTGCCCCAAACATGGACCAAAATACCCATAACACTTAATTTTTTTTTTTGGAGCGAGGCCACTGGGGTTAAGTGACTTGCTAGTGAGTGTCAAGTCTCTGGTCTGAGAGGGCGTGTTGCCTCCAGGGCCAGTGCTCTATGCACTGCACCACCCAGCGCTCCCCATGACACTGGATCTTTAACACAGCAACAGTCGGCTTGCTGGCTGATCCAGTGTGGGAACTACAAGAAGTACAGCGGCTGGCTCTAAGAGAGCTCTCGCCAGCTAGCACGTCTCGGGCTTCCGTCCTGAGCGGAAGCAGCTGCGACACAGCTATAAACCCAGTCACCATGAGAGGATGGAGCTGTAAGGGGAGGGAGGAGGACAGGCCTCGAAGGCCCCGCTGGGACACAGACAGACAGCCAGCGTGCTGGGCAGCCTCCCAGCCTCGGGGATGAGAGGGCGCTGACAGAGAAGGACGGGATGACGCAGAGATGAAACGTATTCCAAAGGAGGAAGCAGCAGGCTTGTCCTCACAGGGACCTCAGAGAAGGGAACATCACTGGAGGCATTTCTAATATTCCCCACTCGATTCAAAAAATCCCAGTATTTTGGAGCTGGAAGAAAACTCCAACCCCCATCTGTAAGATGTGAAAACTGAGCCCCAGAGAGGTGTGACCTCCCAAGGGCTCCCCCCCCACCCCGGCAGTGGGTAAGTGGTAAAACCGAGATGAAACTCCAGGCTAGGCCTCCTCACTCCTGGTTCTGCCTACACTAGACCGTACTGATCTATACAAACGTGTCCCATACAAGCTGTCGCCATGATTCGGTCCCTGTCACCTAGGGAGCTGTAAGCCTCCGTCAGAATCTTTTCTCAAGGCTCTGCTGGCGAGGTCTCTCTCCTCCCCTCTGTGGTCTCCTCAGTCTTCACTCGTGGGCTTTCGCCACAGTGGAAGCGGAAGCCTTAGCTATTTCCCACTGGTGACCCCCTTTCTTTCCCCCAGATCAGGCTGGCAGCAAGTGCTTCCTGGGTCTTTCTCTCTCCAAAGGAATTTGCCCCCAAACACCATTCTCCTCAGGTGCTTGCTATCACAAAGCTTTCAATCGCCCCCTGCAGCCTACCAGATAAAGGCCAAACTCCTCCTGACCTCGGGCTCCAGCCTTATCTGCTCTTACCCTGCCATTCTCCAAACACACCCTGCTCCTCTCCATGTCTGGGTCTGGCCCCTGGTGTGTTCCCCCCGCCCCTCCCCCCCAAAACAGCCTCCCCTTCAGCCTTGAAGAGAGCTCTCTCCCAGCCGTCCGGCTCGAGGCCTGTCTCTCTCCCTTCTGATGTTCCACAGCCACCAGGCTGTTTCACCAAGTTGGAAGGAATGACAGCGGGCTAGGGACCCCTCTCAAGACTCTTCTGATCTCAACTCCACTAACCAGGCAACCAGGATTTCCTTCACTGCAACAGCTGCTGCTGCTGCTAGGAGAAAGCCCTTCCTATAATAGTTCCCTTAACCCTCCCAACGGTGCTGGGAGGCGGGCACTGTTCTCATCCCCTTTGTCTAGAGAACGCTGACATGGGGAGAACATGAACTGTCTGAGGCAGGACTGGAACTCAAGCCTTCTAGCCTTCCAGCTGTGGGGGCTATCCAGGACGGAGGTTTAGAATTACTGTATCATCGTTCCGGCATGTGAAGGGGGTGGGAGTGCAGGCTGGCACCTTCTTCCGCAGCTCCTTGGAACAGCAGGCTGGCCCCACGTGGGTCAGCCAGGGCTCTAGCCCCTAAACCACACCATTCCTGAGTCACATATCTACTTTTACTAAAAGTCTGCAAGACTAAAAAAAAACCAAAACAACTTCCTAGAGGCAGGAAACCCGAGTTCAAAGTAGGCCTCAAACCAGCTGCATGACCCTGGACAAGTCAGTTTTCTCATCTGTAAAATGGGGCTAATCACAGCCCCTCCCTCCCAGGGTCGCTATGCGGATCAAATGAGCTAAGTTTGTAAACCGTAAAGCCCCACAGAAGTGCGAGCTATCAGCAGTGAATAGACTAAGGGGTGACTGAGGAAGTCCCTGCTGGGCCAGCCAGTGTCCCCCACGACAAAAGCAGGCAGCCCCTCTGAGCATCCCCAACCAAAGTCACCAGTGCTTACAAAGTGCTTTCAGAGCCCAGGGCCGGGGGAGGATGCTGCCTCAGGCCTCTGGGCCTAGAAAAGGCTTCCCTGCCAGGGAGCTGACATCATAGATGTGTACACACACACACACACACCCCCCCACACACGTATGCACACAGTGCGCGCACACACACACACACACACACACGCACGCACGCACATAGAACATCTATTAACTGACTTGGGGGCAGCCATGGAGGAATGGAGAGAGAGCTGGCACCGAGCCAGGAAGACAGGCGAGCAGATGCGCCACATTCTGGCTGGGCGGCCCCGAGTGAGACACTGCTTCTCACTGCTCTAAAAGTAACAGTCTGTTTCGGGGCAGTGGGGTAAACAGGGTGGTTCAGTGCACAGAGCGCCGGGCCTTGAGTTAGGAAGACCTCAGCTCAAATCCAGTCTCAGACACTCAGCAGCTGGGTGATCCTGGGCAAGTCACTTCCCTCTGTTTGCCTCAGTTTCCCCTTCTGTAAAATGGGCAGGAGAAGGAAATAAACTGCTCCAGTATCTCTGCCAAGTAAACCCCAAATGGGGTCACAGCACTGTACGTGACTGAAAAATGACTAAACAACACACAACCTGCTTTGGGAGGCATTCCCTCTACCAATCAGACCACATTCTGGCCCCTAGTCCCTCTATATTAAACTATGAAACATCACAGGATCACATGGGTTCATACATGAACAGACGCTGGGCATCATTTAGTCCAGAGAAGTCACATCCGCACAGATCATAAGAACAGAATGGGATCTGAACCCACGCCTCCTGTCCCCATCCCCACCACACCGTGTTGCCTTGGTCATGGGGTGTGGCGCTCACTTTCCGGGGAGGGCAGGGGTGCAGATTTCCTGCAGGCACTTTTCTCGCCCGGGGTTTTGGGGTCTTGCACGTGGCAGTCCCGGGAGCCGGAACGTCTGAGACCCCACTCCTGTATGGGCTGCTGCGATGACACTGGACTTCCTTTCCCTCTCTGAACAGAACCCGTGAGGTTCGCCTGCCAAGGTTCAAGCTGGAGAAGAACTACAACCTCGTGGACGCCCTGAAGTCGATGGGCATCACAGAGCTGTTTGATCACAACGGGGATTTCTCTGGCATATCCGACCAGAAACTCGTCATTGACTTGGTAATCGCATGCTCTCTCCTCGCCCGTAGCGCCCAGCAGAGGTGATCTGAGGGGTCTGCCTGCTGCTCCCGTCCCTTCTTCAGCCCCCCAATGCGACTCAGCTCTGCTGAGCCCGCCAGCAGGCAGCACAGTGCAGCAGAGACAAGGCCGGGGGGTGGGGTGGGGGGAGAAGCGGCCTGCCCAAGAAGCCTGAGAGCGGAGGGTGGAGATGGTCCGTGAGCCCTTGGAGATCCCCCCCCCAAACTAAGGACTCCACTACCCCGATTAGGCAGGGCATTAAGAGACCCTCTCTCCTCTCTGAACAGTTCAAGCACCAAGGCACCATCACGGTGAACGAGGAGGGCACCCAGGCTGCTGCCGTGACCACTGTGGGCTTCATGCCCCTCTCCACGCAGGTTCGATTCATCGTCGATCGCCCCTTTCTGTTCCTCATCTATGAGCACCGCACCAGCTGTCTGCTGTTCCTGGGTCGGGTTTCCAACCCCAGCAAGTCTTAGAGACGCAGGCTGGGCCCCCGCCGGATCCTGTGATCGCTACCTTTTCCTTACAACAGCGCCCAAGGGCAATCTGTGAGCAATGCCACTCTCACAACACACCCTGCCCCCAAAGGCAGGGGCCAGGGCTCGTGAAAGCAACCATAGCTCGTGAAGCTGCGAGCGCCTGCGCGTGCAGTCAATGAATACATTAAAAGTGTCCTTAAGGAGCTGACCATCTGATGTCCTGTTTCTTTAGTGCTCTGGCCTCACGCAGGCCAACTCCTAGGCTTCTCCCCTGCTCTGCGCCACCCTCAGCCCTTGAGTTCCTTCCCTTTTGTGGCTCCAGCCGTGCTGAGATGGCCGACAGCCTGTCCCCCGTGACACTGGCATCCGTTACAAGGCCCCGCTACAAAGTGCTGTGTATGGGTTGGGCCTGTCACTCCCTGGGATGCAGAGGATAAGAGGTTCCCACTCTAGGCGCCAATAAACATAAACCACTTTTAACCTGTTTCTCTCGTCCTTCTCTCCACTGATAGAACCCCATTAAATGCTAATGCACACCAATAGTAAGTCAGCCAGACCCCTCTGATCTAAGAGTCCAGGATCAGGATCCCGGTGGGTCACATTTCTGCAGCCCTGTGGGATTCACCAGCAGCCCTGGAAGGACAGCAACGTGGGTCCTGCACAGCACCACAGACTGAGAAGTGGCCAGAAGTCATCGTGGCATGTGACGGGTGGTGGGATGTCTTGGGCCATCTTGCCAGGGAGGGACAAGAAGAGTCTTGATGGTAAGCTTAATTTTTTAGGTATGTTCTAAGCAGGGGTGTTACACCCAAAAAGAAATGGAGACCATGGAACTGTCCACAAGGAGACGTGGGGCTGCATCCTGCCTCAGAGAACCCCACGGTGATGTTACCTCTGTTCTCCTTGGGTCTTTACTGATTCTGTGGAACACTTCTGCACTGCACTTTAATCTGGTGGGGACCACCATCCTCAGGTCTACACCATGCCTGAGAAGCTCAGACCCTGCCGGCATCCTGGTGGAGCTCTCTGTGGATTGCTTGGGATGGAGCCGAGCATGGAATCCCAGGCTGCTCCCGGGCAAACAGGGAGCGTGCCTGCTGGGCGTCGGCCGGAGCACCCGCTGGGTCCAGAGATGATGCTGCCGGTTCAGATGTACAGAGGGACAGCAGCGGGTTTCTGCACCATCAGGGTGAGGGCCTCCGTGTCTCAACCACATGGCAGATGTTCAGTTCAATGGCATGGTGGGCCTGAGGTGAGGCACTCATTGGCCAGCTGAGGCTCAGAGGTGGTGATTAGGAAGCAGGGGGCCAAGCCCTGTCCATGGAAACTCTGTTCTCCCTTTCCAGCTCTAGAGTGGAGAACCACGACTTGGAGAACCATGGCCAGGGAGTGTTTTCTCGCCTCTTCATGGCCCTAAGGAGGGAGGCTCAGTTCCCAAGAGAGATCATGAGGAGCATGAGGCCTCAGTGGTTCCAAGACCAAGTGCCTGGGCTGTCTGGTTACAGCCCCTCAGCCCCCTGCCCTTCACCTCTAGCCCACAGCTCGGTTACCTTTGCTGAAATCCCAGGCCTCTCCTGCAGTCTCTACTGATAAGATTTTATCTTTGTTGGCCTTGGCAAACCCACCAACTAAGTGATTTTGATATGGTCAGGATTTCTGGGGATGACTTTTGCAAAATTCTACCAAGAAGAGTGCCCTGATTACTATTTTAATCCCACAGCAGCAGAATGGGGGGGGGGGTGTAGAAAAAACACTGGTCTTGCCGTCAGAGTGTCAGAATTCTCTTTCCAGGTCTGCCATTTATACCTGTCAAGTCACTTGACCACTCCAAAGCTCAGTTTCCTCATTTGTCAAATGGAGTTAATGATACCTGTGATGCGCACCTTACAGGGCAATTATGAAAAAGCACTACGTAAAGCATAAAGCCCCAGAGAGACGTCACCTTGTCTATCAGTGAGTTTTTAGAGAAGGGGCCCACATGGGGCCCACAACTGGGCCCAGCCCTACATGGACCCACAAGAGATCTGTGGGCAGCACACACCAGCTCACAACAGAACAACAGAAGGTGGGCCCGTGGAGCAGGAAGGACTGTCACAAAGCCCTCGGTGGACTGGAGGAGGGCTAGGCCCCTACCTTTGGAAGACACCTGCCTGGCTTCCTGGCCTGACCCCCGGCCTCATCACCCACTGCTCACCATGGCTGACTCTCGAGGCTCTGTCCCTGGCCCCCTCTTAATTATAACACACAATTTTTCCAAGATCGAAATCTCAACTGCCACACCACATGGCAAACCGCTTCCTTCCTACTTTTCCACTACCATCATTGATGCTACCATTTTTCCAGCCCTCCAAGGCCACAATTTTAGTCATTTTTAAGGTTTTCATTTCATTCCTCCCCTAAGACCAGTCTGTTGCAAAGTCCCTTCATTACTTTAGCTCGTCTTGGGGTTCCCCATTACCGCTGCCCCTAGGTCTTATTAATGCATCCCCAAACTACTGTAAAATACCATCCAAACTGGTTTCCTGCCTCCAGACTCTCTTCCAATGCATCTTGTAAATCACTTTGCATCTAATTTTCCCTGAGTCATGTTTTCATGATGTGACTGGGCTGCTCCAATTAGCCTCTGAGTAAAGAGTGTACCAGCCCAGCACACTCAGTGAGAGGTCCATGAGAGATAAGGCCTTTCCTAAAAGATCTGGGCAACTAGATAATAAACGCCATCACTGACACATAGGGGAAAGATGCTGTACTACTGACTGAGTTGAAATATATTTGAGGGTCCCAGCATGTTAGATCTGCAGACCCCCGGTGATCACTTGGCCAAGCACCTCTGTGATAAGACCGTGAGGTGGGTAGGGCAGACGTTATCATCCCAATTTACAGATGAAGAAGTCAAGGTTCTGAGAGGTTGAATGATGTGCCCCCAGTCTTCCATCTGGTCAGTGTGTGACATGAGACTGGAGCCAGTGCTCTGGCCACTAAGCTCTGAAGGGAAGGGAACGTAGGAAGGGAGTGCAATCTGTCAGATGGAGGCAGTAGCAGAGTTTCTAGCGAAGGCCTGGTCCATCCAAGTATTTAGGCCCCTTCTTCATGAAGGGGTCACATCCACAGGGTGCCCTGCAGACAGGACCTTATGAACTGTGTGCCCCAGCAAGTCCAAGAGGACAGCAGAAAGTAAACCTGAGGCCTTGGGATGTGGCCTTTGTTGAGCAAGAAAATCAAATATTTGCTTCCTCCCCCATAATGTAACCATTAACTTTTACGAAAAACCCTCAATATTATTCCTTTACTCATGTTAAGGGTCACACTAATTGGAAAACAAACACGTCTCATGAGCTTTGATCAGACATTCTATCTACCTTCATTGTAATATATTAGAAAAAAGTCCAATGCTCACTAGATCAATTTGTCTATTTCTTCAATTCCAAAATAAAATCATTACATCATTACATGGTTGCCCATCAGATCACAGAACATTAGAGTGGGAAAACTCTTGGAGCTCTTCCAGACCAATTTCCCACCGATCCAAGCTCCCCTCCATGGGATTCCTGGGCATCACCTGACTTGTCCTTCAATGTGCCCGATGCCAGGAGCCCACTGCCTCATGGGCGGCCTGTCCCGGACAACACTGTACGCTCTTTTAATGATTCCCACCACTGGGCCTACGCCATCCCCTAGAGCCATCCCAAGACAACCAAACAGCCCTAAAGGCACCAGGAGGCAGCTGATGTGGCCTCCCATCAGGCTAAGGAAAAAGTCCATTGAAGACCTTCCCTGGCCCTGGCTGACGCTTAACTCTGAAGTGGCCAGAGTAACACCTGACTTAAGTGGGTTAAAGCAGAGGCCACGTAGCGTACCAGGGACGAGCAGGAAGCCACACAGAGACACAAACACGGCAGATAAACTCGGCATCTATGCCACAGAAACAGGACATTATGAGTGGCACCAGGTGGCCAGTAGCACCTCCAGGAGTCCATTTAGCCTCATTTACCCAAACTTCTCTGCTCCTCCTCCAGAGCACACCTCAGGGCTCTGTTCTGGGCCTTCCTTAATGGCCATCTCTGTGCCAACGACTCTCAAATCTACCCAGCCAGCCCCAACCTCTTGGCTGACCCCCCAGCTCACATCTCCAAATGGATGTCCAGGAGACACTTTACCCTCAACATGTCCAAAACTGAGCTCATCCCCTTTCCCCCTGCTGCCACCTTCCCTATTACTACAGAGAACACCACCCTCCTCCCAGTCCCTCAGGCTCCTAACCCAGGAGTCATCCTGGACTCCTTTCTCTCTCATCCCTCCATATCCCATATGGTGCCAAGGCCTGTCAATATCATCTCCACAACATCTCTCCTCTAGTATGGGCCCCACCCAGCTGCAGACACTCATCTCCCAGCTGGAGTATTCCAATAGCTGCTGGGGGGGGGGGGTCCTGCCTGGCCCCAGTCTCCCCACTCCAGTCCACCGTTCAGCCACCAAAGTGATTTTTCCAAAGCGCATGTTCAATCATGTTACCTCCTACTCAATCACCTGCAGAGGATCCTCCCGCCGCCGCCTTCACATACAAGCTGCTCCACTTGGCGTCTAAAGCCCTTCCTGACCTGCCCCCTGCTCCCTTTCCTGTCTTCTTACACCTTACTCCCCAACACACACTCTTCAATTCAGTGACCCCAGCCTCCTGGCTGCTCCACCAAGACCCTCCATCTCTTGGCTCTAAGCATCGTCTCTGGCTCTGCGCCCATGACGGGAACGCTCTCCCCAACTCATCTCCCCCCCGGCTTCCTTCAAGTCTCAGCTAAAATCCGGCCTTCTGTAGGAAGCCTTCCCCCATGCCCCTCCGTGCCAGGGTCCGAGTCTTAGGGCCTATCATAATAGTACGCACACAAAAGGCACTTATAAAATGATGAACGAATGTGGCACAGAGCCTCACCACCAGCGATAACACTGTTCGATAGGAAAACCCATCCCAACGTTCTGGCTTGGACACCAGGACGCCTCATCTCTCCCAGGAGGCAGCATGGGCAGGGGGAGAGAAATGGGGAGAGGAGGATGAAGAGCAAAGACTGCACTGTGCACACAGGTTTTCTCTGGCCTGGTATGATGGTACTTGGTAATGCCTCATGCCATCCATCTGTAACAGCAGTAACATGAGAGTGTTTTCAATAATTGGGAGAAATGCACACATCTTCTAACCTAAAGAGTAACCATGTCCCACAATTTTTAACAAGTAAATACTGTTCCTGGCGAGGAAAAAGCTGCCAACCAAGCCTGGAACTCTTGGGTCTAAGCGGCAAGCCTGCTGCTCCCCAGAGACAGGCATGAGGATTTCCCCCTGAAGGATTTCTACCCCGCCTTCCTAGTGGGCATTCCCACACTTACAGAGCCTGGAGATACTGAAGAGGGGGATGGGAAATTACCGTGAGGCAGGAGACGGGGAGCTGGGTGAGGAGGAGGAGACATCAGGGAAGGGGAGGGGAGGCCAGGCAGGCAGCCTCATGGCAGTGAGGCTGTAGGGCCACGGGAGCAGCAAGGGGCTGCCAGGGGGGACTGCCAGGGGAGTGGTGGCATCTGTTTTGAGGAGGCTGATGGAGCTGTTTTGAGGGAGCTGTTTCTTTCAAAGGTGGAGATGGTTTGAGCCTTAGTCTCAGACTGGACGGAGCATGAGGAGGCCCAGAGGCCAAACATAAGCTTCCAGAAGGGCAAAGGCTGAGGAAGGCTGTGCTGGCTTCTCGACTAGGAGAAGGCAGCCTCTAGTACCCTGGGGTGGTCCTCCCAGTGTGGACCTGGCCATCCTCAATCCATAGGAAAGCAGCCTGCAGCACCCCAAAGGTTGTGCTCTCTCCCGGCCAGGCCCTCCCTGGCTTCTAGCTGAGGAGTCCCTAAGGCTGGAGTCCAAAGGAGGTCCCCACAAGGAACAGAGGGGAGGTCCCAGCAAGGCCATCTCACTGACCATTTATTTACATGCTTCAGAGGCAGCCCGGGCCCTGAAGCCAGAAGACATGGATGCTAGTCAGGACTGCCACTGACCAGCTGGGGGCCCTGGACAAATATCCGTGTGGGATGGGAGAGAACGGACACAGGAAGACCACCACCAAGGCTCTGCTGAGCATCTGAGCCGGACACTTGAAGGGCTGCAGTGGGGAAGGGGAGAGGAAGGGTCAAACCCTGTGGTTAGGAGTCTGGGAGGTGCCCAGAGGAAAGCACAGGTGTCTTCAGCTGGACTAAAACGCTGGAAACCCGGCAAGAGGAAATCCATGTAGAGAGAAAAGTATCTGCAACAGATCAGAGGGAGTATCACAGCCCAACACGCGGACTCTAGCAGAAGGTCAAGGTTACTCACCACAGCAATAACAGGGATGAGCACGCCAAGGTTCCCGGCACTGCTGGACGCCTAGGAAGGAAGAGAGCACAAGCATCACATCAGAGAACCACTGGGTCAGAGGCAGGGGGGCGGCACCAACTTGGCCGAGGTGACTGGGGTGGTGGGCATTTGAACCCAAGTCCTGGGACTCCAGGGACTATGCTCTTCCCTCTGGACCAAGCCATTTAAAAACTGACAAGGAAAGAAAAATAATCAGGGCGAAGGACTGTGTAGTAAAACCACAGTTAAATGGCACACCATACAGTAGGACCCTCACAACCAACACTGCTTTACATTCTTTAATATATAAGTATGTGCACATGTGTGTATATGTGTATATATATGCACATTATAAATGGACACGTGTAGAGATAGAGAGATGGACAGATGATGGATTGATGGAGGTGAAGATGGATAGATGGATGGAAGGGGAACTACAGTAAGATGGATATATGGATGGAGAGATGAGAGATGGATGGACAGATGGAAGGGGAAATGGAGAGAGATGGATAGATAGATGGATGGATGAACAGAAGGGGAGAGATAGATTTATTGGGGGTGGAGCCAAGATGGCAGAGTAAAATCAGTGACTTGCTTGATCTCTCCCCCAAACCCCTCCAAATACCTGTAAAAAAATCACTCTAAACAAATTCTAGAGCAGCAGAACCCACAAGAAGACAGAGTGAAGCAAATTTCTAGCCCAAGACAACCTGGATGGTTGATCAGAAAGGTATATCACACAAGACTGGGAGAGGAGCACAGTTCAGCGTGGGCACACGGGCAAAGACCAGGCCGCAGCGAACCTGGAGCAGCCTTCAGAGGACTGAATCACAGGCAGCTGTGGAAGTTTCCAGACTTCTCAACCCACAAATGCCAAAGACAACTTAGAAGGTCAGTAGGAAAAGTCTGCGACCATGGTGAGAGACAAGCTCGGTCCCAGCCCCAGTTCCAGCACAGCCCCAGGGCAGCAGCCCTGAGCGTGGCCCACAGACAGAGGGGGAATCAAGTGGCTGATCAGAGGGGGATTGTAGGGACCTCTTTGCTGGTGCTGAGGCAGGATTCTCTTGCTTTGCCTGTGCTTGGATCTGGGTCTCAGTTCTGGGTGGCAGTTTTGAGGAAAGGAGGAGTGCTGGCGTGGTTGAGCTTGTGGTGGCAATGCAGAGAGAATCCTCCTTATAGTTTCAAGGCAGAAAAGAGTGCTTGTGGTCACTCACAGATCAGAGCACAGGCAAAGAAAGGAGTAAACACCTCATCTTTGATCATAACTTCTTGGAAGAACTTTTAGGTCCCTAGTAGTATCTCTGAAAACAGCTGCACAAAACCCTCAAAGCTTGGCACAGTACATTCTCCACAAACCGCTACTTCAACAAAGAGTTTAAAACTCAAATAATTGGCTGGGAACATGAGCAAACAGTGCAAAAAAACAGTGAGACCACAGAATCTTATTTTGGTGATGAAGAAGATGAAAACACACAACCAGAAAAAGACAACAAAGTCAAAGTTCCTATATCCAAAGCTTCCAAGAAAAATATGAATCAGTCCCAAGGCCACAGAAGAGCTCAACAAGGATTTTGAGAAGCATGTAAGAGAAGTAGAGGAAAAACTGGGAAGAGAAACAAGAGTGATACATGAAAATCAAGAAAAACAAGTCAACAGCTAAAGGAGAGCCCCCCCCCCAAAAGTGAAGAAAATTAACACCTTAAAAAATAGCCTAACCCAAATGGCAAAAGAGGTCCAAAAACCCAATGAGGAGAAGAATGCCTCAAAAAGCAGAACTGGCCAGATGGAAAAGGAAGTCCAAAAGCCCACTGGAGAAAATAATTCCTTAAAAATTAGAAGGGTGCAAATAGAAGCTAGTGACTTTATGAGAAATCAAGACATTGCAAAACAAAATCAAAAGAATGAAAAAATAGAAGACAAAGTGAAATATCTTACTGGAAAAATGACTGACCTGGAAAAGAGATCCAGAAGAGAGAATTTGAAAATTATTGGACTACTTGAAAGTCATAACCAAAAAAAGAGCCTAGACATCATCCTTCAAGAAATGATCAAGGGAAAACAGCCCTGATATTCCTCCACTGGAGATCTCTTTCCAAGCTGACTTTGAAGCCCTCCTGACTACTCGGAGCCACCTCACCGCAAGAATCAAGCAACATTTCACCAAAATGTGGGTCGCCACCACCTCTGCCCTCTAAAAGTGGCAGCAGAACCAGCCTGCCACATCCTGCCCTTCTGCCCCAAGCCAGGCTGGCTCTCTGTGAGCCCATATGCCTTCGCTCCCATTAAGGGGAGATTCAAGCATTCTGCCAGCCTTGTAGGAAAGCCCAGCCACGTGCCCCTTCCCACCTTGGGAACGCTCGTCTTTTTTCTAGGACCTTACCGACGTTACCAATGGGGCCTCAGCCTTCACTCTGGCCAGGGCTCTGACCACCATCTTTCTATACGGGGTATAATCTCCCCATGGGTCCTCTGGGTTCTGTCCTTTCCAGTCCAGAGGGTAGACAGAAAGGAGTCATTTAACAAATCTTGCTGGATTCACTGAATTACCTACAATTGCTCAGCTTAATCCACAATCCTTTCCTCTTCTTCTTAATCCACAATCTCTGCTTGGGGCAAGTCTGGGAAAGTAGTAAGGGATGGTTCCTCCATTCCCCATCTCTCCAAAACTTAGCGAATGAGGGCTTGGGCTTGGAGCATATTGGAAAGAGGGAATTTTGACTTTTTAGTATATTTTTGTGGCCAGGAGCACGATCCATTCCAATAACTCCCAAGAGTGTCCGTGGGCCACTAGGCTCTGCCAAGGCACATTGATAGGACTCCTGAGGGTGGGGGGCAGGGTTCTGGATACTCTCCTAGCATGAGGTTATTCAGGGTCCTGAGTGAGGTGCACACGGGTGACTGGTCCAGAGCTAGCATGAGTGTGGCTGAGTTGGTCAATGGAAAACACAGTGCTGGGGCAGCTAGGGCCCTGGCCCTTATGTCAGGAGGACTTGAGTTCAAATCCAGCCTCAGACACTTACTAGCTGTGTGACCTCGGGCAAGCCTCTTAACCCTGATTGCCTCAAAAAACAAACACAGTGTGTTCAACTCAGTTCAAACATTTTGGCTACAGCAAATACAGCTGAGGCCTCTTTCAGCAGAGAAGTTATAAAGATGAAAGTATCCTGGATCTACCCTGAGGCCCCTATGCTTGAACCAGAGCAGTGGAGACATGTGGCCTGTACAAGTGAGAACGATGTGGGGCACACATGATGGGAGTAAAGGAGAGAACCCCACAAACTATGAGAGGACACTGGAGGAGGGAGAGGCCACTTTCATCTGGGGGCCAGGCAAGGTTCCATGGAGGAGGCTTGCAAGGGAGACAGTGATTCCAGAGAGGCTCTTTCCAACCATGGTGGGAGAGGAGGGCGCAGTTGTGCATAAGCAATAGCCCAGGGAAGACAGAGGAAGCCCGGAGGAGGCTGCCAGGTTGTAAGCAGGTGTCACTAGGTCAACAGGAAAAGTCACCGGTCCACCAACATGTACCAAGCAGCCATAGTGGGCAGAGCCCTGGGGGTTAGGCTCCTGAGGAGATCCACAGTTTGGATAAGACAGCACTGGCCTCCAGGACCTGATGGTCAGTAATACTAACCACACCTCCTTACTCACCCAGCTGCCGGGGTCATTTCTATCTCCAGCACGTCACATATATTCCCTTCTCTACCCACACAGGATGGGCTGGACCCAATAGGATGGCCTGCCGCCACGAGTCTCTCCCCACTCCATGCCACCCTCCATATGGCCACCAAAGCGGTCTTCCTAAGGCCAGGGGGAGGCCACGTCAGCCCCTGCTTAATGAACCCCACTGGCTCCTTACCGCCTCCAGGGTCACCAGGGAGGACCTCTGGCAGCTAAGCTACCTCGCAAGCTGGCCCTTCCCACATTCCTGACCAGTCCTCAAAGACGGCTCTCTCTCCAGGGCTTCTGAGAGCTGTACATGAGTCTGTTCAGCGCTCTGTGTACCTCCCTCTCCATCGCCTACCTCAGAGCCTCTGCCTGGAATGGTCACCTCCTCACCTCACCCTTTGGAATCAAAACTCAGCCCAGTGGGGGTGGCTTCCACCCTCCCTCTCCAGATCACCTTGCACTAATTTTGTCCACAGTCTGGGCATACTGCAAACTTTAAAGCACTGTATGAATGTCGCTACTGTGACTGTTGCTATTAGCCACTGATCCATGCACAGGTGTGAGCTCTGGAGGCAGGCACTTCCCTGCATGGGGGCTGGGCACCGGGTCACTTGGAAAGCTGTGGAGGGCCCTCCTCAGCTGACCCCCAAAGCAGCCCTCCCACATCTATGCCCTCGGCCTGGACTCCTCTCTCCCCATGCTGAAGCCTCATCAGCTCACCAACACTCGCCCATCGACCACAGCCTCCCATCTCTTCATCAGGACCTGGCCCAACATGACGGCCCACTGCCTCCGCCCTCTCCTCAAGCTGCTAAAGGAAGATCTGCACTGGCTCCCTATCACCTACACCCAGATGTCCCTCCTCTCTGGGTTTTCAGAGCCTTTTATCCCTGTTTCCAAGCCCCACTTCAGCCTCCTCCTCTATGGGCCGCTGCTCCACGTCCCTGCGGCCCCCAGGCCTTGGGGGCCCTCTGTCCTCACCTCTGCCTCTCTTCTTTCAGGGCAAGTTCAAACCTCCCCTTCTTCATCCTTTGTCGGACCCCTGCCCCAAGCCCCAACATGTTTATTTTGCACTCATTCCGGACAGATTTATCCGGCTTGTACTGACATGTGTCTGTATTTTCTGCTCTACACGTTAAGAGCTGCCTGAGCCTGGGACTGGGTCTTTTTCACATCAGCACACCCACCACCTCACACATAGTAGGCATTTTAATGTGCTTTTTAACTGACTGCAAAGTGCTTGCTGTGTGTCAGGAGAAATGCAGCCTTAGATGGGAAATGGCCCCTGGCCTAAGGAAGCTCACAGTCTCAGGACAATTCATAAATTCTTCTTCATTACCTGCATTTAAATTAAAAAGCCAGTTATTCAAACCAAAGGCAGGGCCCCAGGGAGCCTGGGCAGGGCCAACACAAGCAGCCGTGTGGACGGAACCAAGAGGCAAGGTGGCCAAGGAGAGAGGGAGGTGAACCTGGAGAAAGGAGGTCATGGATTCAAATCCTGCCTCAGACACATCCTGGCAGGGGGCTCTTGGACAAGTCACTTGACCAAGGTGCCTGCCTTGGTTTCCCACTTTGTAAAAAGAGAGGGTGGGCCCCGATGGGCTTACCTTCAAGGCCGGCCCTTTCTCGCTGGCCCTCTCACTGGCCCGCTTCCCTTCCAGACCCAGCTGCACAAAGAGCTCCAGCAAGTTCATGAGCAGCTCGTCCACCAGGTGCTCGTCCTGGATGTTGGCAGCGATGTTGGCCAGCGCGTTGATCACGGCCAAGGAGCAGTGCCTGCGGAAGAGGAAGGACAGCCTGACGGGCAGCTCCCCACCTGGCCTGGCGCCTGCACCGAGGCAGGGAGCGCTCAGGAAGCACTGGCGGGGCCTGGCGGAGGGACAGGGCTGCTCTGGACGAGAAGTGGCTGCCTGGGGAGAGACCGGCCAGGGCCTCCAGCAGCCAGCCCCATGCCCCTGCAGGGGAATGCTCTCTGCCAGACCCTTCCCTTTACACAAGCTCTGGGGGATCCATCCGGGGAAAGGCCCAAAGGCAGCCTGGAGCGCACACTGTGACTGCAACGAGGAGCAAAGTGGATAGTGTGGCCGTCACAGAACCAAGCAGGAAAGACTGCTTAGGGCTGGCTTCATTCCTCTAGGCCCGCCTCGGGAAATATCAGGCCAGGCTACAGGGTTTTTAGCACTGCCATCCCTCAGGGTGACAAACGACCGTGGCCTGGTGGCCAGGGCCCAGCGCATTCCGGAGCTCGGCGCCTGCCCGGCTTCACCCAGAAGCTGGCGTTTCCAGAGGGAACAAGCACGCCAGACGCTGCCGTGGTCCCGGAAGGCTTCACGGCACTTGACATGCGTCCTCTCATCCTAAACCACGACAGCCCTGGGGAGGAGCACCTGTCACCCCCATTTTATAGAAGGACAAGCGAGGGCCGAAAGCAGTGGGGCGGTTTGTCCCTGCTCCGAGGCAGGCTGACCCCAGTGTCCGTCCTCACTGCGTCTTCCATTGTACGAGACACTTTGTTCTATGGCCGGCCCCGTGGAGGAGCGGGAGGATGGCCTGTGGGCCCGTATTCCTCTGTGAACCTCAGCGCCTCATCCACAAAATGGGGGAAGGTGGCACAACACAGGCTACTGAGAGCCCAGGATGCCCCACGTGTGACTGCCCCCTGGCACCAACCGGCCGCGGCCGAGCAGCCCGGGCAGTGGGACTGGAGGAGAAAGTAACAGCCTTTCTGGCAGAGTGGTGGGCCCACGAGAGGGCTCCTGCTGACAAGACGGCCACAGCACAACAGGACAGGCTCCAGGGCCCGCCTTGGTCCTCTCCTTCCCCACCCTGCTCAGCCTCTGCCTGGGCCCCTAGGGATATATGAGGACAGAGCAAAGGGAAAGAAGGAAGGCAGGAGCTATTGGGATGGGGACGGGCCAGGCCAGGGGCCACACCCCACCCCCTGCAGGGACCCTCAGGTCACTTCGGCACCACCTGCCTACCTACGGAGGGGCAGATCACTCAATCTTAGGGGATTCAGCGGCTAATCTACAGTCAGGCACCCAGAAGCGCTGGCGGGGCCACACGAGGCTAGGCACAGGGTACAAAGACAACAAATAAAGAGGCAGCCTCTGATCTGGGGTAGTCGGGCAGCAGAAGAGGGAGGCGCCTGATGTTATATATGGGGGGCTGCATGTAGGAGGCAGTGCTCAGGGGGAGCCGAGCTCTGGAGGAGGCTGGGGATGCCAGGAGGTAGGAGTGAGCAGGGAGGAGGGAATGCTGAATGGGAAGGAGGGCTTTGGGACGTGGGGGCCCTGGGGGAGATGAGAGCGCGAGGGGAGGACCCTGCTTCTGAACTACCAAAGGACGTGCGCCACTCAGTTCTGGGGGCTCCATCCCCCAACAGCCGCTTCCAGGGCCCCATCTAACCCCCCACAGAACCTTCCAGGCTGTACCTGTAGCCGTGATCCTTGTGGTCTTTGGTGGCCGAATACACCACGGAACTGGCTTTGACGCTGATCTGCTGGAAGAGGTTCCACACCTCCTGGTAAATGTATTGCTGAAAGAAAACATTTTCCCTAAGTCACTGGCCCCTTCCCAAAGTGCCCTGAGCCGCCCCTGGGTGCAGACCCAGACCCAGGCACCACCTACAGGACCCTGCCTTTCTCAGAGGGTCCAGGACCTAACCAGGGAAACGGGGACTTGCAGCTCCCACAGGCCACACCAGGAAAGCAAATGCTCGGACGGCTCCTGCCTGTCTGGGCCTCGTGTCCATCACCAAACGTGCCCAGTGCCCAAGGGCGACCACAGGGGGATGACTTCTGTGGCCACAGCAACTCTGGGGCAATCTGCTAAGAGGCTGAGATTTGCACCAGCAGAGGTTGGGTGCGCTCCCTGGAGGGCTTCAGGCAAAGGATGGATGGCCAATCTCTGAACATGCTGAAGGGAGGATTTCCTGACTGGGGCCGCTTCCACCTCTGAGACCGTTTAAATTTGGTGGGTCAAATCCTTCCAGTGCTATCCACACGGCCCAGGGGATTCGCTGAAAGCTGCTTCTCCTCTCTCAAACCTCACCAGCAGGGGGCGCTCGCCCAGCAAGCAGCCCCTCTGCTTCCTCCCAGACGCTGGCTTGATGTCAGCTCCCTCCGCCTCCCCCTTCTCTCACGTGGATGAAGGACTGGAAGGCCAGAGGGGCTGGGGATGAGGCAGCAGGGACACAGCCAGAAGCCAGGCTCCCCAGCCTGGCTCCGGGGCCTCGTCTTTGTGACTTAGCGTGGGGGGTCCGGGGAGCGGCCCGGCTCTCGGCTGCTTACATTGCCAGTGATCACCAGGCAGCCCAGCTGGTCGATGACGAGCACGTCGAGCGGAGACGGAGGCTGGCAGAACTTCTGCTGCAGGATCTGCAGGATGGGTTCCATGACTTTGGGGGTGTCCCTGAGCGCCACCGCAATGTGCCCCAGCGCCCGGATGGTGTGGTCCGGAATCAAGTGAGCATCCCTGGGGGCAAAGGCCAAACACTCAGCACCCGGCAGCGGTGGAGGCCCCGCGTCCATTCACCAAGCACCTACTGTGTGTCCCTGCCCTCGGGGAGCTTACGTTCATCTTCGCTTCTCAATCCTGCCAACTGACTTGGAGGAAAAACTCTCCAAATGACAGAGAAGCCACTTTCTGAGTCGGAAAGGGCGGGGTCCCAGGGGGTCCCCTCTAGGACACTCCTAGCCATTACCACCGCCACGTCATCGCCCTCACTGGACGACGCACCAGGGAGACATTCACAATGCAGACTGTTTTACAGATGAGGAACCCAAGACCTGCCTCCAGAAGAGACGATGACGTTCTGGGCGCCCCAGGCCCCCTCCCCAGCCCACCACTAACACCCAGAAACAGGCCTCACTTGTCACTCTCCTGCGAGATGTAGAGCCTGTTGGAGAGGCTGGCCAGGAAGGCCTCCACGATCACGGGATCGATTGTCAGACCAGCCTTCAGGCACCTGGAGAGACAAGGAAAGCCCCCCCCCCGGCCACCGTGATGAAAAGGCCGGGAGGAGGCGCCCTGGAGGTGGGTGGGCACAGCTCCGCGCCGCTCACCTGCAGATGTTGTCGATGGCGATGTCCCGGAGCTGCTCGTACATGGACGGCTGGCTCTTCTTCCCCGACATCACGTTCAGCGTGGGCTCCGCGTGCTCGTTGGTGACGCTGATTTTGATGTCGTTGCCGCCAACTAAAGGCAAACGCGGGCACAGACACACACACAGTTTGATGGCGCCTGCGTGGCCCCCGCTCTGGTTTTCACAGTCACCCCAACCTTTCCCTTGGACAGAGAGAGGAAGGCACAGTTGCCGGGCTGACAGCGCCTCCAACACAAAGGAATCCAGGGCAGCATGAGAAGACGTGAATGCGAGGGAGCGCACAGTAGGCAGAACCAGAGAAGGCCCAGGCCTGGGGCAGGACGGCTGAACCCTGGGCTACTCTAACGGCTCAGCATGGCCTGAGGGACGGCTTTTCTTCCCTTTTATTTCCACTCTTTATCATAAGACACGCAGTGGGAAACATTGCTGATGTAAAAACAACCAATACCAGTAAAAAGGTATTAAAGGCAAGGCCGCCTCTGGACTTGCACGTGCCACGGTAAAGGCAATAACTTCTGAATCAACAGCTGGTGAACACATGCTTCCTGAGCACCTACAACAGCGCAGGGCGCAGACCCACATGCCACAGGGGACATGCTGCATGCGGCCTCCCCCCAGCGCACTCGACGTTCTGGACAGAATCCCTTTGAAGCCTCCTGAAGACCTGGTCAGGGAACAACCTGGCCAAGGTCAAAGAGCCAGGGTGGCTGGAGCCCCGCCTAAAACGCAGGCCTCCAGGGCAGCCTGGGGCACAGGCACCGCCCTCCCAAGGTGCAGACAGGAGCACAGCATGGGGCTATCACTGAGGGACCATCATCCTGAGAGCTGACAGAGACCACCACGGCCACCCTGGGGGGAGGGCAAACTGAGGCTCAGAACAGAGAAGTCCCAAAGCTGGTTCCTAGGAAGCCTGCTGTCTCAAAAACCGGGGCCCCATGGGGGGGGGACTGGCACGTGTATGGAGGGAGCAAGCATTTACGAAGCGTTATTCACTGTGCTCCAGGCGCCGTGCAATACTGTCTCACTGGGTTCTCCTGACAACACAGTGAAGCAGGCGTGATGCCCCTCTGAGGCCCAGCCCCCTGCCCTGCCGGCAGACCAAGCGTGCACACGCCGCGGGCCGTGGTACCTGCGTGGTACTGGCTGTGGTACTTGTACAACTTGATCAGCACTGGGGACGGGATGACGAGGAAGTCCCGCAAAGACGGGGTCACCGAATGAACCACCACCGGGAACCGTTCACACAGGCGCCCAAGGCCCTATGAGACAGAGGGGTCGTGGTCAGCCGGGGGGGCAGGGCCAGGGCTCAAGGAGGAGCCCCTGGACTGCGGAGTGACAAGGGAAGGGACTCTGGGGAGAGCAGCGCTCAGCAGAGGACGGGGTCAGCGCATGCCCCTGCTCCGAGGCCTTCCCAGGCACCAGCTGTGGGGGCTCATGAGCCCTCCAGCATGATCCCTGGCAGGCAGCAGCAGGGCCTCTGCGGCCTGACAAGGCTGCCCGGCAGAATGTTGGCAGACGCCCCCTCTCCCTGAGGAGCCACCCCGGGCTTTGAGGACGTGCTGGAGAGAGGGCTATCAGGCACCCAGAAGGAGGTCTCCGGAGGGAAGCCTCCCGATGCTGGCCAGCGGTGATTCAGCACCTACCGTGAGCCAGGCCAAGCACTGGGGATACAAAGGAAGGCAAGCAGCAGGCCCTGCCTCAGACAGAAGGTGGGGCAGAGCCGAGGCCCGAAGCCACAAGGCAGAGGTGCCTTCCCTGGTGGGACAGCAGAGCCTTGGGAGGCGTGGGTGTCCCCAGGGAACACGGGAGGGCAGGAGCTGCCCTGGCCCCAGAGTTCAGCGGCCTAAGGACACCTGTGGACCCCAGGGCGGGATTCTGGCTGCTCTTGGCCCGCAGGGAGACTGACCTGCAGGCAGCAGATGAGCAGGGGTAAGTGAGCGATGATCACTTTGCTGGAGGTCTTGGACTGCAGCTTCTCGGACAGCTTGAGGCAGAGGTTTTCTGCTCCTGGAAAGTCAGAGAAGGAAAAGGAGAAACCCGTGAGGTCCCGCGGTACGTCCACAGAGGCCCCTGCTCCAGACGGCGGCCCAGCACCAGGGATGGAGGCCTGGGCCTGTGGCGTGAAGGACAGCTCCTTGGAGCAGGACCTCAGGACCCTCGAGTCCCAGAGACCTCCGCAGCCCTATGGTCCAGCCCCGTTCCCAGAACATACCCAGCAAGTAGTCACTCTGCCCGGCACACTCAGAAATAAGAATGCATTTTACATAAGTGTCTTCCCTTCCCTTTGACGCTCCGAGCCAAGGGTGCACGATCCACACCATTCCATCTCTCCCCATTCCCCCTGGCAGGCCACAGCCTCCACAGATACCGGAGCTAACCCACACCTAAACAGTAAGGCTGGACTCCACGTAACCCTGGCTCAAGACAAGCCAGCGGCTCCCGGGGGCAGCCACGGTTTTGGGAGCATGTCTGGCCTTGGAGTCAAGAAGACCGAGTGCAAATCTGCCCTCAGACATTCAGTAGCTGGGAGTCCGTGGGCAAGTCACTATACCGCTCTGCCTCAGGGATCTCATGTATAAAATGAGGGTAACAGCACCCCTCCCTGCAGGGATAATAACGGTGAAGTGCTCTGCACCTCCAAGTGCTCCATAATGTCACTGTTTTCGTTTGTATCCAAAGCAGAGCCAGAAGGGTGGAGGCCGTGGTGAGTGCCGGGCTACCCTGGGCCCCAGCCATACCACGAGGGAGTCAGGGAAGAGAAGGCTGAGGGGGTTCCGGGCACGGTCTTCATAAATACAGAGACTGCCCCGTGGTCTCATGGTGCCTCGCCCTCCAAGCTGAGCCTGAGCGCCACAGAAATGGCCTGGGCTGGGAGGGGGGAGCCGGACCCTTCCAGCTCTCCAGCTTCACGCCTCAGGCGCAGCAATGAGGCTGAGGGCCGCAAAATGGCCCCGGAGGGCCTCGCCTCCACAGACAGCACTGAGGAGGCTGCCCGCCTCTGGGTGGTTTAGTTTGGCTGAATTCTTTTATGTGACTACAAAGGACGGCTCTCTCTGAGGGGGAAGGAGGGTATGCTGCGAAAAACCAAATCAATTGAAATGTAAAGTTTTCAACTCTTCAATACTGGACTTGAGCTCAGGGTTACTCTGTCTGCTAAATGGGTGTAAAGGAAGGGAGGGAATAAGCACCAAGCGCCTACTACACACCAGGCACTGGTTAAGCACTTTGGGGGGGGGCACTTGGGGTTAAGTGACTTGCCCAGGGTCACACAGCTAGTTAAGTGTCAAGTATCTGAGGCCGGATTTGAACTCAGGTCTTCCTGCCTCCAGGGCCGGTGCTCTATCCACGGTGCTTCTTAGCTGCCCCTACAGTGTGGTTTTTAAAGAAGGTTTTCTGCTGCTTTATCTGACCTCAGGCTCAAGGTCACGAGACTCAGCAGAGGCGGCCCCAGCGCTAACACGCGCTCAGCAGCAGCGCCAACAGACAGGTCTGTGCCCCCGGGTTGGGGCTCAGACAGCAGAGCGCAGGCCTGAAGAAGTGGCTGGGAGCCAGATGTGCCAGGCCAGGGGAAGCCCGGGCAGGAGGGCGCCTGTATCAGGAGCCCAGACTGGGCCGCCTCGAGGCCCCCCGCGGCTCGGCGTTCGCCCCCTGCCAGGCTCAGCAGGAGCCCGCTGGTGCCCCAGCACCATCAGACAACATCGGATGATCATCCAGCACTTTCCACTTCCGGGCCCGCTGGGTGTCCTCCTTCCCCCATGGTGGACTCCCTTCCTTCCCCAAGTCGGGCTCATCCTCCTGGGCCAGCTCAAATGTCTTTGGCTCTGGGGATCACCCACATGCCTCCGTCATCCCTCCCCGAACGGGGAGGTCATCCTTCCACCTCGAATCCCCCCAGCACCCACTGCTAATGGTGGGAGCACGAGCGGCACGCTGCTGCTACTATGAGAACTCTGATACGGAGGAAGCTTATCTTCAATCCCGCCTCGGCGCCCTCCAAAGGACACAGGCCCGTCTGGCCCTGTCTGCCCAGAGTGAGCACTCATCCACCTGGTCCTGAATGCACAGCTCAAACAAAGGCTTTCAACCATCCAATGTCAGAGCCCTGCACTCTGCTGCTGACAGCACGGCCGTGCGGGCAGTGAGGAGCAGAACCTTAGCTCCATGGAGACTCAAGAGGAGCTTGGCACCTGATTCAGTCCGCCAGGAAGCTCAGCAGCCTGACAGTAGATGGAACGCCAGGACTGGAGTCAGGGAGACCTGACTTCAAATCCAGCCTCAGACACTTCCTAGCTGAGTGATCCTGGCTCTGTCCCTTAGCCTCTTCCTGCCTCAGTTTCCCCATCTGTAAGACGAGGATAATAACAGCACCTCCCTCCCAGGGCCCAGCACACAGCAGGCAGCACACCCGAGCTCCTTCCCTTCCCTACCACAGAGGCTGCCTAGAACACCACTAACAAGCGGAAGGAGGGAGGGCTCCCCAATCATGGCAGAGGGGTCCCCCTCCCCATCAGGGCCACCCTAACAGGCTGTGGTGCTGCCCTGGAGGGCCACGCAGAGCAAGGCTCCAAGAGAACTGGCGCCAGCTCTCTGAGCCCACCCAGGCTGCTCTCCCCACACAGCCGGGCCCTGCCAGGGCCCTGGCCTCAACTCGGTCACTCCCATCGCAGGCAGAGGCCGAGAGAAGTCATGCTTCTACGCAATCCTGTCTGGCCTCGGGGGCAGCTTTCCTGCGCCCACCAAGGGCCGGGTGCAGGCCTGAGGCTCCAGCAGCTGCAAACAAGTATCAGCACCTCCAGACAGCTGGGGGAAACGGTGCCCGAGGGAGTCCGAAGGGCCACACGCCATCTCTGTGACCTCAAGTTCCCTACTTAAAGGGGAGAGAGCCGCCACCCCACACTGCGACTCTGCTGGCCCCACTGGCCCCTTTCCACTGCATGGATGTGCCGACCAAACCCTCAGCCCAGAAGAGGAGCCCTGCCGCGGGAGAAAACACTTGCAGCTGGGGAGGCTTGGAGGAGAGGCGGGAGAGCATGGGCCATGTGTGGCGGCGGTGGGCAGTCCCACGAGGCTGCCATGTTGGGTAAGTGAAGAAGGATGGGAGGGGAATGGGAAGGAGTCCAGTTTGAACGCCAGGGCAAACGAAAGGAACCATATGACCTAGGGCCAGGTGGTGTCTGACTTTGAAGGGCCCCGAAGGGCAGGAAAGGCACGGGGTTTTCCCATCTGGCTCCCAGCCCCACCCCACCCCATGGACATGTGTGCACACGCGCGCGCGCGCACACACACGCGCGCACACACACACACACACACACACACACACACACACACACACACACACACACACACACACACACCTTGCTCATCCTTCACGGCCCACACCATGAGGTCCACACAGGCTGCGTTGGCCTGGCAGCGAAGCTTCAAGGGGCTGAGTTCACTTGGGATGCGATCGACATCATGCAGGATTTTCTGCAGCTCAGCCTGGCTAATGTTGAACTGCTCCAGCACAAAGTCATGGACTTCCTTCACGAAGGACATCGGGAGGTCTGGAAAGAGTGAGAAGCAGAGCGCCTGCATCAGGCCAAAGGTAGTGAGACGACGGTGCCCAGTGTCACGGTCACGCTCGAGGCCTGACTGCCCACTCTTAAGCAACAAGGAAGCATTAGAACCAGGAATCTGAAGTCCAGAACACTTGTCTGGCCTCCATACAGCCTCTGAGTCCATACTCAGACTGGCTGTCCTGACCCCAGGAAGCTGCCTAGGGAGGGGACAAACCCAGCAGCATGAGGCAGCAATGTTGAACACTGTCACCATGCTGAAATCTGAACTTCCTGAAACAGGCTCCCTGGGAAGAGATGCAGTTGGGTGAGGCTACAGTCCCCGGGGGCAGCGGGTCACAGGCCCTTAGGTGACCCAGCACAGGTGGGCTGGCAAGCAGAAAGCCCTGGGGTCTGCAGACTCCCAGTCCTCCACGCTGACATCAAGTGGGGAGAAGGCAGGCACCCTGAAAACAGGTCTGAACAGAGAAGACAGCACAGGGACAAGAGGGAGCTGGAGGATCCTGAGCCTCATTCTCTGCTACGGTCCCCGGCAATGCCCCCACTGGCACGGTGGCCGTCTGGCCAGCCTGCCACGGCTCAGAGGCCTCTGGGATGGCCCTCACGGCAAGCCTGGGGCCTCTGCAGAGAAATGCCAGAGAGCAGAGAGGCCGTCAGGTACCCGACTAACACAGCCCTGGCCGGCCCTGCCCAGAACTGCAGCTGAGGGCAGAGCCATCCAAAGGATGCCAGGGAGGAGTGAGTGCGGTAAAGACTGCATGGCCGCGGTGGGTGCTCTTAGCAACAATGCTGACCAGACCATTCCGTCACTCCATGGGAGGCAGAGCAAGGGAAGAGACCCTGGGGGGAGGCCAGAGGCCAATGTCCAGCAGGTCCCAGGGGATTCGGAGCCCAAAGGGGCCAGGAAGGCCAGCTCCTCACGCCCCCCCCTCTTCTTTCACAGCTCACTGCCTGTGAGAGCTGGAGCTGAGGGGATGTTCAAAGGGGTCCAGGACGAGCCCTTCCCCTGGTGGAGGGAGTGCCCATTGGCCCGCTCAGCTACACAGACTGTCCCACGGGGCTACAGCCACCCCAGCCACGTAACTGACATGGGACGGGCCTGAGCCCAGGGCTCACCAGAAATGGAGAAAATGTGGCAGCCGATAACAATTTTTCAAGAGCCAGACTTTCCTGTTCTAAGCTTACGGCGGAACAGAATTGGACAAAAAAGGGGACACAAGAGAAGCTTCCTGGGCCTCAACACAACTGACCCAGCAACAGCCCCAAAGCATCCCTTTGGTGACAAAAATCCAAATGTTCTTTACTGCATGTCTAATAGTCGCAGGAGGCTGCTAGGCGGCGCCGTAGTGCCTTGGGCCTGGAGTCAGGAAGACCTGAGTTCAAGTCTAGCCTCAGACACTTACTAGCCAGGTGACCCTGGGCAAGTCACTCGACCCTGCATGCCTCAGTTTCCTCATCTGTAAAACGAGCTGGAGAAGGAAGTGGCCAAGCACTCCAGCATCTCTGCCAACAAAATCCCAAATGGGGTCACAAACAGCCGGGCAAGACTGAAACAACTAAAAACAATAGTCACAGGATGGTTGCTGACCCTTTAGGAAAGGCAGAGGAAGCCGGGATGCTCCCAGGCTGCCTTCACTCCTTTTGACCATGACCACTGACCCTGCCTGAGGGGGAGAGTTTTGGGCAAAGCACCAGACAGAACCTGTGCTCTGGGCCTCGTGGAAAAGGAGAGGGCCCCCATCAGCAGGCACACCTGGTCCCCAGTGAGGAGGGCTGGAGGGCACGGCAGCCTTCGTCACCTTCTCGAGAGGTCTCTGAGCATGGCAAGTGGGGCAGGGATACAACCCTCGGGTGTGTGGGACAGCGAGCTGGACCAGGGGCCTCATGGAAGGAGCCCTGAACCAGAGTCAGAGGCCCAGAACAAGCCTGGGTGAGTCGCTTAATTCTCTGGGCTCCTCCCAGTGTCCACCACTCCTCTGAAAGATACCCGTGGGTACTGAGGATGGTGCAAGGTCTGTGAATGGAGACCAGGGTCGGTTCTGGGCACAACAGTTTAGAACAGACAGAGGTCACTGAGAGAGTACCCAGAGCAACGAAGGTGACCAGACGTGAGAAGGGCCCTCCGTCCGTGAGGCCTGGCTACAGGAAGTGGGGATGTTTCACCTCAACAGCAAAGCCACGAGACAGCCTCCCAGCACTTGATAATTGGTCCTGCGCAGGGGTGGCAAGGGCCTGGTGGGCACCATGAGGAAGAAGCTGGTGAGGTGGGCCCTAAGTGCAGCGGGAGGTCACTCCTCTCCCTGAGGGTCAGCGAACTGAGGCTCCACAGTGGCTGGTCTGGTCAGGCTGCAGAAGTGGGCTGGGCTGGGCTGTGCGGCCACCAAAGCCTCAGGCCACCCTGCCTGGACACGCTCTCAGCAACCCCTGGTCCTGGAAGGCAGCCCTGGCATCCCCTCCTCAGGGACTGGGCTCATTAACCATGGGAGCCCCTCTATGTGCCACCGTCACTCACCCTTCATGTAGTACAACGTGTCTCTCAGCATTTTGAACATGGTGACGTAGAGAGGATCACTGAAGGTGGAGTAGTACAGATCGATGTTGGGGTTAGCCTGAAAGAAGACACAGAGATGTTACAGAGGAAAAGAAGCTGGCCCTCCTTCCCTCAGGGGCTGGGCAGGCAGCTCCTCTTGCTCTGGCCTCCGCATCACCACGTGCCCGCAGGCGGATGCCGCCGGAGCCACAACGGAGGATTCACCGGCCCAGGACACGGCTGGCGCCTTCCCACACACCGTCCATCAATCCTGCCTGACCACTGAGGGGCTGAGGGCCCCTGGTCTGACCTTCCTTTTCCTTCCTCAGACCTGGAGGACCCTCTGATGGCCTGCTCCAAATGGAGCAGCAGAGAAGGGCCCTGGGGTCCATCACACACCAGCTACTGGCTGGGTCAGGACTCAGGGAAAATGGTGACCTCTGGAACCTGTGGCCAGAGGAGGCATGTATGGAAAGAACCTGGCATGCCTGGAAGCACCACCCATGTCTCCTCTCCTGGCACAGGCCAGGCACTGTGAGGCACACACACAGAGACCAGGCCTGAGCTCAGGGAGCTGACATTAGATGAGAAACAAGAGTGAGCCAGACTGCTCCTATTAGCTGCTGCTTTTCTACACACCCCACCATGCTCAGTGGTCCCCATCTGGTTCAGCAAAGCATGAGTGAGGGCTCCTGAAGAAGCACACGCGGAATGTCGCTTTCTCCTCTGCTCAGTCCCGGGCAGGACCTGTGAGCCTGGCCTCTTGCAAAGGAGGCCTTGCCCAGGCACCCGCCTGTCACTTCCTGCCAGCTTCGAATGTCATCCCTTCTTCAGACCTTGTACAGCCTCAGTACTGATCCCTAGGGGTAAGGGTTCCCCCACTCTAGAACGTGAGCCTTGGCACACGAATTCCCTGACTCAGCTTGCTGACTGGTACCATTCCTATTACAGGCCACCCCAGATGGGATTCTAATGACTTACTCTGCCCATTATCCTCCACTAGTTAAGACAAAAACAGGTAACAAATCACACGCTTCAAGCTCATTAAAAGAAACAAATGTCCCCGTATCCCAGGCTCTTTCCTCACACAGCCAGGAAGAATGCGTGCCGTTGGAAAGGCTGCCGGCTGACTGCTAGAAAAAACATCCCTTCTGACACTCTGACAGAGACCCTCCTTGTGGCCAGCGAGAAATTCTGAAGCCCAGGAGATGCCTGTCTTACACAGGGAGCAGCTAAATAGACAGAAGTCTGGAGACAGGTTCTCTAACTGTTCAGACTCTACCTGGAATTCAGTGTGACCTTGGACAAGTCACCTTGTCCCTGAGTCGATCCCATGTTCCCAAGCAGCAAAATGAGCAAGATGGTCTAGAGAGAACTAATATTCTAAGGTCCATGTTCTAAGGCCCCTCCCAGCCCTGACATCCCCTGGTCTGTGGCCCCTCCCAGCCCTGACATCCCCCAGTCTGTGGCCCCTCTCAGCCCTGACATCCCCCGGTCTGTGGCCCCTCCCAGCTCCAAACACACACATATGCCCCCCACCTCCGTGACAGCAGTCACAGCCGCATCCAAGGCTTTGAGAACAGGCTCCTCCACTATCTTCTTCACCTACCAAAGAAACAAAGGAAAAAACCAGCAGGTCAAACAAAAGCCAGGGTTGGCACAGAATGTCAATGGTTACCATCCGCAGAGCCAGCAGACAGTGCCACCAACAGCCGGGGCACGTCATCTGGAAGGGTCTGCTCCAATCCCACCACCGCGCAGAGAGGAGGGCCGACACAAAGGGGATTCCCGGCACAGGCTGACAGAGGCTCACGGAGCCCCAGAGCGGGTGAGCAGGGCACCCTGGGAAGCCCTCTGTCGGGACCCTGGGGAAGCGCCCAAGAGGCCGGGCCCCACACCTGGGGCACTCGCCACAGGGGGCTCTGCGAGCAACTGCTTGTGCATACAGTTTTCTGCAAGTGTGTCACCTCCATCGTTTTCCTTCCTACTCACGATGGGCATTTCAAGGTCTAAACTATTAAGAGATGACACACAATAAATGACATACTGACTCTCGGGAGAAAAATGAAATTAGTTATAAGAAAACTTCAATGCTAAAAGTGAGACGCAGATCTAAATGCAGAAATTCACTTTCTCCTGAGACAGTGTGTTGCAATGACTCAAGGAACTTCAAGCACATCCTGAGGATAAGACTCAGACCGTGGAAAGGTGCCTCTCTGACACTCAGAGCTGTCCAACAATGTGTGGGCTGCCTGCCGAGGCTTCATTCTCTGTCCCTCGGGGGGGGGCTGCCGGTCTGGGACGATGAAGAGCAGACACACACAGTGGGTGAGAGGACCGCAGCACCCCTCCCAACTCCAAGCTCCAAGGATGTACGGGGAGAAGGGAGGAGCCCCATCAGCATCTCGAGCTTCTGTGATTCACCTCCCACTTCCCTCACTCTTTTTTTATCAAGGAACAAGAGATCAAACTCTAAGTGCCGAACATCCCAAACACCCTTGTTTCTTTACATGGGTGTGTATTAAAAATAAACTTCAGGATATAAAAAGAGTTTCTAACACTTGGGGGGGGAAACCTGACATATACGGGGCAGTGTCCACTTTCCCCTAGCAATGCCTTAGGGTCCCGTCACTGAGGAGTGACAGCTATCCACTCTCCTCCAAAGCTGTCGGCAGCCCCAGGAGGGGAAGGCAAATTCATCATGCCCGCCTCCCTCCTGCCTTCTCCCCAGGGTGAGTCTCTACAAAATGCTGCATTTCAAACAGCTTTTAAAAAAGTAACAAGCATTTGCTAAGCACTTACTGGGTGCCATCTCTGCTGAGCAGAGAAGGCGTCCCTGCCCTAAAGGGGCTTCCACTCTAACGGAAGAAGAGGACATACAAGAGGGAGACGAAAGGTAGGCAGGCAGGGTGGAGGGTGTGCCCGGGGCCCATGGGAGAAGGGCCCGGGAAAGCCACAAGGGTCCCAGGCACTGAGGGAAATCCTAGGATGTGAAAGCCGCCAAGGCTAGGCATTACGGTCCAGAAAGTCAGAAGCCGAGCACTGCTGTCTGAAATGAGGGCTTTCTGGTCTTGCAGGGGCCTCCCCAGTGCCGGGCAGCACACGCGGAGCAAGGAAGGAGTCTACCAGTGGCCTCTCTGCAATTTTCCCTCTGTTCAGGCACAGTTCCCAGCCTGGAGATTCCAGAGTAAGAAGGGGATGGGCCCATGCTGACCCTAGTGTGCTGCAGGGGGCCCACCTGGGGGTCTGCAGGGCCGGAAACTGGCCCAGCTAGCCATAGTGTGACCTCTGACAAGGGCCTAAAGGAATGTACTTCTCTCTCTGGAAGCCATCCGGTCTGACTCGGCGCTGCAGAACCAGTGCAGGTCACAGAAGGAAAACACAACGTCATTCTGATGAGCAGGAAAGGTTCATCAGCAAGGGGGCAGCTGAGCCGAGAGGACAGGCCGGAGGGGAGGGACAGGGAGGGGCACAACACTGGCGTAAAGGCTGGGCGGGGCTCCCCAGGCTAGTGGGGAGAAGAGACAGGATGACCCAGAGCCGCCCAATGAGGCTAAAGCATCAAGTCCCTGAAACACATGAGAGGGGAGAGGCTGGAAGGGCACCAAGTTCCAGGGGCCCTGAATGCCAGGCCAAGGTGCGAGGTAGACGGGCAGAATCCTGCAGCACAAAGAAGTGGGGGCAGGGGGGTGGAACTGGGGAAAAAAGAGGAAGTCCTGTTCAGCTGCAGTGGCCGTGCTCAGGGAGGGGATGGCATGCACACACATGCCGAGGCTCCAGCTTCCTTTTGTGGGGGGTCTCCCTCACGGGGCTCAGCTCCTTAGGGGCAGATGCTGTTACTGCCTCTCTTTGTAGCCTCAGCACCAACAGGCGCTTAATAAATGCTTGTCAATGTACTAACAGAAGAGACAGTTTGGGGGCAGAATGCACAGGCCCAGGTAAAGTGACTGGCAGAGGAGAGGGAAGAAGAATCAAAGCAACCCCACGGCTCTGAACAAGGGGGCACCGTGACAGAGGTGGCAGCATCCGGGAGGAAGAGCAGAAGCCTGGTCTGAGCTGTGGCCCCACAGGCTGAGGTTTCCCAGCTCCCCTCACCCGACACTGCTGCCTTCCTCTGGGAACCGGGGCCATGGGCTCCTGGCTGGCCCCCCACAGAGCAGGGAGGGGCTCCATGGCACTTACCAAGGTGAGGAGGTCACGGAGCATTTCCAGGGGAACCTTGTACTCAGCAGAGCTGGTGCCAAGGATGAGTGGAGACACGGAGAAGCTGGAGCTAACTGTGAACAAGTAGCAGTCCGGCTCTAGGACATACCCCTCGGGAAACAGAGGCCCTGCGGAGGAGAACAAAGGCCAGCCCCTGATCAGCCCTCTCCCCAAGGCCCCTGCCTCTAGGCCAGGCCCAGGCCAGGCAGGCTGCCAAGGGGCATCTCTCAGACCCTCCCATGAGCAGACACTGTGCCAAGTACAGGAGATGATCCAGAGAAAGGCAAGACAAACCCAAGCCAAAAGGCCAGACCACCTCCAAAGAAATCACTGGTCAATGGCGGGGGAGGCAGCGTGCCCACAGGCTAACATTACAGGCAGGATATGGTGAAGGCCATCGAGGCCACCAAGAACATATTAGGCACTTCCCACGTGACAGGCAGGGAGCTAAGCTAAGCTAAGCGATAGTGCCTGGCCTCCTGGAGCAGGAGAGGACATACAGGGGAAGCAGAGCCAATAGGCATCAGGGTGCTGCTCTGGGGCCTGCCTCCAAGCGTGGCTTCTGGGCCTCAGGGGCATGGGAATGGTCTGGGGGAGAAGGGCACGGACATGTCATCTCAGACAGAAGTCATGACGGCAGGAAGGGGATGAGGAAAGGCTTCTTGCAGCACGGATCTGAACCCCGTGAAAACACATGGACTCGGAGCTGGACGCAGACCAGAAAGGGAACAGGAGCTGGGGGCTGGAGGGCATTAACAGCCTAACACGTCTTTCCCTTTGGGCCCCAGGTCACCAGAGCCACTGGAGTTTCCTAAAAGAGGGCAGGGTACGCGTTCAGAGCCACACTTTAGGAAGGCCAATCAGCACCGAGTAAAGGATGGACACCCAGCAGAAGCCTACTGCACTAGCGAGGCATAAGGTGCGGAGGGCTGCTCCCGGGAAGGAAGTGTCCAGAGAAGAGGGGGCTTATCAGAGAGATGTTCTGGAGGTAGACCCAACAAGCCCTGGCAAGTGCCTGGATATGGGCAATGACAGGGAGGAGTCCAGGACGACTCCTAGGGGTGAGCCTGGGGGCCGAGACAACAACAGGGAGGCAGGAAAGACAACGAGCCTCCTCTGGACCTGTCTTGCAGGTGTAAGGCTGGAGCCCGGCCCCAAAAGCAGAGGTGAGAAGCGTCTGCGTACAGCTGAGCACAGGTTCCATGGAGCTGGTGAGCTCTTGTCTAGAGGGAGCAGAACGGAGGGCCCAATGCAGAGTCCTGACTAGCAGACTGAGCCCTGCAGACACAGGGCTGAAGGTCAGCACGAAGCTGATACCAAGGAAGGGAGAGAGTGAAAGAACACTGGGCTGCCCTGGATGAAGTCACATCAACTGGCCCAGAGGAAGGAGACCCTCAGGCTCAGAAAGAAGGGGCAGACGCGACTGCCGGGCCACTTAATCGGTGATGTGTGAAGGATCGTGGAAAACAAGAGAGGCACCACAAGACGTGGGCAGCCCCGGGCCACGGTGGAGAGAGTGCCAGGAAGTCAGGAAATCCCCAGTTCAAAGCCAGCCTCAGAAACTGACTAGCTGTGTGACCCTGGGCAGGTCACCTCACCCGGCTGGCCACAGTTTGCTCAGCTGTAAAATGAGCTAGAGAAGGAAATGGCAGAGCACTCCAGTATCTGTGCCAAGAAAATCCCAGATGGGGTCACAAAGAGTCAAATAAGATGAAAAAGCGACTGAACAACCACCACCAGCAGCATGGAGGAGGACAAATGTCTTGCCTGTCAAAGACAAGAGAAGAGAACAGTCTGGCGGACTGGAGAAATGCCCCAAAGGACTGTGAAAGAGCTGGCTGGGAAACTGGAAAGACAAACAACCGTGAGGGACCTGGGCACTCGAGGCGGCGCGCTGACCAGCCACGCCTCGGGCTCCAGACTCACTCGGCTCCTTCAGGAAACCATCTTCCTTGACGACATGTATTTCTTATTTGGGATGTTTTTTCTTTCTTTTTCAAAAGGGCAGAAAGCGGGGGGGAGAGAAAGCTTATTTTCAATGATAGAAAAAAGTTAACTTCTTTAAAGAAATGGTTAGTGAAGGTGGTGCCCACCAGGCTGGGTTCATCAAGGACAGTTCACGCCAGGTTGAGCTCATCTCCTTTTTTGGAAAAATGACTAAACTTGCAGATAAAGAGGAATGCTGTGGAAAGGGTGGACTTGGATATTAGCAAAGCTTTGGAGAACATCATCTTGTAGAAGACGTGCAAGAGGCGACCACTCAGGAGTCGGACGCTGGCGGGACCACAGCCACTTAACAAAGATGTGGATGAAGACTTAGATGGAAGCCTCATCCATTTGGCAGATGACTCAAAGCCCGAAAGGGCATCTAACGTACCGGACAAGATCCATGCCGGAGCACTGGGCTAAATCTAAGATGCAACTCAATCAACAGGGATAAATATAGATCAAAAAATCAACTTCACAGGCATAAGAGGGGGGCAGAATAGATAAACAGAAGTTTTCCAGCAAAAGATTCGGGGTTTCTGGTAGACTACAAGCTCAGTATGTGCCAGCAGGGGGCGCAGCAGCCCAAAGACTATTGGCATCTGGGACTCCATTAGGAGAACAGGGAGGCGCCCTCCTCTGTCGGCCTGTCTGAGTCCTGGGTTCAGCTCTGGGCACTACAGGTAAGGAAGACCCTGGGAGCTGGAGAGTGTCCGGAGGAGGGCCAGCCGCCTGAACCGTGAAGGACCTCAACCTCTGTGCCTGGATCGCTCTGTCTCCTCCCAGCTCCTGCCCCCACATTAGGGACTTCCATAAACATCCTGACCTTCCCTCAGCACCCTAAACACACAGTTCCTCCCAAGAGTGCCTCCCGCCTCCCCCGACCTCAGCCACACACAGGCTCAGGCCTTTGATCCTGCCACCACGTCCACGTCCAAGAACTCTGAAATCCCCCAATCAGACCGGCAGCAATCGGCCTTTCATCTCTCCTCTGCCTTCTCTCCCACAATTCTACTCTTCACGCCGACTGTGATCTCCCTCCCTTGGGCTCTCTCCTCTTGTCGCCATCTTGCCTCCTCGGTAAACCAGTTTCACTCTCCACCGTCCTCTTCCCTCGAGTCCCTCCATACGCCCCCTTATCATATTCCCGACTGCACCCTGCCAAGGCTTACTCCCACCATCCACTGCCTCCCGAAGGTGGAGAAAGTCATGCAGCCGTCCCGACCAGGTCCATTACAAGTTTATGTCACACAGCATTGACTGGGCCCTCACTGGTGCTGGGCAATCTCACTCTACCCCCCTTACCAACTCCCTGTCGCGCCCTCCTCAGCAGCTCTTCCCAACCTTCTCATCTCTCCTCAAACTCGCCATGAGTCTTCTCCTTCACAGCCAAGATTCCAGCCATTCGCCGGGAGCCCCGCCTTTTCTGCTCTTCCTCATCTCCCAGCGCTCAGAAGCCTCCTGCCAGCTCCCTCACTCCTACCTCAGGATGAAGTAGCCTCACTCCTCACCAAGGCTAATCCCTTTACTTGTTCCATTGATGCCATTCTATCTTGTCTCCTCCGTCATCCCCACTGTTTCACTTATTTTCAGTCTCCTCTTCTCCACTGGCTCATTTCCTACTGCCTACAGACATGCTGGTGCATCCTGAAAAACCCCTCACTTGGTCCTTCCGGCCTTGCTAACTGTCATTCTAGATCTCTTCTGCCCTTTGTGGCCAAACTCCTGGAAAAGGCACCTCCTCTCGCTCTTGTGACCCTTTACTGTCTGGATTCTGACCTCATCATTCCAGCAACATGCTCTCTCCCAAGTTCCTGATGGTCCCTTAGTTGCCACATCCTCCTCCTCCTCCTCGGCCTCTCTGCTGCCTCGGGCGCTGCCCATCACTCTCCCTTCTCTCTGGGTGTTCAGGACACCATCTCTCTCTGGTCCTTCTCCCTCTCTGACAGCTCCTTCCGTCTCCTGTGCTGGATCCTCTTCCAGATCACGGCCCCTCACCTTCGGAGTCCCCCAGGGCTCTGTCCTGGGCCCTCGTCCCTTCTCCTTCTCTACTACTTGACTGGGTGACCTCAACAGCCCCTTTGGATTAAATTACCATCTCTATGCTGATGGCTCCAAACTATCTCTCCTGCCCCGACCTCTCTGCTGACCTCCACCCCTGGAGCTCCAATTGCCTGACATCTCAAACTAGATGTCCAGTAGACATCTGAAGCTCAACATGTCCAAAACCAAACTCATTATCTTGTCCCAAACCTTCCCCAGCTCCTGACTTTCCTATTACTGTAGAGGACACCACCCTCATCCTCATCCCCAGACTCACAACCTAAGAGCCATCTTGGCCTCTCCACTGTCTCTCCCCCTCCACATCCAATCTCTTGGCCAGGGCCCTTCGACTTCCCTCCCCTCCTCTGTCACTGCTGCACCTTGGTATGTGCCCTCAGCACCTGAGGCCTGGATTACTGCAAGAGCTGCTGGTGGGTCTGCCTGCCTCGAGGTTCTCCCCACTCCAGTCCACTCAAGGGAACAGAGATTCAGCCACTAAGGTGACTCTGCTAAGGCACAGATCTGGCCCCATCATCCCCTACTCAACCAAGTGCCGTGGCACTCTCATTGGCCTTCAAAGCCCTTCCTAACCCAGCCCCTCCCACCTCCCCAGTCTTCTCACCACTGACTCCCCACCACATCCTCTTCGATCCAGCGACACTGGTCTCCTGCTCTTCCATGAACAAGACTCCACGTCTCAGCTCCAGGCACACTCTTGGGCCGGCCCCCATGCCTGGAGCCCTCTCCTTCCTCAGCTCTGCCTCCTACCTTCTTTGGTTTCCTTTAAGGCCCAATAAAATCCCATCTTCTGCAGGAAGCCTTTCTTAGCCCCTCTTAATTCTAGCTCACCCTTCATTTTTTCCTATTTGTCCCATCTATAGATTGTTTATACATATTTGTTTGCTGGTTTTCTACCCCATTAGACTGTGAGCTCCTCGAGGGCTGGGACTTTTTGCCTCTTTCTATCCCCAGTGCCTGGAGCTTGGCAGGAACCTAATAAACATTTACCGACTGACTCATGCAAAGGATTCACTGACTGAAGGACCTCGGCCTGATTAGCCTGGAGAGGAGAAGATGCAGGGGGACATCACGAAAAGGGTTCTAATATGGACGAGGGATCAGCATGGTTCTGCTGGATCCCAAGGGCAGAACCAGAAACGATGAGAAAGGTTGCACAAAGACCCATTTAGGCTTACTATAAGGAAAAATTCCAAAAGAATGAGCCATGCCCCCAGGTGCGATGGGCTTCCTCTCGAGGAGGAGGTGAAGGTCTTGGAGGTCTGCCTGAAGACCCAAGGCAGCTGGAGGTGCAGCGGACAGAGGGCGTGACTTGGGAGTCAGACCTGAAAGTAAATTCAGCCTCTGACACTTCCTGGCTGGGTGACCGGGCACCACTGGACCTCTCTCCACCTGTTTGCTCATCTGTAAAATGGGGATAACACTGCCTCCTGGGGGTTGTGAGGAAGGATCAGAGGAGTTGGCATGTGTAAAGTACTCCTGGCACGATGAGAGACTCTGTTAGAGTAGAGATTGCTTCACTCTAGGTGGGAAGAGCTGGCCACCCCCAGCCCGCCCTAGGGGACAGAAGCCCAGGCGGAACAATGGGACAAAACCACGGGGGCAGAGAAGCAAGAGGCACAGACCACAGTCCGTACCTCAGAAGCGGTGCCCACATCAAAGGGAATAGCAAGACGGAGCCCGTTCAGGAGGGAGGGAGGGAGCCTTTCATCAGAAAGAATCCTGACGATGGAAACTGAAGGTGCTCACTGCCCTTGAAGGACCTGGGGGCGAGGGGGAAAGGCCAAGGTCTCCATGAACTCCCATCTCCGCTAATGCTTAGCAGAAAGGCACTGGAGAAGGTGCTAACATACTTCAGATCACACATGAACCATGAACGTGCATTACGGGTTTAAGTCCCAATCAGGCTTTTTTTGTGAAAAACCAGAGAAAAGTTTACTTTGCAATGATTCTACTCAACAAGCCTTTATCAAGAGCTTACTCTACGCAACGTCTTATGCTAGGAGCTGAGAAAAGAAAAAAAAAGGAAGCGTCCCCGTCCTACGGAAGTCATGACGACATCCCAGTGCTGCTGAGAAGAGAAGGTTGCGAGGGAGTCAGAAGGCTGGGTTTTGTTTTCTAAGACCACGCCTCAGCTTCCCAAGTGGGGTGGCTTCCAAAGGCCATCTCAGCCCAAGCCCTGAGCCTGCCCCAGGTACGTCAGGCACAGCACAAGAACCAGGTGCCTCTGCAGCTCTAAGAAAAAACGGGAAGCCAACGGCCAAGAAGAGATGAAGGAACTGGAGACACGGGCCAAAGGGACAAAGAGCTGCCTTCAGAGACCCGAAGCGCGGTCACACAAGGGATGGCCGGGAGCACGAGGTGGGTGGACCAGTTGTTCTGAGATCTCCTTAGGCAGCGATCTCCCCATCACTGGAAAGATTTAAGCAGAAAGTGCTCTGCTGGATTCGTGCAGTGGGGAGGTGGGTGGGTGGGTGGGAGATCCTCTGCGGTCTATTCCAAGTCTGTGATTCTATGGAGCACATGACGGGGGACACAGGGAGACTCATGCTAGGTAGGCAGGGCATGTGACAGAACTGCCCCATTCTGATGGGCAGGGGCTGCTCAGCACGTGGTCCGAGGAGCTGGTCGGGGGCAGGATGGGGAGGACCGTTTGTAGGCACCCTGTTACTTTAGAACAATGAAGCAGAACACTGCTCCCTCATGGCTCTTCGTGGCCATGAAATGCCTTCTGAAGCGTCCTCGAGCACACCTCCACACCCCAGGGAACACCCAGACCATGGGAACCCCCAGAAGCTGGATGCCAGGGCGCTGTGAAAACCCCACCCTCCAACTCTCCAACCCACCAACCATCAGGTCAAAGAAGTGCTCCTACCTTCCAGGGAGTGAAAGATGGATCCTCCGGGAGAGTTGGGAGGTGCTATTCCTCGCTCAGGGCTCACCTGGAACAGGGAACAGGAAACAGAACCCTGATGATGATTGGAGCCAGCCAACTGTCCTAATCTGCTGCAGCCAGAAACCCTGGCCGGCCTGCCCAAAGGGGCGCCACCCTCTGACTGTCAGCCTCTCCTGGCCAGTCCCGGGAGGACGCAGGCCTTTGCTGGGCCCAGGCCAAGTCAGGAAAGGAAAACAAGATTTCAGCAACCCTCAGACCCTCCTGATTTTGAAAAGGCATTCTCTGGAGGGCAGACTCAGCCGGGCTGTCCTCCACGAAGGCTGCCTCCAACCTGAGGCCCCCACAGTCCCCTACCCTGTTCACTGTCCCAAGATGGCGAGGTGCTGGTGCCATGATTACATGACCTGTATCTTCTGCTCCCTCCCCAGTGATGAGAAGACAGAAGACAACTAAATCAATACCTGACTGTACAGAAATACCTGATTGTCCTTCTGGGGCGGGCTGCTGCCACCAACCTTGTAAAAGCACTGAAAAGCAGCAAAACGCAATACTGACGGTGCAAGGAGAAAAACAGGCACATACAGAGAAGAGTAGGACAGCAAAGCAGTTCTGAGGATAGCCTAACCATCAAGGTGGGGAAATGATCATGATGACGGCAGGCACTGAGGGCACACAGTGCAAAGAGCTTTACAAACATTATCTCATCTGACCCTCCCAGAAGCCCTACAGGGGGTGAGGCAGGTACGATTATTATCTGCAGGTGAAGAAACTGAGAATGGAGGCCAAGTGACTTGCCCAGGGTCACACAGCTAAACTCGCAATATCATCCAACTCTAGAATGCCCTTGAAAATCATCAATATGATGAAGATAAAAAATCAGTGAGGCAAAGACAGCAAAGCCAGGTCCCGGCGCCCATCCCCACCCCCAGGGGCCGACGTGGGCAGCCGCCACGCGGGGATCCAAGGGCGGGCGGGAGAGGCAGAGGGAAGAAGTGACGAGGAGGGGCCAGGCTCAGGAAGCGGGACTGGCTTTCTCAGCCACTAAGCAACGGGCACGGACTCACGCCCGGCCAAGGGGTCCGCTCGCTGGTGAGCGGTTAAGGCTGGTGATCAGTGAGTCAGGCCGTGGACAAGAGAGCGCCTGAGCAGCAGCTCAGGAGCCCCGAGGCCCAGACACACCTGAGAAATGCTGGAGACGCTGCTGGCTTTCCTCTTCAAGGTGCCCTCCTGACAGACGGTCAGTAAATTGCTGGGCAGGATGGAGCGGAAGTCATTGAAGGAGCGCCTCCGAATGCCCTCCAGTTCCTCTGGGACTTTCAGTGACTGTGGGGGGATCTGGGGGAAAAGCTTGGAGAGGAGGGGCTCGTCGGTGAGGCTGAAGCGCCCAAAGGCTCGTGAGATGCCCAGCAGGCAGGGCACTGTGTATCGACACAAGTACTCTGGAAGAAAGGGACACGAGAAAGACACTTTAAAGGGAAGCAAAGGCACGTGGGACAAGCGAGTGAGTTGCTCCCCAAAGGCCGGGCCCCGTGGTCAGGGCTGGGGGCCCAGAGAAGAGAGGGAGGCCCCAGCCCTCCAGACCCCAGACCCGGCTGCCGGCCCAACACAAAATCAGAGTCAGCTCGGGCCGGGGCAGACCCTCACAGAACAGGCACGGCCTCCTGGGGGTGGGCTGTGGCGCGTCAGGCAGGAGCCACTCGCCTCAGCGGGCGCCCCGGTGACAAGCACCGACAGCATCATCTTGGCAGAAAGAAGACAGGCTGCGTGGCCGGGGCCTCGGTCACAAACCCTAAGTCACGAGTGGGCCATGCCAGGCCTCTGGGGAGGCCTTGGGGGCGGGCTCAGGGCTCTCTCCCACCCTCGACCAACCCTGGGGGACAAGGAATAGGACAAGTTTCATTATGGCTGCTTTATAGATGGGCAGAGAAGGGCTAGGCCCCTCGCAGGCAAGGCAGGAAGCCAGAACACCACCCTGGAGCTTTCGTTCCCTCAGCACTGGATGCGGGAGTCGTGTTCTCCTCACAACAGCCCCCACTGGACACACGAGCCAGCTGAGCTGGGGAGAGATGGAGGGTGCCTGGCCCCGCACAGCTGGACCCTTTGGGAAGCAGGCCTAGCTGGTCTTCTCTCCAAAGTCACAGACTAGCATGCCCCGCACAGTGCCCTTTATTGGCTCTGTGAAAGCCCAACGTGCTCCTTCTCTTCGGCTGGGCTTGGCTACACAGGCCCGGGATGTTACAGAGAAAAGCCACCGCTGCTGTGCCATCCCAGGGAGTAAGTCCCCCAGGAACAGCCCAGACCGCCCTTCAAGAGAAGGGACGCACGTGTGACTAAATGTCAACATCCCAACCAGATCCAAAAGACAGTCAGCAGCTACAAAAGAGAGAGTTGGGATGAGGCCTCGACCGTCAAGGGGGTCAAGGTGGGCAGTAACTGCCATCCCGTGGAACCACGCCATTACAGAACAACAAACATACCCTTTTCCTGTATCTCTGAAGCCTTGCACATGCCCAGCAGGATGTTCAAAACGTGCAAAACTGTGTCGAAAATCTAACAGCCAAGAAAACAGATAAAATCAATCACCCATCAATAAAGGGGTGCAGTGCCCAATGCTGGCCCTCTACCCCAAAGAAGAGCCCCTCCTCTGTCCCGTTCTTCCCCGGTATTGCTTCGTGTCCTCTCAGGCCTCCCCTCAGAGCCTTCTGAAGGCACCCTGGTCGTCTGATCTGCCCAACCTTCAGCAGAGATCAAGAGGCCAACTGGGGGCAGGGGCAGAGGGAGGTTACAGGCAGGCACGCCAACGAAAGGGAACTGAGGGCGAGGGGTACGACCACCCACCCCCCAAAAAACGATGAAAAGTAGGTGCAAGGACTCCAGAAGCATGACGGTGGAGGTGGCCGCGGAGGGAGCAGGGGAGGGGGAAGGCAAGAGCCTGTCCACGTCTCACAGCCTCAAGGACGTCACTGGATCAACAGACAGCACAGGGACAAATGCTCATGGTGACAACCCCCGGCCAAAGAAAAGGTCCAATTCAGTTCAGTAGTCTACTTTGTTTAATAAGGCATTTAAAATGATTTCCCCCCAAAATGGCTGAAACTTTAAGAGCTTGGGCCCTGGAGGAGAGAAGCCTCACTTACTACCTGCCCTGGATGATTCGGGGCAAAGGGGAGAACAGTTTGGCAGAGAGTGCCCAGGGCTCCTAGAGGGCAAGCCTGGCACGGAGCAGGAGCTCGTCGGTCTTTGCTGGTTGGAAGATGCAGCGCTCTAGGGGTTGGGCTCTGAGCTTACCGCTTGCTTCCCAAGGTCCCCCTTTAGCACATGAACATCTCTCGCTCTCGGCTGGGACCTGGACCAAGGGAAGGCTTGGCAAGAGGGCCATCAGAGACCTGTAGCAAATCTCACCTCATTCCGGAGGATAGAATCCCGATAGGCCACGTCCGACAGCAAAGTCACCAAGCAGAAACTAAAGTTCTCTGCGACAGGGAGCATGCCTACAAGACACAAGCACGTCCCAAATGACGCCCAGAGGAAACTGAGGCGCTAGCACAATGTTGGTGGTGCTGTCACCTGCTCCCACTGCTCTGGAGAGCAATTCGGAGGGAGGCCCGCAGGGCCGTGAAGCCCGCTGACCCAGCAAGAGCACCGCGAGGGCCGTGTCCCAAAGAGATCATACAAATGGGAAAGGACCCCCCCGCAGGAAAGTATTCACAGCAGCTCTTTCTGTGCTGGTCAAGAACTGGAAACTGAGGGAACGCCCGTCAGCTGGGGAATGGCTGACAAGCTGCGGAATATGAATGTGACGGAATGCTACGGTGCTGGAAGAAATGACGAGCAGGACGGATGCACAGAAACCTGGAAAGACTTAAACAAACAAGCAGAACCTTGTCCACAGGAGGCCAATGTGATCAGCTGTGACAGACCTGGCTACTCTGATCAACACAATGATCCAAGCCAGCTCCGATCACGATGACAAGTGCCCGCCACCTCCAGAGAAAGAACTGATGGAGTCTGAAGGCAGACGAAAGCAGTCTTTTTAAAACTTTCCTTTTCTTGAGGGTTTTTTTTTGGGGGGGGGGCCTGTGTTTTCTTTCACAACATGACAAACATTGACAGTGCATGTATAATCTATACAAAATTGCTTGCCTTCTCAATAAGGGATAGAGGGGGGGAAGGAGAGAATTTGGAAATCAAAATTTTTTTAGAAAGAGTATTAGAAATTTATTTTACATGTAATTGGCGGGGAAAATGACCTACAGAGTCCAGCCCATTAGCCATCCAGGCCATTACAGAGACTCTGACATGGGCCCTCAAGGAAACTTTCTGAGGAAATGTGCTAATGACCTGCCATCAATGGGTCAGACTCAAAAAAGACAGAAATTTAACCTGAGTATCCCAATGGCCCCTTCAAAAACTCTAGATTTAAGGGCAGCTAGGTGGTGCAGCTGATAGAGCACCGGCCCTGGAGTCAGGAGGACCTGAGTTCAAATCCGGCCTCAGACCAAACACTTGACACATATTAGCTGTGTGACCCTGGGCAAGTCACTTAACCCCAAATGCCTCACCAAAAAGCAAAAACAAAAACAAAACAAAAATACAAACCTCTAGATTTATACTAACACGATTCTTGAGCCACTGGATAGCCTCCCCCTATCTGGCCTCCTGGCACAACATCTTCCATATACCACATGTCCTCTCAGAAACACAAATCAGAGAAAGCAGGATGAATGAGGATGGTGACATGGGTGACCTAGGCCACCAATGCATCACACAGGGGTCAGCTTTCTGGGCCTGAGCCATTCTGGGCCCCTGACAACAGCCAGAGCCTGTCCCTGTGGTCATGACGGGTCATTGTCTGACTGGCCCAGCCTTTGAGAATCAGAGGCACCTCCCTACCTGGACAGAGGCAGGTGACTTTGCTAGAGGAATAGCATCATGTGTCTAAGCAGCAACTATGCCGAAACATGACCAAAACGCCTAAGACAGTATTGAATCACTAACCAGGCCCCCCTTGGAGCTTCACTCACTCTCACCAATGCAGGGCATAATGCACCAAAAAATAGCAGCTCTGTGATTCAGCACTAGCTTTTCTGTACGAAAAACATGCCCAGATCTCAAGTATTAACTTGAGTTCATCCCTTCCAGGCTTTTCCTCCCAAGGAGTCTCAGTAAAGTCCAAAGCATGGGATGGGGCCAATCTCACCCAGAACTTGTCGGGGAGGAAGGGCCCAGGTCAGAGGACCATCCATCCCTCGCCTGCAGACAAAGAAGCCCACGGTCCAGCAGGCTCTAGCAGGCACCAGTAGCACCCCAGGCCTGGGATTCCTCATGGCAAGACCTCTGGAGGGTCATGACAGGCTGCCAGCTAGAAGTCTCAGTCTCAGGCATGGGCAGATGGGTCACATGTGTAGAGCAGCTCAGCCTTACAAACACCTTGCTCTGAATGATGCTGCAAGTCAGCAAGTACTTTACAGTTGGAGAAACTGAGACTCTGAGAGGCTGATGTGTGCTCTGACACCAGCAGCTGCCTTGGTAACTCCAATATGGAGGGAGTTCTGTCCCCAAAGCCCGTGGAGTGTCCTCTTTCAATGCATGGAGTGTCCTCTTTCAATGGAACCCTGGGGGAAGGGCCTCAGTATGTCTTCGGTGCCATCCCCCACCTGGCTGAGCTGGGGCTGGGCCACCTGTACAGGGGATGGAGCTCCCCTTCATCAGGTAAAGCCAGTGAAGCCAGAAATCACTGAGCTCTGAGCACAGAGCGCAAGACATAAAAAGAACTCCCTGAGAGCTAGAGGTGTCCCAAGTGAACCATGACTTCTCTCAGACCTCATGTTTATCTCGTTCGTGTTTTTATTATGCTCTTATCTTATTCCCTCTTCCCAGAATGTATAACTTGCTCACCCTCTTCTGCCTCTTTAGAATCCCTAGTTTTCTGAAGAATTCTGCTCAGAAGCCACCTTCCACATAAAGCTTTGCCTTATACTCTTTTCCAGCTGCTTATATTATACCTCCCAAAATTTAGGTTTGGACTTAATTTATTTATACAAACATTTATTATCTCTCCCTCTCACTGCCCATATCACTAAGCAATTTAAAAGAATAGAAAAAGAAAATCCTCATTCCATAAGTGTAATCCAGAAAAAGAAATTTCCGTGTAGCCCAGATCCAAAAATGTATATCACTCTCTGCATTTTAAGTCCATCAATGATATGTTTTATCTGCAGTCCTCTGGATTTGTGGCTTATGTTTGCATTGACCACAGTCCTAAACTCTTTTAAAATTGTTTTTTTACAATGGAAAAGAGTTTATGTTGTCACTGTATAAATTGTTCTACTTGGTTCATTCACTTCTCTGTCTTCTCCAAAACTGTCCATTTCATTATTTCTCAGAGCACAACATTATTTCATTATATTCATTTGCCTTCATTTCTTGACCCATTCCCTTTCGTTTCTGGTCTTCTGCTGTTCTGAGCTGCTATGATGATTTCTGTACATACGGGTCTTTTACCCTTTCTTTAAACTCTTTGCGGTATTTGGACTTATTTTGTATGTTTTATTTATACTTCTGCATTTTGTATGCATCTCATTTGTTTGGCCTCCCCATTTAGAGTGTAATCACCTTGAGGACAAAGACTTTCATTTTTTTGTTTCTATATCCTGAGAACTTAGAAATATTTTGGGTCATATTTGTTATTTACTAAATAGTTGATTGATGGGTAGAGATATCATTTTGTATGATAGTTATTTTACGATAGTTTTCATTATTCCATAAGGATATGGTTGTATCCTATCAACAACTTTTATTTTCCCTAGCATCTAGATCAGTATTTCTTCATAGGGACTTAAAAATGTTACTGACTTTGAAAAGATAACGAAGTATTTAGTGGCCTATACCCATTCTAAAGGTATAATCCATAGAAAATAACCTAAATTAAATTATATTCATCCCTAACTTGAAATCAATCATTGAAAGGACCCAGAAAGACAAGTAGGCAGGTAGCTTTTTTTTTCTTTTTTCAAAATTCATTTTGAACTTAAATACAAAATGGGGGGGGGAAGAAGAACATTTCCATGTGCACAGCAAAACATAATGAGAGGATTCAATATAAAACTATAAATTTCCGTTTCAGACTGATTATTTTTTTTAAAAAAACATGTAATAAATACCATACATTGTTCTTAAAGCTAAAAAGCAAAAGAAGAACTAGAGGCATTCTAGAGTTGAAGAGGCTGCCTGTGAAGAGAACAGAACTGGGCCTTCGAGCAGAGGCTGGCCGCCCAGGCTGAGGCAAGCACAGGGTTGACAAGATGGCGCCCACAGAGCTCTCTTCCAGCTCTCAGACTCAAATTCAGTGACTGAGTCTGGAAACTATGGGGTTGGCTACAAGCAACAGAAGCAGTGCAGGAGGTGTAAGGAAATGAAGAGTGACATTCTGGACACATTAGAACCCCAAGACCCAGGGGAGCCAGTACCCCAACAACTAATGACCTACAGGAGCTACTGCCCAGGGAAGGCTGCCAGCCTGAGAAGCACAGCAGACAGGGCACTGGGCCTAGAGTCAGGAAGAGCTGGATTCAAATCCCCCTTCAGACACATACTAGCTGTGTGACTGGTGAACCTCTCTCTGGGCCCAACTTCCTCCTCTGTAAAATGATGGGGGGTTGGGGGGCTGAGATCCCTTACAACTCAAGATCTATACTCCCCTGGCCCCTAAATAATCCCAATACACAGGGTAACAATGAAGGTCTTCAAGGTTCCCTCAAGCTCTCTGGAAACCAAGACAGAAAAGAAACCAAGTTATAAACCAAGAAAAAACTTGATTCTGAAAGAAAAATCAAAATGACGTAGTCCCCATGTGGGCTTCCTTACGAGCTTATGTCTACAGCCTCGTCTGTGGCCAGAATCAAGCTCAAAGCACCTCTGGAGCAGCAGAAGCTGCCAGGGTGCCCAATACCCCTGCCAGGGTCCTTCTCCCTGCCCCCACCCCACCAACCAAGATGAAGCATCCCCGGAGAACTCTGGGACGCATGGAAGTAAGTACACTACCTGGGCACAAGACTGGGGGTCTTAGAGCATTACGAAGGGTAGACGCCCACTGGGATCCTTGAGATGCCAGGGAACAAATGAGGAAGGTCCCTAAGTGCCTCCTTACAGGAGGCAGCGGACAGGGAGTACAGGAGCCCCGGCCGGGGGTGGGGGGCACCAATGTGTCATAGCAAAGAGGACACGCATTCATCTACGCACTCTAAATATTGGGATCCGGGCTATAAAATCACACTGCGGTTTAATGAGACTGCCGCATGGCCCTCCATGGGAAGGGCCCTTGGCATGTTTATGTCTCTCAGCTACACTGAAAGAAAAATGAATAAGGTATCACCTCGTTTTTTCCGCGCAGCACTTTCTTCAATCCAATGCACTTTGGGGAGACCCCTCAGAAGGCGAAGAAGGTAGGGGATAATCTGGTCTTTGTGCTGAAAAAAGAAAGAGATGCATGCTGAAAAAGGAGTCAGAAGCTCTATCCCCCAACCCCTGCCCCCAGCAATTACTGAGCCTGACCCCACAAACACTGGGTAAGTGCCAGACTCTGGGGCCAAAAGACTTGCCCTCAATATCATGAGTCCAACAACAAAAAGGCTGAAGGAAAACTTGAGCACACAAGGGTGTGAGAGCCAAGAGGAGGTAGTGCACCCAAACTGGACACTAAGGAGGCCTGGGGGCGAGTGCAGAGGCCATTCTAGGCATGAGGAAGTAGAGCCTGAAGAGGAAAGAGAGGGGCAAAGAATGATCGAGATGGCCAGCCTGAAGGGTCACCTCTTCCTCAGCCAAAGACGGAAAGAGGGCTGGGGCAGGAAGGGTGGGGTCTGAGGCAGAGAATGGAGGAGAAGAGGAAGAGCAAGGGGGACAGTCTCTGCTAAAAGAGAAGGTGATAGAGGAGATGGGCCCCTGAAGAGAGGAAGAAGGGTTGGAACAGGGGCTAAGGGAAGGAGGACGGAAAGCAATATCTGAAAGAGCATAGATACAGAACAATTACTCTAAGATTTTAAAGACATATCTTTATCACAATAACTATGCATGTTTATTACTCAAATGTTTACGGAATGCTTATGATTCTTTAGTTAAACAGAGTAAATATTGATCATTTGGGAACAGAAGCTCTCTAATAACGGAATCTGACGAACATTTGCTCCAATACTGATGATTAACCTTTAATTTGGGCATGCCTCTTTTCCCTGTGACTTCTTTACCTCTACTGGTAAATAAAATGGCCAAATCATATAAAATTGTAAAAATACAATGGAAAAAAGTGTTTTAAATAAAATAGAGGGAAGGAAGAAGAGAGAGAGGGAGGTAAGGTGGGAAGGAAGGGGGGAGAGAGAGAGGGGAACAGAAAAAGGATGAGGGAGGGAGAGAGAGAAAGAGAGGGAGGGTAGGAAGAAGGGAAGGAGAGAAGGATAGGAGGAGACAGAGAGCACATTTTAAATGTGCTTAAACATTTAGTACCCTCATTAAGCCTACATCTATTATTAAAATGTGAAAATAATGTACACCAGATTCAGGTTCTACAGCACAAAAATTTACTTCTCATTTTAAATTATTTCGATTAATCTATTTTCTTTTTTTTTTAAGGCAATTGGGGTTAAGTGACTTGCCCAGGGTCACACAGCTACTAAGTGTCAAGTGTTTGGTCTAAGGCTGGATTTGAACTCAGATCCTCCTGACTTCAGGGCCGGTGCTCTATCCACTGAGCCACCTAGCTGCCCCCCCTTTTTTGTTTTGTTTTTTAACCTGCTTTTCTTTAACCTCATAACTTAAATCACTTCTACTCTGAGCATACATTCCATCACCAGGTAAATGATCCCAAGGAATATGCAGTCGAATAAGAACAATACCTGGAGATTTGATTCGATGAGAAAAATCCCCAAAGCGATGACAGCATCTCTGCGACGTTCATCTAACTGGAAAATCCCATGAAAATCAACGGGACACATGCAGAGCAGCTTCTCGACCTAGTCAAAGGAGCAAAAACACATAATGTCGTAAAGCAAAAGCCAACCCTGACGCAGACTGGGTCTACAAAGATCCTTGGGGCGCCTCGGAAAAACCTGGCCTATTTCACTTGGATAATTCCATATAAGAGATCATCCCCTAAACGGACCTGAAAGAAAATCATTAAACCTGGTTAAAACCGGAGGTCAGTGACCATACTGGAAACTTTTTCCAACGCAACAAAGGATAGGATGGACACGTCTATCACAAAGCAGTTCCCACTGCAGCTTGAGCAAGACCGCCTGAGAAATCTCACCCAACCTGGGGTCCAGACAACAGCAGCGAAAGCAGAGAAGAAACAGCCGCACTTCTCATCCTATCAAGCACTATTCACAGCAACAAAAATGCCAGGTAGCATAATATTGGAGCAGATCAGTGGAAGCGACGAGACAAGGCAAAGTCAAAACCACCAGAGTCAATAACCCAGTGTTTGAGCAACTCAAAATCAGATTCCTCAGGAAAAAACTCCCAATCTGATTAAAAAGTGATGGGAAAACTAGGAAGCAGTCTCACAAAAATTAGGCTCACCCAGCATCTAATGCTCTATCCCACCACAAATCCAAAATAGATATTGAAAGATCATATTATCAGAAAATTGAAGAAAAAAAAAAGCAGGTCATATACCTCTCCCAGTTATGGGGAAAAGACGTTTTCTTAACCAAAGAAGGGAGAGAGAGAATTATAGAAGATGAAATGGCTAATAAACTATGTAAAACTGAAAAACTTCTGCACAAACAAAATGAATGCATCTAGGTTTAAGAAGGGAGGCAGCTGAAAAGGGAAAAAAATGTTGGTATCAAAGTTCTCAGATAAGGGCTGGTATCCAAGAACAGATACAGAGATGTGACCAAGAGCCATTTCCCATGAACAATCAGCTCCCACAAGAAGAAACACAAACCATTCACAACCTCAAGACAGCTCCAAATGACTAATGAGAAGAGAAATGCCAATGGAAACAACCCTGAGGTTCTGCCTCACACCCTGCAGAATATCTGAGATGACAAAAGATAGAAAGTCGGCATTGGAAGAGCTGAAGTCAGATGGGCGCACAGGTGCATTGTTGGTGGAGTTGTGAATCAATACAACCATTCTGGAAAGCAATTTGAAATTGTGCAAATAAAGTGACTAAAAATGTTCATAGCCTTTGACCCAGAGAGCCCAATACCAGGCACAGACTCCAAGGAGATCATTCAGTCAATGAATGTACTATAGGCCAGGCACCATGCTAGGGGCTGTGGATACAGATCAAGGTAAAAGACTGTCCCCGACCTGAAGGAGCTCGCCATCTCATGAGGCAGACAACACACAAAGGACTGTGCACACACGAGGGACAGACGAGTTACCAACAGAGGGGAAGCGCCGGCACTGCGAAGGGCTGGGGAAGGGGGACTTTAGCTGGGACCTCCAGGAAGCCAGGTAGGTTAGTGGTCGGCGCTGAGGAGGGAGAGCATTCCAGGCCTGGGGAGGCCACAGAGAATGCTGCCCAGAGCCGAGAGGAGAGAGTCTTGGGGGAGGAGGAGCAGCAAGCACGTGGAAGACTGGAAAAGACAAAGGTCCACTTACACCAAAATACGCAGAGCAGCACTTTCTGTAGCACCAAAGAACCAGAAACAAAGTAGATGGCGCCTGTTCCTCACATACAACCAGAAGAAGACAACAAAGCCAAAGCTCCTACATCCAAAGCCTCCAAGAAAAATATGAATTTGTCCCAGACCATGGAAGAGCTCAAAGAGGATTTTGAGAAACAAGTAAGAGAAACAGAGGAAAAACTGGGAAGAGAAATGAGAGTGATGCAAGAAAATCATGAAAAACAAGGCAACAGAGCGCCACTTCTGAGAGCCAAGATGGAGAAGTAAGAAGTCACTCACCCTCCCTTAGTAACCTCTGGAAGCCCAGAAAATATCACCACAGGAAAAACACTGGAACAGCTGAACCAGAAGAAAGATGGGGTGCAGTAGTCCAGCAGCCCAGGTAGCTTCAGGAATTAATGGGAAAGGCCCCTCTTCCCCTGGGGGAAGGTGAGCAGTACAGAACAGGAGGCATCCCAGCAAGCTAGCAGAAAGCCCCACCTCAGCATACCAGGGCGAGATCCTGAACCCCAGGTGGTGGAGCAGACAAACACCAACACCTGGACCTCCAAGGGTCTCAGTGAGGGCGGGGGAACCAGTGGAAACCAGCTCAGAAAACCAGAAAAAGGTGCCTCAGCATTCTACAGCAACCGGCTCTCCCAGTGCCTCAGCAAAACTAAAGGAAGCAGCTCTCCAAGAGGCTCCAGGTGGATAACCATCCAGCAACATTCATCTGAAAGGAGCTGAAGAAAGTGAAAGGAAGGAAAGGCCCAGTGAGCAGGAAATCTCCAGGGGCCAGACCTGGAGGGTAGGCCCAATCCCACCCCTAGAGTTTCAGTGTTGCTCGTTCCAGCCCAACACCAGGTAAGCTGCCAGAACCCTAAAGCCTCCAACTGCCAGCAATGAAGGCCCCAGCACACAAAGCCAGTGACCAGGCCCTAGGCTCCCAACACAAGAAGCTTGGGTCAGTGCCCTCTGCTCCCCAGCAGAAGAGCCCCAATCTCTTTAAAGGCAAGGAAATAAACACTATGAGCAAAAAGAAACATATTCTCATTAGGGGAAGAGTGAAGATCAAGGCAGAAATTCTAAAGAGGACAACGTTGTCAACAAACCCACATGTGGAACCACAAAAGGGAATACGAACTGGTCTGAAGTCCAAAAAGCCTTCTTAGAGGAGCTCAAGAAGGATTTTAAAAGTCAAAAGAGAGGGGGCAGCTAGGTGGCGCAGTGAATAGAGCTCTTGCCTTGGAGTCAGGAGGACCTCAGTTCAAATCCAGCCTCAGACACTTAATACTTACTAGTTGTGTGACCCTGGACAAGTCATTTAACCCAGACCACCTCACCAAAAAAAAAAAAAAGTCAAATGAGAGAGCTGGAAGAAAAAATGGGAAAAGAAATGAGAGATATGCAAGAGAGAGTCAACAGCTTAGAAAAGGAAGAACAAAAATTAACTGTAGAAAACAAGTCCTTAAAAAACACAATTGGCCAAATGGGGAAGGAGGTACAAAATCTAACAGAAGAAAACAATTTGTTAAAGATTAGGATTGGGCAAATGGAAGCTAATAACGCTATGAGAGAGCAAGAATCAGTCAAACAGAAACAAAAGGATGAAAAAAATAGATAAAAATGTAAAATACCTTATTGGTAAAACAACTGACCTGGAAAATGGATCCAGGAGAGACAATTTAAAAATTATTGGTCTACCTGAAAATCACGATGAAAAAAAGAACCTGGACAGTATCTTTCAGGAAATCATAAAGGAAAACTGCCCTGAAGTCCTAGAACCAGAAAGTAAAATTGCCATAGAAAGAATCCACTGATCATCTCCTGAAAGAGATCCCAAATTGAAAATGCCAAGGAATATAGTAGCCAAAATCCAAAATTACCAGGTCAAAGAGAAAATACTGCAAGCAGCCAGAAAGGAACAATTTAAATATCATGGAACCACAGTCAGGATTCCACAGGACCTTGTAGCTTCTACATTAAAAGACAGTAGGGTGCGGAATACGATATTCCACATAAGGCTAAGGAGCTTGGATTACAACCAAGAATCAACTACCCAGCAAAAATAAGCGTGATCTTTCAAGGGAGGAGATGGATATTCAAACCTTCCTGATAAAAAGACCAGAGCTCAACAGAAAATTTGATCTTCAAATACAAGATTCAAGAGAGAGACATAAAAAGGTAAACGGGACAGAAAGAAACAACATGTTATTAATAAGGGCAAACTGTTTACATCCCTACAAGTGAAGATGACATTTGTAACTCTTGAAAACTGTATTGTTGAGGCAGTAAGGCAGCGCAGTGGACAGAGCACCGGCCGTGGAGTCAGGAGGATCTGAGTTCAAATCCAGCCTCAGACACATAACACTTACTAGCTGTGTGACCCTGGGCAGGTCACTTAACCCCAACTGCCCTCACCAAAAAAAATTTAAATGGCAGCTAGGTGGCGCAGAGGATAGAGCACCGGCCCTGAAGTCAAGGGTACCTGAGTTCAAATTTGGCCTCAGACCAAACACTTGACACTTACTAGCCGTGTGACTCTGGGCAAGTCACTTAATCCCAATTGCCTTAAAAAAGAGAGAAAGAGAGAGAAAGAGAGAGAGAGAGAGAGAGAGAGAGAGAGAGAGAGAGAGAGAGAGAGAGAGAGAGAGAGAGAGAAAGAACTGTATTGTTATTACACCATTTTAAAGAGGTATACACAGAGGGGGTGGGTATAAGTTGACTTTGATGTAATGATTAAAAAAATCTAATTAAGTGGGTTAAATGGATCTAAGTAAGTGGATTAATCTGATCTAACTAAGGGAATGTACTAGGAGAAAAGGAAAGGAGGGGGCAGACAGGGGTAAATTACATTGCAGGAAAAGGCACAAAAACCTATTCCAGCAGAGAGAAAGAAAGGAGGGAGATGAGCATTGTTTGAACAAGAAGGGAATAACATAATCAAGTATAGAAATCTAACCTGACCCATTGGCAGTAGGAGGAGAAAGGGGAAAGAAAAGGGAAGGGGGACAGAAGGAGGGAAGAAGTAGTAAAGGTAAAAGGGAAGAAAAGGAAGAGGGCTAATAGAAAGGAGGTGGGACTGAGGAAGGCGGTGGTCAAAAGCAAAACACTAGTGAGGAGGGAAAAGGAGAAAGAAAAACATAAAAGAGGAAAAAAGGATGGAGAGAAAGACACAGATAGTAATTATAACTGTGAATGTGAATGGGATGAACTGTCCCATAAAATGGAAACAGATAGCTTCCCAGAATTTCTGGGAGTTACAGGGAAAAATAGACAGCAAAACTATACTACTGGGGGACCTCAACCTCCCCCTCTCTGAACTAGATAAATCTAACCACAAAATAAACAAGAAAGAAGTTAAGGAGGTAAATAGAACATTAGAAAAGTTAGGTATGATAGACCTCTGGAGAAAACTGAATGGGGATAGAAAGGAATATACTTTTTTCTCAGCGGTACATGGCACCTACACAAAAAAGTGACCATGTTCTAGGGCATAAAAACCTCACAATCCAATCCAGAAAGGCAGAAATATTAAATGCATCCTTTTCAGATCATGATGCAATAAAAATTATATGTAATAAAGGGCCATGGAAAGATAGACTAAAAATAATTGGAAACTAAATAATCTAATCCTAAAAAATGATTGGGTCAAACAACAAATCATAGAAACAATCAATAATTTCATTCAAGAGAATGACAATAATGAGACAACATACCAAAACTTATGGGATGCAGCAAAAGCAGTTCTTAGGGGAAGTTTTATATCTCTAAATGCTTACAAATAAAATAAAAAAGAGGAGATCAATGAATTGGGCATACAACTAAAAAAACTAGAAAAAGAACAAATTAAAAATCCTCAACTAAACACCAAATTAGAAATATTGAAAACCAAAGGAAAAATTAATAAAATTGAAATTAAGAAAACTATTGAACTAATAAATAAAACTAAGAGCTGGTTTTATGAAAAAACCAATAAAATAGATAAACTTTGGTTAATTTAATTTAAAAAAAAGAAAGAAGAAAACCAAATTACTAGTATCAAGAATGAAAAGGGTGAAGCTACCACCAAGGAAGAGGAAATTAAAACAATAATTAGGAATTATTTTGCCCAACTATGCAACAAATTTGACAATCTTAGTGAAATGGATACATATTTACAAAAATATAAATTGCCCAGATTAACAGAAGAGGAAGTAAAATACTTAAATAACCCCATCTCAGAAAAAGAAATTGAACAAGCCATTGATGAACTCCCTAGGAAAAAATCTCCAGGGCCAGATGGATTTACATGAGAATTCTATCAAACATTTAAAGAACAATTAATTCCAATACTATATAGACTATTTGGGAAAATAGGTGAAGAAGGAGTCTTACCAAATTCTTTTTATGATACAAATATGGTGCTGATACCTAAACCAGGAAGAGTCAAAACAGAAAGAAAATTATAGACCAATTTCTCTAATGAATATAGATGCAAAAATTTTAAAAAAATATTAGCAAATAGATTACAGCAACTTATCACAAGAATAATACACTATGACCAGGTAGGATTTATACCAGGAATGCAGGGCTGGTTCAATATTAGGAAAACTATCAGCATCACTGATCACATCAACAACAAAACTAACAGAAACCACATGATCATCTCAATAGATGCAGAAAAAGCTTTTGACAAAATACAACACCCATTCCTATTAAAAACACTAGAAAGCATAGGTATAAATGGAGTCTTCCTTAAAATAATAAATAGCATCTATCTAAAACCTTCAGCAAGCATTATATGTAAGGGGACAGCTAGAAGCATTTCCAATAAGATGGGGGTGAAACAAGGATGTCCATTATCACCACTGTTATTCAATATTGTACTGGAAACGTTAGCTTTAGCAATAAGAGAAGAAAAAGAAATTGAAGGCATTAGAATAGGCAAAGAAGAAACAAAGCTATCACTCTTTGCAGATGACATGATGATATACTTAGAGAATCAAGTAAAAAACTACTTGAAATAATAAACAACTTTAGCAAAGTTGCAGGCTATAAAATAAACTCACATAAATCATCAGCATTTCTATATATTACCAACAAAGCCCAACAGCAAGAGATAGAAAGAGAAATCCATTTAAACTTACTGTAGACATTATAAAATATTTAGGAGTCTACCTCTGAAACAAACCCAGGAACTCTATGAACACAATTACAAAACACTTTTCACACAAATAAAATCAGATCTAAATAATTGGAAAAACATCAGTTGCTCAGTAGGCGAGCTAATATAATAAAAATGACAATCCTACCTAAGCTAATTTACTTATTCAGTGCCATACAATCAAACTACCAAAAATTATTTTATAGAGTTAGAAAAAATAATAACAAGATTCATTTGGAAACAAAAGGTCCAGAATATCAAAGGAACTAATGAAAAGAAATGCAGGGGAAGGTGGCCTAGCAATTCCAGATCTTAAATTGTATTATAAAGCAGCAATCATCAAAACTGCTTGGTACTGGCTAAGAAATAGAGGTGGATCAGTGGAATAGGTTAAATATGCAAGACACAGTAGTCAATGACTATAGTAATCTATTATTTGATAAACCCAAAGACCCAGCTTCTGGATAAGAACCACTCTTTGAAAAAAACTGCTGGGAAAACTGGAAAAGAGTATGGCAGAAACTAGGCATAGACCCAAATCTCACACCATATACCAAAATAAAGTCAAAATGGGTTCATGACTTAGATATAAAGGCTGATACCCAAGTAAACCGGGAGAACAAGGAATAGTTTACCCATCAGATTTATGAAGAATTCATGACCAAACAGGAAATAGAGAACATTATGAAAAGCAAAATGGATAACTTTGATTACATTAAATTAAAACTTTTTTGCACAAAGCCAATGCAAGCAAGATTAGAAGGAAAGTAGAAGGAAAGGACAACCAGTCTCACTGATAAGGGCCTCATTTTTAAAATACATACAGAACTAAGTCAAATTTATAAGAATACAAGTCATTCCCCAATTGATAAATGGTCAAAGGATATGAACAGGCAGTTCTCAGATGAAGAAATTAAAGCCCTCTATAGTCACATAAAAAATGCTCTAAATCACTAATGATTAGAGAAATGTAAATCAAAACAACTCTGAGGTACCACATCACACCTATCTGATTGGTCAACATAATAAAACAGGAAAATGATAAATGTTGGGAAGATGTGGGAAAATTGGTACACCAATGCATTGTTGGTGGAGTTGATCCAACCATTTTGGAGAGCAATTTGGAACTATGCCCAAAGGGCTATAAAAATGTGCATACCCTTTTTTTTGTTTTGTTTTGTTTTTTTTTTAAATTTTTATTGACATATTGTTTTTATATTATGAACATATAAAGATTATTCCACATTATGTGAGGTCTCTTATAATAAAGTAAAGCAATTAAATAAAGCTAATAATACAGTGACCTTATCTGAAAGTAATACAATACTTCATAACTGTAGCACCACCTTCATTCTCTACTTTGAAAAAAATTAATAGAAATCTATTTTGTCCTTTTTTTTCTTTTTTCCTTTAATTTTAATTAAAAAAATTTTTTTTCCATATGCTTTTGAGTTAAAAATTTTTCTCCCTTTTTCTCCCCCCCACCTTCGCCAAGACGGCACTCAATCTGACATAGGCTTTACATCTACATACCCATTAAACATATTTTCACATTAGTGAAGTTGTAAGTAAAAATTAAAACCAATAGGAGGAACCATCATAAAGGTGAAACAAAACTCAACAGAAGGTAAAAATAAGTGAGAGCGATTCGACTTCCATAGTTCTTTCTCTGGATGTGGACAGCATTTTCCATCCCGAGGCCTCCGGAGATGTCTTAGATCCTCATAATTCTGAGAAGGGTTCAGTTTAACAATCTTAGTCATTGTATAATGTGGCTGTTATTGTGTACAAAGTCCTCTTGGTTCTGCTCACTTCACTCAGCATCAGACCATACAAGTCAAGGAGAAAATATTGCAAGCAGCCAGAAAGAAACAATTCAAATATTGTGAAAACACAATCAGGATAACACAAGATTTAGCAGCTTCTACATTAAGGGACTGTAGAGCTTAGAATATAATATTCTGGAGGGCAAAGGAGATAGGATTACAACCAAGAATCACCTACCCAGCAAAAGTGAGTATAATCCTTCAAGGGGAAAAATGGACATTCAGTGAAACAGAGGACTTCCTAGCATTCTTGATGAAAAGACCAGAGCTAAAGAGAAAATCTGACTTTCAAATACAAGACTCAAGGGAAGCATGAAGAGGCAAACAGGAAAGAGAAATCATAAGGGACTTATTAAAGGGGAACTGTTTACATTCCTGCCTGGAAAGCTGATACTTGTAACTCATGAGACTCTTCTCAGTATTAGGGTAGTTGGAGGGAATATATATAGACAGAAGGCACAGGGTGAGTTGAATATGAAGGGATATCTAAAAAATAAAATTAAGGGATGACAGAGAATTGTACTGTGAGAAGGAGAAAAGGAGAAGTAGAATGGGGTAAATTCTCTCACCAAAGGAGGAGGAAAAAGCTTTTACTGTGGAGGGGAGGGGGGGAGCAGGGAATGAGGGAATCTTGCTCTCATCAGGTTTGGCTTAAGGAGGGCACAAGATACACGCTCACTTGGGTGTGGGAATCCATCTCGCCCTTCAGAAAATGGGGAGGGATGGGGACAAGAGAGCAGGGGATGGCAGAGGGGAGGGCAGACTGGGGGAGGGGGTGATGAGAAGCAAACGCTTCCGAGGAGGGACAGCGTCAAAGGAGAGAGGAGAATGAACGGGGGGGGGGATAGGATGAAGGGAAACAGAGGTAGTTTTTCACAACATGAGTACTATGAAGTGTTTGGCATCCTACACACGTATAACCTGCATGGAGTTACCTGCCTTCTCAATGCGAGGGGTGCAGAGGGAGGGAGAGAATTTGGAACCCACAGTTTTAAAAGCAGCTGGGAAATTAGATACACCGACAATGGGGTAAAGAAATCTATTCTGCCCTATAGGAAAACCGAAGGGGATAAGAGAAGGTGGGGTGGTGACAGAAGGGAGGGCAGATTGGGGGAAGGGGTGTTCGGAATGCACGCCATCTTGGGAGGGGGAGGGGAGAGATGGGGAGAAAATTTGGAGCTCAAAATCTTGTGGAAGCGAATGTTGAAAATCAAAAATAATTTATTTTTAAAAAAGAAAAAAAGAGGGAGCCATCCCCTCATTTTTAAAGGTCCCATTCTGGTGCCTTCAGGGGGGCTCTGGAATTCCTCCCATTTGTGTGACTTCATAGGAGTGTGGAGATGCCCTCCTACCTGGACATTCACTGCCCCTCTGAGACAGGAAGCTGCCTAAGACTCAAGAAAAATGACTCATCCATGGTCACACAGCTAACGCCTATCGGAGGAAGGATCTTTAGGACTCCCAAGGCACAGGCCACTCACCGTGGCATGCTGCCTCTCTCTGACTGGTCAGCTCCATTCCAAACATCCTAGGTGACAGATGTAGCCCTATCACCCAGCACCACAATGGCCAGGGCATGAGCTGCCTTTTCCCTCTCTTTAGATTGCCAGCGCCTGGCACACAGTAGGCCCTTAATCAGTGCTTACTGACTGACGTGCAGCCACCCCTGCTGTTCACCTGCACACAGTAGGCTTGCTCCTAGTATGCAGAGAAAGCAGACCCTCTCTCATCGTCCCAAGACTTGCTCTCCACTAACACCAGGCCGGCGTTCGCAGGGCCCTCCAGCTTCACGTCTCACTGTCTGGAGAATTCTAAGCACGAGTAACAGTCACTGATCAATATTTGCTGAACTGAATAGAAACAACGCTGCAAAGGTACGATCATGTCAGAACAGGAGAAGTCCGTCCAGGCACCCACAGGCCGCACCAAACTTCTCAGGAATCTCTTCTGCAGCAATGAGGCATTCTGAAAGGCAGCTGGCCTGCCGCTGGCACCAGCCCAGCACCATCGGCAGTCAGGAAGGCTGGGAGCCCCTGAGCAGGCCTCGTCCCACAGTCCAGGTGCTGGCAGTGGTGGCCAGTAGGTCACACTGTACGTTGGTACCCACAGATGGCCCTCTGGCTGCGGGGCTGGTGTCCAGGCCAGGAGATGGCATCTGAGCCAGGGGCTGTCTCTTGGGTCTCCCCTGTCCAGCCTCTCCTGTACGTTTGTCTCTAAGCACGTCATCTTTTTTTTTTAATCTATTTATTTCAATTTATCAACAATCACTTCCACAAGCTTTTGAGTTTTAAATTTTTTAATTTTTCTCCCCCTCCTTCCCCAAGTCGGCATGCAATATGATACAGGCTCTACATCCCTATTAAACATTTTCACATTAGTGATGTTGTAAGGAAGAATTAGAATCAATAGAAGGAACCACCAGAAAGAGGAAACAAAACTAAACAGAAGACAAAAAAGAGCAAACAGAATACTTCGATTTGCATTCGGACTCCACAGTTCTTTCTCTGGACGTGGATAGCATTTTCCATTATGAGACCTGGAGACTCGCAGATCCCTGTATTGCTAAGAAGAGCTAAGTCTATCAAAGTTAGTCATCACACAATGTGGTTGTTATTGTGTACAACGTTCTCCTGGTTCTGCTCACTTCACTCAGCATCAGTCCATACAAGTCTTTCCAGGTTTTTCTGAAGTCATCCTCCTGCTCATCATTTCTTATAGCACAATAGTATTCCATCACATTCGAATACCACGACTTGTTCAGCCATTCCCCAATCGATGGGCATCTTCAATTTCCAATTCTTTGCCACCACAGAAAGAGCTGCTATAAATATTTTTGTACATGTGGGTCCTTTTCCCATTTGTATCATCTCTTTGGGATACAGCCCTAGAAGTGCTATTGCTGGGTCAAAGGGTATGCACTGTTTTATAGCCCTTTGGCCATAGTTCCAAATTGCTCTCCAGAATGGCTGGATCAGTTCACAACTCCACCAACAAGTATGTCATCTTTTACAAAGGCTAGCTTTCTGTAGAGGCTACAGGCCCATGATCCTTTCCTTCTTCCTAGAAACTGAAATCTGGCAGCCCTTAGGGTCTGGCTTCAGGTCCCAGTACTGACATCCAATGCCTGTTGGATACTTAGAGCTGTTTCTTTATTGCCTCTAAAGTCTCTTTCTCTTTCTCTCTCTCTTCCTCCCTCTCTGTTCTTCTTCTTCTTCTTCTCTTCTTCTTCTTCTTCTTCTTCTTCTTCTTCTCTCTCTCTCTCTCTTACACACACACACACACACACACACACACACACACACACACACACACACACACACACACAGAGTGAGAACTGGAGCAGGGAGCACGGGGATGCCCCCAGGCACGAGGCTCCCTACCTCCCTTTCCACTCCCACCTGCCCTAATTTCCAGCCTGGCCCTGGCAGAACAGAAGACAGCCCCAGCTTGGCCAGCCCTCTGCCTCCAGGCAGGCAAGCATACAGTCTTCTGGGAGTGGCCTCCCCTCACTGAGGGCCTTGGGTTTATTTGGCATATAATTATTTATGGACATGCTGCCTCCCTCTAGAAATAAAGGCTTCATGAAGGCAGGAATTGGCTCACCTTCCAAGCCTGGCACAGAGGAGACATTTAACAAAAGCTTGCTGGTTAAGGGTTTTCACTGCACGAAGATGAGGAAGTGAAATTAAAAGACCCCTCTTAGGCCTGCCCCCTCTTTTCCACTCCAATCTATTCATCCACAAGCATTTATTAAGTGCCTACGACAGCCAGGTACTAGAGACATAAAGGTAAAGACCAAGTGGTCCGGCTCTCCCTGGAAAGGCCATGAGTACACATGGAATAACCCCAAGGTAGTCTGGAGAGTGCAGCCCCAAGCACGTGGAAGAATAAAGCATGGAAGAAAAGAGAGTCACACTCGGGTGAAAAAGAGCCTTCGTGCACAAGGACTGTAGTAAAAACTACATTTCAGAGGAAAACCCACTCGGGTGTCAGATCCTTCACAGAAGAGCTCGAGCCACAGAGGGGACTCCGGGCTAACAGACCCTGGCAAGCACCAGGTGCCTGGGCCTCTGCCACAAGAGCTGCAGAGGAGGAGGGGCCGAGGAAGGGGCCTGGCCACAGGCCTCTGCTCCGTCCTCCTTTCTCCTGACTGCCCCCTTACCAAGGAATCTCATGCTGGGTTAGCCCCAGGGTGAAAGCAGAAGCAGGCCAAGAAAAAGGAGGAAAGAAGGGAGTGAAATCCCAAGAAGTGCAAGGAAGGAAAGGGGAGGTCACCAGACTGGTCAAATGCAAGTTGGTCACCCATCAGTTAGGTATTACCGTCTGCGCCTGGAAGTATGGCGCCCCTAAGGAGCTTATGATTTTACGAAGCAATGACACAGTAACCTGGGAACGTGATTCAATAAAGTCAAAAAGAGATAGGCAAGTGCCTTCTGTTTTGGGAATGCCAAGACCTGGAAATCAGACATTTCAGTTAGCAACAGTCAATACCCCTCCCGCTTTGTGGGGAAGGAAGTCTGTGCCCTAGGAAAATCAGTGCCCAGCGAATATCATGTCACATTCTCAGACTTAAGGACGAATCAGCCTGACTCAGCCTGGCCACTCGGCTCATCTGAGACAGAGCTCTGAGGTGCCTCCACCGGTCACAGCAGGTCCCAGACCAGGAACATTTACTTAGATTTTCAACTTTTCTCCCTGGACGCTTTTTCATGGACTATTCTCCTGAGGTCTCCATTAAGGCTCTCCTCACCCCGTGATGACCGTAGGCTTTCAAAGGCTATGCCCAGCTGGACAGGCTTCAAGCACCCACCCGTCCCTGAACTGCATGCCTGAAATCTGAGGACCAGAGTCCTGGAATTCAGAGCCACCACCAGACTGCTGGCCACCAGGTGATGACTTTGTCTGGACATAGTAACTCTTGGAAGTTCATTCATTCAAGCCAAGGGGAATGTCATTTACAATGGAAGGATTATCCATCCTAATGTCAGTAATGCTTGAAAGAATAAAGTGCTTTCACAGAATAATCACATGCAACTTGTAAACTGTAATGGCTACCTAAAATTAGAAACACACGCACTGCAGGACTACTCTGCCAGAAATAAGAAAATCTGGGGAAAGCTAATACAAGAGTCTGTGAAGTAGGTTCCCATATTAGAAACCTGTTTTAGTAAAACAGAATTGGTGAGGGGATTTTGGTTAACCCTATGGAATTTTACTGTACGGACCTCTTGCCCCACAGCACTGTACAATCTTGTCTACTGGTACGTCCACCTTCTATAACCTTCAGGCTTCCAAAATTACCAGGGTCCCAGATACAGGCAGAAAAAAAACCAAAAGCCGCGGCAGCCTCTCAGCACTGAGCACAAGCCTGGGAGATGATGTCTGATGTGCTCTGCTCGCTTTGGTTCTGTTAATGAAAGGAAATGTGTTCTGCCTGACTGGCACAGTCTATAAAAAGGCCGATGTTCTCAGGGAGAAGAGCCCAGGAAGCAGACAGAGAGAGCAGCAGCCAGGAAGGGGGGAGTGGACCCAAGATGCACAAGGGGCCCAGACAGGCTCCACGGGTCAGGCCCCCCACCAGGCAGGTCAGCCTCCACAGCACAAGATAATAATGTCAGAAAGCAAGCACAAGTTACAGTCCGTTTCAAAAAGATTTCTATGCCAAAACAGCTAAAGCCATTTCAGTATAAACACCCACCCATTTAGAACCCTGGCCTAGCCCAGAGTGACTCCTTCTCCATGACGACCAGAGAACCAATAATAATAACCCCTAGTAACCCCATCAGGAGGTGTTACCAGATGAAGCTGGCAAGGCAGGAGGTAAAACCCACCACCACCACACCACGCTGGATACGTCGAGGTCCCTGGCCTGCTCCGACTTCTTCAGGGCCTTACTAATGCCTCGAGAATAGACTGTGAACTGCTCAGCCTGGCATTTCAAACCTCCCACTAACTGGCTCCAATTTCCCTTTCCAGCCTTGTTTCAGATATTCGATATCATGGTCAGACTGGACTATTCACTGCCCCTCGCAGGTGGCCCCTCGGACTTCATTTTCCTTTATCTTCCTGCGGGAATTCTTCTCACGTTTCAGAGCTCAGCTCAGAGGCCACTCACTTTCACGATGCCTTCCCTTCGAAGGCGTGAATGCTCTTTCCTCAAGTTACCTCAAAATCTCTTTTGAATCCCCTGAATCTCTCACGCCTATTACATGCTTATTGCCAAACTGAATATTGAAGTTCTTCTGCTGACTACCAAAAGTGGTGCTGTCCTAGGATTTGATTCATTTCTCTCTCTCTCTCTTTTTTTTTTCCTTTTTAGGCAATTAGGGTTAAGTGACTTGCCCAGGGTCACAACAGCTAGTGTCAAGTGTTTGGTCTGAGGTCAGATTTGAACTCAGGTCCTCCTGACTTCAGGGCCAGGGCTCTATCCACTGCGTCACCTAGCGGCCCCCTAGGACTTCATTCAAACCCACATTCTGTGACTTCAGACAATCTGGGTGGGCTCATATGCCAGGCAACATGGAAAATGAAGCAGTTACCCAGCCCTGAGAGACAGCAGGACTCTGCCCTCTCTGCAGCCCGGGATGCATTTTCTTTTTGCTCATCAGCTGGTTTTGCTGCCCTGCTCTGACCCAAGAGGCTGCTGCCAAGGATGCACTGATCAGTCTCCGTGACAGTAGGAAGCAGTAACCCATGCTCCTGGGGGCCCTTCATTGGAAAAACGGTATCTACACGCATGTGTGGGAGATGGGCATGGGGAAAAGACCCTGACCTGTCACCAGAAGGGGCCAGAAAAGCCCCAGCCCCGGAGGCAGAGATCTGGCTTGGAACTCTACCTCTGCCACCCTGACCAGAGGCGAGTCCCTGGAAAGCTGGGCTTCCTTCAGCTTACTCCTCTGTGAAATGGGGGGAGGTGGGCTGGCAATCTTGACCTCCCAGGAGTGTTGTAGGGATCAAGACAGCTAGTGTCTGTCAATGCTTCAGTAAGCTTTAAAACCCTTGTTAAGGGTCAGCTCTGAGGGAACGTCTCTTCGTCCACTGCAGGCCAGTCACCTCTAAAGCAAAGCGCTTCCCATCAGGCCGTCCCAGCACGACAGCTCTAAGACCATGTGGTCCTCTGACCTCCCTAAAGAAATGAGCCGCTGCTACCTTAGCTTCTCCAGAGGCAGGAGACAAGGTGCTCCCCTGGGAAGGACCAGCCACACAAGCATTCCATGCCACTAAGAAGTTTGTTCCTCAATGTAAGGTAATAAGCTGGCATTCTGACTTATAATGCAATCTCAGCCGGCAGTCTGGTTAGCGTGAAGCAACAGCCTAGGATCTATCTGGTCTGAGTCGGCCAGTAAAACATTTCACAACCTCCAAAGCCAAGGAGCCAGACATTAAATGTTTGGGGAACCCTGCTGTCAGTGTGGAGAAACTCACAAGGGCCTTCCTGGGCCTGCCCTGATTTCTCCCCATTATAAGTCTCAGTGACACACCCTCCCAACAGGCACATTTTCATCCATTCCTCCTCCATGGACCACATCCTCAGGGAAATGTGTGCACCAGAGGAGCTGGGCTGGACAGACTGAGAGTGTGGCTGCTTCCTTTTAAATCAGATCAGAGGAAGACCCTGGGTGGATCCTGCCCCAGCGGACCACGTAGGGCCACGGAGACAGGATTTTACATTATCCGTTAGAGTAGTGGGGTCAAAAGGATCCCTGCAAGGCCACATACTGACTTAGAAAACCACAAATTCACATTATCTATGTAGTACTGTCTTTGTATTTATTTTATAAACTATTTCCCAGTTACATTTTAATCTGGTTCAGTTTTACAGGAGCACGTTGGAGCCCTCTGGCTTACAGCAATCTTCCAATCAGTCAATTCACAAGTGGAATGGGCTGCCTAGGCAGGTAGTGAGCTCCCCTCACTGGAGCCTTTGATGAGTCCGATTGTTGGGACTGAAGGCGAAGAAATCCCTTCCCAGGTCTGGGTTAAACAAGAAGGCCACTGGGCTCCCTCTCGACTTGAAATTCTGTGATTCTACAATCTATGGAAAGGCACAGACAAAAGGATGTCCCAGGATGAAAAGCCAGAGAGGGGCCACAACCTGTGCCTTTGAAGGGAATGTTCATATGGACCTTCTAAGTAAGACCCTTTCACCATGGCCTGGGGGAATCTTGGCATTTTTATTTCCTAAGGAAGAGTTAGGAGAAACATCTTGTTCCCCACAACAAACTGGAGCCAGACCACAGCGTGCCATATGGAGAATTCAGGAGATACCAGCACCCTGCCACCTTCTTCCCTGGCAGGATCCTGGTGCCCTCGCTCAGGAATGGCCCATCCAGACCCTGGCCCAGGAGGCTCCAATGCTCCCTGTTAAATAACAGGGTCTCCTCCTCCCGACATGGAGTCCTGTTCTGCTCTACTTGAAACAAGACCCTCCATCCTGCTGTCTCCGGGATCTTGCTCCTCTTTATCTCCCAGAGGAGACACACCTTTCTCCCAGTATCCTCCTTCCCTGCCCCAAGAATGCTCTCCACATTCACTCCCAGAGGGGTCCTTCCCTCTTGGAAAATGGGATTTCCTCACCACCAGCAAGCAGACAAGAAGCAGCCTCCCCTCCCACCCCCCCAACACCCCCCGAGTCAGGGCCTGCCACATGCAATGCTGTGGGCAATTCTAGACACCAAGGAAGATGGTAAAGAAGAAAGGTCATTGCCTGACTCCAAGGAAGGTCATTGGCAAGGAACGAGAAGAGCTGGTGCTGAAAACATACACAAGGCTTCCAAGAGGAGACACTGGGGGGCTGGGGAAGGGGGGAGACACCTAGATGTTTTCACCAACCAACTGACCTCACAGAGGAGGGGCCAAGGCCCGCCTGGCTGTCCACTTGCCTCCCTTTCTAGCTCTGCTCCAGGGTCCGGCCACAGCCTTTGCCTGCGCTCCTAGGACTACCCCCCTGCTTCTCCTCAGCCAAGCAGGAGCACCCCTCCTTTCCGGAGCCCCCGTTCTGGGCTGCCTGGAAGTTATTTAGTATGCACATACACGGGGATCCCAGAGGGCGCCCGGAGCAGGAGGAAGCCCCGGGAAGGTCGATTCTGCCTTTGTCTCCCCCCACCCTTCCCCACCACAAGGCCTGACACAGAAGGGACGCCTGATGCTCGGTGCGCCCGTATGATCCCCAGGGACAGCATTCGAACTCAGGTCTTTCTGACTCCAAGACCAGCACACCTGCGGCTCTGTGTCACCTAGTCTCTCTCAAGAACTAGCTCAGTACCTGGCACACAGTAGGCCCTCATAGCCCAGTGTGGAGGGGCCGAGTCCCAAGCCCCTTGAGCCCTCCTCTCCTCCTGTCCCTGTCTCTCCCCCTTGCTCCTGTCTCTGTCTTTCCCTTGGGGTCTCTCCTGTCCCTGTCTCTCCCCCTCGGTCTCCACTGCCTCTGTCTCTCCTGTCTCTGCTTCTCTCCCAGGATCTCACCTGTCTCTGTCACTCCTGTCTCTCCCTTGGTCTCTCCTGTCTCTGTCTCTCCCCCTTGCTCTCCTGTCCCTGTCTCTCCCCCTCGGTCTCTCCTGTCCCTGTCTCTTCCCCTCAGTCTCTCCTGTCTCTGCCTCTCTCCCAGGATCTCGCCTGTCTCTGTCTCTCCTGTCCCTGTCTCTCCCCCTCGGTCTCTCCTGCCTCTGTCTCTCCCCCTGGGTCTCTCCTGTCTCTGTCTCTCCTGCCTCTGTCTCTCCTGTCCCTGTCTCTCTCCCAGGATCTTACCTGTCTCTGTCTCTCCTGTCCCTGTCTCTCCCCCTTGGTCTCTCCTGTCCCTGTCTCTCTCCCAGGATCTCACCTGTCTCTGTCTCTCCTGTCCCTGTCTCTCCCCCTCAGTCTCTCCTCCTGGGTCTCTCCTGTCTCTGTCTCTCCCCCTCGGTCTCTCCTGTCTCTGTCTCTCCCTCTTGGTCTCTCCTGTCCCTGTCTCTCCCCCTCGGTCTCTCCTGCCTCTGTCTCTCCTGTCTCTGCTTCTCTCCCAGGATCTCACCTGTCTCTGTCACTCCTGTCCCTGTCTCTCCCCCTCGGTCTCTCCTGTCTCTGTCTCTCCCCCTCGGTCTCTCCTGCCTCTGTCTCTCCTGTCCCTGTCTCTCCCCCTCAGTCTCTCCTGTCTCTGCCTCTCTCCCAGGATCTCGCCTGTCTCTGTCTCTCCTGTCCCTGTCTCCCCCCCGGGTCTCTCCCCCTCGGTCTCTCTGTCTCTCGTATCTCCCCCACCTCCCCCTCCGGTCCCTCAGTCTCTAACAGCCGGGCCGGGTCTGGGGGCTCTCTCCCCGTCCCCTCCCCGCCCCTCCCCCCCCGGGCCAGGCCGGTCACCTTGTCCAGGGCCGCGGGCCTCTGCACGGCCAGCGAACGGGCCAGTGACAGGACGGTGTTGAAGTAGAAGCCGCGGGCGGAGCTGGGGCCAGAGCAGGGGCCGGCCGCCGCCCGGGCCGCTCCCGCCGCCATGGCCCCCACGGAGTCGCTTTCCTCCACCTCGGCCTCCGGCGCCTCAGCCCGAGAGCTCGCCCCCTTCCGGGCCGGGGGCGCCACGGCGCAGGCGCAGGCTCTGCCTGCTTCCGGCTGGCCGCGCACGTGATCTGCACTGTTGTCAAACCCCGAGGGCGGGGAGGCGGGGTCTGCGGGGCAAGTTCACCACAGCGGAAGGGGGGGAGGAGGCGGAAACAGCCGCCACTACAGCGCGGGGCTGGAGGGAACACCCCTCTGCGCACGCGCCCAATGGTTGGATCCAGGGGCGTGGCCGCGCACGCGCCCTGGGTAGAAGGAACCTTTCGAGGGGCCAGTGGGGTGAGGTGGCGGTCGCGGGGGTGACGGCAACCAGGTTGGGAACGGCGGCGGCGGGTAAGGCGCCAGAAGGTGGGCCGGGTGTCCGGCAGGGGCCCCGGGAAGGAAGAAGCTCGGAGGCCGGAAGGGAGCGGAGGGGAAACTGAGGCCCGGGGAGGGGGGCGGGGCAAGGATCGAGGGGAGCAAAACGGGAAACTGAGGCTGGGAAGGGAGGGGAGAGACCAAGGGTCCAGCCCCCTGGGTGAGCGGAGGGGGAAACTGAGGCCCAGAGGGGCGAAGGGGCCGAAATGAGGGGAGGGAGAAGGGAAGGGGGGACAGCGGAGACGGAGGGACTGGCTTTTGTTAGTGTCTATCAGGAAGACTGGGACGGAGATGTCTGTAATGCGCCTATGTCATACGTGTGATAGCCCTGTAACATGCTATGCACATAGTACATACAACATACCACACATATAGGGCGTCTGTATAGTGCAGGAGGTGCACATGACATAGTATACACACGGTAATATAACAAGATCTGTAGGGTTAGTGTGTAGAATTGGGAGGGGATCCCGTGATCCGCCTCCTCATTTTACGGAGAGGGAAACTGAGGCCGGGAGAAGGCGAAGGGCCACACAGCACTTGGGGGCAGGAGCCGAGGTCCCGGTGCCGGCTCTTTGCAGATTCCCAGCTTGTCAGAGATGTAGGGCACTTCAGAGAACACCCCCCCCCAAACCCCTCCTTTGCCAAAGGAGAAAACAGCCGTCCCCTTGTCCTTTGACTTTAGGTCTCAACTGTCCTCTGTGAAGTTCACTAAGTCAGCAAACTGTTTATCAATTATCCTTGGGCACTTGGAAGGGAATGGGTGCTACCAAAACTTTTCCTAAGAGGGAGGGGTCGAGAGGGTGTGCCGAGAACAAACCTGACCCAGTTCATTTTACTTTACCATCCTCCTCTTGAATCTTAGGTCATAAGTCACACACACACACACACACACACACACACACACACACACGAGTGTATAAGCTATGCCATATCTTCCTAAGCTACATTGATTTCCAGCGTGAACCCAGCAGGGGACTTGGTCCTCTGAAGACCAGCCTAGCTAACTTAAGAAACTTGTGAAAAAGCGAGCCACCACATGATGGATATTGTTGCAGGCCACGTCAGCTTGTGACACATGCCCTTGTAATACCATTATCCCAAGTATGCGGAGGTGGGTGTCTAAGGAAGGCTGTTTGGCAAAGGGATGGAAAGAGGACTGGACTTGGGGTCAGAAAGATCCAGATTCAAATCCTGCCTCTGACACTTGGTAGCTCTGTGAACCCAAATAAGTTAACTTAGCTTCTCAGTGCCTTGAATAACTGCTGAGGGTTTAATCAGCTAAGTCAGAGGTGGGTTTATAGCAGGAATTCCAAGGCAATTTAGGTCTCGGGGAGTTCTCTGCTTTCTAGCAGACACAAGTCATAAATATTGATCCTCTTGGGCTCTTCCTCCCCCTCCATCAGCATGGTAGGGTAGGATGAGGATGGCCCTCGCTTCCCAGGCAGTCCCCACTGAGCTAGACTTTGCCTTTGTATCCCTGACACCTAGCACACTGCCTTCTGGGTATAGGACTTTTTGGTCACCATACGACTTTTCCTTTCCCTCCAGCTAGAGAGACCTTGAATCATCTTTAAAAACACCTGCACCAGGACATTGCACCTTTGTGAGTGGGACATTGAAGAGTCTCTCTGAGTTACCTGGGCAGTCGAGGCTTGACATTGCACACCATGTCGGCGTATTCCAAAAGTTACAATCCGTTTGATGATGATGCGGATGAAGAAGACCCGAAGCCAGTGAAGTGGAAGAATGAGGAGGATTTCTCCCAGAAGCCCAGGGAGCCTGTGGACAGACAGCAGTACCTGCGGCAGGAAGTGCTGAGGCGGGCTGAGGCGTCCGTGGAGAGCACTAACCGCTCCCTTTCCTCCATTTATGAATCTGAGAAGGTCGGGATTGCTTCATCCGAGGTAAGGTCCCAGAGCAGATCCAGGCAGAGGCCAGTCTGGATGCCGACGTGCATCTTACTAGGATTCAGCCTGTTTGAGGCCCTTAGGGCACCTGCTTTAATGATGATTTGCAGTTACTGTTACAGCTGCATGAACAAAAAGGAGCGCACCCGGCCCCCCCCCCCAGCAGTGTTAACTTGCTACTGTCCAGCTTTTCAGAATTCTCAGCTGGCAGTGTGACTTCACGAGGCTTTCCTGGGTGAGGAAATCAGTCACCTTGAATGGGTGGTCTCCACGCGTCCAGAAGAAGGGCGTTTCATTTGGTCTTTTCTTTTTGGGTGGTTGAGAGACATTGGAGTTAAATGACTTGCCTAGGGTCACACAGCTAGTGTGTATCTGAGGCAAATTTGAACTAGGGCTGGTTCTCTATCCACATCTCATTTGTTCTTAAACCTCCCTGGTTAACATGGTCTAACGTTTAACTCCAATGAAAGGACCTCAAATTCAAGAAAGCCAAAGGCCCCAAGACAAGACACTTAGGGAATGATATAATCAGTATATGCTGAGGAACCAGGAAATGTCCTGATCCTATCCATTCCAGGCTCAGAAAAGAGAGAGAAGCATGTGGGTGGGGATGGTGCTCAGAGGCATTCTGGAGCAGGCCAGTGGGGAAGAGGAAGGGCCTTAGGAGCCTCTCACCAGGACTGTTGTAATGGCCTCCTCCCTGATCTTACTGTCTCCAGGATAAGAGCTGGCATCAATAACTTGGAATGGGCCCAGAGGAGGAGGGGCCTTCAGGAGACTGGGAGGGCTAAAGACCAGGTGACCTGTGAGTCAACGGATGGAGAGTGGCGTAAGAGGGCTAGGCTATCAGCCTCTCACTATTGGAAGAGCCGGCATGTGAAAGAGGGGCCTCCCAGGCTTCCCTCCTAAGAGGGTCCCCCATCTTTCCTCTGTGTATCACAGGCATGGCATCTCCCCCGTTAGGCTGGGAGCTCTGGGAGGGCCGAGATGGCATCCTTCTGCCTTAGCACACAGTGCGGGCTTGGTCAGTGTCGGTGGGCTGAACAGAACCGGCAGCCGCGAGGAGAGAGTGCAGATGGAGGCTTGCTGTCCTCAGCCGGAATGGCTCCTTGGGATCTAGTGGGTCTCCCCATTGAAGGAAAGCTTCAGTTAGTTGTGGAAGGTGACCAGGATCCCGAGGACCCTTCTAGCTCTAAGACTTGGGTTCTATAAAGACCACAGGCCGTCAGGAGGAGCCGAATGGACCATGACCAGAGGCCTCTATCTTGACCTAAGGGCCCTCTGTACTCCACCGGGGATGTCAGCTGGTCAGAAGGAGGGGGTTCCGTGGGCATTCTCCTTTATCTCGGCCCCTTCCCCACTGCCCAGAGACTCCTTGCCAAAAATCATATCAGCCTCTGTGCCCTTGAACATGGTCTAGAGAGTTTCAGGGCCGACTTCCTCAGGGAACAGTTGACCTGAAAGCCGCAGACTTCCTCAAGAAAGAAGGGTGTGGGGGAGGGGCGGGCGCCAGCCAGGCCTCTATCCAGTAGATCCTGGGCAGAATCGAGTGCCCACTAGGACCTGGGGGAACTCTGCTTAGAACGTGAGCTAGGGCAAATACAGATCATCGGAGGCCTCACCCTTCAAATTGTCTTCCAAGCCAAAAGGTTGAGGGCAGGCCGAACGGTTGGAAGGCTGTTGTGTTCCAGGTGTCCTTGTCACTGTGGCGCTCACGTTGCCTGGCCCTGAGATGGCCCTTTGGGGGCGCTAAGCCCTTCCCGTGTGAGTGGTCCTCAAAGAGGCCCTCGGAGGTCAGTACCGTAGCCGCCATTACCCAGTCTGCACAGGATCAGGGCCTGCTGTCTTTTCACCACACCAGATGTGAAGTAACAGCGCCTCGTGTGTATTCCAAAGACCAGTTTACAGAAAACAAGTGATACGCTTGCCCTCGTCATCTTCCCCAAGCCTGCACCTCTTCCTGGAATTCCGAGGACCACCATCAGCCACCTTGGACTTTTCCTCTCCCGGCTCCGCTGACCCTGCCTCCCCCCTTGCTTCGGCCTTCATGCCCCATCCCCACCTGTCTCCATCTCTTGTCTTCCTAATAGATAGATCTCATCCCATCTCTTCTTCGGGATCCCCTGGCCTGGGCCTCCCTTGTCACGCCTCTCGTACGGCACATCTCCGTCCCCCACACCTGGAATGCTTCCTCCGCCGCTCATCTCTTCCTGTTTGTACCCTTGCACTTCCTCAGGTGCTCCAGGAGTCTCCACCCCCACGGGGCAGGGGACCTGAGGCATGGGCATGCAGCCCGGGGCCCACGCCAGGGCAGCGAGTCATTGCCCTAAATTGTGGGGTGTGCGAGGTGGAGGCCAGCTCGCCCTGGGCTGTACCAGAGGGCCTTCCTGTGGATGGGAACTGGCGTCTCATTGCTGCACCTCAGGGAAGTCTTCCCAGTGCTGTTCTGAGCTGTTGAGAGAACGGCACTGGTTGAGCATTCAGTCACTGTGCTCGCTCGCTCGTGCTTCCCCCCACCCCACCCCAGTCTCTCTTTCTCTCTCCCTCCCCCTCTGTCTCTCTCCCTCTCCTCCTTCTCCCCCCCTTCCCTCCCTCCCTCTCCTTCTGTCTCTCTCTCTGTCTCTCTCCCTCCCCTTCTCTCTCCTCTCTTCTTTTCTCTCTCCCTCCCTTCCCCTCCTCTCCTTCTCTCTCTCTCTCTCCCTCCCTCCCCTCCCCTCCTCGCTCTCCTCCCTCCCTCTTCCTGTCCCACACTCCTCACAAGACAGAGGGGCATTTCTGGTGGTGTTTTTAAGAAGCCCAGCTCCAGGTCACTTGCGTGCCGTGGCATCACGTCCCTGATGTCAGTGGGCTTCTTTGAGAACAGCAGACAGACAACAACAGCTGATGTTAGACCTTCCCAGCCTGAGGGTCTTGGGCAGGGCTCTGGTCTCCTGAGCCCCAGTTTCCCCATCTGTGTAGTAATAACTTCCGGCACTGGTCACAGACGTGCCGTCAGGGTCAGTGTCTGTCAATGTTCAGGCGTGTCCAGCTCTCCATGATCCTGACCCTGGGGCAGTTTGCCATTTCCTTCTCCAGCTCCTTTGACGGGGCCCTGTGTCTGCTGGGGCCCTGTACTGGCCTGGTGCTGGTGTTGAAAGAAGCCCTTTGTGCACCAGCAGTCCCGCGTCCTGTGAGCCCTGCGGGTGTGAGGAAGCCAGAAGGGAGCCCCGAGGTGCCTCTCTTCCTGAGGCCCAAGGAAGGGGGGAACTCACCGTGGATGATGCAGTGTCTCCCTTCTCTGCACCAGCACGGCCTCCACCCTCTCCAGTCCTCCTCCAGCTGCCAGATGGACCTGACCATGCAGAGGTTCTCAGCCTCAGTTGGAGGATTCGCTCCAGTGTTTTCAGTAACTGGGTTTTGGCAGAATTGGGGTTTTTTTTGCCAAGTCAGCAAGCGTGTATCAAGCACCTCCTGCGTGCCCAGCGTGGTGTCAAGGAAAGGACAGAAGGCGCTGCTCTCACAGGCGCTCACGATCCAATGATCTCTGGGCCAGAAGGGATCCGTAGGTTTTGCCAGACAGCCAGAAGTGGCCACAACACAAAGAAAGATTTAGAGTCTCTGCTCGGAGCCGAAGTCGGCAGCGGTGCTTGTATCTGGGCTGCGGTGCTGGCTCCCTGGCTGTGTCCGTGGGGGGCTGTGTGACGGCTGGAGTCGGCGATCTGGGGCCGGGGGCCTCACAGCGGGGGCTGTGGCGGCTGTCGCCCGCCACCTCAGGAGTTGGCACTGAGCGTGGGGGGCACCGATGTGGGTTGAATTTGTCAGTGAGTTTGCATGGGCGGAGGAACCAAGGGCCCGCAGACTTCAATTGGAAAAGGAGGGTCCTTCGCAGTATGGAGCTAGTGGGGCGAGCGAGCCTGCTTGTGTTTTCTGACCTCAGGTCAGTCGAGCATGCCTCACCTGTTCCCCCTTTGCTTCAGGCTGAAAACAGGTGGGTCTTCAACGCAGCTCCCCCTACCCAAATAAGATGCCCAACCAGGCCAAAAAGCGGTAGTGATTGTAGAGGAGGGAGCACTTAGAAAGGCAAAGAATGAGAGGCGTCAACCAGAGGTGACGTTGGAACTCGGGCCGTGAGGCTGGGTGGCTCGCCCAGGGCTCCCTGGCCCCATCCCTGGGACCCTGGGCATTCTCTGGGCAGCCTCAGCGTTTGTGAAACCATAGTGTTTAGAGATGGGGTTGAGTTTCACAAAGGAAAGGACAGTAAAAAAGAAACTGCCAGACCAGTAATGCACAGAGGAGGTGTCCCGCGCCCTGGCCCTTTGTCATAAGCCTGTAGGAGAGGGAAGGGGCCCTCCCTTCCTGGGCCTGGCAGCAGGAGGCAAGTGCAGCAGGTTGACCTGGAATCGAGGTCTGGGTTGAGGAGATGGAGGAACGTTGGCTTTGGGAAGAGGTGGGAGAAAGGAGGAGAGAGGGAGAAAGAGGAAACAAGAAGTGTCATCCTCCACTGACCCTTCTGACATCCCTCGGTCATCAGGAGCAGCTGTGCCCCTGGTGACCAAGGTTTTGGCAAAGTGATTGCCCAGTCTGGGGGTTGGGTTGGTTTTTTTTAACCTGCTTTTTAGAAGGAAGAGGGGATTGTGAATTTTCTCTCCTTGTAGCTTCCTTTCAGCAACCAGACTTAGGTCTCCAAAAGCAGCAGCATTACCTCTTCTCTCCCCACCATTTGTAGATATCCCAGTCTGGTGACACCATCAAAAAGGAGAGAAGATTAGGCTCCCATGGCTTAACTCCATTTTTCTTCTTAAACATGTCTTCATTTTAAAATTCCTTAGCACCAGTTTTCCCCAAGTTAAAAAAAAAGTCCTTCTAACAAAAAAGCGCAGAACCCCGTACATCGACCCCTTCCAGAAGTGCCTGTCTCATTATGCGCCTCACGGCCGTCACCCTCTTCCCCACTGGTCCTGTGGAGGTGCAATCGGTCATTACGCTGGCCAGTTTTCTGTCTCTTCTTTTCAGCGGCAGTCTTCCTGGTGCTGCTCACTGCACTCTGCGTTGGTTCCTGCATTTCTTATAGCACAAGAATGTGCCATTAGCTGCCGTGTGCACGGACAGACAGACTGCCTTTGGTTTCCCCACTTGCTAGGTCCGCTTGGTTACACTGCAGGCGTCTTCTGCCTCCCTATTCTCTGATCTCTTTGAAGCAGACTCCTTGTGGCGGGGCGGGGTCAGCTGTGCCTTCTCAGGGATCCTGGTTGGCTCAGTGGGCCGCAGCCCTTTCCCAGAGGTCACAAGCGGTTCAGTAGCACATCGGCACGGGGGCTGTTGTTGGGGCTCTGTATTGGGATCGAGTCCTACCACCTTCTCTTGTCTCCACGCTTTGGCCTTCACTTGACCCTCCATCCCTGGGACCTAGACCTCCCAGCTATGGGAGAGAAGAGAAGGGAAGCGGATGTTGCGTTCTGCCTTCTCCTCGTCCCCTTCGCCTTACGTGGTCATCGTAGACACCCCCCACCTTCCTTTGCCTCCTCCAGCTCTAACTCTGAGCCATGGAAGGTGTTCGACAAACCTTGGAGTGGTCCGGGAATGGGAGGAGTTGCTGGGGGATCAGAGGGGTCTGAAGCAGAGGTAAGCTGTGTGGTCATTGAGCCCCCTGCTGTGATAGGCCGGGGGAGATGGCTTGCCACCGGGAGATTTAACCCTGCCGGAGCTGGCCCGGTAGGCTAGAGGCCAGGCCACGCCTGTTCCCTCACAGCTGCACTGCTCTTTCAGTTCCTTCTCCAGAGTCTTGGCACTCGCCATGGGAGGGGCACAATTGCATCTGGTGTATGGTGTGTGTTAGCTGCAGCGCTCTCTGGATCCCAGAGCATGTCTCTGGCTCTGGCCCATTTAGAGCGAAGTCTTTACAGGAGCTGTGAACACTGTAATCCCCTGACTCCTAAAGGAATCTTTCCCTTACCTCTCTGTGCAGAGTGAAGGGGGAAAGCTGCTGTTACTATCCAGTAGGGCTCAGTTGGACCAAAAACCTGAATTTGATTGGGGAAAAAAAGATTCAGAAAAACAAGAAAAAGGCTGAATCCACATGGGTCCTTTTAGCCAAAGCAGTAGCACCTGCAGCAGGTCATACACGTGGCCCCTTCAGTAGATGCCTGAGTCTGGATTGGATTTATCTTGTGGACGGTCCATAATGAATCCTTAGCCGTGAAGGGAGAGGAGACCTCAGGACCAGAGTACCAGGGCTCTTCCCTTCCCAGAGCCCAGAAGCTCCCTGGAAGGCCCTGCTCAGACCTCCTTTCCATCCTGGCCCTTCTCATCTGCAAGCAAGCCCCTCTTCCCTGAGGGTGACTTTGCCTGGCTTCCCTCCTTTTCTTCCTCACCTCTGTTCCCCACCTTCTTCCCCCAGGGCTGGGCTCTGCCTTCCTCTGTGACCTGTGAACTCATATGATAACTTCCCTGGGCCTTCTTCCCTCTGGTTCCCAGGCCCCTGGTGTACCCTCTGGAGAGAAGTCATCGTTACATCTTCCTAGTGTACTGGTTTGTGTTAACAAAACAAAATGTGGCGTATGGAAGTGATTGTTGATAAATCAAAATAAGTCAATAAAAAAATTAAAAGAAGGAAATGGCAAAAAGAAAAAAAATAAACACGTGCAAATGATAATTAAAAACCCCCCAACAGAATCTGAAATGTGTTTGAGTCAGAACAGATGAGCTTGGTGTAAAGGCTCTCGAGAATCGGGTTTTTTGAATGGTTATTCATATACTGGCTGCTCCATGGGGCCAGAGGAAGTGGAGTTTGGGGGCCCCGGCTTCTTGAAGGCCTTGCCCACAGAACCCAGGCCAGTCAGCCTGGGAAGGCTCCTGCCTGCGTCCAACTGTGTGTGTCCTGTCCAAGGACCAGCTTGGCCAGGCAGAGAGCTTGAGTAGGAAACTCCACAGGTCTAGTCTCCAACACGATGTTTCAGAGGCCCAGGGAAGGGCCTTTCAGACACCTGGGGCATGAATCGTACACCTGGGGGAGCTCCAGATTGTCGGACCATGGGCTGGGCCACAGAATCCTCCTCTTTGGTGCCGATCAGTGGTGGGAAGCAGCAGATTCAGCCCTGGGCTCTGTGCTGGCTTATTAGGGAGATGGGTCTCCCCACCTCTGGGCTGTCCCCATTGCTTGCACCATAGGCGCAGCTGGCAAAGCCATTCTGGAATGCACATCCAACCGCATCACTCCCTGCTCAGTCCAGGCCAGCGGTTCCCTACGGCCCCTTTGTTTACCTCTTAAACCTTTGCCAGGATGGCCTTAACCGGGCTCTCTGGACTCAGGGATCCAGCCCAGGCAGCCTTCTCTCTGTGCCTCTGCCCTGGCCACTCCCTCCTCTGCTCTTTGAAGATTGTCCCTCGCAGGCTTCCTGTTTTCATTTGAATCTGTTCCGTTTGTACGTGTGTACATGTTCACACATCTGTCTTCCCCTGGACTGTGGGCTCCTCGGGAGGAGGGGTCATTCACTGCGCTTGTGCCCCTGGGGCCTGACACGTAGTAGGTGTCTGACGAGCGCTCTTGTCTGGAGCTTACCCAGGCCTTCGCCTCGGATGCCTTTTCTTCTGTAAGGGTTCAGTTAGGTGGCACCTCCTCCTGGGCCGGTTGGAGTGGGTGTGGGCAGGTGTCCGTCCCCCTCTTTCTAGCTCCTTCCCTTTCCTCAGCCCCACCCAAGCTGAAAGCATCTCCTGGTCCTCTGATGTTCTGAGAAGATGTCCTTGGAGGTTTCTCCCTTGTCCCCATCCCATGGTGCCTTGAATGCCGATCCCCCCATGCATGCCTGCCTCGTGACCCTGCTTTCTCCTCTGCCCAACCCCTTCGCAAAGGTACCCTCTTGGGTGGGGCCCCGCGCTTTGTGAGGGTCAGAGGCCACGTCTGCAAACAGCCCTTTATTGCTGTTCATTCAGGGCGTCGAGGAACCAGCGTTTGTGTGGTCTTACGTACAAAACGAGAAGGTTTGAGCTGTCGCTGACCATGGCCCGGGAAGGGCCCCGGGACTCACTGCAGACTTTTCCTTAGAACCAGTGCGGCGTGGGAGAAGGAGCAGCAGACGCAGCATCCGTAGGCGCGGGTTCAGGTTCCAGCTGTTCCTGCCGGTCACCTCGGGTTCGGCCTTGGCCGTCCCCCTCCCTCCACAGATGGATGGGAGGGGCTATGAGATAGTTTGCTTGCTTGTTTTCTTTCTTTCTTTCTTTCTCTCTCTCTTTTCCTTCCTTCCTTCCTTCCTTTCACAAGGTTAAGTGACTTGCCCAGAGTCACACAGCTACCAGGTATTATGTGTCTGAAGCTGGCTTTGAACTCCTAACTCCAGGGCCGGTGCTCTACCTGCTGAGCCACCTAGCGGCCCCGGGATTGTTTTTCACCTTGGTGTCTGTGGTGCCTGGTCCACGCTGCATGTCCATTGAATACCGCAGGAGGAGTCAGTGCCTCGAAGGTCACCAGCCAGCACCAAGCCTCAGCTGGGTCATCTCTTTGGCGCCACAAGGTCTCCTGAGCCTCAGTGTCCTCATCTATGAAATGGGAGCAGTATCGCCTGCACTCCCTGCCTCTCGGAGTAATTAAACAGGAGCTCCTCTCGTTGCTTTTCCGCAGGAGCTGGTGCGTCAGCGGGGAGTCCTGCAGCGCACAGAACAGATGGTGGACAAGATGGAGCAGGACTTAAAGACGAGCCAGCGGCACATCAGCAGCATCAAGAGTGTGTTTGGGGGCTTCGTCAACTACTTTAAATCCAAGCCCGCAGAAGCCACGCCGCCCAACGGCGTGGTGGACTCCCAGCCCAGCACACGGTGAGCAGCCCTCCTGGGCCTGGGGGAGCGGGAAGGAATGGCCAGAGAGCCGCCAGGCATCCAAGGAGCTGCAGAGCCCGGATTAAGTGCGTAGGGTGTGTCTGGGACTCCGCTAAAGCCCAGGGACATGAATTGGGGGCTGTGGGGGGGAAGCCTAGAGAGGGAAGGAGTCACATGGCCAAGGCCCTTGGGAAGTGGGGATTCAAGGTAGAAATAGGGTGGACGCTAAGGCCCACCCTCAGGGTTCCGCTGCCTTTGAAGAGGTAAGGGGGCAGACGGTCACGGAGCAGCGGAGAAGAGGCCCAGCCTAGAAGGTAGCCCACGTGGGGTCACATCTTCACCAGGCAGGCAGGCACTCAGCTCTGGGGATACAGGAAGAGGCAAAAGACAGTTGCTGTCCTCGAGAGGCTCCCCATCTAGCACGGGAGATAGCTGGAAACAAGCTGTGGACAGGCACGTAGTTAACGGCACGTAAATGGGAGCCGTTCTTGCTGTGGCTGACGTATTGGAGTGGGTATCCAGCCTAATCCAGTCTTCCCCAAAGGGCAGGTGCCCGATTAGGGAGGTCTGGAGGGGCAGCTGGCCAAAGGGAGGATGTTGGCTGAGGCCTGGAGGAAGCCACCGTGTTCCCCTGAGTCTTGTCTTCTCTAGTCTGACATCCTTATTTCCCTCCACTGCTCCTCATGTGATGTGAGTGAGGGTCCTGAGCACCCTCCCACTTCTCATGTCTTCCAAAGTCATGGTGCCCAGGACTGAGCTTCTCTAGTCTGAGCAGAGCCGAGGACAGGAAGCTCCGCCTCCCTTCATGCTGCCCAAAATTGGCGCTCACTCTTGGCCGCCTCTTCATGCTGCTGATTCATGCCAAGCTAGCAGTCCACCTGGTGACTCTCAGACAGTTGAGGCACAGAGGCACACGCTTCACATCACGATGGACAGAACCAGCTCTTACAGCCCAGAGGGATGGTGGGACTCATTGCACAAGGTCCCCCAGTTTAAGTCAATAAGGGCCAGGTTTAGGACTGCAGTTCAGTGTTCTTTCCACTGTCCTGTGTCGTCAGTCCACACAGAATAAACTGTACACAGCAGTAAAGGCTTCAATTACATAGGATCCTGCCGACACTTTTTACCTTAAATTCTTTGTTTCTTCTTTTGTTACTTAAAGACTAAAAGAAGCCATAGCCACAAGTAAGGAACAAGAGGAGAATTATCAGGCCAGCCACCCCAACCTGAGGAGGCTGCAGAGGTCAGGTCAGTATGAGACCAAGGTTGGTCCCTTCGTGGGGGGTGGGGAAGCTGCTAAAGTCTGACAGTTGGCAGATTCCTCCCAGCTTGCCGAGAGATGGGCTCAGGGAGCCAGCCAGCTAGATGAGGGCCATGTGATCCTGGTGAGATGGGACAGGGCTGTTTGGGGACACCCTTGACGGTGGAGGAAGGTAGTGGGAGCAAGGTTAGAGTGGCTTCCAGGAAGTGCTAATGGTTTAATGATTGTTCATTGCCCCAAGTATCCTGGCAGTCACCAGCCTTCAGCCCCACTATGCGTGAGATTGCCCGCCGTTTCTGGGAGGTGTCCTGTGGAATGCTGATCTCTGCTCCAAGCTCTTTCTGGGTAGTGAAATACCAGCCAGTGGTGATAAATTGTGCAAACATTTACAGGGCGCCTAAAGACGAGCCCCAGCCAAATGTCAGCTGTGAGAGAGAGCTGGTATCCTACTCAGGAAATCTTAGCAAGATATGTGATTTCAGCTGTGTGTGCGTTCCTACCATACCTTAGGGGCTGTGAAAACCCAGAGAAATTGGGGGGAAAGAGAATGAATTCCTTCTGGACCTGTTCAGAGCCCAGTGCCTGCAGGCCAGTGGGGTGTTGACGGTGTGACATCGGAGCTCTGGAGAGATTCAGGCTGGAAACGGAGGTCTAGGGGTCGTGTGCATGGTCATTGAATCCTTGAGAACAGATGGAAGTTTGGAAGAGAAAAAGTTTAGGCAGAGAAAAGAAGAGGACCCAGCTCAGAACCATGGGGCACATGCACACTAAGTGATGTGGAGAAACCTCAGGACCCAACAGAGCAGACTGAGAACCAGGAGTCGCGGGGAGTGGGTGGCGCACATCTGGGAGGAGGGCCTGGGGGCAGTGTCTAAGAGGCAGGAGCCAGCCTAGGTGCCGTTCTCAGGACAGTCTGCTGCAGCCGCTGGAGAATACGGCTCAGAGAGGAAGGGAGGAGTCTGAAGAGTTGAGGGGAAGGGCCACCTGCGCAGGCAGCTCCAGTGGGCATGGCTCACGCCAAGCAGGTGCCATGGGCCTTGTGGAAATACAGCTGTGCCAGCTTTAAACTGTGCTAAGGGAGTCCAGTGGAGCCCGCGATCCGCTTGGGGGCCTAGGAAAAATGGCCCACTCCTCTGAAGGAGGAGGCTTCAACCTCCTGAATACCACTCAGCACGGGGTCTACACATTTGGTGTCTTTCTCAGGTCGACTCTTAACCAGCTTAAGGAATCTTGGTGATCTCAGCTCATTCTCCCCCTGAGACAGGAATCCTCTCATTGTGTCCTGGACTCCACAGTTTCCTTGAGGATCCTTAGTGTCCCCTGAGACAGCCCTGTCCTGGGCTTCTTAGGCAGCGTGGGTCCTTCAGCATTTCTTCCCTCAGCTGAGCCAATAGCAGCCTCCCTGTATCTTCAGCCCTAGTGCGTTACTGTAGCGCCAATAAAGAGGTAACCAGCAAGCCTCACATTCCTAGCCCCATGCTGGCTAGAGCACCAGGCCACTCCCAGCGGCAGCCGCTGCTGGCCTGCGGAGTCCAAATCAGCAGAATTATTCTGAAAGTCAGACCTAGGGTCCGCAGGGAGTATGCTAGGGGAAGGTGTGGTGACCTCGGCCGGGAGGCCTGGCTCCAAGGCCCATATTCACAGGTTGTGCAGGCCCTCGGACCAGACCTCGCCTTCTTCTAGGAAGGGACCTGGGCTGTGACTCCCTCCACCACGCCCCTGACATGTTCTCATCCAGCCTCTTTGCAACACCTCCGTGATCCCAAGGATGATGTTATAGCCATGTGACAGATTGTTCCACCAGAGCACAACTTTGGGGAATCCACGTCAGGGGCAGTGAATGCTGTGAGGATCAGAGGTGTCTGTCTAAGGGAGGGTCGCGGTACCTGGAGACAGCAGTGGGGGTGGCCCCCGGGAAGCGTCAGGCAGGGTGAGAGCTCTGGGCAACCAGAACAGGAAGGAAGCCCCAGCCGGGATCCATCAGGCACAGAAGTGGCTGGGGTGGCCCCATGGCTCTGGCAGGGATCAAGATCTGGGCTGGCCTCCATTGACTGGAGGAACTCTGAACACTGGAGGTGGAGAGGGGTGGGAATGAGAGCATTACAATCTGGAAAGCTTGGGGGGAATGCCTCCTCGTGCGCGGCCTTGCCTCACTTTGCTGCCTCTCTAGTCCGGAGATGATCAGCCCGCCAGAGAGGATCATTCAGTGAGTCAACAGACATGCACACCCACTGTGTGCCAGGAGCTGGGGGTACAAAGGCAAAAGTGGGACACTCCCTGCCCTTGAGGCCCTTACGTTCTACTAGGAGAAACAACAGAGACCTGTGTGGGCATCCACAAGACACAGGGAGGGGAAGGTGCTGCACGGGCTGGGCTTCAGGGGGCGCTGGGAGCCCCACGTTGATCATGTCACGCTTCTTTCTTAAACAGATGTCATCGTTGATGGGCCTAGTTCTGCCGCCAGTGCTGATGCCTATCCGAAGAATCAACATCTCCGAGCCTATCACCAAAAAATAGACAGCAATCTCGGTAAGCCCCCCAAGCCTTGGGGACTGCACATCAGCCCCGTCCCCTTGTTCTAAGAGGTCAGCCGCTCGGAGCCCCGCTGGAGCCCCTGACACTTTTTCTTTTTTTTGGAGGGGGTGGCATTCGAGATTAAGTGACTGGCCCAGGGTCACACAGCTAGTAAGCCTCAGGTATTGGAGGCCAGATTTGAATTCAGGTCCTCCTGACTTTGGACCAGTGCTCTGTCTGTCCACTGCACCACCTAGCTGCCCCATGAAGTATTTTTGTTGTTGTTCACTCATGTCTGACTCTTCGTGACTCCATTTGGGGTTTTCTTGGCAAAGACCACATTTGCTTCTCCAGCTCATTTTACAGATGAGTAAACTGAGGCAAACAGGGTTAAGTGACTTGCCCAAAGTCACACAGCTAGTAAGTTTCTGAGGCCAGATTTGAACTCAAGAAAATGAAGCTTCATGACTGCAGGCCCGGCACTATATCCAACACACCGCCCAGCTGCCCACCGCTGATGCTTTTTAAGGCCTTTGCCAGTTCTGCCCTCAGAAGAGCGGGCTGCTGGGCCTGACACAGCCCACTTCTCCACCTCCTTCCTCCCTCCCCCAGCCCCAGCCCCACCTGGGCCCAGCTGCATCCTGCCTGGGTGGGCTGGCTTATTTGGCCTCCCCTGGGAGTCACCAGCTCTGCCATGATGCCAGTCATCTCAGAGCCAGCAGGGCTTCCTACAGGGGAGCAAGAAAGGTGGAAGACTGAGACAAACCAATTGTCTGTCTCCTCTCATCCTGTCTCTGTTCGGGAAGGAGGTATCAGTAGAAGTGTGAGCTGGGTGTGGAGTCGGCTTATTGAGAAGCTCCGTCAGCTTTGAGTTCAGAGTGCCTTGGCCCAGGCAGCAGGTTCTGGTTTCACAAGTCGAGAAGTGATAGCAAGAGCACCGTCTGAACACCCTCACTGTCCTTGGCGCTGTTAGAAACGAACGTGCCCACGGCAATGGGCTGACGCACTCCTGGGTCTTCAGAGGATTGGCCAGAACCCCCATTATGGCTCTGGGGCTGATGAAGCCCTTGTTAGAGCAGCTTGGCTCACAAATTTGCCTTGTGTTTGTGGTCATCTTTGATTGGATGTGGTGATAAATCTCCAAGTGAATAGCGAGGGTTGGTTGAAGATAAAATGAATGGGATCGTGTTCAGATGCTCCCAGACTGTTAAATCCACTCGAAGGAGGCACAGATGTCGTTACTGCCCCAACAGAAGATGAAAGAGCAGGTCTGGCAGGATCCCTCTAGTGGCCAACATCCCATGAGCGCAGGTGCTTTAGTGAACGTGAAAGGATGTGATGATGTGGGAGAGTGCGAGCCAGCCAAGAAGTCGGCTCTCTCCGAGAGACCATCAAGATTAAAACTGTTCACTTCCAGGGTCTCCAAGACGTCTCTTCAGCCGACGGAGCGGGACGTGACCTGCTCTCAAAGTCGTAACCCTACCCGGCCCCCGGAGCCAAAGTCGCAGCCACCTCATGTGGAAGCGCTAGTAGCCAATGTAGAGAATGGATGGGCAGTTACTGAGAAGGGCGTCCAGGAAGCACTGACAGGCATTAAGAACATCTAGGCTTCTGGAATCAGCCTGGCTCTTCATCAGAAACATACCACTGATGACCACCCAGCAGTGAATCTTCTGTGAGAAATAAAGCACTGGAGGTTTCTGGACATTTATAGGCACCTGTTCCTTCTGTCTTTGAAAAAAAAAAAGGGAAGAAGAAAGGGGCAGCAAGGTGGCACAGTGGACAGAGCGCCGGCCCTGGAGTCAGGAGGGCTTGAGTTCAAATCCAGCCTCAGACACCTAACACTCGCTAGCTGTGTGACCCTGGGCAAGTCACTTAACCCAAAATGTCTCACCAAAAAAAAAAAGAAGAAACAGAGGCAGAAGTCTGGTTCTTGCCTCATTCCTGGTGGCCATGAGGCAGTGCTGCCCACTGCCCATCACAAAACTGCGATTGTCCTCGACTGCCGTGTCTGGCTATTCGGCAAGGAGAACAGCTCAGGAGAGAGGCACGTGGTGGCACCAGTGGGCTGCAGTATGTTACAGTAGATGGAAGGCGTGTGTATCAGAGCCCCTCAAGGAAACCTATGGTCAGAGAGGAGTCGGGCTTTCTGAAAATGAGGGTCCATTTTGGAGCAACGCTGGTGCTCTGGCGTCTGGAGAGCGTCAGCTGAGCCCGACAAAGGCCACCAGTCTGTTGGATAGATGCTTTCTGGAGGTGTATGTGAGTATGTGGACAAGATCTCGAGGCTGAGATGGCAGAGAACGGCCCCATTGATGAGCCCAGAGTCACGGTGAATGGATGGACGAGCCCCTTCCCCTCACCTCTCTCACTCTGCAGTGGGAGGAGAGCACCTGCAGGGCACCAGCACTAATGAGACGGATGCACAAACAAGTGAACGTTGCCACGTGGTATCTGAGGGAGGAAAGATTTCGCTAGAGGGATCAGACACAGACGTCTTCATGGGGGATGTTGTGTTTGAGCTAAGTCTAATTAAATGAAAAGATCATGGGTCGAGAGATGGAAGGGACCTTCAGGCTCATCTCCTCCGTATTTGACAGATGAGGAGACTGAGGACCAGATTTCAGTTGTAACTGTGTTAAAGAAGGCTGTTCACTGAAATAATGATCTCTGACGTGCCCTCCACATGCTTATCTCATTCTGAGCCTCAGAGCCAGCCACCTTGTAAGGGACACGCCAAGATTCTCCATATTTGTGGATTGGAGAACTGAGCCCATGGTCACGGAGCTAGCAAGCAGCAGATGCTCGTCCCTTACGTCTCTGAGTAGGACAGAGGTTGGACTAAGCAGACTTTGTGGCTAGGGTTCCCATCTCCAGTGGCCCTGTAAAAGTCTCCCCTTAGAAAGAAGAGGCATTAGTGACTCTGTATTGAAGAGAGATGTGGTGTGGGGGAAGGTGCCCTGGACTCTTTTTGGAGTCATGGCTCTCGTGCTCAACAGTGGTATAACCCTGGGCGAATCACTGAACCTCTGGGACCCTCTGCTTCCACGTGAGGGAGTTCATTCATAGGAGCTGAAAGAGACCCTGTCCTGCCTTCTAGCAAAAGACCTTTCTGGCTCTAAATCAAATCAGTAACCACAGGCTCGAAAGCGTGAAGAGACCCGACACCTCCTGGGGTCAGTGTGCAGCCTTGGCTTAAAGGTCCCCAGGAGGAGGAGCCTCCGCTGCCCGACAGGGCAGCCTCTTCCCCTCTGGGATGGCTCTGTTGGTTAGGAGTTGGGTTCTGAGCCTCCATCTGCCTCTCTGTGACCAGGGGACAAGCAGAACAAATCTAGTCCCTCTTCCAGAGACCGAGAGCACGTCCCTCCTGACTCACTGTTTCTCTGGGCCACGGATCGTCAGTCTGTGACCCTCGGTGAGCTGAGAGGGATTTTTATGGCGTGTGCCTGTAGTTTCCCTAGCTCACCTTTGTGTGGCTGAATCTCCAGGCCCTGCAGCACCCCAGTTTCCCTTCTCTGGATAGCCCCCATCTTGTTGGTGTCCTTCCAAAAGACGGAACCTAGAAACCGTTCTCAGATGAGGTCTGAGTAGGGTAAAGTCCAGTGGGCCTCACATCTCCGTAGCCCACTAGTGGCAGGCTGTCTTCCCATTACTGTGGGTTCAGTTATCCGTCATCAGCCTTGGATCTCCCAGCTCGCCCGCGCTATAATCCCACCTCATCAACTGCTTGCTGGACATCTGGCGTCCCATAGGCGTCCCAAACCCAGTGTGTCCAAAGCCCTCCCCCATCCTCTGCCGGACTTCCCAAGGACGGTCAAGGAGATTTCACCCCCATACCCAGCCCCTCGCTAGAGCTCGCCATTTCCCCTCTCCCAGCCTCTCTTTGTCTGCGTCTCCTTATCTCCGCTCACCCTGGCTCAGGCCCTCATCGCATCAAGCCTAGACTGTTTCAGTAGCCTTCTGGCTGGTCTCTCCACCCCAGGCCTGTCCCCTCTCCAGCCCATCCTCCACTCAGCATCATCTAAAGCAAGTCTGACCCTGCCTCCTCCCGCCCTCCTTGACCCCACTCACTTCCTGTTACGAGATGACATGTGGGAAGTACTTGGCAAACCTTACAACTTGGTAGAACTGCTAGCTCTTATCATTGTTATCACTACAGGGCCACATAGGAAATTCTTCATAATCTGGCCCCTTCCAAGCTTTCTTCTGGCAGACTGCAATCCTGGCTTCATGTGCCCCCCTCCAGGCTTCACGCCGGCCCTCCCCCGGCCTCCTTCGGGACAGCCCGGATGCTGCCTTCTGCAGGAAATCTTTCTTGGGCCTCCCCTCTCTCCGGGGTGCCTTGGGTGCTCCTGGCTTTTTCCGTGTGCTCTCCCCATTAGAAGGGGAGCCCTGTGAGGCCAGGAACCCTAGGAGGCGCTCTGTCGTGTCTGGCCGATGGATTACCTCCAGGGTTTCCTGTGCGTTCACAGTTGTGGCTTCTGACTGTTGCCCTTGCCTCCTCATCAAAATTATGTAGCTCTTTTGTGTCTTAGCATTTTGTCCCTAAGGGTTTTCTGTCCTGCCTGCCTCAATCTCCTTTCCTGTAGAATTTTAATCTACAGCACCATCCCTCTGCTTCCTCTGAGCCCTTGAGATGATTTAGCTCTGCCCAAACCAGCAGGCTGTGTGTCCAATGTCCAATGTGATAGACATTCGCCTATCACAAGTTGTGAGAGACAAGGGCCTTTCCTCCCCCGAGGTTCTCTTCGTTTCTACTTTAGCCACCAGGCCCTCCCCTTCCCTTATTTAATCCTGGCCTTCTTGGGGGCTGGAGCTAACCTCTCTGTATAGGACAGCCTGCCATAGCACGGACAGTTGGCACATTAAAATGCTGACCGTTTTTAGGAACTTAAGCAAAAAAGTCTCAAGGGACTTAGGTACTTGTATATAGACCTAGATGTCCTGTTTGTCATGGAAAAAGGTACCAGAGCGAGGGAGGTTATTATGGTTATTGTGTCCCCTGCCTGAACTGCTGCCTCTCAGGTGTGTGACCTGGAGCAAGTGCCTTCCCTCTCTGGGCGTCAGCCTCCTCCTCTGTAAAGTAGGTCAGCATTTAGGAGGTGCCTATCTGTGCCAGCACTGGACCAAGCGCTGGGGACACAAAGAAACACACACCATGGCCACCGCTCTCAAGGCGTTCACAGTCTAGTGGAGGAGACGTAACGACAGCTTTCTACAAACAAGATACACGCGGGGTAAATCTCAGACAGTCAACAGAAAGAAGCACCAGAATTAAAAGGAATTGGGAAAGGCTTCCAGTAGAAGGTGGAGTTTTAGGTAGGACTTAAAGGAAGCCAGGATGGGAAGGTGAGAAGAGAACATACCAGGAATAGAGTTGGGAGACGGAGTGTCTTGTGGGAGGAACGGTAAGGTGGCCAGTGTCTCTGGGTACGTGGAAGAGGAGATAATGTGCAAGGAGACTGGGAAAGTAGCATGATGGCGTGAGCAAGTTACGAAGGGCCAACAGAATTTTATATTTGATCCTGGGGGTGATAGGGAACTACCCAGGATAGACTAGGATGTGGGGCAGGCAGACCCCCCCAGCAGGCTGTTGTAGTAGTCCAGGTGTGAGGTGTTGAGGGTCTGCACCAGGTGGGGACAGTGTCAGAGGAGGAGGGGGCATATTAGATGCTGCAGAGATGACGTCAGTAGGCCTTGGCACCATATTGGATATGGGGGGTGAGAGGGTGAGGAGACCAGAATGCCTCCTACATGTTGTGAGCCTGGGGGTGGATCCAGGGAAGATGGCTGCCCCATCTACAGTACTTGGGAAGGTGGCTGGGGGATAAAAGTGGTAAGGCCAGTTTGGTACATGTTGAGTTTGCTAAGAGATCTTCAGTTCCACATGGCCAAGAGGCAGTTGCAGATGCAAGCTTGGAGGGACTAAACCTGTTTGCTTTTCTCTTCTCACAGATGAGATGTCCAAGGGACTTGGCCGCCTCAAGGACATTGCCTTGGGAATGCAGACTGAAATAGAAGAACAAGATGACATTCTTGACCGGCTCACAACTAAAGTCGACAAGTTGGACATAAACATCAAAAGCACAGACAAAAAAGTCCGGCAGCTTTAGAGACAAATAAGGTTTTCTGTTCACTTGCCACAGAATGATTTTTCTTTCCTTCCCAAGACGTTTTCCAAAACCTTTGGGAGAATTCCATTTCACTACTTTAGTAAGTTACTGATTAAGCCGTGTCTGCAAGTGGTACAACAGTGCGAGTCTTCTGAAAGGTTATTTAGCTGGGATGGACAGAAGGGAGGGCAGCACTGAGTGACCAACGCCCCGTATGCTTTGCTGCAATGAGAAGAAAGTAGCTCTGGTTCTCAGTTTAATGAAAAGACATAATCATCCTAGGAAACATGGAGAGCTTCTCACAATGCTATTTGTCAAAATTGGAGGCCTGCTGCGCTCGCCACCCAGAGGCATCAGACCTGAGTGGAGTCCCAAGCCCCGTTTGTCATCCCCCTTCCTGTTGGAAATAGACTTGCCTCCTCATCTGGACTTTGCATCATCCTGCAGAGATTGAGGTCCTGAGCTGGGGCCTCTCCCCTTCTGTGCTTAGCTGATCTGTCCTCTCTGCTCCTCCCATTGGCCCTTCCTCCCTGAGCAGTGGCGTCCGTGATCACTGTGGTTCTGAAGACCATGTGCCTTCTTCCTCAACGCCAGTGACTTTGCCAGTTGAACCATTCTTTCACATGCCCTGGCAGTCTTCAATGACTGCCTGCCCAAAATAAGCAGACTACCCTCTGTGCCCGAGACTATCTGGCTGAGGAGTGCTTGGAGCCCTCCAAGAGTCTGTGTGCCATCTGCAGGCTTTTCCTTTCCCAAGAACTGGACAGAAAACTCTCTTTGTACCATCTTATTCCCTCATCCCTGCACGCTAGCCCTATTGGAACAAAGTCTTAGGATGTTATTGCATGTTTACACAGTTACAGTGCTCTGACTGATCCCCTCTTCTCAATCTCAATTCATGCAATCAGTCTATAACAAAAAGAAGATTTGAAAAAATATGATTTGACTCATAAAGAGACGAGTCCACTGGCAGGAAAAAGGCAGACAAATCTTGTCCCCAGATCTCAGCTTCAGCTGGACTTTGTCTGTTCCCCCTTTAAAAGGTCACACTCCACCACAGTCCTCATCTTGGGTAAGGATGTGTGCACCAAGACGAGGAGAATCCAGAAGAAATCCAAGGTGCCCCCAGGCCAAATGAGGCCTGGGGCCACCCTGTTGAGGCAGAGAAGTAAGCCTGTCAGTAATTCGTATGTCAGTAATAGTTACGCCTGTTAGTGAGGATAGACCTGCTGGATTGGAGCCGGCCCCTTTCTCATTGAGTCTCTGTTTCTTACATTCAGTTCCTTGGTAACCTTGCCATCTTAGGTGAGGAACTGTCTCTCTGTCTCTCTGTTTCTCTCTCTCTCTCCCCTGCCCCACCCTGCCACCTATCTAGACATAGAGCAGTTGGGTGTGTATGTCTCTCTCTGTATAGATCTGTATCTATAAAGAGACACAGACGCACCTACCCAATGCTGAATGACACCAACTATGTGTACTGGACCCCCTACAAAGAATCGTGGATCCAGTGAACTCAGTTCACTTTTTGAGCATTGAGGGAAAGTGATTTCTTAAATAAAAGACACTCAGCTGGGTGAGCACCTGCTTTGTTCCAGGGTAAAACCAAGCAGTAAGTCCCCTTTTAAAGCAGCTTATTTCTCAGAAGCCTTTTTTGGAGGATGAAAGTCCGCTCTCATTATGAGATGGAGTGAGAGGATTTCTTCTGCCCCTGGTGCCTGCTACATCTTCACGTGCTCTGTGCCTTTCTGGCCTCTGGCATTTTGATCTTTGCCACCTTCAGAGATCGGCCCAGCAGAGAGCTCTCGTGAGCACCTCTGGTGCAGCAGGTCTTGGGTTTTCTCACCAGTGGTGGTGGAAAACCCAGCAGCATGACATTCTGGAGAGCTGCTGTTTCCCTAAGCTGCTCAGGGCCTGGGGGCAGCCTCCTGATGGTGACTGAAGAGAGAAGCCAAGTGAGAAGGGAGTTCAGTCACATAAGTGAGGTTCCCTATTGCTTTGCTCCAGGCTGCTAGTATGGAAGCGCCTCCTCCAGTTAGCTCACTCACTGGTGGTTCCAGCCAGACCAGGGTGGCTGAGCTTGGGGGGGGGGGGTGCGCCAAAGATTCTAAGACTGCACTCAGACCTGGGTTGAATTCCCTTCTCCTAAGGTTTGTACCAATGCCTTTCTTGAGCCTCCTCCACCTCACCTGTTTCTGCCTGCTGGTTTTTCGTAACGAAGGGGATGGGTCCTTACACCTTGGGCTTGGAAAAGGCATTTTGAAGGCAGCCAGTCACTCCTGTCTGTCAAGGAACAAAGTGCTAAAAAGCTAACATAGATCATTAAACACAGCCAGTGACGAGTAGACAGCCTAACCCCTCCTGAAGAGTCCTCGAGAAGGTGGACATCTCCTGGGATAGACTTTCCAGGTGATCACCAGTGAAGGTGCCATTGTGTCTGCCTGATAGTCAGCAGTGGCCAAAGACAGGCACAGCCAAAGCACATCCCAGTGCCAGGTGTCATCCAATTTGGAAAGAAGCACAAAGGAGGCGCCTGTGAGGCTTCAGAAGCCTTTTCACCTGCTCGCTTTGATGGAAATGCATCCATAAATGGTTCTCCTAATCTCTCCAACAAAGTTGGAGAGGTTTGGCTGTGTCTGAGTCTCAGGATCAGACCCTGTTTGAGGGCATGGGGGAAGAATTGTGGGTGCTGACCGTGGGACCCAGCCACAGGTGTGTTCCTTGTAAGACATCAGGCAGCTTACGGCGCAGCCAGACAGAAGGAATTTTCCACAGAGTTATGCAGGAACACAGACATCAAGGCAAAATCACCTTGGCAAACAGCTTCCCCAGGCTTCATTGCTCAGCCACACACAAGGCTCCTGTGGATTTCCTGCCCTCCCTTCTTCCAGAAGACAAAGGCTAACCTACCACAACCCAAGGGAGTCAGGCTGTGTTTGCTTCTGTCTCCTGCCACCTTGCCTGAGTTCAATTGCTGTGCCCCCTTGATTGTGCTGAGAGGTTGTTGAACATGGTTTGTCACCTGAGTTAGGGCCCCTCAACAAAAGCGACAAATGCAGCTCCAGCCTGAAGGGAACCTGACGTCCATACTGAGCTGGAAACAAACTGCCTTTGCAGAAGTGGCTTATCTTCTAGAACAAAGTGGCTGTGAACTTTCCTGTCCTTAGGTTGGCTTTGAAATATGCTGCCCAACTGATATTGACATTTCTCTTGAAAAAAGACTGCTTTTAACACCCAGCCAGTACAAACCTTTCTGTGCATCCCCTGGAAAAGAACACTTTGATTTGAAGGCAAGAATCTGAAAGATTCAGATCAAAAGGCAGACATTTAAGGACGCAACTAATCTTCAGTACCTCTCACTTGATTTTGTTGATCTGTTATTTTAATGGTAAAACCATACCAATTTGTTACTAATCTCACATTTAACAGAAATAGAAATCCTTTCATGGAGACTTAAAAGCAAAAAGCTTTGTTTTAGCAATTTCGTCTGTAAAAATTGAAATGTTACATCATTAAAAATGCTTGCTCTACAGGAAGGCAGATGTTTGGCTTTTCATTGTGTGAGTCCTGTCCACATCATTAGAGTCGTTTTCACAATTCCTGCTAGATTAGGCCCTAGGTTCAATAACAATTCATACACTTACTTAGAATCACTCCGTTGTATACAGAGATCTATCTTACCCAATAAGGAAATAAGAAAGGAAGGGGATAAGAGACATGGGGGAGAGGTAAGATAAGGGAGGGTGGATTAAGGGAGGCAGTAGGCAGAAGCAAAACAGACTTTTGAGGAGGGACAGGATGAAAAGAACACTAAGCAGAAGAAAATAAGGTGGAGGGACATCATAACACTAAATGTGAATGGGACGAACTCGCCCGTGAGACAGAAGCAGAGAGCAGAAGGGATCAGAAACCACAGTCCAGCAATACACTGTTTGCAAGGGACAGAAAAACAATTAAAGGACTGCAGCAGAATCTTCTGTTTCAGCTGAAGTAAAATCAAGGGTAGCGATCATGATCTCAGACAAAGCAAAAACAAAAATAGACATAGTTAAAAGAGATAATCAGAAAGTACATGTTCCTATAATGTACCATAGACATTGAAGTGATATCAAAAATTTTTACATTGTTTCTCTTATAAAGAGAACTTATAAACATAACTTTCCCAATTGATAAATGGTCAGAATATGTGAATGGGCAGTTTGCTAAAAAAAAAAAAAGCTATAGTCATGAGAAAATACTCTAAATCACTATTGATTACAGAAGTGCAAATCAAGGCAACTGAGGTGCCACATCACCTATCAGAAATGTCACACTGGAAGGGATGAGGGAAAATAGGGGCACTAATACACTGTTAGTGGAGTTGTGATGGTTGGTCCAACCATTGTGGAGGACAATTCAGCGCTATGCCCCAAGGACAGTAAAACTGCCAAACTCCCAAAGAAGATTAAAGGAAAAAGAATGGAATAGGATATTCTGTAAGGCAAAGGAGCTTGGATTACAACCAACGATCACACCTACCCAGTGAAAATGAGCATGATCTTTCAGGGGAGGAGATGGATAGTCAACGAAATAGGGGACTTCCAGACTTTCCTGATGAAAAGACCGGAGCTCAATAGAAAATTTGATCTTCAGTGGGAGTTAGGTGGCACAGTGGATAATAAAATGGAAAAAGAGGAGATCAATGAATTGGGCATACAACTAAAAAACTAGAAAAAGAACAAATTAAAAATCTTCAATTAAACACCAAATTAGAGATACTGAAAACCAAAGGAGAAATTAATAAAATTGAAATTAAGAAAACCATTGAACTAATAAATAAAACTAAGAGCTGGTATTATGAAAAGACCAATAAAATAGACAAACCTTTGGTTAATTTAATTTTAAAAAAGAAAGAAGAAAACCAAATTACCAGTATCAAAAATGAAAAGGGTGAACTACCCACCAAGGAAGAAAATTAAAACAATAATTAGGAATTATTTTGCCCAACTATGCCAACAAATTTGACAATCTTAGTGAAATGGATACATATTTACAAAAATATAAATTGCCCAGATTAACCAAAGAGGAAGTAAAATACTTTAACCCATCTCAGAAAAAAGAAATCAAGCCATTGATGAACTCCCTAGGAAAAAATCTCCAGGGCCAGATGGATTTACATGAATTCTATCAAACATTTAAAGAACAATTAATTCCAATACTATATAGACTATTTGGGAAAATAGGTGAGTCTTACCAAATTCTTTTTATGATACAAATATGGTGTGATACCTAAACCAGGAAGAGTCAAAACAGAGAAAGAAAATTATAGACCAATTTTCCTAATGAATATAGATGCAATAGTTTTAAATAATATTAGCAAATAGATTACAGCAACTTATCACAAAAATAATACACTATGACCAGGTAGGATGTATACCAGGAATTGCAGGGCTGGTTCAATATTAGGAAAACTATCAGCATCATTGATCATATCAACAATAAAACTAATAGAAACCACATGATCATCTCAATAGATGCAGAAAAGGCTTTTGACAAAATACAACACCCATTCTTATTCAAACACTAGAGAGCATAGGAATAAATGGAGTCTTCCTTAAAATAATAAATAGCATCTATCTAAAACCTTCAGCAAGCATTATATGTAATGGGGACAAGCTAGAAGCATTTCCAGTAAGATCAGGGGTGAAACAAGGATGCCCATCATCACCGCTGTTGTTCAATATCGTACTGGAAACGTTAGCGTTAGCAATAAGAAAAGAAAAAGAAATTGAATTTATTAGAATAGGCAAAGAAGAAACAAAGCTATCACTCTTTGCAGATGATATGATAATATACTTAGAGAATCCTAGAGAATTGAGTAAAAAACTACTTGAAATAATCAACAACTTCAGTAAAGTTGCAGGCTATAAAATAAACCCATGTAAATCATTGCCATTTCTATATATTACCAGCAAAGCCCAACAGCAAGAGATAGAAAGAGAAATTCCATTTAAAGTTATACCATAGACATTATAAAATATTTAGGAGTCTACCTACCAAAACAAACCCAGGAACTATATGAACACAGTTACAAAGCACTTTTCACACAAATAAAGTCAGATCTAAATAATTTTAAAAACATCAGTTGCTCATGGGTAGACCGAGCTAATATAATAAAAATGACAATCCTACCTAAGCTAATTTACTTATTCAGTGCCATACCAATCAAACCACCAAAAAATTATTTTATAGAGTTAGAAAAAATAATAACAAGATTCATTTGGAAGAGCAAAAGGTCCAGAATATCAAGGGAACTAATGAAAAGAAATTCAGGGGAAGGTGGCCTAGCCATTCCAGATCTTAAATTGTATTATAAAGCAGCGATCATCAAAACTACTTGGTACTGGCTAAGAAATAGAGTGGTGGACACAGTAGCCAATGACTATAGCAATCTATTATTTGATAAACCCAAAGACCCCAGCTTCTGGGATAAGAACTCACTCCTTGAAAAAAACTGCTAGGAAAACTGGAAAAGAGTATGGCAGAAACTAGGCATAGACCAAAATCTCACACCATATACCAAAATAAAGTCAAAATGGGTTCATGATTTAGATATAAAGGCTGATACCATAAGTAAACCAGGAGAACAAGGGATAGTTTACCTATCAGATCTATGGAGAACAGAAGAATTCATGACCAAACAGGAGATAGAGAACATTATGAAAAGCAAAATGGATAACTTTGATTACATTAAATTGAAAAGTTTTTGCACAAATAAAGCCGATGCAACCAAGACTAGAAGGAAAGTAGAAAATTGGGAAAGAATTTTTACAACCAGTCTCTCTTACAAAGGCCTAATTTTTCAAATATAGAGAGAATTAAGTCAAGTTTATAAGAATACAAGTCATTCCCCAATTGATAAATGGTCAAAGGATATGAACAGACAGTTCTCAGATGAAGAAATTAAAGCCATCTATAGTCATATGAAAAAATGCTCTAAATCGTTATTGATTAGAGAAATGCAAATCAAAACAACTCTGAGGTACCACCTCACACCTATCAGATTGGCCAACATGACAAAACAGGAAAATGATAAATGTTGGAGAGGATGTGGGAAAATTGGAATGCTAATGCGTTGTTGGTGGAGTTGTTGGTTGGAGAGCAATTTGGAACTATGCCCAAAGAGCTCTAAAAATGTGCATACCCTCTGACTCAGCAATAGCACTTCTAGGGCTGCATCCTAGAGAGATCATAGAAATGGGAAAAGGACCCAAGTGTACAGAAATATTCATAGCAGCTCTTTTTGTGGTGGCAAAAAAAATTGGAAATTGAGGGGATGCCCATCCGTTGGGGAATGGCTGAACAAGTTGTGGTACATGAATGTAATGGAATGCTATTGTGCTATAAGAAATGATGAACAGGCTGACTTCAGAAAAACCCGGAAAGACTTGTATGGTCTGAGGCTGAGTGAAGTGAGCAGAACCAAAAGAACGTTGTACACAGTAACAGCCGTGTTGTGCGATGACTAATATTGATAAACTTAACCCTTCTCAGCAATACGAGGATCTAAGACAGCTCCAAAGGCCTCATGATGGAAAATGCTATTCACATCCACAGAAAGAACTGTGGAAGTTGAATTGCTATTTTTTTTCTCTTCTGTTGAGTTTTGTTTCCTTTTTCTGATGGTTCCTCCTATCGGTTCTAATTCTTCCTTACAATATCACTAATGTGAAAATAGGTTTCATAAGAATGTATATCTATAGCCTATATCAGATTGCACGCCGTCTTGGGGGGGGGAGGTGGGGAGGGAGGAGGAGAAAAAATTAAAACTCAAAAGGTTATGGAAGTGATTGTTGATAAATCAAAATTAATTAATTAATAAAAAATTAGAATGAAAAAAGAAAAGAAGAGAAGGACCTACATGTACAAAAAACCAGCTTTGTTTGCAGTGGCAAAGAATTGGAAATCACAGGGATGCTTAATTGGGGAATGGCTGAACAAGTTGTGGCATAAATTGTGACGGAGTGCTGTTGTGCTACAAGAAATGGCGAGTCGGGTGTTTTCAGAAAAAACATGGCAAGACCTATGTGAAGTGATGCCAAGCAAAGTGAGAAGGCAGAGACCTTTGTGCACACTAACAGCAATGTTGTAATAGTGATCAGCCACGAACAACCTGGCTGCTCCAATCAATACAACGATCAAAGATTATCCCAAAGGACTCATGCTGGAAAAAAAGAACTGATGAACTCTGACTGCAAACTAAAGCATCATTTTCTCTTTTTTTTGGTGATATGGTGAGTATGAACATACGTTTTGCATAATTTCACAAGTATAATTGATAGCATTTTGCTCAGCTCAGCGGGTAGGGAAGGGGTGGGAGAGGGAGAGAATTTGGAACTCAATTTAAATAGAAAAAATGTTCAAAATAATTTTTTAAAATCAATATACTATGAGCTTCTCAAGGGCAGGAACTATTTTCACAGAATCCCAGAACTGGAATGACTTAAGCGTCCTCGATCTAGAACTGGAAGAACCAGAAGCTACTTAGTCCAACCCCTTCATTTTACAAGTGGGCACACTGAGGCTTAGGTAGGTTAGGTGAGTCACCATGGTTACATAGGAAGTCACAATAGGAAGGTGACCTTGGGTCCTCCAATGCAAGAGCTCTTGCCACTGCACCACACCATCTCCGTTAGGAGCTTTCTGGTTCAGCCTGCATCCACACAAGAAGCTGGATAGCATGCCCAACGGCTTGTCATCCAGCCTTTGGTCAGCACCTCCTACGGCAGTCCATTCCACTTTTAGATCACTAGAATTCTCAGCAGGTTTTTAACTATGGCAAACCTAAAGTTAATTCTTTGCGTTCTCCACCCATTACTCCTACCCTTTCGGGCCAGGCAGAACAAATTTCCCACACGACAGCAGGTCAAACCCTTAATTACAGTTACCCTGTGCCCATCGTCCTCCAGGCCAAACATCCCCACCCAGTTCCTGAAGATGTAGTTCTCTGGTGCTCTAGAGATTCTTCATCATCCTGGCTCCATTTTTTGCCTTTGTATTTCAAGTAGCCATCACAGTACAATGTAGTAGGTGTTTATTGATTTGAATGGAAGCCGATGTTGGGAAGGCAAGTTTGGTGAGAATTCCACTGGTGGTAGTGAATAGAGCACTTGGAAGTGATTTGGAAAGTAAGATGACATCAGTCAGCACCTTGCCACGTACCAGGTGCCCTCCAGACTGAGTTTCCTTTGTCTCTTGACCAGCTGAAAAACTTTGTGGATTTTTAATCTGAAAGAGAGAAGGTTTGTGAGGGAGTATAATAGAGTGATCTTCAAGTCTTTGAAGGGTCTCATTCCCCATCAGCTTTCCTCTTCCCTTTCTCTCAAAGGATGGGTGAAGTAGAATATAGATAAAGATAGATATAGACACACACATACACACACACACACACACACCCCAATAGCCATTCCCCAATAGGTAAATGCTCAAAAGATATGAAGAAATATTATTGCAAAGTATTAGCAACCACACAAAAGAAGGCTCCATTCTTAATAAGAGAAATAAAAATCAAAACAATCCCAGAGTTTCACCTCATACCCTGTAAATTGGCAAAGATAACAAAAGATAACAATAGTCAACGTCAGAGGGTTTGTGAGAAGACAAACATACTGATATATTTTGGGGGAGCTATGTATTGGTACAACCATATCGAAAAGAAATTTTGAATTATGCATATAAATTGACCAAAATGATTCCATTGCTGGGCTTATACTCCAAAGGAGCCATTGATGAGAAGTCCCCATGTACACCAAAATATTTACAGTAGTACTTTTTGTGATAGCAAAGAATTGAAAATAAAGATGCCCCTTGATTGGGGAATGGCTGAACAAATTTCAGTACATGAATGTAATAGAAGATTAATGTGCTGTAAGAAGTGAGAATGATGAATACAGAAAGGCAGGGAAAATTCTACGTGGACTGATGCAAAGGGAAGTCATCACAGCCAAGAAAACAACATAGACAAAGACACCGACTACAAAAATGTCAATAGAAAGAACAACCACACACCAAAAAAAAAATCAGAAGTGAATGTCGCAAAAGTATGAAGAATAAATGCTCTAAACCACTATTGGTTAGAGAAATGCAAAATTAAAAAAAAAAACCTCTGAGGTACCTACCACCTCACAGCTGTCAGACTGGCTAATGTGACAAAGTGGGACAATGATAAATGTTGGAGAAGATGGGGAAAAATTGGGACACTACTGCACTGTTGGTGGAGCTGTGAACTTATCCAACTATTCTGGAGAGCAATTTGGAACTATGCCCGCAGGGCCATAAAACTGTGCATCCCCTTTGATCCAGCAATACCACTTCTAGGTTTCTATCCCAAAGAGATTTTTTAAAAAGGGAAAAGGGTGTATTTGTAAAAAAAAAATGTTTATAGCAGCTCTTTTGGTGGTAACTAAGAATTGGAAGTTGAGAGGATGCCCATCAACTGGGGAACGGCTGAACAAGTTGTGGCATGTGATTGTAATGGAATACTATTGTGTTGTAAGAAATGACGAGCAGGCAGACTTCAGAAAAGCCTGGAAAGACTTAGATGAACTGATGCTGAGTGAAGTGAGCAGAACCAGGAGAATGTTGTACACAGTAACAGTAATACTGTCCCACAAAGAACTGCGAATGACTTCACTATTCTCAGCAATACAATGAGCTAAGGCAATCCCAAAGGACTAATGATGAAGCATATTATCTACCTCCAGAGAAAGAACTGATATTGTCTGAATACAGACTGAAGCATGGTTTCTTTCTTTCTTTTTCTGTTTGTTTGTTTGTTTTTTGTTGTTGTTGTTCGAGTCTTTTTGCACAAAATGGCTAATATGGAAATGTTTCACATGCATGCGCACGTATAACCCATATCAGATTGCTTACTCTTTTAGGACAGGGGTAGGGAAAGGAGGAAGGAATAGAATTTGGAACTCAAACTTTAAAAAAAAATGTTTAAAATTGTTTTTACATGTAATTGTATTAAATATATAAATATATATAAATAAATATGTTATATATATTTATATATAAAAGTATATAAATAAATATATTTTTTAAAGTATAAAGAATAAACATGGCTCAAAAAGATATGAGAGGCTGCTCCCAATCCACTTCTTTGTGGAGGCGGGATGTGTTGTCTTCAATTTCCTTTTCTTCTTTAATTGCTACTGCTAACATTTCTAGCACAATATAGAATAACAGTGATGATAATGGACATCCTTGTTTCACCCCCAATCTAATTGGAAATACTTCTAGCTTATCCCCACTGTATATAATGCTTGCTGATGGTTTTTGATAGATGCTATCTATCATTTTAAGGAAGACTCCATTTATTCCTATACTCTCTAGTGTTTTTAATAGGAATGGGTGTTGTATTTTGTCAAATACTTTTTCTGCATCTATTGAGATAATCATATGATTTCTGTTAGTTTTGTTGTTGATATGGTTAACTATGCTGATAGTTTTCCTAATGTTGAACCACCCCTGCATTCCTGGTATAAATCCTACCTGATCGTAGTGTATTATCCTTGAGATAAGTTGTTGTAATCTCTTTGCTAATATTTTATTTAAAATGTTTGTATCTATATTCATTAGGGAAATTGGTCCTTAATTTTCTTTCTGGGTTTTGGCTCTTCCTGGTTTAGGTATCAGCACCATATCTGTATCATAAAAATAATTTGGTGGGACTCCTTCTTCACCTATTTTCCCAAATAGTTTATATAGTATTGGAATTAGTTGTTCTTTAAATGTTTGATAGAATTCACTTGTAAATCCATCTGGCCCTGGAGATTTTTTCTTAGGGAGTTCATTGATGGCTTATTTGATTTCTTTTTCTGAAATGGGGTTGTTTAAGTATTTTATTTCCTCTTTGGTTAATCTGGGCAATTTATATTTTTGTAAATACTCATTCATTTCACTAAAATTGTCAAATTGATTGGCATACAGTTAGGCAAAATAGCTCCTAATTATTGTTTTGATTTCTTCATTAGTGATGAATTCACCCTTTTCATTTTTGACGCCGGTAATTTGGTTTTCTTCTTTTTTTAAAATCAAATTAATCGAAAGTTTATCTATTTTATTGGGTTTTTTTCCATAACACCAGCTCTCAGTTTTATTTATTAGTTCGATAGTTTTCTTAATTTCAATTTTATTAATCTCTCCTTTGGTTTTCAGAATTTCTAATTTGGCATTTAATTGGGGATTTTCAATTTGTTCTTTTTCTAGCTTTTTTAGTTGCACACCCAATTCATTGATCTCTTCTTTCTCTATTTTAGTCGTATAAGCATTTAGAGATATAAAACTTCCCCTAAGGACCAGTTTCACTGCATCCCATAAGTTTTGGTATGTTGTCTCATTGTTGTCATTCTCTTGGATGAAGTTATTGATTGTTTCTATGATTTGTTGTTTGACCCACTCATTCTTTAGAATTAGATTATTTAGTTTCTTATTATTTTTCAGTCTATCTTTCCATGGTCCTTTATTACATGTAATTTTTATTGCATCATGATCTGAAAAGGATGCATTTAATACTTCTGCCTTTCTGCCTTGGATTGTGAGGTTTTTATGCCCTAGAACATGATCAGTTTTTGTGTAGGTGCCATGTACCGCCAAGAAAAAAGTATGTTCCTTTCTGTCCCCATTCAGTTTTCTCCAGAGGCCTATCATACCCAACTATTCTAATGTTCTATTCACCTCCTTAACTACTTTCTTGTTTATTTTGTGGTTAGATTTATCTAGTTCTGAGAGAGAGAGGTTGGGATCCCCCACTAGTATAGTTTTGCTGTCTATTTCTTCCTGTATCTCCATTAACTTCTCTTTTAAGAATTTGGTTGCTATACGACTTGGTGCATATAGGATTAGTAATGATATTACTTCATTATCTCTGGTACTTTTTAGCAGGATTTCATTTCCTTCCTTATCTCTTTTAATTAGATCTGTTTTTGGTTTTGCCTTGTCTCAGATCAGGATTGCTACCCCTGCTTTTTTTACTTCAGCTGAAGCATAATATATTCTGCTCTAGCCTTTTACCTTTACTCTGTGCTATCCCTCTGCTTCAAATGTGTTTCTTGTAAACAACACATGATAGGATTGTGGTTCTTAATCCACTCTGCTGTCTGTTTCCATTTTATGGGAGAGTTCATCCCATTCACATTCACAGTTATGATTACTATCTGTGTCTCCCTCTCCATCTTATTCCCCTCCCCTCTCATATATGCTTTTTTCTCTCCTTTTTCCCTTTCCCTCCTCCATAGGGTTTTGCTTTTGACCACCAGCCTCCCTCAATTTGCTTTCCCTTCTATTAGCCCCCTCCCTTTTCTTTTCCCTTTACTCTTTCTACTTCCTATAGGGTAAGTTAGATTTCTATACCTAATTGATCATATTATTTCCTCTTTGAACCAAATCTGATGACAGTAAGGTTCATACAATACTCCTCTCCCTCCCTTCTTTCCCTCTACTACATTTGGTTTTTGTACCTTTTCATGTGATGCAATTTATCCTTGGCTGCCTCCTCCTTTCTTCTTCTCCCAGAACAATCCCTTTTCACCACTTAATTAGATTTTTTTATCATCACATCAAAGTCAACTTAAACCCACACCCTCTGTCTAAGTATACCCCCTTTTAAATGTCATTACAATTCTTAAGAGTTACACAGTTTGACCTTATTAATAATAATAATATGTTGTTGTTTTTCTTTCCTGTTTACCTTTTTATGCCTCTCTTGAGTCTTGTATCTGAAGGTCAAATTTTCTGTTGAGCTCTGGTCTTTTCATCAGGAAGGTTTGTTTGGAAGTCCTCCATTTTGTTGAATGTCCATCTCCATCCCTGAAAGATTAAGCTCAGTTTCTCTGGGTAGTTAATCCTTGGTTGTAATCCCAGCTCCTTTGCCTGATAGAATATTGTATTCCATTCCCTACTGGGCATTAAAAGATAGAAGTTGCAAGATCTAGCATAATCCTGATTGTGGTTCCATGATATTTAGATTGTTTCTTTCTGGCTGCTTACAGCATTTTCTCTTTGATTGGGCAATTTGGGAACTTGGCTACAATATTCCATGGTGTTTTCAATTTGGGATCTCTTTCAGGAGGTGATTGGTAGATTCTTGCAATGACTATTTTACCCTCTGGTCCTAGGACCTTAGGGCAGTTTTCTTTAATGATTTCCTAAATGATGTTATCCAGGCTCTTTTTATCAACATGGTTTTCAGGTAGACCAATAATTTTTAAATTGTCTCTCCTGGATCTATTTTCCGGGTCAGTTGTTTTACCAATGAGGTATTATTTTACATTTTCTTGTATTTTTTCATTCTTTTGTTTCTGTTTGACTGATTCTTGCTCTCTCATAGAGTCATTAGCTTCTACTTGCCCTATTCTTTTTTTTTGGGGGGGGCTAGGCAATAGGGTTAAGTGACTTGCCCAGGGTCACACAGTTAGTAAGTGTTAAGTGTCTGAGTCTGGATTTGAACTCAGGTCCTCCTGACTCCAGGGCCAGTGCTCTTATCCACTGTGACACCTAGCTGCCCCTCCCATTCTAATTTTTAAGGACTTGTTTTCTTCTATTAGATTTTGTACTTCCTTTTCCATTTGGCCCATTTTAATTTTTAAGGAGTTCTTCTCTTCAGTGAGTTTTTGTGTCCTTTTCCATTTGACCAGTTCTAATTCTTAAGGACTTGTTTTCTACAGTTAATTTTTGTCCTTCCTTTTCCAAGCTGTTGACTCTCTCTTGCATACCTCTCATTTATTTTCCTAATTTTTCTCCTATCTCTCTTATTTGACTCTTAAAATCCTTCTTGAGCTCTTCCAGGAAGGCTCCTTGGGCTTGGGACCAGTTCATATTCCCCACTAAGGTTTCAGATGTGGGTATATTAAGAATGTTGTCCTCTTCTGAATTTGTGCCTTGATCTTCCCTTTCCCCAAAATAAGAATATGGTCATTTTCCATTTCTGCTTTTTGTTCATGGTGTTTGCCTATTTTCTGACTTTCTACCAAAAAAAAAAATGTTGAGTTCTCCCGCTGGAGCAAAGGAGGCAGTTACCCAAGCTTCTTCTCCTGCTCCCCTGGGCCTTGCACTTGAATGTTTGGCTCCTGGTCGCCCAGGCCTTGCACAGGGATGCTTCGATGCTGGTGGATGTCTGTCAGCCTGGAGCTTTGCCTTTTGGAGTTGCGCTTCCCAGAGTTGTGTCAACGCACCGGTGATTTTGCTGCTGGAGAATGCCATCGCCTGTGGTGTCTACCAGTTCCCCTGCTTGTATTGAGGCTCTCACAGGTCCTGGTGTTGGCACTTGCCTGCTCCACCACCCTGGGTCTCAGGAACTCCCCCTGGTATGCTGAGGTGGGGCTTGCCGCTAACTTGCTGGGACGCCTCTCGTCCTGTACCCCTCCCCCAGAGCAAGAGGGGCCTTTCCCATTGATGCCCCAAACTTCCTGGGGTACAAGGCTGCTGTGCCCTGACTTTTTGCTGGCTTAAGGTTTTTCCTGGGTCAATATTTTGCGGGCTTTCGGAGGTCAATGAGGGAGGGTGAGAGTTACTTACTTCTTCCTCCTCTGTCTTGGCAAAGTTGAGGGGGAGGTGTTGATGCATTACACAGGTTTGGAGACTTTTTCAATGTAGCAATCAGTTCTGATAGTTTTCCCCTCTTCTTCTTGTCTTAAAAAATACTATTTGCATTCTCATATGAGACAGCTCTCTGGGCAGAAGAGGGATACCGGAGAAAACCATAGTGATATAAAAACAAAAAACATCAATAAAACCATTTTAAAGTAAACAAAATTAACAGGTTGAAGCAGATGGCCTCTAAAGCCTTCTCTGCTCTAAATCTCATCCTATAGCTCTGTGGTTAGGCGCTGTTCTGGACACTGAGGACACAAAGATACATTAAATGCCCTGCCTTCTGAGAGTTTACACTCTGCTGAGGGGAAACAAATATAGGCAGACAAGTAAATATTCAAAGTTAAGTTTTGAGGGGAGATGGGGTGTCACTAATAATGAGGGGGATCAGAAAAGGTCTCTTGTAGGGTGAGTGGGATGTCCCAGTGAAGACTCCTCAGTGTAATGAAGGTTTGGGATAAGGCTGAGTGGGATGAGGGGTCCCGTGAAAAACTTAGAAGAATAAATAGATATTGTATTAGACTCAAGGCAGGCATAGCAGCCCGACAGGCCTAAGTTTCGGTTTACTAGAAATCACCTGATTTATGGGAATTCAACCCCAAGTGTCCCCCCACTTATGCCATTGTTCAGTAGTTAAAGTTTGCCAAGCCTGAAACTCCTGAAGAAGCCCCCCGCCCCCGTATTTCGTTGATGCACCTGTTGCTATATTTCAGTCGTGGTGACCTGGCTACACAGTACAGTGTCTAGCCTGACTGCACATCTTTAATTGCTTCTTTGGTATTACTTCAGCAAACTAAGAAATATAGATATGTATATCGTGTTCATTGTTTTGTTTTCAGTTTCTATGGTATATTGAGAATGTGAGCCAAATAGTGGTCCATTGGTGGGAGGGGGGAATTTGCCCATTATTGCAATTTAATCAGGTCCTTTGCTTCTGTCTGTGTTTCCTTTCATCAGAGCATTCTGGTGGAGGGACGCCCAAATCTCGAGGTTTGAAATAATAATAATAAATTAACTTTCTGTTTCTCCTTGGATACCTCTGCGTGTTCTTTAATTTGAGTGGCATCCCACACATAGGGGATGGCACTTCAGTCTCCAAAGAAATGAGGGATTCAACCAGGGCAGTAGGGTGAGGAAGGAGAATCCTAAGTATGGAGGAAAGGCATGGAGAAAGTCATGTACAGTAGACCACTCTGCCTGGAATACAAAGTCAGTCACTAAACATTTATTAAGCACTTACTGTGTGCTAAGAAACAAAGGAAGGTAAAAGATCCCAACTAGAGCATGTGAAAAAGAAGAATGTGAATTCAGTTATGGAAAGGTAGATAAGAGGTAGAACTCATAGATACATGGTAAATGCCAAACAGGAGTTTGTCTGTCAGCCCCCCACCCCAACCCCCCGGGGCTGAGTTGCTAAAATGTGCTTGGGGTGGTGAATACCTAAGAAGATACATCCATGAATTGGGGAGGGGATTGGTGACTCCTACTCAGCAGGTTTTGCAGGAATGCATATGGCCCCTGGATCTGGATGCATCCAGATCTGCTCAGGTCACAGAAGAAACTGCCTATGAAAGGCCTAGAAGGCCAAGAATAAGGCCAGCTCTGCAGGGACAGCTGGGATCCCTCTAACCGAGGAGTTCAAGCTGCTGCTTTTAAGGGCAATTCATGTATGAATCACCATCCTGCAGATCCTCGGCTGCAAATGTCAAGGGTCTGGCCAGGGAAAGAGCAAGACCTGTGGGCTCTTCTTGCCCCAGGTCCTCCCTCTCCTTTACCTGGGACACCCCCGGGCACCCTAGCACAAGCAAGGCTCCCACCCTCAGCTGAGCAGGGGCAAACAATCTTAGAGAGGCTTTCTGACAGACTTGGAAGGTAACTCAAAGGTCATCTGGTCCAGCCCTTGCCCAACCATGTAGCCAATCCTGGACAAATCATCATTCAGCCTCTGTTTGAAGGGACAGCACCGGTGACAGCCAGCTCACTACCTCCCAAGGAAATCCGCTGCACATTTAGGCAATTACACAATTGGGAAATTCAGAATTTCCTTTATATGGATCCAAAAGGTGCTCTCTGACAACTTCCACCAATCAGTCCTTGTTTTGCCGTCTAAAATGACCAGAGAGAGTAAGTGTAATCCTTCGAAGCAACAACCTTTCTCTTCTGTGAACTAAAAAATCCCGAGTTCCTTTGGTAGGTTCTCCTTGGTTCCAAGTTAGTCAATGCCCTTCCTCTGCAGTGGTAGCAGAATTACATCAGGTGCTCTTGACATGGTCTGACAAGGGCAGAACAGAGCAGGACCATCGCCTCTGCCATTCTGGACAACAGACTTCTAAATGGATGGCATTTTCTGAGGGGCGTCATGTCATACTGTTGACATTTTCACATGGACTGCTTTCTGGCCATGTCTCCCCCCCACCCCCTTCACTGACTTATCTGATTTTCTGAACTAAATGTTCTCAGTAAACTTCATCTTATTCTCATCATCCTGCCTTTGCAGGATCCCAATTTTGTCATTCAGGAGAAGAGTTTTCCCACCTTCCTAACATCTACAATTTATGTTATTTCATGCAAATCACTAATAAAAATGTTGACCCTAAAGCCAAAGACAGAGTCTGGTAGCACTCCAGTAGGGACCCCCTTTTGGTTTGATGATGAAACCTTAGTCAATGTTCTTTAGGTCCAGATTCAAACTCACCCATCTAAGTCACTCTACTAATCTCCATATCATGTACAAGAATATTGGGAGAGGCTCTGCCTTATTCCAAGCACTGCGCTCGAAATACAAAGGGGAGACAGTCCCTGAATCTTGGGGGACACAACATAGTAACAGCTCAGTAATAATTGGGGGTGGGAGGCTGCTTGAATGGGGAGAAGAGGGAAGGGAATTAATTAACTAATTTATTTATTTAACCTATTTGGTTTGTTTTTGGCTAGGCAATGGGGTTAAGTGACTTGCCCAGGGTCACACAGCTAGTATTATGTGTCCGAGGTCGAATTTGAACTCAGGTCCTCCTGAATCCAGAGCTGGTGCTCTATCCACAGCACCACCTAGCTGCCCCGAGAGAAGGAAATTTATGAAGCACCTACTATATGCCAGGCACTGTGCTAAGCGCTTTACAAATGTGATCTCACTTGATCCTCACAGCAGCCCCGGGAGGTAGGTGACATTATGATCCTCATTTTATAGCTGGGGAAACTGAGGCAGGAGGTGAAGTGACTTGCACAGGGTCACACAGTAAGTGTCTGAGACTAGCTTTAAAGTCGGGTCTTCCTGACTTCAGGCCCCGGGCTCTGCTGCTCCACCCAGAGTCTCTTAGATGGCCTTTGAACTGTTTGTAGAGAGCCAGGGGTTCCAAGGGGCAGGAGAGCATTCCAGGCGTGGGGGACAGTCTGTACAAAGGGATGGAAATGCAAAAGGAGCCATCCCGTGGAAGGAGCAGCCCGCGTGGCTGGGGAGAAATCAGGGCCGGCATCAGGGCGGGCAGCCCTGGAGCTCCCCGCCTGCTCCCACCACAACAACAGAGCCTCCCCGGCGGGTCTGCTCCCACATCCCTCCTCCCTCCTTCGCGGGGCCACAGCCTCTGCTCAGGTTCAAAGGAGATCAGCTAGGGCGCGCGGATCCTTGCCCCAGGGCCACCGCCGGCCCGCCCGACAGCTCCCGGCTTTCTTTTTGTCCTTGCTCCAAGCCCACGCTCCCTTTAAAGCGTTCCCACCTACAACCCACCAGAAAGCATGTCGGCCTTCTAAGAAAGCGTCAAGTGCTGCCGCCCCAGTGTCCTCTCCCGGCCTGTCCCGATCCCTTCCTGGAGGAGCAGACGTCTGGAGTACCCATGGGTCTCTACACACCGGCCCCGTTAGAATGTATGCTCTTTGAGGGCAGCAGCTTTTCTTTGTATCCGAGGCCCCTGGGGCACAGTAATGTTTAATAAAGACGCACTGACCGCCCAGCGATTCCAACATCCGTGTTAACGATTTGTAAGCGCTCATCTCCCTAGACTCTTTCTGGTGCCAATCCATCAAAACGTCTGCCTCCGGGGCGTGTGATCGCAGCCTCTGAGCCTGGCCCAGCCTGGCCTTCCTCCGAACTTCTCCAAGTCTACCCGTCCTCCATCCATCACCCCCCAGGCACTCGGGGCCACAAGATCATCGGGTCATCGTTGCTCCTCCCCTCCCTCTCCTTACCGCGAGAGCCCATCTTCTGCCGATTTTCCCACCACGTTTCTCACGGTCATCCCTTTGTCTCCATTTACACAGCCCTCGCTCTGACTCTCACCTGGGCTGTTCTGATAAGCCTCAATGGTTCTATTTTCTCCCAGCTGGCTGGGGCGCTGGGTCCAATGCTGGGCCTGGAATCAGGAAGACATCCGTGTGTCTTCCTCAGATACTTCCCAGCTGTGTGACCCTGGGTGAGTCATTTCACCGTGGTCTGCCTCAGTTTCCTCAACTGTAAAATGGGGATCATAAGGTTGTAGGGCCAGTGCCTGGTCCTAGCAGGTCCTTAATATACACGAGTTCCCTTCCTCCATCTCCAACCCACCCTCTGTACAGCTGCCAACATCATCGTTGTCAAGCGCAAAGCCAGCTACATTTACTTCCCTGGTTAAAAACCTTCCACGGCCCCCTGAAGCCTCTAGGAGAAAACACAGACTGCTTAGCTTAGCACGGAAAGTCCTTCTCAATCTGGCTTCTACCTATTTTCCCAGACTTACTTCGCATTACTTCCCTTCCGGATCCCCTGTGCTCCAGCCCAGCCGACCTGTTTACTGTTCTTGAATGCATTCAGCACTGTGCCTAGCACACCACAGGCTTCCAATAAATACCTGTTGATCTATATAGCCTCTGTTCTTTTGTCCAGGCTCTGCCCCATGCTTGGAACACACTCCCTCCTTCCAGGCTCAGCTCAGAGGTTGCTCCCTAATCACAGCCCCTCCTGATTCTCCCAGCCTTCAGTGCCTTCTCCCTCCTCAAACAGTCATGCACTTTCTCCTGTATGTCCAGGTTTTATCCTGCAGTAGGAGGGTAATCCCCCTGAGGATGGGGACAGTGGAGGGTTTTCTTGTCTCTCTATTACCAGTGCCTAAACAATGCCTCCCTGCACATGGCAGACACTTATACTATTTTTTAAAATGGATTGGAGTTGTTCTACCTCCAAGGTCTCTAACTTTGCTTCCCGTTCTCCTCCTAGTAAACCTCCTTTTGCACCTCCCAGTTTGCCCAGTCTGTAACCTTTCCTGACTCATCCATCTCTTCCTGTCCCCTGGTTCCTTCCTTTATACTTCTAAGATATGGAAGTCTCCCTTCTCTTGAGAAAGGCTGCACCCAGAAAGATTCTGTATGACAAGCATTTATTGAGTTGTTATGTTGTGGGACAGGGATCCAGGAACCGAAATAAAACAGTCCCTGAACTCAAGGGGCTTGTAAGCGCAGAACTTCAGAACAGTCAGTGAACAAGCATTTATTAAACTCCTACTGTGTGTGACCCACTATGCTAAACTCTGGGGATATAAGGAAGGTGGGGAGAAAAGCCTGCCTGCCTGCCCTCAAGGAGCTCACAGTCTAATGGGGAAGACAACATGCAAAGGAGTTAACACAGGATAGACAGATTGCAGAAAATCAAAAGAGAGAAAGCACTAGAATTAAGAGGGATTGGAGAAGACTTCTTGTAAAGGTGAGAGTTTAGTTGGGACTTGAAGAAAGCCAGGGAGCCCAGGAGATAGAGATGAGGAAGGAGAATAATCCAGTCCTGGTGGGTAGACAGCCAGAAAAATTGCCTCAATGTCCCTGTATCAAAGAGTATATAGATGGAGGAGTCAGGGAGGGCTGGTGAGGTGGGAAAAGACTGGAAAAATAGGAGAGGGAAATGAGGACTTTGAATGACAGTATAATCAAATCATATGTGATCTTGGAGGCAACAGGGAGCTATTGGAGTTTATTGAGTAGGGGGTTACATCATTGGACCTGCATTTTTTTTTTTGGCTAGGCAATGGGGTTAAGTGACTTGCCCAGGGCTGCACAGTTATTAAGTGTCAAGTGTTTGAGGCTGGATTTGAATTCAGGTCCTTCTGACTCCAGGGTCGGTGCTCTATCCACTGCACCACATACTTGCCCTTTGGACCTGCATTTTAGGAAAATCACTTTAGTGGCTGAGTGGAGGATGTTCCAGAGTGGGAAGACAGGCAGATACCCAGCAGGTTATTGCAATAGTCCAGGCGTGAGGTGATGAGGGTCTGCACCAAGGTGATGGCAGGGTCAGTGGAGAGAAGGAGGAGTATTGGAGAGGTGCTGCACAGGTGGAACTGATAGGCCTTGGCAACAGCTTGGATGTGGGGGGGTGAGAGACAGTGAGGAGTCAGGAGGACTCCTGGTTAGGAGCCTGAGGGACTGGGAGGTGGGCAGTGCCCTCTACAGTAAAAGGGAAGGTAGGAGGGAGAGGAGGTTTAGGGGAAAAGAGAATGAGTTCTGCTTTGGATATGTCTCATTTTACGGATGTATGGCCTCTGGGTCTTCTCTGACCATCACTGGAGGACTTATGGAAAGAAATGACCCAGGATCTCCCAGGAGGAGCAGGTATGGTGGGAGCACAGATTCTTCAAAGGGCTCAGCATCACACAGTGTGTCCATCACCTTGGGGTCAGCCCAGCTGGCCATGATGATGATAATAACAATAATAATAATAATAATAATAATAATAATAATAATAATAAATGATAATGACTGTTGTTTTATATAGCACCCTGAGGTATAGAAATAAATACCATCCATACATTCTCTCCTTTAATTCCCACAACAACCATGTAATGTGAATCCTACATGTTATTATCCCCATTTTATAGGCCAGGAAACTGAGTCTCAGGTCAAGTGATAGGTACCCATGGTGTCACAGCTGAGACTTTAATCCTGACTGCAAGGCCTCTTTCTCCTACACCACCCCACCTTAACTCCTTTCAGAGAAGTCAACACTGGGTGGTTGGTCTATGAGTGACAAAATTTGTTTGGCTATTGATTCAGGTATGGAGGACCTGTGATCTACCCTCATGGAAACATGGACTGCTTTTGGCCTCTGAGGTCCCTGGCTTAGTTGAACACGTGTTAGCTGAATTGTTGGAATACAGAAAGCTTTCAATTATTTAGGATTCTCAATCCTACCAGCTTCCAAAAGGAGCTGAGGTGGCACACAGAGCCAATCATTTGATACAGGGTAATTACAAGATGACAGAGAGCAGAGCCCCTCAAAGGTAGACGGGAAGGAGGTACAAGAGTCTTTGCCACGGTTGCTTTGGGGCTTAAAGGAGATAATGGATAGACACAGGGCACATTGTAAATTTTTAGGTAGAGGTGTGATTTCACTGGGTGGAAATGGCCTTCACCAACCAATGCAGATCAGCATTGGTCTTTAATTAATGGGTAGTCTTTGGGAGTTTCCTGGGGCAGGGAAAGGCTGAATGATAGGATTGGCCAAACTTACTCAGTTGAACCTGGGATACAAACCCATTTCTCCTGGCTGGGCTAACCTCTTCAGTCTTGGGACTCCACCTCATCCCTCTCTCTGCCTCCTCCAATTGGAGGGAGGGCCATGAACTTGTCCAGTCTTCTCTGTTTGGGTTTTCTAGGCAAAGACACTAGTTTGTCATTTCCTTCTCCAGTTCATTTTGCAGATGAGGAAACTGAGGCAAGCAGGGTTAAATGACTTGGCCATAGCTAGTAAGTGTCTGAGGCTGGATTTGAACTCAGGTCTTCCTGACTCCAGCCCTGGTGCTCTATTCACTGCGCCACCTAGAGCCAGTGGCATGAACTACAAGCTTCCATCTAAAGAGGGGGCTCAAGCTCAAGCATCTCCACATTTCTTACCTGAAAACACTTTCCAGGATTGTTGTGCTGTTCACAGCTCCACCGGCCATGCATTTCTTTTCCAGCAGCTTCTTTTCTTCTTCTTCTTTTTTTATAATTTATTTTGATTTGTCAACAATCACTTCCATAAGCTTTCCAGCTTTAAATTTTTCTCCCACCTCCCTCCCCAAGATGGCATGCAATCTGATATAGGTTCTACATATACATTCCTATAAAACATATTTTCACATTAGTAATATTGTAAGGGAGAATTAGAACCAGTAGGAGGAACCACCAGAAAGAGGAAACAAAACAAAACAGAAGAAAAAAATAGCAAATAGTCTGCTTTGATCTGCATTCAAACTCCGTAGTTCTTTCTCTGGATGTGGACAGCATTTTCCATTATGAGGCCTTTGGAGATGTCTTAGATCCTTGCACTGCTGAGAAGGACTGAGTAAGTCTATCAAAGTCAGTCATCCCACAATGTGGCTGTCACTGTGCACAATGTTCTGGTTCTGCTCACTTCACTCAGCATCAGTCCATACAAGTCTTTCCAGGTTTTTCTGAAATCTGCCTGCTCATCATTCTTATAGCACAGTAGTATTCCATTACTTTCATATACCACAACTTGTTCAGCCATTCCCCAATTGATGGGTGTCCTCTCAGTTTTCAATTCTTTGCCACCACAAAAAGAGCTGCTATAAATATTTTTGTACATGTGGGTCCTTTTCCCATTTCTATGATCTCTCTGGGATATATCCTTTACAAGTGCTATTGCTGGGTCAAAGGGTATGCCCATTTTTATAGCCCTTTGGTCGTAGTTCCACATTGCTCTCCAAAATGGTTGACAACTCCACCAACAATGCATTAGTGTTCCAGTTTTCCCACATCTTCTCCAGCATTTATCATTTTCCTGTTCTGTCATGTTGGCCAATCTAATAGGTGTGATGTGGTACCTCAGAGTCATTTTGATTTGCATTTCTCTAATCAATAAGTGATTTAGAGCATTTTTTCATATGACTATGGATGGCTTTAATTTCTTCATCTGAGAACTGCCTATTCATATGCTTTGACCATTTATCAATTGCAGCCATGCATTCTTGAGACAATTTTTCCGCATTCCCCCAAGTTATTTGTAATTTTCCTTTTCTGTCAGCTTAGCCAGTCTGGGGGGGGGGCGGGGATGAGGTGGTACCTCAGACTTGTTTCAATAATCATTTCAGGGAGACCTGACCTTCTATGGGACTTTGCTGAGTGAGTTCTCCACCGCGCCCTGTGTTGGGAACTTTCTCCCCCTCCTCCTTTTCAGCTTCCTTTTATGTGTCATTTTCTCCCATGAGACTGTAAGCTTTTTGAGGGCAGGGCCCAGCTGTCTTTTTTTTTTTTTCCTTCTTCTTGTCATTTCATCCATAGCTCTTAGCTCAACAACAAAACACTTGGCCACTTTATCAAGTTCTACCATTTAACATTTATCGACGTTTATGGACTATTGACTCCAAGTTTAGGGTCAAGGCCCTGTGTGTGGACCAGAGGGCCAAACTGTCAAATAAGGAGGGAGAGACTGAAGCTCCAAGGATGATGAGTGAAAAGGAGCTGGGACGCTTTGGCCAGAGGAGGCCCTCCACACATCAGGCCTGTGAACAGAGCAAAAGCATCTGCTGCCATTTCACGCTCCCCATCTCCCCTGGGTCCTTACTGCTCAGCACAACAATCTTGTTATTCTTTCCAGACCAGCTGTCCAGCACACCCTTCATAGGAGGCCCCTCCAAACCTTTCCTTTAGACACTTCTCACCCCATCCTCTTAGCAGAGGACCTCACCACTGCAGGCTTTTCCGGATTCTTTTTTTTTTTTTTTGAGGCAGAGTTAAGTGACTTGCCCAGGGTCACACAGTAGTAAGTGTCTGAGGTTGGATTTGACCTCAGGTCCTCCTGATTCTGCCCCTCAGAACCCCACGATCTCATATTCACTCTCTCTTTGTTTTTGTCTCTGAAGAAGGGCTGAGTTTTACCTTGCCAAGGCCAGAATTCTTTACTGGAGTGCCGAAGACAAAAGATGGCCATCTCCTTTGTGGAGGGGGAGGGTCCCTGGGTGTGGAACATGGCGTCTATTTTTCAGACTTTTTTGATGCATTGAAGAGTTTTACTAATCCCCCCTCATTTCTTTGTTTTTTTTTTCTTTAAAAATATTATTTGTTATATGGGATGGCTCTGTGGGACAAAGGGGGATATGAGGAGAGGTTTTAGAGATGCAAAAATGAGAGATATCAATAAAAATTTATATTAAACATAAGTGCTTGTTAATTTCCTCTGAGGGTCTGCCCCTCCCCTCATCTCTGCCTTCCATTGTCCAGTCTCTCTCTCAGCTGGTGCCTTCCCCACTGCCTACAAACTGTTGAAGCCCTTGCTAAGGACCTGCGCTTGGCCCTGCCACCCCTCAGCTGAGTGGCTTGGGTCTTTTTCCATCTCCCGGCCGAATTGCCTGAGTGGTCCGTACTCATTGCTTCCACTTCTTCACGACCCACTCACTTCTTCATCTGCTTCCCATCCCCCCCACCCCACAATGAATCTATTCTCTCCATATTTACCTATGATCTTCTAACTGCTCCATCCATTGGTTTTCCCCTTCAGTTCTCCTCCTCCTTGACCTCTGGGTAGCTTAAAAAAAAAAAGCAAACAAACCGCTAATTAATTAATTTATTTTTAGTTTTCGAGATGCACTTTTATAAGATTTTGAGTTCCAAATTTTTCTCCCTCCCTTCCCTCCCCCCTCCCCAAGATGGCATGTAATCTGATATAGGCTCTACATGTATGATCATATTAAACCCATTTCCACATTAGTCATATTGCGAAAGACGAATCAGAACAAAAGGGAAAAACCATGAGAAAGAAAAAAAAAGAGAAAATAGTCTGCTTTGATCTGCAGTCAGACTCCATAGTTGTTTCTCTGCATGTGGACAGCATTTTCTCTCATGAGTCTTTTGGAATCGTCTTAGATCCTTATGTTGTTGAGAAGAGCTAAGTCTGTCAAAGTTGGTCATTTCACAACGTGGCTGTTACTGTGTACAGCGTCCTCCTGGTTCTGCTTGCTTCACTCAGCATCAGTTCATGTGAGTCTTTCCAGGTTTTTCTGAAGTCTGCCTGCTCATCATTTCTTATAGCACAATAGTATTCCATTACATTCATATACCACTGCTTGTTCAGCCATTCCTCTGGGCAGCTTTTGAGGCCACTGATCCCTCCTAGAGGCAGCTAGATGGCATGGCAGATGGAGTGCTAGGAATAGGGTTAGGAAGACCTGAGTTCAAATCCTGACACTTCCTAGCTGTGTAATTCTGGGCAAGTCACTTAACCTCTGTCTGCCTCTGTTTTCTCACCTGTAAAATGGGCATCATAATAGTACCTACCTCTCACAGTAGTTGTGAGGGGTGAGATAATATTGGTAAAATGCTTAGCACAGTGCCCGGCTTGCTTACTCCCTTCACCTTTCGCCCATGCAAGAAGCCTTTCCAGAATGGCTGGGCTAGTTCCCAGCTCCACCAGCAGCACATCCAGGGAGCCTGTCTCCCCACGTCCCCTCCAATACCCATCACGTCAGCCCATCTGATGGCACCTCAAGGTTCTAGGCATTTCCATTTCCTTCCAGGCACCCAGCTTCAAAACCTCCTCACTCTCTCTGATCTAGGCCAGTGCTCAATTTTGTTTCTCCCCCACATCAACCAGGCGGGCCTGGTACAGACCCCCATCACCTCTTACCTGGACTGCGGCACTGTCTCTCCCCACTCCAGTCCATCCTTCACTCCCTTGTTAGCGCATAGATCGGATTATGTCAGCCCCTCCTGGCCCTGAACTAGATAAACTGCAGTGGCTCCCCATTCCTTCCAGGATTAAATAAAACAAATCCCTTGTGTGGCAGTTAAGGCCCTACACAATCCGGCCACTCTGGCCTCCTTATGGTTTCTCAAATAGACCATGTCCTCTCTCAGCTCTTCGCCTTTGCAGAGGTGTCTCCTTAGCCTGGAATGCTCTCCCTTCCACCTCAGGTCCTGGAATCGCTGGTTTCCTTTCATGCCCCCCTCATCCCCCTAGCTGGTGCCATCCCTCTACTCCTCTGTGTGTGTGTGCGCGTGAGTGCTGATTTCTGTGTTGTTCCCCGTTAGAACCTAAGCTCCTCGAAGGCAGGGATTATCGATTTTCTTTGTGTCCCCAGAGCTCAGCACACCACTCAGCACAGAATAAGCACTTAATAAATGCTTGTGGATTGATTGATTGGTTCCTTAGGTATCAGCATAGCTCCTTGGCTTTCTGGCTTAGCGATCATCTCATCCAATCACGTCATTTTATAGATAAGGAAACTCAGTCCCTGAGAAGGAAAGTGGCTTATCCAACGTCATGCAGATAGTAACAAACTGACCCTCCGCCAACTCTTTTCCCACCATTCCTGTGCGTCCTCCGTAAGATAGATACTGAGGGCACCGCAGTATAAGCAGTCCGAATCTGACTTGCACTGGTTTCCTTAAACCTACTGGATGACAGCATGTCTCTATGTTAATTCTCCACCCAGGGAGCCCCATACCTGAATTGTCCACCAGGCGGAATTTTCTTTGAGCTATTAACCCAGCAGCCGCTTCAGTACCTTTCCGGGGAAAGTGGAAGTCTCCTAAAAGGCTGATGTATTCCCATTGACCACCAGAGGGCAGTCAGCTGGTAAACATCTACGCTGCCTTCTCCCTGCTCCAGCTTCAGGCAGAAACTGTGCTTAGCCGTTTAAACGGAGCTAACAAGGTTCAGAACTTAGGGCATGAGACAGAATATTGCTTAATAGGGTGGGTTCATCTCTCTAAAGGCATGCCCCATCACACCCAAAAGACTCAGGCGCTCAACGTCGTGGGCCACGAAGTGTACTGAACATAGCAAAACCCAAAGGAGAAAGGTAACCTTTGTCTCTCAGAACCTCCGCCCTCTGGCTCTCCCAGATCTGCCAGCTTCGGAGGTTGGGAAAAGAATCCTTGAACCGCCTACCTCCACGGACCACTGAAAGGAATAAAGGAAGGGGTTGTGTGTGTCCCTAGGCCCCCTCGAAGGATCTCGTCTATAATAAGAGAAGCGGGCAAAGACAGAGGAGGCTGGCTGTCTTGCTTTCCTTGGGCCATCTCTGCCTCTGCCCAGTATCAAATAATTCCTCCTGGGCTAATCACCATCACCCAGGTCCCTGGCCACTTGAGCCTCTGGCCACAGCCCATCTTCCTCAGGGAAGCTTCAAAATCTCAGTCCAAGTACGGGGGCTGCATTATCCCCGTGACCAGGGGCCACCAGGCAGTGCGGATCTCAGGGGAGGATCTGGGGGAGGAAAAGAGAGACAGCCCGTTCTGGACACCAGTAAGGAGATCTTTTCCCTTAGAGCTAGCAGCTTACCTGCTGCCAGATCCCTTCCCTCAGACAGCTGGGGCCAGGGTTGGGGGGAATGACAGTCAGTGGAAACGGAACTTTTGATCTCCCTGCAGCACCATCATCGGCAGGGGAAGAAGCAGTAATTCATAAGGGAAGAGGGCAAGACCTGGGCTGGGGTTGCACAGGTTACTAATGCTGGTGCTGCGGTGAAGGGAGGGATGAGCCAGTTATCTAGCATTGAGCGCCTGCTCTGTGCCAGGCGCTGTGCTAAGTGCTGGCATATAAAGACAGTCCGTGCCTTCCAGAAGCTTACAGTCTGATGGGGCAGACACGGCAAACCACTGCGAAGGGGCAAGCTAAAGACAACTCAGCACAGCCCGGGTCCGACATCTCTTGGGGATCGTTGGAGGGGGATGGGCAAGGATGCTCAGGTTCCGGTTTGTGGTGTGTCCTTCATTACTGGTGGGAATGGGTTGGGTTAACCTGGTTCCACCTGGCAGCTCCACAGGCACCTATTATAGGGCTGGCAGGGGGGATCCTGGCACTCCGTGGCCATGAGGACGAGGTGCTGTAAGTAGCCGTGGAAAGAGCCAGGAGTCCGGAAGCCCTGAGTTCAAATGCAGGTCCTTCCTAGGTTGGTGACCCTGGGTAGGTTATTTAACTTCCAGCTGCCTCGGTTTCCTCATCTGTAAAATGGGGATAAGAGGTCTGGTGTGGGGATCCAATGTGCTATTTCTAAAGCGCCTGGCACATACCAAGCGCCACATACATGTCAGCCGTTGTTTGGGGAGAGGACCATGACATCGAGAGGGGATGCCTTGATTTGGAGGCAGAGCTTCACCAAGTCCAGAGTCATGGAAGTCCCGGGCAGAACAAAAGTCAGGAGGCCTGGCCCTTGGAACAAACCTTCTCATCCGCCCAAGGGGAGGCTTCGCACCTTGGGCCAGGCACCCCTAACTCCCCGCAGGCGTTGACACCCACAGGCTGCCCTCAACCAAGCTGGGCCCTCTGCCCAGCGGCCGGTGCTTGTGCTGCAGCTTCTTGGAGCCACAGGGGAGAGCTGGGCAGCAGGTGGACCCCAAAGGTGGACGAGCAGGGGCTGGTCCTCCCTGAACTCCCCGGTGAGGCCCTGGGGACCTCTTGGGTTTGATTTGGGGGCCCACCGATATATCCTGCTGGCCAGTGGCAGGGTTAGGGACATCCTAGAGCTGAGCTGGGTGCGGGTCGTCATTAATAAATGCGGTTCAGAATCCCAAGGATTCACCCACCTTAGGTCCGACCTTGCTGCGGATCGTTACTAATATATATGGGCGCGGGGGGGGGAGGGGGGTAGAGAAACCTTAGGTCTGATCTTAGTGCGGATCGTTACCGATATATGCGGCCTACAGGGTGGGGCAGGGGCACCTTAGGTCTGATCTTAGTGCGTGTGGTTACTAATATATACGGACCGGGGAGGGGGAGGGGGGCAGAGAAACCTTAGGTCTGATCTTAGTGCGGATCGTTACCGATATATACGGCCTACAGGGTGGGGCAGGGACACCTTAGGTCCCATCTTAGTGTGTATCTTTACTAATATATACGGACGGGAGGGGGTGGGGGACAGGGAAATCTGAGGTCCGATCTTGGTACTGATCGTTACCAATTTATACGGCCTACAGGGTGGGGCAGGGACACCTTAGGTCTGATCTTGGTGCAGATCGTTACTAATATATACGACCGACGGGTGCGGGGCAGGGACACCTTAGGTCTGATTTTGGTGCGGATCATTACTAATACATATGGCTGGACTGGGAGGTAGAGGGAGCGTCGTTACGGATCACTACGGCCGAGCTGGGGGCCGCCCAGCCCCGCCGCCTCTACTCCCGCAGAAATTTCCCCACCTCGGCTCGGCCTGTCGAAACCGAAGGAAGCGCGGGGTACCCTCGGCTCCCCGCGCCCCTCCCCCGCCCTCCCCCTTGCCGGGCACGCGCGCCGGCGCTCGCTCACGCGGACGGGCGGGGAGGGCGGCGCCGCGAATGGGCGCGAGCTCCGGGGCGGCGTGGGCGCCGAACCTCATTGGACGCTCGGGGGCCCGGTCGGCCAACCGGCGAGGGCCCGGAGGGGCGGGGCGGGCGCCGTGCCGGCGCCGCGCACGCGCAGACGGCGCCCCCGGAGAGGCTGGGGAGGTGGCCGGCCGCCCGCCATTTTGTTGCTGTGGCTCTCGGGAAGCAGGGCTGCGGTTGAGCCGAGAGGGCCGGCGGGCGGCGGGCGGCGGGTGGCGAGGCGGCGGCGGCGCGGAGCGGCGGGGCCCGGCCCCGGCGCGCGATGGTGCGGGCGCGGCGGCGGCGGTGCCGCGGGCGAGGGGCGGGCCGGGACCTCTGAGGGCGCGAGGGCGGCGGAGAGGCGGCGGCCGGGCGAGGCGCGGGGAGCGGCCCCCTCGGCGGAGCGGCGGCGGCCCGAGATCGCCAGCGGGCTTCCGTAGCCGGCGCGCGTCCCCGGCGCCCGGTGTCGCGCGGCCTCGCGGCGGCCCGGAGCGGCGGCGGCGGCGGCGGCGGCCATGGCGGCGGCGCGCTTCGACTCGGCCGACCGCTCGGCCTGGTACGTGGGCCCTCTGTCGCGGCAGGAGGCGCAGGGCCGGCTGCAGGGCCAGAGGCACGGCGTCTTCCTGGTGCGCGACTCGTCCACTTGCCCCGGCGACTACGTGCTGTCCGTGTCCGAGAACTCGCGCGTGTCCCACTACATCATCAACTCGCTGCCCAACCGGCGCTTCAAGATCGGCGACCAGGAGTTCGAGCACCTGCCGGCGCTGCTCGAGTTCTACAAGATCCATTACCTGGACACGACCACGCTGCTCGAGCCCGCGCCCAGGTGCGCCGGGGAGGGGGAGGGGGCGGGGGGCCGGGGGCTCCGGGGTGACCTTGGGCCGCGCTCGCTCTGCCCCCTGAGCCGCCGGGCCGAGCCCCCAGGTGGGCAGGTCCCGGCCGGCCTCGCGATGCTGGCACTGGCACCCAACCCCGGTCGGTCGGGTGATGGGGGCCCGTGCCGACAGGCGAGAAGGTGGAAGATTGTCTGGCGAGGCTACCGGGGGGCGATCGGGGAAGCCTGTGCTCCGCCTCTAGACCTGGTGATCTAGAATGAGTTTGGACTAGACGGGCCCGCTGCTCGTTTTCTGAGTGACCTTGGATAAGTCATTCTCCCCAGGGCTCTTTCAGTCAATAAACATGCTCTGTACCGCACACAGCTAAGCTGGAGATACAAAGGGGCGAATTCTAATTGGTGAAATGCCAAGCAAACGTGTGCAAACATCCCATAGGTATGCAGGATAGGCATTAGAATTAAGGGGAGGGGAAGGCTTCCTGTAGGAGGTAGGATTTTAGCTGGGGCTCAAGGCAGGGAGATCAGTAGTCGAGTGGACAGAGGAGGGAGGGCATTCCAGACTTGGGGGACAGCCAGGAAAAGTGCCCGGAGCCCAGAGATGGCTGGTCTTGTTCAGCTGGAAGAAGAGGTATTGGGGAATAAGGCGTGAGGATCCTGGAGAGGTCCGAGGGGGCTGGGTTATGAAAGGCTGGGAACACCAAACAGCGTTTTATATTTGCCTGAAGTGGCTTGAGGCAGGCAGACCCTTCCCCCCACAACCCCCCCTCCCAGCAGCTATGGCAGTAGTCCAGGCCTGAGGTGATGAAAGCCTGGGGGGGGCAGGGTTAGAGGAGAGGAGAGGGCTTGTTCTGAGGGATGCTGCGGAGGTGAACTCTGTAGGCCTTGGCAACAGCCTGGAAATGAGGAGTGAGAAAGAGTGAGGGGTCCAGATGACTCCTGGGTTGGGCGATTGGGGCAGGGAGCGGGTTAGAGAATAAGGTAATGAGTTCAGACGTCTAAAAAGCAGTTGGAGATGAGAGATTGGGGCAGCAAAGTTAGAACTGAGAGGCATCAGCAGAGAGATGGTAATAAATCCATGGGAGCTGAGGGGCAGAGGGCCCAGGCCAGAGCCTCGAGGGACACCTGTTGTCAGAGGTCACGATCTGGAGGAAGATCCAGCAAAGGGAGCAGAAGGAGCGGTCAGAGAGGGAGGGGGGAGGAGAACCAGGAGAGGGGGATGTCCAGAAAAGGAAGAGGGAAGAGAATGCCAAGGAGGAGGTGGCGGTGGACGGCGTCCGAGGCATCTAAGAGATGGTTTGTTTGGTCACTTCGGAGAGGGCAGTTTCCATTGAAGGGTGAAGGTTGTAAGAGAAGTGAGAGCAGAGCGAGTGGAGGCCCTTAGGGTAGGGGACCTTTGCAGGGGTTTAGCCTTGGGGACGGAAGGATCCAGTGGGGGTTTTTCCAAGGTGATGGAGACGTGGGCATGTCTGTAGGCCGAAGGGAATGGGAGGGTTTGAGGAAGGATAAAAAGGTTTACGGCAGGTATAGAAAGATTGCCTGACAGCAGTGAGGGCCCAGAGGAGGTCTGGTTACAAATTGTAGTGGATCCAGTCAGAGCAGGTAGAAGGAAGGTGGCAGATGGTGAGATGGAGCTTTCCTCTCTTGTAAATGAGAGGTCAGACTGGAAGGCCTCAAAAGTTTTTTTTCCCCCCAGTTCTAAATTGGGAGAAACGTCTATTTCTTTTTGGAAATTTTGATCTGGAGAGTGACTGGGAAGTCCTCTGTGTTTGGACAAGCTTATCAGGAAGGACCCTTTTCTGGTGCTCATTCATTGCCCGTGAATCTGTGATAGGTTTCCCCCACTACCAGTTTTTGGAAATGAGAGTGAGTGAGTGATGCAAGGTTTGCAGCTTGGCCCCTGACATGGATTAGATAATTGCCTGGGGAGCCACGCCCTCATTTCACCTCGGTGGAAGGAGGAGTGCGGTTCTCAGCCATGCAGAGCTGGGCATCATGGGAGCCAGTTCCAGTCTCCTGGCTCCTTTGTCCCGCGCTCTTTCCACTGCCTGGCCTGGCCTCGCTAAACGTTTCTCTGATTTTTCTTTCTTGAATGTGGGATAGGGGAAAGAGCAGGCTTTTGAGATTATAGAATCGAAGGGGCTGCATAAACGCAAGGGTGCTGCTTGGCCTAGGCGCCAGGAGGGCCTTTTAGGACTAAAGGCTAAGTCCCCTAGCCCTTCCCAGCTGTGAAATGAGGGCGTTCCACTTCCAGGATCCGTGGGGCCCTTCTGCCCTCTGTGTCTTCTCTTGCGAGAGGCCTGGGGAGTAAGAGTGTTCCTTGAATGTTGTTTGCTAAGTGGTTTCTTTGGACTGGTATGGGGAATGGCAAAGGCCTTCCTTGTGGGAAGTGACATTCATTGAATCTCCCACCGTTGTGGTATTTTCTTTGCCATCGTGGCTGGTCCTACTAGGATCTGAGTTGTCAGTGAAGTCAGACATTAAGAACACTCTTTAGATTGGGAGTTGGAGACCCCACTGTACAATTTATTAACTGTCTGACCAATCAGCAAGCATTTATTCAGTGCCAGGCGTGATGCTGGGGCACTGAGGAGACAAGATGGTGGGCAGGCGGATGGTGCATTGGGTCGAGTGCTGGGTTCAAGTCCTGTCTGTGACCCCGGGCCAATCACTTCGCCTGGTCTTTGCCTCCGTTACCTCCTCTGAAAAATGAGCATAAGAACACCTACCTCCAAGGGTGGTGGGGAGGACCGAATGAGATAAAAATTGTAGAGGGCTAAATGCTGTATAAATGTTAGCTGTTGTTATTTTCATTCATTCATTTGTTTATTTAGTGAGGCGTTTAGGGTTAAGTGACTTACCCAGGGTCACACAAGTCAAGTGTCTGAGGCTGGGTTTGAGCTCAGGTCCTCCTGACTTGAGGTCTGTGCTCTATCCACTGCGCCACCTAGCTGCCCTGCTATTGTTATTTTTAAAGATCAGATTACACCTAATGGGAACACCTCCTGACACCCCCTCTCAGAGCTCTATCAGTACCAGCTTTTTTGGTTGTCCTTGCTAGGCAGATAGCATGCAGTTACACAGAGGCCAAAGTGGAGAGGCACTGACATACTGTGGGGCTTGGGAAGGGTGACGCTTAGGCTGGTCTTGTAAGCTTGGGCTTCCGAGAGTCAGGAGTAAGGGGGGAGAGCATTCTGAGCTGGGGTGAAAGATGAAATGTGGGGCAGGATGACCAGTGAGCAGAGAGGCCAGTTTGGCAGGGGGAATAGAGAGCGGGATGGCATTGGCCTGGAAGGAAGGGCCTGAAGATGAGTGACACGGCCAGGCCTCTGGTCTGGGAGCCTTTAGAATGGTGGTGTTGGACTCTGTGATTTGTGGCTTTGTGGTTCCTTAGTTAAATCAGATTCTAATTGTCTGCCATCACTCTCTCCTTTGGGTCCCCAACTGGAGAATTGCCAAATGAAAGTAGATTTCAGTGCAGAAGTAAAAATCTGGATTACCTGCCTATCCCCATGGATTTTGGATTGGTGTCTGCATAAGGAATTTGCTCTGGGCTGTCCTGTATTGGAAGGCCTTTCCTCTACTATCTTACTCCAAAAGTGCATGGCCTAAAAGATGAGCAGGGTGGCCTAATGCCAGGGCCTGATTAAATGCTTGTTTCAGAAATTGGGTTTTTTGCACAGGGAACCTTTTTGGCAAGCCAAGTTATGATCAGAATAGAAACGATGTTAATTCCGCTTTGTGTAGTGCTTTTCAGCTTTACAAAACTTGTTTTCTTCACCAGAAACCCAGTGTTATGGGGAGAGAACCAAGGCCCAGGTAAGTGACTTGCTTAGGGACACAGCTGGTGGCAGGGGAGCATTCTGATGCAAAAATTAGACTGCCTTGCTTCACTCCGGTGATTAATTTATCAGTTAGAGTAGTTTGTTCTCAGAGGTGGGCTTGTTCACCCAGTCCCCTCCTCCAGTTTGTCCCAGCTGCCCATCTGGTGATGGGGAGCTCACTGCCTCTGCATCCTCAGGGCCGGCCAATCCATGCTGGTACAATTCCGGTGAGTTTGGAAAGGAGCTCTTTGTTTCAGGGAGCCTCCCTCTTCCTCCCGGACTTTGTAGTCAATTTCCGTTCAGTTCTGCAAACATTGGTCCATGCCCTATGATGTCCAAGGAGGGTACAAAAAAGATGAACAGGCCCTGGCCTCTGGGAGCTTTCATTCTACACAGAGGAAAAGCATTCACCGTGTGGGAGAGGGGATCAGTTTGGGGTGTAGAAGCTACATGGAAGGTGAATGCCCTGGTTAGGGGCAGCTCCTAATGGCGCTTTGTCTGTGGACTGGAGGCAGGAAAGGGAGGTTGGAGCCAGAATGTGGAGGGCTTTGAATGCTGAGCAGAGGAGGTTGGAGCTGATCCCAGAGACGACAGGGGGCTGCTCTTTTCCTCCCTCCATTGATCAAGTTCTGTCATCTGCGGGCCCCTTCTGCTCTGGAAGACAGTTGTCATCTCTAAAGCTTTTCTTGAGACTCAGGCAGCCCTGGTTTGCTCAGGGAGACCCCAGGATCCCAAGTGAAAGCTGGCTGCCCCCTCCTGTTGCATTCATGTTGCCTGACTCCATACAATCCAATGTTAACCCTGGGCAGGCCTGGGATTGGAGCGAGTCTGCTGTGGAAGTTCAGTGTTGCCCTCATTGTCCCAGAGCTAGAGCCTTGAGCCTACAAAGAGCTTAGGCCTGGTGCAGGGAAAATGCCCCAAGTTTGATGGGGGCCCAGGTACTGTTGCATCTTTATTTCAGGGCTGATGAAGTAAAATTCTCAGGAGAGCTTGTGTTGCTTTGTTCTGCAGGTTTCCTGGGTACATTAGTCAAAGAGCTAACGTTTGGCTATAGACCTGTGAAGGCCCCTACCTCCCCCCAGATGCCATTTTAGTTTTTAAAACCATTGCCTCAATCAGACAACACAATTTTATTAAGGACCTACTGTGTGTGGGAGCTCTGTGTTGGGGAAGTGGGGACAGAGTAAAAAGGAAATGACCCTTGCCCGCCTTGGGATGGGGAGGAGAATCAGACAAGATGGAGCACGGTGTAATATGAATGTTTGCTATCACCTCATGCATTTACAAGGAAATAGAAAATAAACGAAATCATTTGGGGAAAATTTTGAATGTAGGTGTTTGAGCTGAAGTTGAAAGGAAACGAGGAACCCTAAGAAGTGGAGCTTCTTAAGAGGGCCCCCCTCCCCCAGGAGAATGGGGGGGGAGGGAGTGCATTTCAGGCCGGACAGAGGCCAATCTGCTTAGAAAAGGAGGTGGATGAAGTAGAGCACCATGGAAAAGTTAGGTTCAGCTTTTTTGGGAAAGGTTTTAAAGGCCAAAGAAGAGCTTTTGTTCAGTCCTAAAGGCAGTAGGGAGCCATCAGGAGTGAAATGGTCAGACCTTTGTTGAGCAGCTGAGGGGAGACCAGTGAGGTGATCGCACTTGTTGGGAAGAGTGCGGAAAGATTCTCAAGAATGATGGTACTCCCTCCAAAAACAGGACAACCCTCAGTGGCCACATCTTTAAAATGAGACCCTCTTCCCACTTTAAATCCATGAATGCGTGATCCATCAGCTGGTATTTCTTGGACAGGTTACAATGCTTTGTCTCCACTTTGGACCTCTGCAGAAAGATGCCAAAGAGAAGATGACGCTGCCAAAGTCTGAGAGTTAGAAGATCATTCCTACCATGAGGAGAAAGGAGTACAGATCAAGTTCTGAGACAACAGAGATGATTAGAACACAAATGTCTGGATAACAGTCATTTCTAAGCAACAGCAGATGGTATTTGTTTACTTCAGGCAAGGCTGCATACAGTGTAATTCCAAGCATAATCTAACGAAAGATTAGGACAGTGGCTTGGACTTAATGAGATTTCATCTGTATCAGTGTATAAGTAAATCAGTTCCCTGATTAGTGAAGGTATGTTATTATGTTTGGGAGGGGCTGTTAAGCCCCAAGTGCCAGGCTCTGTGCCTATGTATTATATACTATGCCTAGATCTTGCCCCATCGAAGGGAGAAGTTGCATGTTTTTGATAGCTGGGGAACAATTGTAGAAAATGGAGTGAGGTCGTTCTGGAGGTCCCAATGGCACACTAACACACAGATGTTTATTAAGGGCTAACTGTGTCACGTTAGGCTTTGGATGGTGAATAAGCCTATCTTGTTTGATGGTGTCAGTCATTGGACAGCGAGAGAGAAAGGCGTCTTTCTGTGGGAGATGCAACTGGAAGCGGGGCTGACCTGGGAGGCCGAGGGACATACAGTAGCCTCAAAATCGGAATGATCCCAGTAGGCCTCCTGGGCTGAATCTGATCGAGGAGAGCTAAGAGGAATGAAAGTGATTTTATGGTTGAGTTTTGAAAACTCTTCTGTACCCCTAGAGAGTGGGGTGGGCCTGACTTGGAAAACCAGGTTTTTTTGTGATGCACCATTAGTATGCGGTTTAAGGAGAGCCAGAGCTGGCTGTAGTAGGTCTCATTCAGGGAGATGAGAGGTTGGCGGGGTGTTACTCTTGTTAAACCCCATCTGGCAGGTCCCATCCAGCTGCAAAGGCCTTGAGAAAGGGCCTGCTGACAGTCTCTTGAGGAGCAGTTCAGTGCTGGCCTTACACGCTTGGAGTCATCATGGGATCCTTACTCCCCTCTCCCCCCAAGGTGTTGCCGAGGCCTGTAGATTTCACCTTTGTACCATCTCCCTAATGTAGCCCCTTCTCTCCTCTGCCATGGCCCCCATGCTCTGGGGGCAGGCCCTCATCACCTCATATCTGGACTCTGCTGGGGAGCATGGGAAGGTCTGCCTGCCTCGAGTCCATCTCCCCTGAGTCCCTCCACCAAAGGGATTTTCCTAAAATGCAGTTTTGACCATGCCGTCCCCTACTCAGTAATCTAGTAGCTCTCTGTGGCCTCTAGGAGCAAATACAAAATTCTCAAAGCCCTCCCTAACCTTGTCTCATCCTCCCTTTCCTGTCTTCTTACCCCTCCCTCCCCACCATATCCTTTTCAGGCTGTTCCATGAACAAGACCCTCTACTCTTAGCTTCCAGCATTCTCTCTGGCATCCTCCAAGCCTGGACCACTTTCCCTCCTCTGCTCCATCTACTGACTCCCCTGGCTTCTTTTGAGTCCCATCTTGTATAGGAAGCCTTCCCTACCCCCCTCTTAATTCCAGTGACTTCCCTCTCAGTTATTTCCTGTTCATCCTGTCCATAGCTGGTTTGTATGTTTGTTTGCTTATTGTCTCCTCTGTTAGACTGAGCTCCGGGGAGGGTGGGGGGGACGCACACATCCTTAGTCTCTTTCTCTATCCCCAGACTTAGCATACTGCTTGGCATATAGTAGGCACTTAATCAGTGTTTGTTAATTATTAATTGGGTATAGAAGCTATCAGCTATCACAGCTACTAGCTAGGAAGGTTTTCTGGTTTCAGCAACACCTGAAAGCAGTCCTAAGCTATAGGGGACTGTGTGGAAGGAAGTGTTGAAATCATCATTCCCACACGTCAGTCAAGCAGATGTTCTGTACCATGTGCCTAGCGCTGTGCTGGGTGGGTAGAGGAATCCTAGTGGGGAGCTCTTGCAGATACAGGGTTGTTCCTCCTGTAAGAAATGGTGTTTGAGTTGAGCCTTGGAGAGAAAAATGGGTTTTAAGAGGTGGAGGTGAGAATCAGTCAACAACTATTTTTAAGCCCTTCCAGGCATAGCAGGGAACCTATGCAAGGGTTTGGAGGTGGAAGATGAAATGTGTGTGAGGGATAGCAAAAAGGCCAGAAGAGAGGAGTAATGTGTGACAGGCCTGGAGAGGTAGATTGGAGCCAGGTTGTAATGGAATTTAAATGCCAAACAGTGGATGGAATTTGATCCTAGAAACCGAGGGGAGCTGCTATTGGAGGTGATGGAGCAGGGAAGTGACCTTCAGACCTACGCTTAAGGTAAATAAGTCCCTTGGGTCGCTGGGGGAGGATGGATTGGATAAATTGGCAGAGCAGTAATTAGAAGTCTGTTGCACAGGCCAGGTGAGAGGTGTGGGTGTGCTGAGGAGGGCCTGGCCTGACAGGGTGCCTTTGGGAATGGAGAAAGGGAACAAAGCAGAGAAGAGGTTGATAGATTTGACAGGACTTAGCAACTGGACTGGGAGGAGGCGAGTAGGCTTTGACTTGCGTGCCTGGAGGATGCCCTTAACAGAAATTAGGCAGGACTTGTAGCCTGCAGCCCTGGGAGGCAGGTGTCCCAGTCACTCTCCTTTCACAACTGAGAACACTGAGGCACAGTTGGTTGTGTCTGATCTAGGACTCAGCATATCCAGGGGTCCTCCTACAACACATTAAAACCTTGGGCCAGAACACTCCCTTAGCTCGTGACTAAAACCCTACCAAGATGGCAGAATTAGTTTGCAGACCTTTATGACTGAATGCCTTCTCAGTCTAAGCAAGACCAAGAAGTGACTGCCAGTTAGGAGGAGATCAGGCTGCTTTTCTTTTATCTTTTTAAAGCTGGGGATGGCAAACTGGCACTCGGCCTCTTTTTGTGGTGCCCGTGACTGAAGAATGGTTTTTGTCATTTTAAAGAGGAGAATCTTGTATTCACAAATGTGCTGTGATGTTGTCAGCCTGGATATTCCTTCTTCTTCTTTGGTGCTCCGCCTCAGTTCTCCCACCCTGTCTAGAGGTGGGGAGGGGGGAGCTTTCCTGGCCTCCTCCTGATCTCCCAGGTGCTGGCAGAGTGCACAGACCATCTGTTCATCTGTTATCCCTGCTTCTTGCCACCTGGCTATCTTATCTTTTCACCTCTTTCTTCTCCTTCCACATCCTCTCTTTGTCATGTGTGGCATCTCACGCTCTCACCACATTTCCTTTCAGTGCCCGTTTTCTAGGCGATGTCCATTCTCACTGCTTTCCAGACTGTCACATTCCATGCAACAACACAAAAACGATGTCTTAATAAATGCCCTTCTTTCCTGGGAAAAAATTAGGGGCCAGTGAAAGAAATGACGATTTCCTATTTGGGCACATGGTCATTGTCGTTCCTGGTCTTCAAATGTTTGAAGAAATGTTGCCTTACAGAACAAAGGTGAGACTGTACTTGGCCTCAAGACAGCTGGTCCTAAGGGTAAAAGTCACTTCCAGGGATCTCCTAACCACTGGAGGTGTCCAGGATTGCTGAGGGAGGAAGAAGGAAAGGGCGTCAGTCCCCAAGCTTTAATGGAGTGCTTACTCTCTGCCTGCCATGCCACCGAGCTAAGCGTGGGCTACAAGGAAAGGGTGAGGTGTCCCTTGCCCTCGTACAGTGTCCATTATAGAAGCTTTAAGGGGAAAGCCTCTTCCCAAGATGGTAATTCAGAGGGAAGTCATGGTAATGAGCTCCCTGGCAACTAGAGGTCTTACATCAGAGGCTGGGCAGTTACTTGGGGGAATGTTAGGAAAACGAATTGTGCTTCAAGGGCTGACAGGCTTCCATGGCCTCCAGGGTTCCCTGCTCTGCTCTGGGATTTAAGATCGCAAAAGAGATTTGGGCTCATTTGAAGGTCTGTATCATTATGATGTCTAGTTTTACTTCAAAACTTAGCGCTTCTTTGTCCTTTTACACAGAGCCCTGGTTGGGGTCTCATGTCTGTGCTTTCACTGGGAAAGGCTGTCCTGTGCTTGGAGAACCTGCCTCCCCTTCTTAGCCTGGCCTTCTCTCGCCTGACGTCAGCATGTCAGGGACCGGGCGGGACTCTGGGGACTTCGTTCACCCCCTGGGCTGTTCGATCTTCAGGGCTTGGAATGGCCCTGACTTACCACGAGTGGGTGGGAGGAAGCTTTTCTGCGCCTCAAGCCTTGGTTTGTCTCTAGCTTCTATCATTGGCATCTAGTTTTGTTCCCCGGCAGAAGCAATCGACGCCTCACCTTTGCCAAGGGACAGCTTGTCAAATACTTGTATCTTGTCTCTCCCCCTGAAATCTTTTCTTCTCCAGACTGCACATTCCCAGTTCCTTTATCCAATCCTCATGTGGCTTTAATTTTTCTTTTAAACAAAAGTTGCTGTGTTTGCTGAATGCTGTGCACAGGAGGCAGATGAGATGATGCCCAGTCCATTCAAGGTCAACACATAATTAGTAATAGGTTGTAACTTTTTTGGAATTCTGATTTCAGTAAATAAGCATTTTTCTTTTCCCTTTCATCTACCCCCTCCCAATTAAAACAAGAAAAGCAAAACTCTTGTTAACAAATGTCCAAATTGTCTGTGTCCAGGCTAGGTAGTGCGGTGGTTAGAACACCAGGCCTGGAATCAGGAAGACTTATCTTCCTGAATTCAAATCCGGCCACAGGCACTTGTGTCTTTTCTGACAGGAAGTGAGAGCCCCTGAAGGTTTTTGAGGGAGTGAGTGAATGTTGGAACTGCCCTTTGCATTAGGACGATGACTGGCTGCCTTGTGAAGAAGGGCCTGGCCACAAGAGAGGCTTTAGAAAGAGCCCCTGTGGGAGCTGATGGAGCCTGAAATGAGCTAATAGGATTCGGGGCCCTGGGAATGAGGGGATGCTTGGTGGATTCAGAGGGGAGAAGGAAGAGCCAGAGCGGCTTGAGGTTCTTGCCTAGGGGCTGACAGGGTGGCTGGGCCTGGAGGGAGTGAGGAAGAGCACAGCAGGGGAGATGAAACCAGCTTCTGTTATTTTTATTTTGTTGGGGTTTATCTTCTGTTTTTGGCTACTGCAGTATTTTACATTGCCTTATATTTAGTATATGCCTAAATTAAATTATAAAACTTTAATGGATTTTTTTTCAAGTGTATAATTCATGGTTTCTTCAGATTTGGGGGCAGGTTTTCCAATACAGTAACGAAGGAATGGAGTTAATCATAGGCTGTGAATTGGAAGGGACCATAGTAGTCAGCAAGGCCAGCCAAGCCCCTCATCTCGCAACTGAGGAAACTGACGCCCCGGGAGGAGGCTGTGACTTGTTCAAGGTCACACCGAGAGAGGCTGCCAGGGCCTCTGGACCCACAGACCCAGCTCTGCCTGGGCATGCTCTCGGAGTCTTCTTTTCAGGATGTTTTTGCCTCTGTGCTGCTGGTCCCTCTGGCTGTCCCCACTGGGCGTTCTGACGCCATCTTGTCTCTCTAGGCACGGAGCGTGAGACCTGCCTTGCCTTCTGAGGGGCACTTGGAGCTGCACGTCCACCCGTCTGCTCCTGGCTGGGCCTCAGCTGTTGGACCTGTGCCCTCGCAGCTTTAAACTCCTGAGGGGCCGGCCGAGGGGGCTCAGCCAGGGCTTTCTCTCGCCCCAGACCTCCACGCTGCCTGTGGAGATGATTGTGCATGGAGCCTACTCCGTTTCAGCTTGTTGGCTGCAGCCTGTCTTAACCTGTCAGGGTCAGGGAATGTCGTCTGGAATGTGCTGACCTGGACAGGAGAGTTTGCTTAGATATTTAACCTTTTACATACTAGGTTTTTTCTTTTAAGAAAAAGTTACTGATATCTTTTACTTTTGTGCCCCCTTTATTTTTGAAGTACGTCTCCTCTGCCCCTTCATAATTAGCTTCCGTTTCTGTGTTCCTCCAGCACTGTTGTCTCAGAGCCTCCTGGTGACGTCCTCAGTCAGATAGGAGTGCGTTATTCCTGTTCTCCCAGGGCCCTTGGCAGTTCTTCGGTGCCAGCTGTGCTAGGTCATGGGCCCCTCCTCTTCTTACTCAGAGCAAATGTTCCTCAGTCTTCACTGTCTCCCAGGCCCCGCTTGGCCCTGCCTTTGCAGGCTACATGACTGTTTTAGCTTCCGTTATCTTCAGTTCAATGAATAGCAGCAGTAATAACTCATGATTTCTACTACCTTTTTCTCACATCCACGCTGTTAGATAGTATAATCCCCTTTTCACAGAGGCAGATGAGGGCCAAACCCATCTACCTCTTGAGAGGAGGGTTGAGCTGTGATTTGAACCCAGGTCATCTAACCTCGAGTTCAGAGCCCTTGGCTCCTGGCCTGTGTGCTAGAGACTGTGGGATTTGCAGCAGGGGATGGACACAAAAACGAGAGCGGGGAGACAAGTGCCTGAGAAAGATCAGGAGTGCCATCAGAGGGAGGAAAGAAAGGAGAGACAGAGGAAGGCGGAGTGGGTGGGCCTCAGCACACAGGAAGATCTGCTTTGGAAGAGGATATTTCTTTTTGAAATTTTATTTATTTTTGCTCTCAGCATCAGAATACTGGAGTTTAAATTAAACCTCAGACATTTCTTAGCTACGTGACCCTGAATAAGTCACCTTAAAAAAAAACCACCCCAAATCTGTTTGCCTTGGTTTTCCCACCTGTTAAAATGGGGATAATCCCAACATCTACCTCAGGGTTGTTGTGAGGGTCAGGTGAGATCGTAATTATAAAGCGCCCAGCACAGTGCCTGGCACATAGTCGGTGCTGTATGAGTGTTAGTTATTTCACCTCTAAATAAAACGAGTGTTTCCACATACATAGAACTGAGCAGGAGGAATCTGCAGGTCTCTTCTGTCCCACTTGCTTTTCAAGTACATAGTAACTTCAGCATGTAGTTTTCACAGCTGTCATGCTTTTCTCTGTTTTCTGGCTTTCTCTGCTTCTCTGAGGCATCTTTTGGTTCTTTTTTAAGATGCCTCAGTGAACCAGTTTTCTTTCCTTTTTTGAGGGGAAGGCCTCCTTGTCCCTGTCCTCCATCTTTCCTCCCTTCTATCCCCATTGGGGGGGAAAACAAAGCCCCCATAACAGTCAGTATCCTGACGTTGGCTGTGTCCCAGACTGCGTGTCTGATTCTGCCCCTTGTGTCCAGGCCTTCTGTCTGTCGGGGGGGGGGTGGTAGCAGGCTCTAGGATGGCGGTTGGCTGTGGCTGCGATGGAGGTTTCGTGTCTTTCACCTTGGTTTTTCTTTGTGATGCTCTTGTGTAACTCGTCCTTGGGCTTTGAGGCCTACTTTGAGGCTCCCTGTGCAGTGTGTATGAGACTTTTGGGGGGCCTCCCAGCCTGGCAGCTAGGGGCTACTGGCAGAGGACCCCAAGAGCAGAATTTGAATCCACATCTCTCCTGAGTGGCGTCTTAAGTTTAATGAGCAGCCCCTGAAGGTTTTTGAATAGAGATGCTCTGTCACAGTCCCTTTTTCTTTCTCTGCTGTCTCCTCCCTTGCACTTTCCTCACTTCTTTTCTCCCTCCTCTCTACATTTCTATTAATTCTTTGCCTCGTCCAGTTTGAAAAGGTTCTGACGCTAACCTTGTGGTGTTGGCCAAGCCCAGCATTTCTCTGTCCCTTGGAGTTGGCCATGTGTGAAGTGAGGGGCTGACCTACCCCCTTCTTTACCTTTTGTGGGGGCCTGGAAAGCCTGTGGATGCCTCAGAATAATGTTTTTAAATGCATGAAGTACAGAGGATTGCAAAGGAAACCAGTTCTATTGAAGTGCAGTTATCAGAATACTTCTACAAGCTCACAGCCTGTTGCCCTGTTAGGAACCTAGGTCTTCCAGCCTGTGCTTGCCACCCCTGGCTTGAAAAGACTGGCCTTTTATGGATTGGCCAGCAGCTCTTTTCTGGTCGACGAAATAACCCATCCCGATTCTGTGGGTAGAATTTCTGTCTTCTCAGTTGTTTTTGTCTGTCACCCCTTAAGGTGTAACGTTGTGGACTGCATTGGCCTTCCTCCTTCTTCCACCTTCCCTTCTCAGGACTTGGAACTGTTACAGGCACTTGAGGAAGCAGGAAGGCTGGGGTCCAGATAGTTTTGTTCTTAAATACAGCCCAGCTGCTGGCCTCTGACAGTGGCAAGGGAGGCCATTCTGCCCAAAGGAGATAATAGCTGTAGTCCCCTTTACCCCCATGTGTTCTACTGAAACATTTCAGTCATTTCCCATTGGCTAGATCATTCATGTTTCTGTTGTAATATTTTAAGTCCTTCTAAAAACATAGAATCTTACTCTCCCAAGCATAACTATGATTCTTAGATGTTTCAGTGACTTCACAGCCCTGGATGGATGGATGGATGGACGTGGGCCTTGTCAGCGGGCCCACTGGCCCCTTTTTGTCTTGATCTGTTGTGTAAGGTCAGGCTGGCCTATATTTGGTCCCATCTGCACCAAGGTCTATTCATTGGCCTAGTTAAAGGCTGGCCCAATTAAAAGTTTTTAAATAGGGCTTTCTGAAGAAGGACTTGACAGTTGGATTGAATTAATCTGGTGATAAAGTCAAAATAATGGAACCAATTTTCATTTTTAACCCCATTTGAAATTGGGAAGTTAGTGTTTGAACAGAAAGGTCTGGAAGTTTCAGTGGAGTTAATGTTTGGCTCTTTGAGAGGCTACCTGAGGCCTTCTACGGTTCTAGTCTGTGTCCCTGTCCAGACCCTTCCCTTCACCATCTCCCTCCTCCCCCACATGGTGGGATGGTCTTAGAGTGGAAAGAAGTCCCTGCTTTGCCCCCCAATCAGTTCTCCCCACCTGTAAAATGGGGTTAATAGAATCTTGAGAAGGAGCCTGGGGTCCAAGCCCTCTCTCTGGACTTGTGTCTGCTGTAAAGCGTTTTGTAAACGGAAACTTTCTCCTGACTTGTTTTGTTTGAAAGATGTTCCCTAACTGCATATGCCTGGGCGTGGACTCCAAAATGGACTGAACTAATCCTGGCTTATACTTTGTTGGGAGAATATTCTCGGGAGTTCAGATTCACAAAGTATTTTGTGCCCCAGAGGTTGAGATTCTAATCCTGGGTCCTATCATTCACCCAGGCACTGGGCCTTCTGTTTGCTCGGCAGATAAAGGAGGGTGGGGCCTTGGTTTGGTTAGAGGCTTTCTAAAGAGAGCCTCTAAGTTTGGGGCCCAGGGGTGCCAAAGGGGCCTTTGGGGGGGGATTTTGGGGAATCCTAGTGGCGGTTTTCCTTAACCTTTACTCAGTTTGCTGGGGGTGGGGGATGGGGCATCCTTAGGCTTTGCCAGATTGTCAGAGGCAATCCATTGCACAAAAAGGGCGAAGAAGCACCATGGATAGAAATGTGCCTTGTCCAGGTAGATTTCCACTGTCCCTTATGGGCTGTTGGCTGTCCATGAAAAGGGAATCGAAAGTAAAAGCAGAGCCTCAGGAGGGGCTGGCTAAGCGGTCTGTCCTTTGGTAGGTGAGAAGCTGAGGCTGCTCCCTTGTACTGACTGACAGGAGAGTACAAGATGAGCCAGAGACAGTTGGAGGAAAGAGTGGGAGTCACAGCCCAGCTTGGCCTAAGGCGAGAGGGACCCTTGGCTCTCCAGCCTTGGCATTGTCCCCTTTTGCAATATGAGGAAATGGAGATTCTCTCTAAATGCCTGTCCATTCTTATGTCCTAATTCTGTGAAAAATGTAGCGCCTTCTGGGGGGCGGCTCAGGGGTCTGACGACTAAGGGTGTGGCTCGGGGGCCCGGTGTCTAGGGAGGAGGCTTGGGGGTCCAATACAGCCCGTGGACTGATCTGCCCACAGCCGCGATTTCCTCACTTCACAGCTCTGCAGAAACACCCAGAGGAAGTAGCTCCCACCGCAGCGGTGCCCTGGCTGGCCCTTCTGTTAGCACGTCCTGCCTCTTCTCTGTATGAAATGGACTTCGTTTACCTTCCTCCTCACTGTGTTACCCTCACATCCCTCAGGCCACATTTACCATCCATTCATCCTTTGAGGCTTCTTCTGCCCAGCCTAATCCATCTTGGTGTCTCCCCTCTTGGAGCCCTCACTGTCATTCTGCAAGAGCTTCCTAATGAACACTTTCATATATCCGACAGATACACAGGAAGTAGACCAGAAATAATGGTGTTTGGAAACTGGCTTCCTGCTCTTACGTGGAGCTGTAGGGTGTCCAGAGAGGGCACTGAGGATGTTGAAGGATCTTGAGTTCCTGCCGTGTGGGGATTGGTGAAAGAACTGGGAATGTGTAGCCTGGATGAGAGAAAGCTCCCTGGGATCGGGAGCCTGTCACACAAAGGAGGGACCGGGCTCATTCTCTTTGACTTGGGAGGGCAGAGAGGGAACAGTGGCACATTGAGCCCTACTTTTCTAACAATTAGAGCTCTCCAGAAGTGGAACAGTCACCCTCTGCCTTTATGGGAGGGCCTCTGAGATCCCTTTCAGTTCTTAGTATTCTGCGCTGGGGGGAAATTATGCATTCATTCATTATTACGTTCAGGTGAAGAATACTACCTCATATTTGTTTAGTACTTCATAAGTTAGAGACCTCATCTCATTTGATTCTTACAACATCCTTGGGAAGTAGGTAAATCAGAAACTATGCCCCCTTTTTAGGGCTAGGGAGACAAATGTAGGGCCAGAAAAGTCAGTGACTTAGCAAGGTCCCACATAGCTAGTAAATGGCCCCCACGATGTGAACCCAGTAACAGCAGTAATAATAGCTAACATTTATATGGAGCTTATCACGTGCCCAGCACCAGGCTAAGCGCTTTATAGATCTCTCATTCGATCCTTACACCAACCCTGGAAGGAGGTGCCGTTATTGAACCCATTTTACAGATGAGGAAACGAGGCAGAAGGGTGAAGTGACTTGCCCAGGGTCACATAGCTGGTAAGTGTCTAAGGCCAGATGTGAATTCAGGTCTTCCTGATTCCAAGTCCAGCACTGAAGGCATAGGTCTTGAGAGCTGTACCATTGGCATCATACCTTATCAAGAAGTCTAGTAAAGTTTGCCTCTTCTAGGAAAAGGGTGGGGGTGTGTGTGTGTGTGTGTGTGTGTGTGTGTGTGTGTGTGTGTGTGTGTGTGTGTGTGTGTGTGTGTGTGTGTGTGTTTTGGATTTAGTGTGCCTCAGAGGTAGGAAGTTACTTCATGTGGACAGACCTGTGTTGATTCACATTCTAAGTGTCAGGGTCAAGGTTCTTCTTAGAGGGGAAGTCTGGTGTTGAGGTGTCACAGAGAGAATTCAGGTCTTGGCGTCTGCATACCTGGGACAAAAAAGCTTCCTGGCTTTGTGACCTTGAATGAATCATCTCACCTCTCTGATCCTCAGTTTCTCCATGTGAATTTCAGTTGTTAATAGCAGTGCTTCTTATTTAAATCATACTCAATTCTGGTATGGTTTGGTTTGTTTTAGGTATCCAAGCCCAGCTATGGGCTCTGCCTCAGCACCCAACCTGCCTCCTGCAGAAGAAAATGTGGAGTATGTGCGGACTCTCTATGAATTTTCTGGGAACGACCCCGAAGATCTGGCCTTCAAGAAGGGTGAGATCTTGGCCATTGTTGAGAAACCCGAGGAGCAGTGGTGGAGCGCACGCAACAAGGATGGGCAGGTTGGGATGATTCCTGTGCCTTATGTAGAAAAGCTGGTGAGATCTTCCCCTCATGGCAAGCACGGAAATCGGAATTCCAACAGTTATGGGATCCCCGAACCTGCTCATGCCTATGCCCAGCCTCAGACAGCAAATCCTCTCCCTGCGGTCTCCAGTCCTCCGGGGGCAGTGATGAGCCCCCTGCCCTCCACCCAGAACGGACCTGTCTTTGCAAAAGCAATTCAGAAGAGAGTGCCATGTGCTTACGACAAGACTGCCTTGGCCTTGGAGGTAAAGTGATCAAGCTCAGAGTGTGGATGGGTGTGGGTGGGTGGATGCACGCACTGTTGGGAACCAAAGGTACCCACTATTTACCTTTCCTTCCTTCCTCTACATTCTTGGTCTCCTTGATTGAGTCTGTGGGAAATTTTCATGACATCATATGTCATTCTTGGGAGCAAACTAGGGCCAAATCTTTTTATTGACATTTTGATAAAGGCACAACAGGGCAAAAGAGGAAGAGGCAGGACTGTGTGACCTTGGGGAAGTCACTCACTTAAGGTCTCGGGGCACTGGCTTCCTGCTCTAAATAGAGAACGGAGCTTTAACCTTACCTAATGGTCCAAGTAAGAGGTGAGCTTAAATCAGTCCTGTAGGCGACGTGCTCCAGGTTGGTAGCATTACTGCTGGGTCAGAAGTTGCCTTGTGTGCCACAGAAGGGTGGAGAAGAGAGGATCAGGAAAGGCCTGGTAGCATCTGGGGCCAGTTAAGGGAAGCCCTTCCTGAGCATGACCTCCCAACCCAGGCACCAAGCCAGAAGAGGAAGGGAGCCCTTTGACCTGTATTGATGGCCGGAGTGTAGCCTGGTGGCAGGAAGAGCTGGAGCCCTAAGAGTTACCGAGCTGGGGCCTGGAGGATGATGGGACCGGCTCCCAGCCAGGAAGGAGGCGAACTTGGTGGGGTAGGCCACTAGTCATAACTGACCACAAAATGTGTGAGGCTTTCGTTGGTGTAGGGAGCTGCCTCCTGCCAGTGTGGACGTGAAGCTTAGACTCTAAGGGAATGGTTTAGGCCCTGGAGGTGTTGGACGTGACTTGTCTAGGGTCACACAGCCATTGTCAGAGGCGGGGCTGACCTCATGTCTTCCTGACTCCAAGGCCAGTTCATTCCATTTTGCCATGAGGCCTCTCCTTGAAGTTATTTCGAAGGCTTCTTTGTAATTTTGTCTTTGTCAGCTTTGCCTCCTTTCTCTGTGATGTTATTGTGAGGAGCCTGTTAACTCAAAAGAGACGAGGTGAGAAGGAGAAGCTGCTGTGCTTGGGCCTGGAAGAAGGCGGCTTGGATGGGAGAGGATGGGGGGCAGGGGCAGGCAGGGCCTCTCCTCCCTGGAGCTTAGAGAGGCGGGAGGCCCCCAGCCCACACCCACATCCTCAGGCAGGAGCTCCCACTCCCCTGTCACTGTCTACCCCTGAGCTGCCTCCTAATTCAGTCCCGAGAGAGAAGTACCGGGGTGGGCACAGGGCACTTCAGCATCCACACCAGTGTGGCTGGGATTGAGCAAATAAAATCAAGGTAAATTACATTTAAAAAACAAGTAGTCCACCTGTGAGGTGTTGGCTGTGAGTGTGGAAGTGAGCCTTGTGGGATGCTTCTCTCTACCTGCTGTTGATTTGACAGAATTGTGACAGAACCGGGTCTCTGCTTGCTTCGAAAGAAAAAGCAGGGACACTCTTCGACGCTCTTGGAAGTGATGCAATTAGGCTACCAGGAAGTGAGGAGGCAAGTAGGGCAGAGTGTGCCCCTTGAGGTGCCTTTGACAATGTGGCTCAAATTATAGGCGCTCAGGGGACTGTTGTGGAAATGACTTGAAAAACTGCATTGTGGGTTTGTTTTCAAGAAGCCGGAGAGGCAAAGGCAGCGGTTTGTGGGAGTGTCTCTGGCCTGCCCAGGGATGCCCCTGAGCAGGCCGAGAATGGCTCTGCAGGCACAGCTCGAGCCCGGCACGGGCACACAGATACTTAAAAGTGAGTCAGGGTGTGTATGTGTTGGGAGTGCTCCAGCCCCTCCTAGGTGGGCTCCAGAGAAACACTGAGCAAGGAGGGGGGGCTCAGTTTTAGAACTAGAGATCATCGTCATCATCATCATCATTGTCAACTCCTGGCAGTAAAATGCTGCCTTGCTTGGGATGGTGGAAGATTTCAGGGGCCTGGGACACAGTCTGGGTTTACTAGCAGGAGGAGGGGAGAGATCCTGCCCCGAGCCACCCACTGCCAGCCTGGGAGGAGCCAGGGTTCAAGCTGCAACCTCAGGTTTGGGGGGGGGGGATCTCTCTCCCCCATGCCAGGGCACTGGGTCAAGGTGGATAGACCCATTGTACAGCAGGGAGAAGTGAGAGCCAGCTCTAGAAGTTATTCATCTCGGTGCCCCGAGCAGTTCTCTAGAACGGTAATGGCTGGCTGGCATTTATGTCGCACTTTACAAGTATTATCTCACTCTGTCCTCTCAGTGACTTTATTATTATCCACATTTTTCATTGTTCTTTAGTCGTTTTCAGTCGTGCCTGGCTCTTCCTGACCCTATTTGGGGTTTTCTTGGTGGACTTACTGGAGTGGTTTGCCATTTCCTTCTCTAGCTCATTTTACAGATGAGGAAACTGAGGTAAACAGGGTTAAGTGACTTGCCCAGGGTCACACAGCTGCTAAGTATCTGAGGCTGAATTTGAACTCAGGTCTTCCTAACTCCAAGCCCATCCTTCTACCCACTGTGCCACCTGGCTTGCCCAGCAATTTACAGATGAAGAAATTGAAGCAGGTAGTTTCAGTGCTCTGCCGAGGGCCACCCACCTGTGAAAAAGGTCCAGGGTTGGACTTGAATCCAGCACCCATTCCATCCACTCACCACCATCTGCCTCGAGGACCACAAGCTGCAGGGCGTGGAAACCAGTCTGGGCCCAAAAACCCTTGTTTTTCTTTTTTAATCAGAAGTGATTGGGTTGCCTTAGTCCTTGAGAAGCTAACTTTGTGCCCTCAGGTGAGACGAATGAGGAGAAGCATTTTTTCAGATTTAGGTAGAGTGCCTCTGAGGCAGCAGGTGCCTGTGCCGCTGGCTCATTTGGTTTGGTCGAGCCTTGATGCCCTCAGTGCACATGCTGGGCCCCTGCTGGCGCGTCCCTGCGGAGTCCTTCAGAGGTGATGGACCCTCCAGGCCATGCCCCTCATCGTCAGAGGGTGTGACTAGCTCACCTTCCCCCCCCCCCCCCGTGTGTGTGTCTCTCTCTCTCTCTCTATCTCTCTCTCTCTCTCTCTGTCTCTCTCTCTCTCTCTCTCTCTGTCTCTCTGTCTCTCTCACTCTCTCTCTCTGTCTCTCCGTCTCTGTCTCTCTGTCTCTCTCACTCTCTCTCTCTGTCTCTCCGTCTCTGTCTCTCTGTCTCTCTCTCTTTCTCTCTCTGTCTCTTTGTCTCTCTCTCTCTGTCTCTCTCTGTCTCTCTCTGTCTCTGTCTCTCTCTCTGTCTCTGTCTCTCTCTCTGTCTCTGTCTCTGTCTCTCTCTCTCTCTCTCTCTCTCTCTCTCTCTCTCTCTCTCGCTCTCGCTCTCGCTCTCTCTATTCAGTGGATTCTTTTATTCCACTCAGTAGAATCATGGAGTCGGCAGGGACCTCCAGGCTGACTGCGCACGGCCTCTCAGCTCCCTGTACAGCCGAGGATCTGCAGTGCTCTCCCAGGGTCCCCAGCCTCAGCTTGACCGTACAGCTGCTGCCAGGCGGTCTCTTATGCCCCAGGAATGTTTTCTTTGCCCGAAGCCTGAACCTGTCCCTGCGTTGCCTCTTCAGTGCTCTGGGTTCTCCCCTTTGGGCTGGAGAGGAGCCGAATTCCGTCAGCCACAAGCCTGCCCCAGGAGAGACCTCTCTCTCCCCCCTTCCTTCCTTTAGCTTCTCTACAGGACACGGTCATCATCCCCTCCCCGTCCTGGCTCTTGTCTGACTTCTCCGGACACTTCTGCCTGACTGTGGTATTCTCGAGGTGATCTGAGAACAGAATGGCAGGGCTGTCACCCCCCTCACTTGGTGAATTTGCAGGGCACTGAAAAACCGAGGACTTCACAACAATCATTTACCTGTGCTGTCCCCCAAACTGTTTCTGTTCCATTTTTTTATAGAGCACACGGGGAAAACCCAGCTGGCCAGCATAAACCAGCTGCTGTGTGACGGGGTCCTTTTGTTAAACTTTGCCTCAAAGGATCATGGCAATGTCCCGTTTACAGTGCGTTGTCTTGGTCAGTGCTGTTGGCTAGTGATGGAGGCTGCCTGAAGCGGTACCCGAGGGTCCCGTGGTGACTTAGAAAACCACATGTTAACGTCATCTATGTTCTATTGTGTTTGTGTTTTGTTAAATGTTTTCTCACTCATGTTTTAATCTGGTTCAGACCTCCCTGTGGGGGACACCTCTGCTCTGTGCTATCCCACTTCATGATTTTCAAAGATTCCACGTGGCCCGGTTAACTCATCTGTCCCAAATAGAGCACAGTGAGGAGAAGGAAGGCCCACTGGGGTAGCTGCAGTTTCCTGCTGTGCATCGTTTCCATTCAGAAACTTGTGGCTTTTGAGATCCTACCTCCCATTCCTTCCCCCCTCCCCCCCAACAAGCTTTTATTAGAGACTTGTAATTCTTTATCCACATAGCGATCTAAAAGGGATGAGGAGTGCAGGAGTGCCTTGGAGATTCCTAACTGCTCTAGAATTACAGCTGGCCCTCTCTGCCTCGAGGCGCCCCCGTAGCTAGAGTACCAGCCCATCCGTGACATGGTGAGGGCATGTGCAGGTGTCTTTGGTTGGAGTCTCTGGAAATGTAGGCCAGCTTTCTGGGAGTAACAAGTGGCCATGGCCTTGCCCCTGAGTTCTCTGACCACAGGCTCAGAGGCCTGCTTCTTGGGCTTGGGTGAGATGCAGAGCCCTTGGTCCCCATAACACTTTTTTGGGCTCAGTGGCACACTTTCAGCTGACCCCGTCTCATCCTGCCACTTCCCTTCTCCCCTCTGGTGTGAACTCCGCAGCAGCTTAATTTGGTCTCTTCCAGGATGACCGGGTCCCTTTGTCTTCTGCAGTTGATCCTTTGTTGGTGATCCTGGTGCCTGATTGTGCCCGTTGTGACTCCCTCCCAAAGCCCTGTCTGTTGTTGGTGATTCTCCCAAGCTGTGGGGCTCCATGGTTCTCAGCCATGTCAGTAGCCTATCTCCATCACAAAGCTTTGTACAAAATTGGGCTGTTGAAAACCATGGAAAGAACGTGTGGGCATGCTGATCTGACCCATCTGCAGGGCTTCCAGTCTGTGGCTCCTGGACTGACCCGACAAGCGCCCATTCAGCTGCGGGCAGGGCAGGGCCTTGGCAGGGTTCCGGACTGCAGAACGTCCTATGTGGAGAGGGGCACGTGTAGAAGCGTGTTGTGAGGGAGGACTGTTGGATTCGGTTTGACCTTCATACCGTTGGCCAGTACCTAAGGGGTGTTTGGGGTAATATTGGTCCTTAAGTGAATAGTAAGTCTTGAGTCAGTGAGGGCTATGGTAAGTTTTTTATTTATTCATTTGTAGTTCATAGAGAAACAGCTGGAAGCTGGGTCATTTCAAGTTATCCTGTCCAATCTCATTCATGGATTCTTGTGACCTCTTCAGAATGCCCCTCTGAGGTGGGTCATGTGACCACACCCTCTCATGCTGTGTGATTGGCCGATAACATGGTGTTATAAGAAGACTCTGGGCCTGGCAGGAGACCTGGATTCTAGTCCTGGCTTGGCCTCAGGCTGCTCTGTGATGTGGGCAGCCTCGGGGTATAGTAGCATGAGCCCTGGGTTCGAATCCCAGCCCTGCCACCCAGAAGACCTTGTTGTAGCTCCTGTAGGACTTGGGTCCCTCATCTGTGAGATGAGTGAGGAAATCCTTGGCATTCCCCACCTTAATTCAAGCTAGTGAACTTTGATTATGGTTCCTGAAAGTGGAAGAATCCCTGCTCTCAGGGAGCATGGATAAGGTACCAGACTGGGAAAGTAGTGGAGGCAGAGAACCCCAAGGGGTGGAGAAGGGAGTTGGGAAAGACTCCTGGGAGTGAGGAAGTGATGAAGACAAGCTGGCCGTAAGCAGTCCAAGAAGAGTGCTCTCTAGACGCCCCCTGTTCTGTATGGGCTCTTGGGACAGTGTGCAGACAGGTGGTCTCGGTCCTCCCGTGCCCTGCCTGCGCCCCTGTGGCAGCATCAGACAGGCCTTTCTGTGGGCCCTGGGATGGTCGTGTTGTGTGGCTCAGTTCATAAGAAGAGTGTAGCTGCTGGAGGCCCGAGTGGTAGGGGCTTGGCCCCAGGGCCGCCTGCCTTCCGAGGCTTCCTTTAGCACTACCAGTTGGTCCTCAGTCTAGTAACATTAATTCACATTTCTGTAAGCCTTCCGAGTGGGCTCACAGCATGTTTTCCTTGTGACAGCCATGCAGAGGGCCGAGCGGTGTTTTTGTCTCCCTTGGGTTTTGCTTTCAGTTCCAGGAAGTGAATAACAGCTCACTTCTAGAGCCCTGTAGGGTTTATGGAGGACTCTTCCTCCTCACCCTTTAGGAGGAGCTATGATGAGGGTCCTTATGTCCATTTTATGGACAAGGAAGTGAGCTCAGAAGGGTGAAGGAGCAGTAGACTCAGTCAGCTAGGGAGAAAACCCAAGGTAGGCACACGTAAATGATGCAGCCGGGGCCCCAGCGCCTTTTTCCCATGCTTTCCACCAGAGTTTTAGAAGGTGGGGAGCATGAGAGCTTCTGGGAATTCTTAGCAGGCTAGGTTCGCTCTTTATTGCTTCCAGGAGAGCCAGGGAGGCTGGGCCGTGAGAGTAATGGACTGGTCTCTTTGGTTGGATTGATTCACGACTCTATCGGTGGGCTCTGCTCTATGTGCCCGTCCTCCCGCAGTCCCTCCATTTACCCTGCTGCCCTGCAGCTACAGCTTGGCAGGTCTGCTTTATGCTTCATCTTACAGGGCCTCACCCTCGCCCAGTGCCAAGCCCAGTCCCTCCACAACTTAGTAGACAGTCGTCTCCCTGAATGGCCAGCTTTCTGGGATCGACCCTCTCAGAACTCCAGCTGGTCCTTGAACAGAGGTCTGTCTCTGGGCTGGGTGGGGACCTACATTGGAGGAAATCTTAGCCCTCAGTGAAAACAAAAGCAAAATAAATGCAGTTTTTTAATTCCAGTGGGTCTTGGCTAAGCTTTAATAGTTTTTTAAAAACCACATGTTTCTTTACCTCGGTATGAACGGCTTTAGATTTTTATAGGCCCTGGCCACTTGACAAAGGTGTTTGCCAGTGCTGGAGGACACCTCGCAGAGCGCTTTCTTAAGAAGTTTCACTTAATTAACCCCATAGGACAAACCAGATAGATGAGCAGCTATTGTCAGATTATGGTGTGGTTAGATGGACAGCCTGAGGAGCTTGTCTGTGTGGGACACACAGTACAGACAGACAGATCAGGCCCAGAATCAAGTAGGAGATTTGGGGCAGTATCTCATGTGAAGCAGTGGAGAAAGAAGAGGAGAGAGATGAGAGCGAGAGGAAGAAGAGGTACGGCCGATGGTGAGCACGAGCAGGTTTTGCTGTATCCAGTGGGGACCTGTGGCGGTACGAGCTGTTCCTCAGGTACTCTGGTAGCAAAACAAGGAAGGCTTCCCTTGCATTGGGCTTGCCCACGTGACCTAATTGGGGGGGGTGGCACCCCAGCTGATGAGATGACAGAGCATGATGGAGAAGATAGAACCCCAGGAAGGGAGGAATTGTTTCTTCTCCTTAACTCTGCACAGAGAATTGGAAATGCGAAGAGCAGCAGCAGCAGGTGTAGACGAGCCCGAAGGAGCCCGTGTTTATTTTTAGGACCTAAGCTCCAGGGCTGAAAATGCCAGGTGCACGTTAGATCAGAGCTGCAGGCTTCCTTTTGGTTGAGATGGCAGACTGCTTGTCGTACTAAGTGGCTGGCGGTTTTGGTGGATGTGAGCAGAATGCTCTAGGTGAGGAGGGGTTCGTTAATAGGAACTTGGGGGGTTGAAATCTGCAAAAGGGGCTTGCACGTAGGCTTGGCTGGCTCAGGCCTTGTCTGAAGGGATGCCTGCTTCCTGTCTTTTCACTCTCTCCATCTCAGCCCCCACGATGGGAATGCTGGTCACCTCCTCGCCACTCTACCTGCTTTCTCAGATTTCAGGACTGGTCATTCTGATATTTTTTACGTGTCCTCATGTGTAGGTCTGCCTAGCACTTCCCTTCTTGAAAACCCAATTTTCTGTGTCTTCAGGATAAAAATAGCTCCGTCACTTGACAGTGAGGGCTTTCTCAGGGTGGTTCCAGCTCCCCGACCCTGTCTTTGCTCTGGCCCACTGCAGGCATTGGTGGAGGCTTCCCACGTGCCTGGAATGTACTTCCTGGGCACCTCATTCCCTCTTCTTCCGAGGCCCAGTTATTGCAACCAGCTTCCTGCCTTGAGCCTTCCCAGATTCCTCTCTTAGACTTTCTTAGAGAACTTTGTCTTACTCTTTCCTCCGTCCCATTCTGTTTCTTAGCATTCTGTATTTTTAATTCATCATTTCTCATCAAAAGACATTTTGTTTCAGCGTAGCAGACACTTCTCAGTAACACCCACACGGTCCCTCCGCCAAAGTACGTTTCCCCAGAGCTGTCCCAGAGGAGGAGTGTGTCCTTCGCTTGGATGGCTGTTACTTGATTGTCTATGTTGACATGCCTTGTACATATTCTGCCTCTGCTTTCTCCACTGTGGTGCTTCAGACAAGTCTTGCTTTGTGTCTCTGAGTTATTCTGGTGCATCACTCCTTGTGCCTTAGTAATATTCCATTACATTCGCATGCTCTCCATTTGGCTCATTCACTGAACACGTTTTGCTTCCAGTTTTTTTCTTGTCACAAATAGTAGCATGCTGATGCATGTGGACTTATGTGATGCTCCCTGTTGGACTGAAAGTTGGTAGAGTGTGGGGAGTATCTTGTTTCATTTTTACATCTCCAGGGTCTGGCCCATGACAGACTTGTCTGCCTTCTCTCCAAGGCCTGTCGGGTCTCCTCCGTGTAGTGTGTCCTTGTTGTTAGAGATGTTTGTTGCCTAGGACTGCAGGAGGAGCACAGCAGGCTTCAGGCCCAGGTTGTGGCTCAGCTCTTGTACCTCATTAAGAGGAGGAGGAGGAGGATGACATGCTGATGGTGGTGCTCATCTCATCGGTCTGTCCTTGTTTCTGGAGCAGTGCGGCTTCCCTTTCATTGTGAGTGACACCTAGAGCTAGCGTGGCCCTGCTCCCTTTATGTAGCAGAGCATGGAGGCTGTGCAGGGCTGGAACCAGGAAGGACCGGGCAGCTCGGGAGAGTAAACATGGACCCAGGGCTTTTCCGTCTCTGACATAGGTTCTCTAGGGCTCAGCAGAGGTGGGCGGCATGACCGTTTGAGTCTGTGACCTTGTTGGAGGTAGGTCTGTCCTCTGACAGGCCCTTGTGGGCCTTCCTTTAGGTCATTGCATAGGCGATAGGCTTTGTTGTGGCTTTGCCCCCTGCCCGGTGTTCACCTCACCTTTCAGGAGTGAGTCATGGCAGCATGCTGCCGTTGGACAGAGGAATGAGGGCAAGGTGCCCATGTATGCCAGCGGCATGGACAGCACCACTGATACACATTTGAAAGTGAAGCTCCGCCTCTAGCAGGGCTGGGGGCTGGGGAATAGGCAGCTTAGCTTCTTTCTGAAAGAGTGCCTCCTAGTGGTGACAGAGGGCAGCTATGACCTTACGCAGAGAGAAGCCAGCAACTAAATGCTGTTTTTCCATCTTTCTACCACATCTAGGCAGTTTCCCAGGGGCAAGACTCACCTTTACTGGGTAGCTGAAAGAAGTGGCATGTTGAGTAGAACTTCTCAAACTCTCCCTTAAAATACTGAAACATAAGCTGCTGGAGAATGTTTGAATCGATCAAGGTGGCAACTGCTCTTTCTGCTAGCTCACCTGGCCCAGTTATTTCTTAAGAATTAATAATAACTAGTTCATCATTTGTGGAATGGATGAGCAAGTTGTGGCATAAGATTGTGATAGAGTACGATTGTGCTAATAAGAAGTGACCGGGGTGGGGTGGGGTGGGGTGTTTAGAAAACCGTGGCAAGACCTGTATGAACTCATGCCAAGTGAAGTGAGAGGAACCAGGAGAACATTGTGCACAGTGATGTTGTCGTGAAGACCAAATGTGGAAGTCTTGGCCACCCTGATCAGTACAGCAGGACAATTCCAAAGGACACATGGTGAAAAAAGCGCCGTCCACCTCCAGAGACAAGTGATGGAGTAGAATTTTCTCCCTTTCTTCATATTTTTTTTTTTGCTTTGCTTTGCCTTGTGGCTAATAAGGAAATATGTTTTGCATGATTTCTCATGTATAATTGACAATGTATTGTTTGCCTTCTCAGTGGATAGGAGAGGGATGGGAGGGAGGGAGAGAATCCGGAACTCAAAATTGAAAAAGAAGACAATGCTGAAAATAAATGGTGACAGAAGACAAAGGAAAAGAAAAGAGTCGAGGACCACGATGACACCCACGTTAAGGAGTCAGCGACTGGGTCCGTTGACCTGTCTGGGAATTGTGACCGTAGGCCATTAGGGGCAACACCGTCTGGCTTGGGCAAGGAATGGGTCCAGACATGGATCCCAGAAAAGCCAGAGACAGAAGGAGAAGGGGGCCTGTTTCCTGCAGCATTGATAGCTGCACCTTTTATGGCTACATAGAATTAGATGCAAAGTAAATGCCACCAGTTGAATAACGGCTAAACAAACTGTGGGGTGGGAATGTAATCACTGTGAAGACTTGTATAGACTGAGGCAGAATGAATAAACATAACCAAGAAAACAGTATGCAGTGACTAGTTATATGGCACCTGCTGTGTGCCAGACAGTATCCTAAGCACTTTGCAGTTATCTCTTTCCACCGTCACAACAACTCTGGGAGGTAGGTGCCGTGATTAACCCTGTTTACAAATGAGGAAACTGAGGCACACAGGTGAAGTGACTTGCCCAGGGTCACACAGCCAGTACGTGTCTGAGACTGAATTTGGACTCGGGTAATGTCCAAGGTTGGCCCCAAAGAAGAGATGGGAGCACGTCCCTCTCCTTTCTTGGCAGAGGTAGGAAACTGATAGGTGTGGAACGTAGCATTTAATGTCAGGTTCTGTTGGCGTTTTGATTAGTTTTGCTGGACTATTTTTAAATTGTTTTATTAAAGGGATGACAATGGGGAAGGGGGGCAACCTTTTTTTGGGGGGGGACACAAAAGTTTTGTACGGTCAAAAGATAAAAATTTAAAGAATAAGAATGGAGGTGAATCGGTCGAGGTTACACAGGTAATAAGTGTATTCATTCATTCATCACCTGCTGGTGTTGCAGAAAGAGAATTCAGGTTGCACTGGACTCCTGCTTGTTCTGTAGCTTAGTTGGTAAGCAGCATCCCCTCGAGTCTCTGCTTGAAGACCCCCCCGAAGGAAGGCTGGGGCCCTTCCAAGAGAGCTCATCCTGCTTCCAGACACTTTCTCTCATTGCTGCTGTTGGTATAACACACCCGTGTACACGCGCACATACACACATGTGCACACGCACACACATGCATGCGCATACATACACACAGCAGAACAAGTTGAATTCTTCAGCATGCTGGTCCTTCAGGTACTCAGAAACAACTGTAGCATCTTCCCATTCCCCGCCTTTCCTGTGTGTACTCTCCCTCACCCTCAGATTTGGGCTCTCATTCCCTGCCTTGTCTATGTGTGTTAGAAAGCAGTGGAGGATTTGAAGGGGAAGCTGTGACCCTGCCATAACCCAGAACTGAGGATTCACTAACCTTGAAGTTGATGGTCACCAGTCTGAGTAAGAGAAGGGGAATTCTGGGTGTTGCTGTCCCCTGTGTACCGTGGCCTGGCCTTCTCATTGGCAGGTGCAGAAGGTCAGCCTTAGTCATAAGAAACAGATTATCTAAGAAGTTGTGATCAGATAAATGCTAACTTCCCAACTACAGTTATTCCTTCTACACCGTGGGGATTAGGGGCGCAGCAGCCCCACGATCTGGAAGATCTGCATAAAAGTTTTTGGCCCTCCTTTTGTACCAGAGAAGGTTTGAATTCTTATGATATTAAAAGATAAAATATGTTGATTTTATATAGTACTATGCATATATTTTATGCATTTCTGAATGTCTTAATTTTTTCTGTTTTTTTTGTTGGCCTTCAGCTGTTGTCTGTGGTTTCTGCAAAACTCCCCAAAATTTTCCATTTAATTTCTTATGCCGATGTATGATACATCGAAAACCGTGATGGGGAAAGTCACAACGTGGAGGGGGATAACCGTGGAGACCCTGGAGTCTTTCAGAGGGGAGACATTGATTCTGCACAAAAACCTCTCATTTTCCTTTTTTATCTAGGAGTTTGACAGGCGTCAACAAAGATGAGCATTTCCACATGCAGAGAACTTAGAAGAAGGTCCGTGTAGGAAATCAGGAGTCTCTGTTACATAAAAAACGATGCCAACATCACCCTGCTTGTCTGTGTCCCCTTCAGAACATCGTTCTGCTCTCTTCCACGTGTTCTGAAATGTTTCTTTGGCTCGTTTTTAATTTTTCATCGCTGCCTTCCTCACAGTCACCCCACTCACCCCCATCCTTCCTTTGTAACAAATAAGTAGAATCAAGCAAAGTAAATTCACACGTTCTCTGCACATGCCTGTCAACTGCTGAGATGTGAGAATCATTGCCGTGATTAGTCATTGAGTTGTCTTTTCTATAGTAAAAATATTAGGATTCAAAGGTTAATCCAAGTATCAGTGACCTCAGTCAAGTAGGATGATGCCATATTTGTGTTTACATGAAAGCCTGAAAGCATTAAGCAGCTGCTTAATAATTTTTTTCCAAAATAATTGCAATTCTATTTTTAAAATTTCATCTTTTACAGATTTTCTTAATGTTTAGTACAAACTTGATGAAGAAAACCAAATTGCTAAACTTAGATCTACCCTTGCTTTCTTTTTTTTTTCTCTTTCTTTTTAATTCTATTCTAGGAATTGTTCTGAAGTTAGTATTACTGAAAATTTGCTGTCCTCACTCAGCTCTCACGTGACATCTTATACCTCTTGTAGAATGGTGTTCTGTTCCTCTGTACTCTGATATTCCCTCCCCTGAGGGTAGGGCCTGTGTCTGATTAGATCCAGGTGTCCCTTGGGCCCTGCAGGTAGGAGGGACTTAATAGAATAACAATTGAAATAGGTAGGAAGTTGGTAACTTTATGGCCGTTGTCCTTTTATTGGCGAGGAAGTACTGATGCTCCCTTTCTCCTTTCCAAATAGGTGGGTGACATCGTGAAAGTGACAAGAATGAACATCAACGGCCAGTGGGAAGGTGAAGTCAATGGCCGCAAGGGGCTCTTCCCTTTCACACACGTCAAGATCATTGACCCTCAAAATCCAGATGAAAACGAGTGATTTCTGTTACCCGTGTCTACTGCTGCTGCTACTGCTTCGTGTTCTGGCTCTCATTAGTAGCATCCTCTGAAATGGGATTCCATTCTCTCTCACAGGCAAGCTAGGGAGCCTGGCCCAGCTCTCCAGCTTGCTTCCGTTCGGTGGTCTTTTCTACACATCTGGAATGCACACAGCTGGCAGCCTTCGGGCCTTGGGGTCGTCGCAGACTTAGCCAATTGAGGACCTTTTTGGATCTGAAGCTGGAAAGCCCGAGCAGAAACATCCAGGCAAAAGGACATTGAAGAGGAGAGGGGCTGTCTGCCCTCACTCGGATGCTTTCTTGGCTTCATCCGATCAAATTCAGTTGGAGAAAGAAAACATTTGGCAATTATGCTTGAACTTGGTGCATAGCTCGTCCTCAGTGATAACGTGGTGTGCCAGCTTCATCATCTTTTTGAGGGGAATTCATGGAACTCAAGGAACAGGAGAGAATTCTGTCCTGTCACAGTAGAAGCTGAATTGGGACTTGGGGGAAGACTTACTGGAATGTGTGTTCTGAACGGTCATAAGTGACAAGTTTTCTCAGTACGAGGAAATCTGCCTGCCTGTGAGCTTCTGAAGTGAAGTTTGTTTGACTTAAGAAAAAACTACACTGAAGCCAAGGCCTGTCTTTATATCACGTTTTCATTGTTGTAAATGGTAGCCTGTTTTGCCATGTGCTGAACAAAAGGAAAAAAACCATCATATTTAATTCCATTTTTCCAAGCACTGTAAACTGTAGAAAACAAACTTCAAGGAAAAATACTTCCTTTTACTTTTTCCCAGTGAAACCATCCTGAATCTACACACACACACACACACACACACACACACACACACACACACACACACACACACGCGCGCGCGCGCGCGGAACCATTTCGCTTTATTTTTTTGGTCTGCTTTCAGTGAATGCCCGTTCTAAAGGTGAACCAGCAGTCTTCCCTAAGGGAGACTGTTCTCAGAACCTTGGAGTTGAATCCACCCCCAAGGAAAGCGAGCAGTTTATGTCCTTGCCCTTTGAAGAGGCTGGAGAGAGCAGTCAGACCCCAGGCTGTATCTGGGCTGCATTACCAACAGCTAGAGAAACCCTTGAGCAGGCCAGGAAAGGCAGGGCACTAGTTGGCTAGACCTACTAGTAGAGCTTTGTTATGCAGGATGATCTTGTTAGATTTTTAAAAGCCCCTTAATTACACATGGCAGTAGGAAAAGGTATTCAGACTTGATCTGTTGCAAATAGGAGACTTGGGAAATCTTAATACACTGACAGAAATTCAAACTTTTAATATCCTTTTCTGCCAGATACTAGTAAAGGGCAAGGTAGAGAGGTTCAGACAGAAATTGAGCGCTGACTACAAACGTAGAAAGAGCCCCTTAATTAGTGCATGTGGTCCTTGGGGCTGTCTTTCCTACAGACTTTTTTAGCGTTTATATTTTTGCAGCTTAGAATGTGTTCTGTGTTTTTGAGCCAAAGCTCACAGACTCATAGAATGTTAGAACTGGAAGAGACGCCATGTAGAAGTCCTCAGATGCAGTCAAACGAGGTCAGTTTTATAGATGAGGAAACTGAGGTCTAGAAGGGAGGCTTGAAGTGATCGGCTTAGGGTCCCACCAGGCTGGCCCCAGAAGCCAGGTCTGCCTCCTCCTGCACCACGCTGCTTCTCTGAGTGATTTCCATAGGACAGAAGACACGGCTGCCAAACAGCCAGATAGAGCACGATTGTGCTCATGAACATAATGACATTAATAAGATTGAAAAACTTGAGGGGATTGATGTGGGCTTGGGTGTCCCCAGCCAGTGATTAGTAACCATAGGCTGTGTGTGCAATGACCTACTTCAAAAATGCCTACTCTTCAGCCAACATTTCCACAACTACTTGAAGCTATTTATCAGTCTGTCCTACTGAAAACATGCCCTTTGGCTACTTATTCTGCCGTTAACGTTCTGCCAAAAGCCAAGGTCCAGCATGGTGTTCTCATGGAATGGCCACAGGACCAGCCTTTAATCTACTCACCCCTTTTGTGCGCTCACTGCTAGACTTGGCCTTGGTCACACCTTCCAAAGAGAGGTCTCCTTACTGACCCTGGCAATCTGTGAACGTGAACAAGCCCGCCTGGTTTCTGAGAGACAGAAACTCCTCTGTTTAACTCCATTTAGCAGCATGGCAGTCAGTCCTCTTGAGGAGGCAGAGGGTATGCTTGCACACCGTGTATTAAGATGAGTTTTCCTTTGACCTGCTCTTCCTAGGACTCATCTTGTCCTATGTGGGTTGATGTAGGTCACTAAGGAGTAGGTCAAAATATGTAGGAAGGCATGGGGCTTCCCCCCCCCCCCCCATTGAGTCTTCACACTAAAATGCGTGGATTCCCAGAGGGGAGCACATGTTTCTAATGCTGTCAAGGATGTCCCAGAATCTCAGAGGTGAGGACTATTACATCTGGAATGGACTTGGGAGACCACCTTGTCCATTCTGGAGAAGCGAGGCTGTTGAGTGGAAAGAGCTCTAGGTTTGGAGCTAAGCCCTGGCCTGAATCTCCCCTCTGCTGCTCTCTGGCTTGGTGACTTGAGGCAAGTCCCCTCCCCTCTCTGGGCCTTGATTTCCTCACCTGTAAATGAGGAGATTGGACCGTGGATCATCTCTTAGTGTCCCTTCCAACTCCTAAAGTCCTACGAGCCTAAATCGCCGCCACATTCTGCAAAAGGTAGCTGGGTCCCACGAGGTATGTGAGAAGATCGGAAGGGAAAGGCCCCACGAGAGTCTCCCCTGGCGCGGTGCGCTCCCCAGCTTGCGGGCGAGGCTTCCCGATGGCCGACGGCACTGACAAGTGTCCAGGGTCCCCGTTGGCTGGGAGGATTGCATGCGCTCTGGGGGCGGGCGTTTCCCTTTGAACTGCCTGTGCTGCCTGCTCCCCTCCCTGCTTTGTCCATCGCCCCAAGCTCTGGATGGTCCATGAGCCATCACTGGTTTATTTATCCTTTGGTTCTGTTCAGCCTTGATGGGCAACGAGGCTGTTTCATTTGATGCACTGTTTAAGGGCTCACGCTCCACCCCTCGTCTTTCTGTCATTCGTGGATTGTGAAGGCGGCTCCTGGGGTTTCCAGCCTCACCGGACTCCCTGGTCCGAGGAGTTGAGGTGGGTGATGTCGTCCGACTTGGGTCATGAACCCCATGTGGCAGTCTTAGCGCTTCTGTCGTGGTCCGAAGGGGGACTTCCCTCTCCATGCCCGTGGCTGCCTGGGTCGTTGCTCAGTCATTTACACACCGGTTGGGCACCTGCTAAAGACGATACAAGCGTGGGAGGAACACGGGGACAGTACAGATCCTGGGGCCACCGAGATGGAGCTTCCCGGCTACATCTTGGGGAGGAGACAGCTGTTGACTTTGGTTTTAACGTGGTGTTCCTGACTGATGCTTCCTGTTGACGATGTGGGGAGAATCACTTGAAGTCTCACCTAGGGGCCCAGGAGAAGGCTGTTCTGTGGTGCTGACTTCAGGTACCCCGACTTGTGCCCGAGCAGGTGAGGTCCCTCTGCACAAGGGAGGGTGGCCTGGCTTCTGAGATGGCTGTCTCTGTGTATTCTCCAGCCCCCAGCAGGACAGATGATGACTCTTTCAACTTGTAACTTAAAAATCATGAACTTCAGGCAATAATATTTTCTGTGTAAGCTTTTAAAATTATTTTTGGGGGATCATAGCTTGTTTTATTTTGTGCTATAAAATTAACAGTATTAAATGACTTCTATTCTTAGAATACATTGAGTGTCTTTTCTTAACAGATTAGTGCCTTTTTATTTTCCTACTCCATTGATTCCATAGTACTGGGCCAGACATCAAAGCCAGTGTTTTCAGTGGCCTGTTTGTACACTGTCTGAATAAACCTTGCATCAACCTGCGGCACTTTGGGTTTTTTTTCCTCATCTTAGTGTCCTCCCTGATTTCCTGAGGTTCCCTGACACACGCGTACACGCACGCGGCCCTTCCACAGAGGTGGCAGTGTGTGCAAGGCCACCTGGGAGGAGACCCTCAAGAGTTGTGGCGCCCCAATGAAATGCTAGATCTCAAGCCCTTTGCAGACTTAACCCTCACAGCAATGTCAGCTGCCCTCATTTCTCAGGCCTGGTGTGTGGGGAAAGGGTGGAGCTGAGCAGGGAGCCCAGAGCTCTCACCTAGGCCAGCTCACTTGTTTCTCTCAGGGATCCCTCACGAACCCCAGGTTTTCAGTTCTCACCTCTTCCTTGAGTTTGCAGTCCCACACCTCCACGGGAAATCATTGCAGATTGGACTTGCCCAGTGCTTCCCATCGCTCTCTGGATGCTTTGTAAACTGAAGCTCGGGTGTGCCCTTTCTGCGGGCTCCCCATGCTCCTCCCTGCTCCCAGTCTGTCCTGGTCCACCCTGCACATGGTGCCAAATGGGTCTTCGAGAGTTGCTTTGGTAAAAACGTCGTCGGCTTCCCGTTGCTTGTTTTCTTCTTCCCTGACAGAGTTGATGGAGCTCCGAACTGGAGAGTCAGAAAACAGGGTTTTGTGGGTGAATTGAGGGGATCTGTGAAATGGGGATGCTAGAACTTAGAATTGAGATAGAGAAAGGAGTGAATGGCATTGTAAACCAGAAAGTGCCACTTGGATGTTGGAAAGCAGGGTGGCATCGAGTCCAGGCTGCTCCAGACAGGAATCAGGGGCCAGCCCAGACCCTGGGGGCTCCCTGATAGCTAGAACTTGTGCTCACACCATCCCACACCGGGAGGGCCTTTTCAAAAAAGAGAGCCCTTCTCAAACCTGAAGGTGGGAGGGAGGAGCCACGTCTGCCAGTCAAAATGACCCTGGCTGGGGGGCCGGAATGTACTGGGTATGTTGTCAGCTTGTGGCCAAGCCCTGGGAAGGGCCCGAGTTCTGGGGCCGTGAAAGGAAAAAGGGCACAGAGCTGGAGCCCGCCGATTCCCTGCCGTCTGCGGGCAAGAGTGTGAAGTTAGCGTCTGAGTGCGCACAGGTGCACCCGTCTTGTTGGGCCGCCTTCATCCCGGCTTAGCGGTGAGACTCCCGGCATGGAGACGTTCTTCAGTGGTGTCCGGCCCTCAGTGACCCCGTTTGGGGCATTCGTGGCAGAGGGACCGCAGTGGGCTGCCATTTCATTCTCCAGCTCATTTTACAGATGAGGAAACTGAGGCAAACAGGGCCAAGTGACTGCCCAGGGTCACCGAGTTAGAACTCTGGAAGATGAGTCTTCCTGACTCCAAGCCTGGTGCTCTGTGCACTGTGGCGCCAGGCCCGGCCCCTTCAGGGAAGCCCAGCACGCTGTGCACTATGGCGCCCCCTAGCGGTGCACTGGAGGCTGTCGAAGGCAGCAAAGAGCCCTGGCTCCCTGCAAAATGAAACCAACCCTCTGAAAGCCCCAAACACCTGAATGCAGAGCTGGGAGGGGCCTGAGAAGAGGGATGGTCAGAGCTGGGAGGGGCGTGAGGACAGGGGATGGTCAGGGCTGGGAGGGGCCTGAGAAAAGGATGGTCAGAGTTGGGAGGGGCGTGAGAAGAGGGATGGTCAGAGCTGGGAGGGGCCTTAGGAGCTGGGATGTCCCAGCTTGCCAGGGAGAGAATGCCCTTAGGCACCTGGAAACTGAGGCAGCCAAAGATTTAGTGACTTGCCCTAAGCATAGTATCTGGGGCTGGATTTGAACTTAGGTCTCCCTGACTCCAGGTCCAGAGCTCTGTCGCCTTTGCAATGGACTGTCCGTAGAGACAGGGGTCCTATGATCACTTCCCGCTCCCTGGGCCCCAGTTTCCTTATCTGTAAAGCGAAGAAGTCCGACTGAATGGCTTCTAAGCCACTTCCAGCTCCAGCTCTGAGCTGCGGGGATCGCTCTCTGAGGCTCAGTTTCCTCGTCTGTAACCTGGGGGGCTACAGCTCCTGCTCTCCCTCCTGGCCAGTGCTTTGTGAACTTCCGAATGCCCCGCGCCCTGGCTCCTCTCCCCCTGTTCGACAGTCTTGTTCAGACGGACTCCACCCTCCTGCGAGCATCTGCGGCCGCTAGGGTCGAGCGCTCCTTATTCCCACCTCCGCCACCAGGTGGCAGCAGTGGCCCACTGCCAAAGAGGGGGCATGGCCAAGGCGGTCAACAAGTTACCGGCTAACTCGACGCCGGGGATACAGATACGAGCAGAAAGCAAGCTGGCGCCTGCCCGCGGGGAGCTTCCACTCTAGCGGAGGAAGACAGGCCGGAAAGGAGGCGGGGGGCGGCGAAGCCGCAAAGGCCCCTCACGGAGGGAGCCGAGGCGCTGCCTAGAGGGTGGGGGATGCGGGAAGACCCCTGCAGCCCGAGCGTGGAGGGGGGCTTGTGCCGCGGGAGCTTCTCGGTCGGGCAGGGGTCTGGGGCGCGGTGGTTCAAATACGGGGTTTAAGAGAAACGTGAAGAGACATGTGCGCGATGTAACGGACGGAGCGAGGACTGACCAGGATGGGGAGGTGGGCTGCGGGTCTCCCCCGAACCCCTTGTCGTCAGGGGCCTTGGAAGGAGCCCAGCGAGAGAAAGGCGGCCGAGCCCCGCGGTCAGGTCTTGGTGGTCTTCAGGGGATGAAAAGGACGGGAGGAGGAATGTCTTTGGGGGGGTGGGAAGAAGGGTTCGGGAAATTATCCCATAATCGGGTAAACGAGTAGCTTCTCTACAAACAGGGGGAGGGGCTGACACCTGGACCTCACTGTCATCTGAAGTGGTCAAAGGCGGGACCTCCCCCACCCCCACCCCATAGCTGGGTACAGGAATACATTTCACTCAGCGGGGAAATAGGGGAGAAAGGGGGAGGGACATTGGAGGATGGATTGGCAGTGGAGGAGGGAAGTTAGGTTAAGGGAGGGATTGACTAGTTCCAAGCAAAACAAACTCTAAGGGTATGCACACTTTGATAGCAGCTCTTTCTGATATGGCGAAGAATGGGAACCTGAGGGGCTGCCCATCAACTGGGGAATGGCCGAACGAGTTCCGGTCTATGATTGTGACGGAATACTGTCGTCTTAGAAGAAATGAGGAAGCAGCCTATTGGTACTAATCCTGACGACATGACTAATGTGAAAATGTTTGATAGGAATGTGTATGGAAAGTCTGTATCAGATTGTGCGCCGTCTTGGGGAGGGAGGTGGGGAGGAAGGGGGAGAAAAATTTTCAACTCAAAAGCATATGGGAGTGATTGTTGATAAATCAAAATAAATCAATTATTCAAAAAGAAATGAGGAAGTAGGACGCTGTCAGAGAAACCTGGGAAAACTTGCATGAGCTGATGCAGAGGAAGAGGAGCAGAGCCATGAGAACATTTCCTACAAGGATGGCAATATGGCAAAGACAACTTTGAAGGACATGTGGACCCTCATCAATGTAATGGCGGCCACGTGTCCTGGGCCTCATGATGAAACAGCCTCCCCACCTCCTAATGGAGGAAGGACTGCAGAATGGACATGGCGCGAGGTGGAAATTTGCTTAGCTTGACTCTCCGTGTTTGTAACAGGGCTTTTGTTTTTCTTCCCTTCTCAGTTGGGTAGGTTGGGAGAGGAGGAGGATTTTTTGCTGATTGAAAATCTACATATAATCTTTTAAAGAGAAAGAGCTGCTGCCTAAGCTTGTCCTCCTGTCCTAGCTGTGCTTGTGAGGGTGATTTTTTGACCCCGAATGTAAGGCTTTACGTTTCTCCCTGATGCAGTTCATTTTATTAGATTCAGTCCCTCTCCACCACGAGCGTCCTGGGGCCGTTCCCTTCTGTCCCGCTCCTCTGCACCCTCTCTTTCTCAGTCTCTCCCTCCTGACTGCTTCTCTGCTGCTGCAGCCTTAAAACCCTTCTCTTAATGAGAGCCGTGCTGCCGGCCATCGGCCTCTCCTCTTCGGCCTTCCCTCTCTTTCAGAGTCATCATTCCGCCCACACTGACTTCTCCAAGGCCACACTGATCTCTTGGGTTCTTTTTTTTTTGGGGGGGGGGCTAGGCAATGGGGTTAAGTGACTTGCCCTGAGTCACACAGCTGGTGAGTATTATGTGTCTGAGGCCCCATTTGAACTCAGGTCCTCCTGACTCCAGGGCCGGTGCTCTATCCACTGCACCACTGATCTTTTTATCACCAGGTCCACTGGCATTCTCAGTCCTAAGCCTCCTGGCCCTCTCTGACCCCTTTGATGTCCTTGACTTCCCGCTGGAAAATCTCTCCTCTCTAGGTTTTTGGACCCCTCCTCTCTGCTGGCTCTCCCACCTGGCTGACCTCTCCTCAGTCTCTTGTTGCTTCTTCATCCATGCCCTGTGCTCCAGGGGTGTCCCCCGAGGCTCTGTTCTGGGGCCTCTTCTCTCTTCCCCTGTATCACCTCGCCTGCTGATCTCATCAGCTGCCATGGATTAAGTTATCATCTCTGTGCCGATGATTAGCAGGCCTGGTCTCCCCCAGCTAGTCACCCCTCCCCACCTGCCTCTGACAGCGTCCTTTCCATCTCTCATGTAGGTCATCTTCTCTCTGTTCATCATCCCTACAATCCTGGACAATTTCAACAGTTCAGTCGCCTTATAACTGGTCTCCCAGCCTCTAGTCTCTCCCCACTCCAGGCCTAGATGACTTTTGTAAAGTGTCACTGCCCAGCTCAAGGACCCGCACTGGCTCCCTATTACCTCCAGGATCAAACAGAAAGCCCTCTGTTCTCCTGACTCCCCTCATGTACTCTATACTAGCTGTGCCCCCTGCTGGGATGCTCTGCCCCCTCCCCTGCCCTCTTATCTAGGATTCCTTCAAGGCCCGACTCAAACTCCACCATCTGCAGGAAGCCTTTGCAGGCCTTCCAGCTGGCTGCCAATGCCTTCCTCTTTCAGATTGCCTTGCTCCGCCCTACGTGTGCACCTTCTGTGTTAACTCCTATAGGAATATGAACTCCTTGGGGGAAGGGGCTGGGCTTTTTCTTTTTTGTATCCCCAGAACTTGGCACATAGTAGGTGTTTGTTTGTTTACTGATGCACCCACCGTGAGCAGCCCGAGGGCAGCCTGATTCACTTTGGGACTGTTCTGATAGGAAGGTTTTTCTTCCTCCTCAGCTGAGGTCTGCCTCCCTCTCCAGAGCAGGACAGAGATCTTTTGCTGTGCCCTGGGAATGGAGATAGGGGAGAAGACTTCATTCTGTGAGGGTCCATAAACTAAGACTGCCAAGGGTTAGGTGGTACAGGGTGGGTGAGAGCCCCCTCCCCCCATGGTCTGGAGCAGCCCCCAAACAAGGGCCATGAGGCTTCTAAATCACTGGGCTCCAAAGACTGGACTGGAGATTCCCCCAGCCCCTCCTCCATCATTCCCTCACAGTAGGGGGCAGCAGACTGTATCCACTCCTGTCCCAGTGTGTTCAGCTCCTGTCTTCCCTGCCCCCAGCTGAAGATTAGAGGAAGAGCAGCAGCCAGGCCAGGCCCTTTCCTCCCAAGCCTCTGAGCTGCTGCTGGTGCCAATAGTCAGGAGCCCACTGCTGACTTTAGGATTGAGTCTGATCCCCCTGACTGGAGCCCTGACACCCTTCGGTGTCCATCCTAGATTAGGGCAGACCAGCCTCGGGTGCCAGGGTCCTCGACACTTCCCCTGTTTTCAGGCCGCTCGTGGTAAGTTTTTAGTAAATGATTGTTTGATGAAACTCTGAGCTTTGTATCTGATGCCTCAGTTACCCACCCAGCCATTCGTTGTGCCCCAGTGGCCAAAAGCATTTTCCTGAATTGGCTCTGGCCAAGTCACCCCTTTGCCCTGAAAGCATCTGTGGCTTCCCATGGTCAGCAAGATAAAATCTAACCTCCTTCTAGGCCTCCACGAATGGGTCCTCACCGCTTGGCCCATCAGATGTCTGCCCAGCTCAGCTCCTCCCTGAATTTAGCCAGCTCAGTCTCGTGGTTCAGCCCACACAGGAGTCTGCTCTCCCCCACCCCCCATCAGATTCCCAGCATTTCTCAGGAATCAGCTCCACTGGCTGAAAGACTCAAGATAGGGCCAAGGCCAGATTCCTGTCTGCCCTGAGTGATGCTCCAAGAGGCCTTGGCCTTCCCTTGAGGGAGTTTGGTTGTGGGAAGGGTGCTGGCCCTCCAGGCAGAGCCCACTTCACATCCCAGCCCTGGGAAGTGGTGGTGGGTCATCCCTGGACAATCGCTGCCCTGACGCAGCCGTTTTCCTTCTCTGGAAGATCTGATGGAGGATGTTTGTGGCAGCTGTCCCCCAGTGTGGTCCTGAACACCCAGTGGAAGCCCTTTAGGAGCCTGGCAGCTGTCAGTGGTCCTGGCACCATGGACCCCAGAGGGGCCTGGCCTCTGCTTGGAGGCTGGAGAGACTTTCCCCTTCATAGACAAAGGACAGGCACCGGGGACCCCCTGGATTGGCGACAAGCTGAACACTGAAAGGTCCTGTCGGCCAGAAAGGAATAGGTCCCCAGCACTACTCTGGAGCCCTTACTCTGCTTACCTTCTCATAACCTCACAGCAGCACTTGGAGGTGGGCTTTCCTGCTCCCATTAGACAGAGAAGAAAGCTGAGTCTGAACAAGCAGAGAGACTTGGCCAGGGTCCCCCAGCCAGAGTATTGGAGGCAGGCTTCAAACCCAGACCCTCTGAGTCTCTCTGCCTCTGTGGCACCACCAAACTCCCCAGAGAGGTCGCCATGACAGCAGGCTTCATCAGTGGCCAAGCCCAGGGTTCTGCATTTCCAAGTCTTCCCTCCTTGAGGGCAGGGACTGGCTTTTTGCCTTTCTTTGAATCTTCTTCACATAACTGATCGTTTCGGACACATCGTAGGTGATGAAAGTTTGTTGATTGATTCTTGACTGATGGCTCAGTGCTGCCATTTTGAGTAGCCCACTGTTTCCTGAGTCAGCCTGGTTCGCTCTGGGATGCTTCTGATTGCTAGTTTTTCTTCCTCCTGAGCTGAAATGGCCAGCCCCCACCACCACCCCCTGTCTTTAACACAAGATGGTTTGGGGAGGACTGGCTTTCAGAGGATTCCAAGGGCGGGGTGCCCGTGAATTCCCTCATAAGGTAGCAACGCTCCAGAGTCTCACAGTAACTAAGTGGAGTCCAGGGACCTCCCCCAAGGTCTCCCTTCCATAAACCAGCACAAATCCCGGCACCTTTTCCCCCTCAGAGGCAGGACTGGATGAGGCCAGGCCCAGCAATCTGGCCCTCTGGGTCTCAACGGCCATACCATCTCTGTGCCTCCTGAAGTCTCCAGACTCCAAACCCATCAGCTTCCAAAGGCTGGGGATGAGGCACCTCCAGGTGGCCCTGCCGAGAGAACCCATTCATCAAACAGTGGACAGTTTGGTTTATTATTATTATTGTTATTGTCAGCTACAGATAGAACACGGTACAGAAGAAGGAGGATTGGATCATACCAGTGCTGGGTGTCTGTGGGTTAGTGCGAGAGGTTGGCAGTGGGTATGTAGCTGTTTCCACCCAGGCTAACTCCTGGGATCCAGAAGACTCTTCCACAGAGAGAGCAGTGTTGGGGGACCTGAATGATGTCCCAAACTCTGAATATCCTCCCAGGAGGAGAGGGGGGAAAGGGAAGAAGACAGGGAGGGAAAAGGGAGGAAGACAGGGGAGAAGAGGAAAAGGGAGGAAGACAGGGCAGAGCCAGGAAAGAGGAAGCTTTGATGAAGACGCAGACAGACAGGTGTAGGGATTGCATAGAATATCTGGGACTCCTGGTGTGGCTAAGACTGAGCCTGTCGGACTCTCTCCCCATTCCAGTATCCTATGCACTGAGACAGCCCCTCTCCCCAAAGCTGCTGAGGCCTCATCCAGGCTAGACCCGGCCTCTTCTCCCCCCTCTCCAGCCTCTGCCTTGGCTTCCCCTTAGAGGTGCCAGGGCTGTGGGTAGGGAAGCAGCCAGTGGGCTGAGTCCCAGGGAGGGGGAGAAGGACACCTTGGCTCTCACCAGCAAGCATAGGAAAAGAGGGGGCACTGGCCCCAGTCGGGGGAGCCCCCGTGGGCAGCACCATCCAGGGAAGGGAAGGGCCGGGGCTGTCCGTGAGCAGGGGTGGGGACCAGCCACTGGCCTGACCCAGCCTCTGGGCTGTAGGGCGGGTACAAGGGACCGTGGGGGCCAGCCTTGTCTGGGGGAGCACAGCCCCCGGGCAGCTGTCTGACCTCTGGCTCGACACCAGAGAGCACAGGACCCGGAACCACAGGCCTGGGCCGCCGATCACTGCCAGGAACAGCTTCCCAGACGCTGGGACTGCAGTCCTGGAACCTGGAGGAGGGCAAAGGGGAAGTCTGAGGGTGCAGAAGGCCCAGGCTGGCATTTTTGTCCTGAGTGTGAAGGCAGAGACCCCTGACTATCTAGAGGCAGTGAGGTAGGGCTCGGCTTCTGACTGGCTCTTTTCCCTTTTGGGCCTCAGTCTCCTCCTCTTTAAAATGGGAGCATGAGTCAAACACTGGCACAGTGGCGAGAGTGCCCATTGTGGCTGCATCAGACTACTTGCAGGAGAGACCTTGGATAAGTCTTTGCCCTTCTCTGGGCCTCAGTTCGCTCTGGATTGGACCAGATGGCCCTGACGGTCCGGGTCCCCTCCAGCTATAGATCTGTGCACGGGAACCTCCAGCCTATCCTCTCTGGGCAGTGACTTCTCCCCCTCTGGAACTCCCTCCCGGCATGATCCAGCCAAACTGGCCATCTGTGCTGGTGACCCTAGCGCTGACCTTCCTGTGCTTGGCTTGGCAAAACGGTCACCATTGCCTGCTGGCTGATTAGGACCCAGAAGCTTGGCCCAGAGAGGGGTCACAGCAAGGCCCCTCCTGCCCTTCTGGATGGGGGTGGGGGGCTATGGGAATGGAACACTGCATAAGTGGACTCTGGGACTCCGTGCGTGTGTTGGTAATTTTTGTTTTCGGTCTTTGTCAGAAACACTTTTGGTGGGAGGAGGAAGGGAGATGTTCAGAAACGTAGGTGGAATAAAACACATTATCCACACACACATTTTAAAGGGCTTGGTGAGACTACAAGCTTGGAAGAAATCAGCTTTGAGAGAACTGGGGGGGCCCTGAGAGACCCTGAGAGATCCTGAGGGACCCTCCCAAGAGGCCCCCTGAGCCCCATGCCCCTGGTCACTCCCTCCCTCCATCGCGGCGTCCTTGTCTCTTTCTCAGACATGGGTGAGTGCCCTTCCCTGCCCCCAGACTGGAAGCTTCTGGAGGGAAGGCCCTGCATTGCTGGCCGTTCCACGATCCCCAGCACAGCTTTGCGCCCTGTCACAATCATTTGCGGCACTTAAAGCGGGCAGAGTGCTTCACACACAAGATCTCCTCTGGTCCTCATGACAACTCTGGGAGGCAGATGCTATTATGAGCCCTGCTTTACAGATAAGGAAACTGAGGCAGACAGAAATGAAGTGACTTGCCCAGGGTCACACAGCCGCTAAGCGTCTGAGGCAGGATCTGAACCCAGGTCTTCGTGAGCAGGAGCCCAGTACTCTAACCACCGCGTCACCCACTGCCTCGAGTAGGTCGGATTGAATCTTTTCTCCTAAGCACCGTCAGGCCACGTGCAGGCCCACTCTCACCTCCCCTTAGCTGTGAACCCTTTCCTGGGGAGGAGGCCCGAGGGGCAGAAGGGCCAGGGGCCCTGGTCCCTACAAGGGCCTTCTTCCAAATCTGCTCTCAAATGGCCTCCCCCCAGTCGAATCCACAAGCCCGTGCCCCTCGGCTTCAGAGCATCAGCGTCAGCCCTTGGATCTTCTCACCTCCCTTAGCTTGGAGCCCTCTCAGAGAAGGGGAAGCCCACTATAGTGGAGAGAAATCAGGAAGATCTGGGTTCAAATCCTGCCTAGACCTGGGCAATCATTTAAAGTCTCTGGGCCTCAGTCTCCTCCACTGGTTGGCGGCCTGCCCCAGCCTCTTCCTGCCTCCTCTCGGTGTCCTCCTCCTGTTAGACTGTAAGCTCTTTGAGGACAGGGACTGTTCTCTATGTTCTTAACTGTATCCCTAGTGCTTCACAGCCTGGCGTGCAGTAGGCACTTAATAAATGTTTCTTTGTTTGGCCTCAGCTGTCCTGTTCTTCTCAGTCCCTTACATCTCCCTCACAATGGCCGGGCCTGCAGGACACCTGCACCTGCCAGGTCCACGACCAAGCTCAGGCCTTTCCCTTCCCCTCAGCTCTCCATTTCTGCCTGTGGACTCACCGCTCACCTGGTGACCCGGTGTAGAAGCTTGCTGTTCTCCCAGAGAGGTGGGCTTCAGGGCCCACCCTCCTACTGCGCGCCATGGGGTCCACCCCGGGCTCCTCCTGACTCCAAGGCCAGTGCCCTCCGATTGGTTAAATGGAGTCAAATTCCCTCATTTTGACCAAGTGGCCAAGGTCACATAGCCAGGAAGCCTCTGAGGCAGGATTCAAACCCAGGTCCTTCGGATTCCAAGTCAAACACTATCTACCTAATCACAGTTGCTGTTACTATTTCCCTGTCTATAAATGCCCAAAACAGAGAACCCCACCCCCCAACCTGTCCTGCCTCCCTAGGGATCTGCAGGCTGTCACTGGTGCCAGAGGAAGGGGACGAGGCAAGCATCGATCACCCTTTTCTCCAGGAGTGGAGCTCACCTGTAGGCAGGGTAAGTTGTACCCACCCCAGGGGAGGGCCCTGCTGCTTCTCTTGCCGGTTCCTCCCTCTGGTCTGCTGATGCCGAGGCCCTGGAGAGCCCCAGGGGCCCCCAGAAGGGGGAGTACCTTAGGCTGACCGGCCCAGGGCTGGCACTGCCCTGGACCTCCACGGTGTCATCCTTGGTCAGACCTACCCAGAGGGACATGGAAGAGGAAGGGACAGCTCAGTGCCCACTGGCCCAGGACTGCCCCCAGGCAGTAGGAAAGGTCCTCCTTGTGAAGTTCCTTGGTGCCTCAGTTTCCCCATTTCCATCCCTTCCTGCCTAAATAAGCCCACCCCAGGTCTCCTGAAGCCCCCCTTTCCTGGGAAGGTCAGACTTTACTCTCTTATCTTTCCCCTCCTCCCAGATTGCTTCCTTCCTCCTCTTACCAGATTTCTCGGACTTGGGGCTGGAAGCAAGCTCCCCAAGCCTCTTCCTCTTCTGCCCCCGGGCTGGGCTGAGTCTGTGGGCCCTGTGCAAGGGATGGGATCTCCTCAGTCATTGTCCTTCAGTAGGAGGCAGGGATGAGGAGCAGAGAGGGGGATGGTTCACTGCCCCTTCAGTGTGGGCAGGGATGGGGGCCGGCACTGGGGGCTCTCCCAAAGGGTGAGCAAGGCTCTTCACCAAGCCCCTCCTCCCCGCCAGGGGGTCCCGGTTACCTTCTCGTCTTCTTCCCTTGTTCCCGGAATCCTTTTGCAAAGGGATTGTTGTCGATTTTAAGTTTGGTGATCTTTAGAAAGGAACAAAGTCAATTTTGTCATGATTCTAAAGGCCGTAAGCTGACCCTGACCAACTCTGACCATCCTAGTCGGGGCCCTCTGCGCAGTACTGACGCTCTGGAACGTTCTAGGTCTAGACCCTGACTAGACTTGGCCCCTACGGGCCAAGAACCCTGTGGCTTCTGGACCAGCCCATGCAAAGTCCCTGAGGCCAGAGCGTCGCTTGTACAAGGCAGCAAACGGGCCAGTTTGACCAGAGTGTGTATACGGAGGCTGAGCCGGAAAGGTGCACAGGTGAGCAAGACCTAAAATGCCAGGAAGGTGTGTCTTCTGGTAGAGGCAGTGGTCAGACACGGACAGCCCTGTGCTTTAGGACTATCCCCTGGCAGCCAGGGGAACTGTGGACTGGAATGGGGAGAGAAGCAGGGGGACTGGGCACCTGAGGGCTCCCAGAGCTGGACACAGAAGACACAGGAGGGTCTGCCGCCAGCCTGGAGGAGAAGGGGGAATGGGGCAGGACAGCTGCCTTCTAGTGCTGGCCGCCTCGTTCTGCTTGGCCCCAGAGCGACCCCAAGTAGACTGGGCTGCCTCAGGCTCCCCGCTTCTCTCTCCCTGGAGGTCTCTAAGCAGGGGCTGAATCAGTACTCATGGGGGGCTTAGGGGGTAGGGGAATTCCTGGTCAGATCTGGATTAGGCATGAGATGTTGTCATTTCACTCATATCCGACTCCTCGTGAGCCCATTTGGGGTTTTCTTGGCAGAGGTACTGGAGTGGTTGGCAATTTCCTTCTGCAGCTTATTTTACAGATGAGGAAACTGAGACAAACAGGGTGAAGTGACTTGCCCAGGATCACATAGCTAGTAAGGGTCTGAGGCTGGATTTGAACTCAGGTCCTCCTGACTCCACTGCAGCACCACCTAGCAGCCTCTGGCTCACTTTAGACCCTTAATAAAGGTTGCCTATCGTCTGGATTAAAGGTACCTGTGCTCTCTAATCTACTCTATCCCATGGTCCACCTCCTCTTCCCCAGGCCCCAGACCCTGGGAGTCTGCCTTCCCCTCCTGGGAGCTCCAGAACCCCAGGTCGGCCCTTTTCACCGGCCTGTGCTGGCAGAACCTCGTGGGGGACCCGCAGGGAAGGCTGGCTACCTGTTCGTTCTGGTAGGCCGTGACGGAGATGAAGACCGTCTGGGGGAAGCTGAAGACTTGGAAGCCGTTCCAGCAGACATTGAAGAGGTCGTCGGCTTGGACCACGAGGAAGCGGGGCTGGTAGCGGTGCATGGAGTGGAGGATGATCTGGGGAGGCAGGAGACCCGCTGTGGGCTGCCCCCTCCTCCTGGGACAGGCCCCCCTCCAGCCCTAAGTTCTGGGAGCCTCTGAGTGGGGACGCATCATTCCCTCCCTTCTATGGGAAGAAGGGACTGCAGGCACAGCAGGGGTGCCTCAGCAGGTAGTGAGCTCCTCCTCACGGCAGGACTTTGAGCAGATGGTAGATGGCTACTCCTCAGGGACTGCTTTGGAGGAGCCTCTTGGTCAGAGAGAGGTTGGGGCTGGACGGTGACCAGAGGCTCCTTCTGGTTTGTCCACTCTGGGGATTCTGGGAGCAGAGACATATGGGGAAGGTGGGGAATGAGGAGGAAGGCTCTGCTTACGTGGCCATGCTGGTCCAAGGTGTTGTTGGTCAGTTTCATTTTGTGGAAGGACACGGACTCCTTCATCCAGTGGCTGCCATAGGCTGGCGAGTCTGGGTGGATGTAGGAGCGGCTGGGGAGCCGCGGCTCAGCCTTGCCCGCCACCTCCCACTGGTCTTTGGCCCACTGCAGAACACAGAAAGACCATGCTGAGAGCAGGCAGGAAAGATTGCTGTCCTTGGCAGGTGGGGAGCAGGGAAAGGCTCAAAGAGTTGTCGAACCCCGTCCCCAGAAGAGGAAACAGACCAGAGCAGAGGAGGTCCTCACTCAATGTCCCGCACCCAATGAGGTGGGACATGCTTGGGGGAACATGGATCTGGGTCTCCTGAGCCCAGCTCTGGTCCCTTGCCATGGTCCCTCCCTTCCCAGGTTCTCGTGTGCCAGGTTCCAGCTCACCCCTCCCCCAGAATCCCGCAGGGAGGGAAGGGCCCCAGAGAAGAGCAGGTACCTTATACCTGAAGTTGTCCATTGGTACGAAATCCGCCAGCACCACGTACTTCAAATAGGGGAGCAAGCCAGAGAGTCTGATTTTGCACTGAGGGAACATCCGCCTATGAAGGACAGAGATGGACATCGCCCAGTGGAGGCTGCGGCTCCGAGGAGCAAGGGAATCACAGGGCAGCTTCCCTCCAAGAAAGCCTGAAGAGAGGGCCCGGCCCGGGAAAGGACAGGGCTCACTGAGGCCACTGAGGAAGCAGCCGCCTTGAGGGAGGGCGTCCCAACAGCACTGACTGAGAGTTATGTGGCGCCTTCCTTGGGGGGTCGTTATCCTCGCACCCTCATTTTACAGAGGAGGAAACTGAAGCACAGGCCAAGGTCACGCTTGCCAGTGAGTGGCAGAGAGAAGAGCCCAGATCCTCTTTTCTCACCTCTTCTCCATCCGCTCCATGCCCTAGGACCCTCTCCCCACAGCCGGTTATGTCTTCATGACTCTCAGTTTTGAGTTCTCTCTAGGGCCACCCACTCCTGGGAGGCCATATCCCTTACCCCAGCCTCAGGCAGAGGCCAGAGCCTGTCTACAATGATCCCTAAGCCCTCAGCCCTGACCCTGGGCCTATCCTGACTGGGCAGGGGGGAGGAAGAAGGGATTGGGCACAGGGATGTAGATGGCTCCATGTGGCCCTTGCCTGCTGCTGGGATCCCAGGCCATCCGAAACTTGGGGCGCAGGGCTCTTTTGGATCTTTATTATGATGTCATCCTCCACCTGCCCACGGCCCTAGGGCCAAGTAAGCCAGCCTCACCTGCCAGATTTGGTGATGACCATCTCTGTGCCGGCCTGGTAGAACTGGGTCCAGAGCTCCAGATCCTCCAAGGAGGCGGTGATGGGACCATGGGCACCAGAAGCTGCCGTGCCCCTTGGGGCAGTGGGCTCTGGTGGGGGGTGGGGAAGACAAGAGGACATTTAGTTGACCAAGCTGCTAGAGGCCACTCAGGTCCCAGAATCACAGAGGAGCTCTGGTGAAGCTGAATACCTGAATACCACTGCCTGGTACAGTATCCTGGCTGCAGCCTCTGCTTGTAGACCTCCAGGAAGCTGCCCATTCATTCCCCCTCGGGACAATTTTGGCTGTTAGGGTTTTTTTGGGGGGGCACAATAACCCCTTCAGACCGCCAACACTCCCTGGACACTGGGGGCCAAAGCCTCCTAATCATCTCTCCTCACTCTGATACAGTTGTCAGGGATTATCCTCAAGCTCAGATCTGCCCAGGTCCTTCCCCTCTCTCAGTAATCTCAGTGGCTCCCTATTATGTCCGGGATTAAATCAGCTTCCTTTGGGCATTTAAAGCCCTTTGCCACAAGCTCTGGCCTGTTTACTTTCCTTCATACCCTGCTGTCAAACCAATCTTACACTGCCCCTCACAAGAGAGGCATCTCCCCCTCCACCCTTTGCATCAACCGCCTCCATGTGTGGGCTCCTCTCTCCCCTTATCACTTCCTCTTGGAACACCTGTTTTTTACCCAAGTTGGCTCAAACAACACCTTCTCCATGATGCCTTTCTGGTCCCCTCCCAAATGGCAGGCGCCCTATCCCAAACAGCGCCAGGTATTGAAATATAAGTATGCCTGCTCCATGGAAGGATGGGCTGCTGATTCCCTTCTGTAGCAGTAACTCTAGAGCCTGACATAGGGTGGCCTCAGTACCAAGTAGGGTCTTAGGTTCCTAGACCTCTCTGAAAACAGCTACACAAAATTCCTGCAGCTTTGGACAGTGCACCCTCTGCCCTGGAAGCAGAGCCTGACTTTAACAAAGAGTTGAAAGTCAAGTAATAGACTAGGAAAACTGAGCAAACAACAGAAAAAGCTGGGACTATATAAAGTTACTATGGTGACAAGGATGATCAAAACACACACTCAGAAGAAGACGACAAGGTTAAAGCTCCTACATCCAGAGCTTCCAAGAAAAATAAGAAGTGGTCTCAGGCCAAGGAAGAGCTCAAAAAGGATTTTGAAAATCAAGTAAGAGAGGTAGAGAAAAAATTGGGAAGAGAAATGATGCAAGAAAATTATGAAAAACCAACAGCTTGGTAAAGGAGACACAAGAAAACAACACCTTAAAAAACAGACTAGTCCAAATCGGCAAAAGCCGATGAGGAGAAAAATGCCTTACAAAGCAGAATTGGCCAAATGCAAAAGAAAGTCCAAAAGCTCGCTGAAGAAAATAATTCCTTAAAAATTAGAATAGCTAATGGCTTTATGAGAAATCAAGAAACAATACAACAAAGCCAAAAGAATGAAAAAATAGAAGACAATGTGAAATATCTCACTGGAAAAACAACTAACCTGGAAAGTAAATCCAGGAGAGATAATTTAAAAATTATTGGACTATCTGAAGGTCATGATCAAAAGAGCCTAAAATCGTCTTTCAAGAAATTATCAAGGATAAATGGTCAAAAGATAAGAAGAGGCAGTTTTCAGATGAACAAATTAAAGCTGTCTATAGTCATATGAAAAAATGCTCTAAATCATTATCGATCAGAGAAATGCAAATCAATACAACTCTGAGGTACCACATGACACCTATCAGATTGGCCAACATGACAAAACAGGACAATGATAAATGTTGGAGAAGATGTGGGAAAATTGGAACAGTAATGCACTGTTGGTGGAGTTGTAAAGTGAGCCAACCATTCTGGAGAACAATTTGGAGCTATGCCCTCAGGGCTATCAAATCATGCATACCCTTTGATCCAGCAATACCACATCTAGGTCTGTACCCCAAAGAGATCATAAAAATGGGACAAGGACCCACATTTACAAAAATACTGATAGCAGCTCTTTTTGTGGTGGCCAAGAATTGGAAATGGAGGGGATGCCCATCCACTGGGGAATGGCTGAGCAAGCTGTGGTATGTGAATGTGATGGAATGCTATTGTTCCATAAGTAATGATGAGCAGGCGGATTTTAGTAAAACCTGCAAAGACTCATATGAACCGGTGCTGAGTGAAGTGAGCAGAACCAGGAGAACTCTGTACACAGTAACAGCCACATTGTGTGATGACTGACTTTGATAGACTTGGCTCTTCTCAGCAATGCAAGGATCTAAAACAATTCCAAAAGACTCATGAGGGAAAATGTTATCCATGTCCAGAGAAAGAACTATGGAGTCTGAGTGCAGATTGAAGTATACTGTTTTCTCTCTCTCTTTTTTCCTCTTTTGTGGGTTTTCCCTTTGGTTCTAATTCTTCTGTGCAACGTGACTAATATGGAAATGTTTAATATGAATGTATACACAGAAACACACACAGACACACATATATATCCAATATCCGATTGCATGTCATCTTGGGAAGGTGGAAGCAGAAGGAGGGGGAAAGAATTTAGAACTCAAAATCTTGAATGTTGAATGTTGAAAACTAAAAACAAACAAATAAATAAAATAGAAAGAGAAATTATCAAGGGAAACTGCCCTGATATTCTAGAACCAGAGAATAAAATAGAAATTGAAAAAATTCACTGATCACCTCTTAAAAGAGATCCCATAATGAAAACTGCTGGGAACATTATAGCCAAATTCCAGAGTTCCCAGGTCAAGGAGAAAATATTGCAAGCAGCCAGAAAGAAACGATGAAAGTATCATGGAGCCACAGTCAGGATAACAGAAGATTTAACTGTGAAAAATATTTTGAAGCAAGTTTCTTTGATAAAGGCCTCATTTCTCAAACACAGAGAACTGAGTCAAATTTAGGAAAGTAAGAACGTTCCCCAACTGATAAATGATCAAAAGATATGATCAGTTTTCAGATGAAGTCATATGAAGAAATATTCTAACTCACTATTGATTAGAGAAATGCAAATTCAACAATTCTGAGTTACTATCTCATACCTATTAGATTGTCTAATAGGACAGAAAAGATAAGTAATAAATGTCGGAGGGAATGTAGGAAAAATGAGACATTAATTCACTGTTGGTGGAGTTGTGAACTGATTCAACCATTCTGTAGAATGGTTTGGAGCTGTATCCAAAGGTCTATAAAATCAAGCATACCCTTTAACCTAGCAATACCACTACTAGGTCTATATCCCAAAACAGATAAAAAACAAAAAGGAAAAGGACCTATATGTACAAAAATATTTATAGCAGCTCTTTTCTGGGAGTAATTTCTGATTCTTATCAGAAATCAAGGGGATGCCCATCAATTGGGGAATGGCTGGACAAATTGTGGTACTATAAGAAATGATGAGCAGGAGCTCTCAGAAAAACCTGGAAAGACTTGCATGGGTTGATGCAAAGTGAAATGTATGGGTATGAAGTAACACCAATATTAGATGATCAGCTGTGAATGACTTGGCTATTCTCAGCAATGCAGTGATCCAAGACAACTCTTTTTTTTTTTTTAGGCAATTGGGGTTAAATGACTTGCCCAGGGTCACGCAGCTAGTAAGTGTCAAGAGTTTGGTCTGAGGTCAAATTTGAACTCAGGTCCTCCTGACTTCAGGGCCAGTGCTGTATCCACCACGCCACCTAGCTGCCCCAATCCAAGACAACCCTGAAGGACTTGTGATGAATGCTATCCATCCCCAGAGAGGGAACTGATGGTGTCTGAACAGGTTGGAGCATACTTTTTTTGCTTTACTTTTCCTGAGTTCTTTTTGTCTATGTTTTCTTTCACAACGTGAACGAAGTGGAAGTGTTTTGCATGACTACACGTATAACCTATATCGAATTGCTCGTCTTCTCAATGGTAGGGAGGGGGGAGAGGGAGGAAGGAAGTCAGTCTAATATTGGCCGTACATATACATTCATGTTAAACATTTGGAACACAAACTTTTAAAAACAATGTTAAAAATTGTTTTTACCGGGGAAAAGTAAGATACTAAATAAAAATTAATTAATTTAAAAAACTTACATCAATAAAATAAAGAGCAGGAAAAAAGTCAAATTTACAGCAGTGAGATGCTAAATGACTTGCCCATGGTCACACAGCCCAGAGTGTTCAGAGGCTGCACTTGGAGGGCTCTGCCATCCCAACTTTAATATGTGTGTTTCTGACTTCAAGGCCAACTCTCTAGTAACAGCAGCTAATAACAGCTGATAATTACATAGCAGCAGGTACCAGGCTAAGTGCTTTCCAAATAACATCTCACTCCATCCTCACAACAACCTTGGGAGATGCTGTTATTATCCCCATTTTACAGATAAGGAAATCGAGGCAAAGAAAGGTGAAGGGTTACACAGCTAGTAAGTATCTGAGATCAAATTTGAACTAATGCCAGGCCCAGTACTCTGTACGTCGACCCATAATTCCAGGGTGCTTCTTCTCATAAACATACTTATTTGATGTGCTCATTATTCATTCGTCCATTCATTCACTCATTCTCATGCTGCATCTCCGCAGTCAAAGGTCAACTTCTGGGGGGGTTGACACAGAGTAGGCCATCAGTCTGGATTGGAGGGGAGGTATACCCCTGGGAGGTAGGGACAGTAGCCCCTAGCCAGGGCAAGCACCCAACTGGCACTGTCTCTCATCCAGTACTCGAAGGTCCTTCTAGCTCATACTCACAACCACTGATCCTAGGGAAGGCTTGGCCATGGCCCCCTGCCCACTTATCCCTGCTCTGCCTCGACCTCTCAGGCCCTTCCAAACACAGGCTGTGATGCCCTCAGGCAGCAATGGTTTCCCAGGGCCTGACTAGCACAGGAAAAGGAAATTCAAAGTTCTGACAAACGAGGCTCTTCCCCTACCCCCAAATTCACCCCTGGCCTTCCCTCCACTGAGGCCATCCTTCATTCTGGGACTCCCAGAATCTCTCCCCACCCAAGACCCCTAGCTCCCCTCCCAGGCCTCGGGACTCCCATCCCTCCGGATTTCCCTTGGACTCCCCCAGGGTTTCTGCCAGCCGGCCCCCTCCCCATACTCAGCCCCCTGGTCTTCCTGGGGATTCCCGCGGCCATGACTCTACCTCCTCTGTGATCATTCCTCTCAAGGTCATTCTGATCAGCCACAAGACCGCTCCCCCCCTAGAGAACACCTAGTCAAGGCTCTGCCTGACTGTTTGGACCTTTCCTTCCCTGCGGGAACCTCCCTAGCTCCCAGTGACCTGCGGTTTCATTGTTCTGTTTGGATCCAGAGGAAAAGACCCGGGACATGGTGTGGGGGGTGGGGAGCTGGCTGTCAGGAAGGGCTTCCTAGCAGGGAGCTATCCCGAGATGGGTGTGGGGCAGGGAGGGTCTCCCTCTTGGAGGGTTTCAGGAGACGCAGGATAACCATTGTTAGAATTTCTCTTTCCAAGTCTGAGATCCTTAAAAGCCTCCGAATCCCTCTCTTAAAATCTCTCCCAGTGAGCCCTGCCTGGTCCCTCCCTAGGATCTTTGGGATCCCCACCATCTTCTCAGCTCCCCACCAGTGCCCAGTTTCTGATCATCTCCCAGACATCCCAGGAACCTTAGCCGAGGACTCCCCAGCCCCTCTACTCATCTTCCAGCACCACTGCACCTCCATATACCTTCTATGCCTTCAGACCAGCCATAAGATACATCCCCCAACTCCTCTCCACGGTCCCCTCAGGTTTCTGAGATGATCTTACCCCCCCCTCCAGGACCTCCCCATCCTTCTAGGAACTCCCTGATTATCTTGGAACAGCCTGAGATACCCCTCAAGAGCCCCTCACTTCTTACGACACAGACTTTCATTTCTTCTGATCGGCTCCAGTCTCTCCCCAAGATCCTGGAGTCCCCCCCAAATGTCCAGCACCCTGAGACTTCCATCCCCTCCAAGCCCCTTTCACTCCTAATTTTCCCAGGACCCTGTGATATCCAGTCCTCCTTCACCCCATCACCTAACCCCCCAATCCATAACAACTCCCCACCCTTTTCCATCCTTCCTTCCCCTCTCAGGTCCCGCCAAGAATCCCTGGCTCTAGACTACCCCGCGTCCTTGGGACCTCTCCCCATTACATTTGACCTTTCACAGGAACTTTATGCATCTCCCCCCACCTCCCTTCCCACACCCTCACTCCGACCCAAACCCATGCGCCAGAGACTTCCCTGTAAAGAGCCTTTCCACAATCCCCTCACTACTCAGGGTATCTATCCCCCCCCTTGTTTTCCTCCGAGCTCTCTCCGCAGTCCACCAGCCTAGCCCTCAGGGCTGATTTTGCCTGGGATCCTCCCCCCCTTCCCTCCCTAATCTCCGTCTTCCTTCTGTATTCCCCAGGATCTTGTGGCCCCATCTTCGGGACCCCCCTTTCTGATCTCCTAATACCTAGATCCCCCACCCCGTCCACACGACCCTTCCCAGGAAGCGCCCCCTCTATAAAGCACCCCATCCCCATCCGGGGTGGCCCTACCAGGCAGAACTTGCATCTTCCATGGGCTTCTGGGGGTGGCACCCAGGGCCCACGGAGCCAAGAGCCTTCTTCAGAGACAGACTGGACGGCAGGAAGGAAGAGATTCTGCAGAGCCAGCCAGGGCCGGAGGAGAGCTAGGGAGGTAGATGGGAGGCGGCAGCCCAGGTGAACTTTAAGGAGGCTAATGAGGGAGGAGGAGCCTGGGGTCCTGGGGTCCGCCCCAAAGGCTTTGATGTCCCCAGGGACAAAGACTGCAGGGGAAGCAATGGGAGACATTAGCAAAAGCTTGGAGGGTCCGGAAGCTTGGAGGTTCTGAGGCCACTCACTGGGCTGCTAATGGGCCCGGGAAGTGCCCCAGCCCTGGGGAAGACGACCCAGCCCAGAATCACACGCTGTGGGAGCCCTCATTTGACAAATGGCAAAACTGAGGCATAGATTGGAGAGGGACTTGTTTAAGGTCACACAGCCAAGCGTAGCTGAAAGAAGGCTCTGTGTGGAAAATGGGCTGAATCCCGGCTGTGCCAGCTCTCACTGGGGTGACCTTGGTCCAGTCCCAGGCCCTCTCTGAGGTTCAGCTTCCTCCTTTGGGCAATAGGATCGGATGAGACAGAGTTAGGAGTCTCTGGCCCCAGGCAATGGCAGAGCCAGGGCCTAAACTGGTCCTTTTGCATCCTCCCATTCAGGCATCTCTAAGGAGGGATCTCAGCGGTGCAGAGACCTGGGGAGAAGAAGGGTGGGGAGATCTCCTCTCCCCATTCCTGCTGGGGTGGAGACCCCATGTTTTTAGTCTTATTGGGTGATCTGAGCATAGAACCTCCATAGCCGGGAGGGGCCTCAGAACAGAGGATGGCGGGCCCGGGAGAAGGCCATAGAGATCACCTAAGGACTTGTCTCTACTCTCGCTCCAGCCTTAACTGACTTACCCAGCTGGGTGGGAGGGAGACGAAGGGAGGATTCAGAGGGCAGCAGGAGTCACCTCCTTTCTGGGGATCCCCCCCCTGCCAAAGTCCGCAGGAGCTGGCAGGAGCCCAGAAGGAGTCCTGTCGGGGAAGCCCCTGCCCTTCCACCTGGTACTCTCTGGAGGACAGGCTCTGAGGCTCTGGCTTCTCTACCCCCACCTGGAGCCCCCAGCACAGCCTGGAGGGAGCCTCTGTGCTTGCAGGGGCTGTGGGGGCCTAGCCCCAGGGGGCCTCTGATAGTTAACTCCATGTAGTCACTCCGGTGGGGATGTCCAGAGCTTCCTCCCTCTGGACTCTCCCTCTCTGGCTTCTAGGGACAGGAGAATGGGGGAGCGCTCCCCAACCACCAGCTGTGTATGTGCAGCAGCAGCTTGAGACAAGGGGAAGAGCTGTGGTCTGGGGTCAGGAGGCCTGGCATCTGTACCGCTGACTTCTCCTACGAGCTTGGGCAGGCCACTGGCCTCAGTTTCTTTCTCTGTAAAACGAGGGAGTAGAAGCTCCCCAAAGGGCCTTCCCTCCCCACCATCCACTGGTCCATGATTCTCTAGGGGAGATGGAGTCCGCTGCCAGTTCACACCACGCCCCTCACACTCTGCATTGCGTCCAGCCATCCAGACATGCCTCCTCCATGAAGCTTTCCCAGATTTCGCCATTTGTGAGAGTGCTCTCCCGTCTCATAGGATTGTGCCATCCTGGTTCTAGAGGCCTCAGAGGTTGCCAGTCCAAGCCCCTCATTTTACATATGAGGAAAACTGAGGCCCAGAGGGAAGCCATTTGCCACCCAGGACAGGGCAGAGGTGACCTTTGGTTTACCAGATGGGAGCTAGTTCAGGGGGCATCCTAAGCCCTCCCATCTTCAGGGAATTTTCTTCCAACTCTGTAGCAGCTCGTTTCCAAGGCCCCATCTACCAGCCTGCCCCCTTCTTCCTCCCAGACCCAAATCCATTAAAGGGCTGAGGGGGGGAAGGAACAAAGCTAATGGCCAGGGCAAGCAGGGAGGCACAGATGGGCCATTGGATTTCCCATTTCACTGATTCATGAAGGCTTCCTTCGCAAATGGACAGAGGCCATTACCCATCCTGAGACTAGGGCCCCTGGGGCCGCTCAGAGTCTAGCCCTGCAGAGCTGTGTGACTGGGGGGGGGGGCGCGCACTTCAATGTAGGCCACTCAGCCAGGCCTGCTGGTTTCTTGCCTTCCTGCCCCCACCTCCCAGGGCCTGGCCTGCAGGGTTGGGGTCTGCTAGGTGGAAGGAAGTTTGGTACAATGGACAGAACGCTTGGGCTGCAGGGCCTGAGTTTGAAGCCTGGCTCTGCCCCTCTCCAGGCCTCAGTTTCCCCACCTGTAAAACAAAGGAGTTGGACAAGATGTTCTAACGCTATAAAAATGCGCTCAGCTCTCGGTGATGTCACTTGTCATCAGAGAAACTGGCGCCTGATACAAAGCAGCCAGTATCTAGGTGCCCTGGGAGGGTGGTGCTGCAGGCCTGGTCAGGCCCCATCAGGCGGCTGTGGCCAGGGCTGAGTGTCCAGAGGGGCGACCAGGAGGCCGAGAGAGACCTAGTCCTGTGTGGGGATAAGATCAGAGAGAGTGGCTGGGGACAAGAGCTAGGACAGCCTGGCTCATTGGCCAGGACCCTGGGGTCAAAGCCCCACCTCCGATGCTCACCATCACAGGCGAGCCACTTAAATTTCTCTGTACCTCAGTTTCCTCATCTGCAAAATGGATGACCTCTACGGCCCCTTTCTAATTCTAAATCTATGATTCTAGAATCCCCCTGAAGAAGAGAAAGAAGGCTCAAAAGACCCAGAAAGCCAGATGAGGCAGCTGTGGGGCCACAGAGGGAAGGCTGGACCTGAGGTCAGGAAAACCTGAGGTCAATCCCCACCTTACATGCTTACTTGCCATATGACCTTGGACAAGTCACCTAACTGCTACATGGCTCAGTTTTCTCATCTGTAAAATGGGGATCATAATAGCACCTACCTCCCAGGATTGCTGTGAGGATCAAATAAAGTAGCAAGGAGAAAGAGCTTTGCAAACCTTAGAAGGCTTAATAAATGTCGGGGGGGGCAGGCAGGGCGAAGTTGCGAAGAGATAGATTTAGGCTTAAAATCAGGAAAAGGTCCTAATATCAAGAACTGACCCGAAAGGGAGTGGGTCTGTCTCAGGAGGGAGGTAGTGAGTTCCCCATCACTGCTTAGTGATGTGATAGAGGGCAGGCTGTGACACTCCCTGTTCTGAGGCCCCTCCCAGCTCTGACACCCCCTGTTCTGAGACCCTCCCAGCCCTGACATCCCCTGTTCTGAGACCCTCCCAGCCCTGACATCCCCTGTTCTGACAGCATCCATGGGAGATTTTGTGAGTGTCTGATATGTTCAGTGGTGAGAACCCCAGGCCAAGCCAGAAGGGTCTTAGATAAACTGCGGCTTCTCCCCACCCCCAAAATTAAACAGCTGGGAAGCTAAGCCCCATAAGGAGCCCCGACTTGGCATAAAGCCTGGCACAGAGGAAGTGCTTAATAAATGTTTTCCTCTCCAGTCTCCACCCCAGGAAAGTGGGGTTGAGCTCAGACCAGGCTTCATTGTATTCAGAGCTCCAGGCTGGGAGATGACAGCTGTAGATAAGCTGGGCCCCTGCCCTCAGGGAGCTTAGATTCTCCAAGGCTTCCTCGCTGCTCCCCTTAAGAAAATTGTTTCTCCTCCAAAGTCCCAGAGCACTTGGGCCAGCTCTCTCCCCAGGCCCAGATACTCCCAATTTCTGAGTACTGGTGGCATCCCCCTCTCTCCCTTTCTGTCTCGGTATCCTCAGCCCTAATCACATAGGTAGGTCAAGTTAACATTGTTGGCTGACTGTGAGGTCTGAGGAAGGAAAGGAGGAACGTTGACAGAGGGAAGGGGGTGGAGTTGGTCTTTACCAGCTGGGCTAGAGTTCTGTCGAGGGGCCTGGGGTCTCAGGGACCTCTTAAGGCCAGCACCCTTGTGGCTTCCCCTTGTCTCAAGGATCCATAGAAACTCCTTTCTATAGCATTTCAAGCCCTTCCCCAGCAGCCCACCTCTTGCCTTTGTAGCTTTACCACATAGTGGTACCCTTCCCCTACAGCTTTCTTACTGTTCTTCATACACAGCCCTACTTTTCCCATCTCCCAGCCTTTGCAGCAGCTGTCCCCTATGCCAGGAGTTCCTTCCCTCTCTACCATTACCTGTTGGAATACCCTTCAGATTTCAGCTACACCAGTGCCTTCCCCACCAAAATCACCAAGCATCTAGCCAGTCAGTAAGCATTTATTAAACACCTACTATGTGCCAGGCACTTTGCTAAGTGTAATTTTAAAAAAATCTATTCATAGGTACTGATAGCTATTCCTGGTTTCTCCCCCAGCTTGAGTGGAAGCTTCTAGAGGGAAGGAGATGTTTCACTTTTGTCTTTGAATGGTCAGTGCTTAGCACAGTGGCTGGAATACAATATAGAAAGAGGTCATTAAAGGGTGATTCATCTTGGTTAAGCACGAATTGTGAGAACCAGAATCTGAACCCAGATCCTATCTCTTGACCCCTGTCGGATGAGGTTGAGGTCACTCCTCATCTGGCCTCAAGCAGGACACTAGGGGAGTCTGCTCCCCGGTCCTGGGCCCCGGACTCCAAGTGACCAAAGCTGCTTTTCTCACTCATCACCAATGGCCAACTTCATGCAGCCCCTTCCCTCCATTCTCAGGCCCCAAGAGCTGGACTTGGTTTTGAAGCCTGTCTGAGACACTGCCGCTCACCAGGAAGGCACCCTTGCGAGTCCCATTCCCTCTCTGAGCCTCAGTTTCCTCCTCTGTAAAATGAGGGGATTGGACGAGATGGGGGCCTCCACGTGGGTCCTGAGCACAGCCCTCTGGGTCAATCAATCTGGTTATAGCTTAGGAAGGTGTCCCTGCCTCTTCCTGCCCTGACAACACGTTCCCCCCCCCCCCCACACACACAAGTCAAGACATTTCCCTTGTGAAGAAGACGAGAGATGAGTTTTTTTTTTTTAAAGCAATCAGGGTTAAGTGACTTGCCTAGGGTCACACAGCTAGTAAGTGTCTGAGGCTGGATTTGAACTCAGGTGCTCTTGACTGCAGGGCAAGTACTTTATCCATCGAGCCACCTTGCCTTGGGTCTTAATCATCTTGGCTTCTTCCTCCATAGGACCTTGTAGGTAAATTCTGACTGGATTGTGTGCGGAGCCCATGGCCTATTATCCAGAGCTTGGTATCCAGAGCCTAGAGCCTAGTGTCCTTCCTGCCCATCGAGTTCCCTCGACCTAGCAGAGCTGGCTTGGGGGAGAATGGTGTCTAGGGCACACAATGGGCTGTGAAATTTGAAAGGAAATGGTGCATTTGCCCTTTTCCAGGCCCCTGGGGCTCCCCCGGGGAGGTGCTGGCCAGGCTGGTTCCTGCTCCTGGGGAGAGGGAGGGGCAGGGGAATGTTTGTAGGCCTGAAGCTCCGCTTTGGCTAAAGCTGCCCTTCTCCTCACCCCTCGGGCCCGTCTGTCAGTCTTCTCCACCTCTCATCTGACTCGCAAGGCAAAAAGGCTTGGGGGGGAGCCCCTCCCTAATCCTGCCCAACCTCAGTGATCTAGGACCCCAGACGTACCTCCCATCCCTGTGACGAAAGACAGAGAGGGAGATGGAGAGAGACAGACATAGTGAGAGCGAGGGAGAGACAGAGACAGACAGAGACAGAAAAAGAGTTAGAGAAAAAGAGGACAGAGAGACAGAGAGAGAGAAGCGATGAAAGAGACAAGGAAAAAGAGAGAGACATAGAGACAGAGACAGAAAAAGAAACACAGGAGAGAGAGAGAAGGAGGGAGAGAGAGAGAGAGAGACAGAGAGAGAGGGAGAGAGAGAGAGAGAGAGAGAGAGAGAGAGAGAGAGAGACAGAGAGAGTGAGAGAGAGAAAGGAGGGAGAGAGAACCAGCTTCTTCTATCTGACGGGAATTGACTGGGGCACAAGTTTGGACCTCAGACCATTGAGAAGTCCTTGAAGACCCCCGCTCCTCCCACCCGCAGGAGACAGCTTCAAGTCAGCTCTTTGACCTCCAGGAAGACGTCTGTAGTCTCTGGACCTGGGGGAAGGGGAATGTCTTGCCAGTGAAAAGCCTGAAATTTAGATTCCTGAGTCCCGGCCCTGCAACAGCTCACAGCAAGTCAGAGCCAGATGCCCTCTTTGGCATCGTCCACCCCACCCTCATTTGACCTGGGAGGAGACGAGATTTCCCCAAGGCTGAGCCGCCAGTCAGCGCTGGAGCCAGGATTCAGGTGGACAAGCATTCATTATGTGCAAGAATGTGCTAAAGTGCTGGGGATACAAAAAAGGCAAAGCCTGGGTCCCTGCCCTCAGGGGAGCTCACATTCTAGTCGGGGAGACCCCATGTGAGCAGGAGAACATGCGGCATTGGGGTGCAGCCTGTGAGAAGGCGCAGAAATGGATGATGGTGTCATGTGGGGGAGAACAGCCAGGAGGCCGGTGTAGTTGGCCGCCAGGAGACAGGAAAGGTAGGAAGGGGCTGGGTTGTGATGAGCTTTAAGAGCCAGACAGGATTTTGTGTTTAATCCTAGAGGCAACAGATAGCCACTGGAGTTCACAGAGCAGGGGAGCTAGTTGGTCAGACCCACGCTTTGTTCCTATTCAGTTGTCTTCCATTGTGTTTGACCCTTCCTGACCCCACTGGAGGTTTTCTTGGCAGAGATACTGGCACAGTTTGCCATTTCATTCTCCAGCTCATTTTACAGATGAGGAAACTGAGGCAAATGGGGTGAAGCGACTTGCCCACACAGCTAGGAAGTGTCTGGGGTCAGATTTGAATTTAGGGAGATGAGTCTTCCTGACTCCAGGCCCGGCGCTCTGTCTACTGCGTGTAATAAGGCCAGGAGCTGTCCTAAGGGACAGAGGTATAAAGAAAGACTCTCTCAGGAGACCTGAGTTGAATGGAAGGTCACTTTGGCAGCTGAGTGGAAGGCGGCCTGGGGAGAGCAGAGACGGAGGGCCAGCGCAGTGGCCTTGGCCATGCCTTCTCACTCCAGCCCCAGGACTCTCTGGGATGCTGCCGGCCCGTCTGGGGGCCTCAGTTTCCCCTGTTGCCTCTGCACGCCCAGAGCCAGTCATCTCGTCCCTTGGCCTCTCAGTTCTCCATCAGTGAGGGCTGGGATTCCGTCCTCTCCTAGAATTGGCTAACCCAGGAGCTGGGGGCTTGCTCTCCGAGGGGACCTCCCTTCTCCAACCAGCCCTTGGGCTCTTCCCCAGGCCCCATCAGAGCCCCCAAGGCTCCCACTCCTTTCTTCCCAGACCCCCCCAACCCTGCTCTGACTCCCAGGGGACTCATTTTGAAACCAAAGGAGCTTGGGATGAGTGTCTGAAGATGGTGATTAAGCCTCTGGGCAGGCTTTTAGCAGTTGGAGCTGATGAGTTAACAGCTTTATGGCCTGCTCTGAGGTCTTTTATGGCAGGAGAACTCCCTCCCCTCGGAGGGCTGCCCAGTCTGCAGTGACTTTCAGAGATGGCAGAAATAGGATTCTAGTTTTAAATGGTACTTAGAGTTACATTACCTTTCTAACACACTCATACTCTCACACACAAACGTACCTGTATGTTGTATACATAAATCTGTCTGTCTGTCGATCTATCTATGCATCTGTGGATACATGTATGTATGTATGTGTCTATCTACTTTCTATCTAATTGTTAGCACAGGCAGTAGAGAATGGATCCATACTTTGTTGCATCTCAGCTGCAGAGGCTGCATTGAGGGCGCAATCATAAGCAAACAGAAAATCATGCACCAACACTCCCTCCACTCTGGTCTTGTCTCGTGGCATTTTCAAGTTGAAGAATTTACCATCATAGTGGTAGCTGGCCTTGATGCCACGTTCATCCTCATTGAAAGCATTTGACAATATGGCTGAAAACATCCTGCTAAAAAGCTTGGGAGCAGGCACCCAGCCTTGTTTCACTCCATTGGTGCCTGGGAAAGCACGAGAGCATCGTCCATTATCTAGAACCGGGGCAATCATGCCATCAACGTCATGAATCGATGAACTTCTCCCGGCAACCACATTGTGCCATGGTCTTCCACAAGCCCTCACAGCTAACAATATCAAAGGCCTTGGTCAGATCAACAGACTTTATATACATACCTGTGCTCTGCTCCTAGAACTTCTCCTGAAGTTATCAGGCAGCAAACACCATATCTACCATTCCTTGGCGCTTTCTGAAGCTGCCCTGGCTCTCAGGTAGATGGCCATCTTCCAGGTGAAGGATCAGCCTATTAACAAGGGCTCTGGCAAGAATCTGGCCAGCAATGACTGAGAGAGAGGTTCCCACAGGACAATCTATTTCTTTTATCTTTATACAGATGGACAATGGAGGCATCCTTGAACTCCTTGGGGATAACCTCCTCTTGCCGTATAACCTGGAAAACTTCAGTCAGCTTTTATATGAGCAATGGACCCCCACCTAGTAAATCTCAGCTGGAATAGAATCAGTACCAGGTGCTTTGCCACATGAAAGACAGGTAGTTTTCTTGCCACAGGAAAACACAGGTGCTCAATCAGCCAGCACCACACCATCCATATGTGGAACCATAGGTTACAGCAAATGGAGAAGTTTTGAATGCTGTGGACAAGTTCGCTTACCTTGGCAGTAGACTTTCCAGGATGTCCACATTGATAATGAGGTTGATGCAGGCATTGCCAGAGCTAGCTCAGTGTTTGGGAGGCTCTGAAGGAAAGTGTGGGAGACAAGAGGTATTAGACTGCCTACCAGACTGAAGGTCTACAGAGCCATGGTGCTGACCTCATTGTTGCATGTTCCTGAAACCTGGACAGTCTACCAGTGCCATGCCAGGAAATTGAATTGCTTCCATGTAAATTGTCTTAGGAAGATTCTGATGATTACCTGGCAAGATGAGATACCAGACAGTGAGGTTCTTTCTCAACTAAACTGCCAAGCATTCAAACTCTGCTGCAGAGAGTACGACTCTGATGGGCTGGCCACATTGTTCAAATGCCAAATGTAAGCATGCCCAAAAGACTATTTTATGGATAGCTCACACAGGGCAGGTGTTCACATGGTGGTCAGAAGAAGTGGTACAAGGACACTCTCAAAGTCTCTCTGATGAACTTTGGGATTGATTGTGGACATGGGAGACACTGGCAGAGGACTTCTCAGCCTGATGTGCCCTTATCAGAGGAGGTGCTGTGCTCTATGAGCAAAGCAGAATTGAAGGAGCTCAAAAGAAACTCAAGATGCGCAAACTTAGAGAATCCACCCCAAAGGTTCGTATGGACTGTTTGTTCTCGATCTGTGGTACAACATTCTGAGCTCTTTTGGTCTGATCAGCCATAGTCAGACACACTGTACTTTGACTCCAACATAGTGATGTCATTTTGGTCCTCTTCAAGAAGGAAGGACAACATCCCAACCAACCAGCCTTACAGGGAGGCTGTGATTCTGTTTATAGTTCATACAAGTCTTCCCAAATTTCCTTGAATTCATTCTAATTATCATATCATTTCTGATGGAGCAGTAATGTCCCATTATATTCACTAAATTCTACAATTTGCTTAGCCATTCTCCAATCAATGAATGGGTACCCATTTTCCTTCCAATGAGTGTTGCTATATGTATTTTTGTATATGTAGGACATTTCCTTCTGTTTTTTAATTCATTTAAAATATTTATATGCCTAGTAATGCCACCTCAGGGTCAAATAGTAAGCCTCAACAACTTTTCTTTCTTCCTTAAAAAAAATAGTTTTGTGGATGGCATTTGCTTTCTATGAGAAGAAGTGATGGTTTAGTGGCGAGAGTGCCAGTCTTGGAACCAGGAAGACATGGGTTCAGGTGCTGCCTCTGACAGATCCTGGCTGTGTGACCTTGGACAAGTCACCGAACCTCTCAGTACTCTGGATAGCTCTGTAACACTAGGAGCTATAGAGAAGACGCTGACCTGCAGAGGAAGTGTCTACCCCCTACTAGGTAAAGTTCTGTGGCTCCCTATCACCTCCAGGAACAAATACACAATGCTCTGTTTGGCATTCAAAGCCCTTTATAACCCAACCCCCTCCTCCCTTTCCAATCTTCTCACACCTCACACCTCACTCCTCAACACTTACTCTTCAATCCAGTGATGCCGGCCTTCCAGTTACATCACAAACAAGACCCTCCATCTCTTGGCTCTGGGCATTATCTCTGGCTGTCCCCATGCCTGGAATGCTCTTCCTCCTCTGACCACTGACTGCCTGGCTTCCTTTAGGTTCCAGCTAAAATCTCATCTTCTATAGGAAGTCTTTCCCAACTCCTCTTAATTCTAGTTCCTTCCCTCTGTTAAATATTTTTCATTTATCCTGTCTATAACTAGTCCATGTGTATTTGTTTGCTTGTGTCCCCCATCAGATTGTGAGCTGCTTAGAGCAGGGATTGTCTTTTGCCTTTCTTTGTATCCCCAGCATTTAGCACAGTGCCTGGCATATTGTGTGTGCTTAATAAATGTTTATTGGCTGACTGGCTGGGAGCACTCTGTGCCAATGAAGTCACAAATCCAATACCTATCCTAAGTTCTTTATATCACTTTAATTCCTGGATATTCATCCCTACCTCCATCCCTGACTTCCCTACCCTAGACTTGAACCATCTCTTGTAACAAAGGAAAACAGTTAAGCAAAAATAATGTAGTTATGACGTCTGATACCATCATACAACATTCTGCCCTCTCAGCCCCCCACCTGGCTGCTGAGAGAAGGGGGCAGTTTCTAAATTCTGAATCATTTTCCATAATGATTGGACTAATTCAACAACTTTGGCCACAGCATATCTGTAGCACCACAGCCCCTCCACCATTGACCATTTTTGTCATCGTTTTTCATCTTTACCAATCTGATGAGTGTAGGTGAAACCTTAGGACTGGCTAAATGTTTACTTCTCTTGTTAATAGAACTTTGGAACATTCTTTCAAGTGGTTGTTGATATTTCTATTTCTTCTTTTAAAAACTGTTCATGTCCTGTGACCATTCATCTACTGGGGAATAGCTCTTGTCCTTACATATTTGTATCAATTTCCTATATATATTGACTATCAGGCTTTTATTAGAGATATTTTCTGGGTAAATTTTCCCTAATCAACAGCTTCTTATGTATTTTAGTAGCATTGATTTTTGGATTTAAGTTTAAAAAGCTTTTTAAATTGTGTGTTAATGTGTGGTTGCATTGATTTTTAAATTTAAAAGCTTTTTAATTATGTTTAATTGAAATTATTTATTCTTCCCTTTTATTATTCTTCTATCTTTTGTTTGGGTAAAGATTTTCTACACGCTTTTTTTTTTTTGGCTAGGCAATGGGGTTAAGTGACTTGCCCACAGTCACGCAGCTAGTGAGCATTATGTGTCTGAGGCCACATTTGAACTCAGGTCCTCCTGACTCCAGGGCCGGGCGCCACCTAGCTGCCCCATGGGTAAAGATTTTCAACAATTCAGTTTAATTCAATAGGCAGTTACTGAGTGCCTATTTATGCTAGTGTAGCAAGGTTTCTCCCTATGTATAACATGGGGATATTGTTATATAGCTCTATGGGAGGCAGGATAGATATCTTTAGCTTCTTCTCTCCCATGCTTCCTGCCAGGAGGGGAAGCAGGAGGTTCAAGCCAGAAGGTTGACCATTCTGCTCTCCTTGGAGAGAAAGGGTATGGCTAGAATTGTATCTATCTATTCTCTTAAATTTTGTAATTCTAGAGGATGGAATTTTCAGGTTCAGGCTAAATTTGTGGTTGCTGTTTTTTAATGAGAAAAGGAGGACCCAAGCCTCATATCCAAGGCTTGACTCCCTTCCCACCAAATACCAATTCTGCAACAGATACACACAGGAAGAATTTAAGAAACCCATTTATCCAAGTCAATAGCAAGATGGAAATCAGAAGGTATATGCAGGAGAACATATACCAGCCAATACAGACTGAAGGACCTCCCCTGGGAGCAAGGTAACTCACTCAGTTGAGAGAGAGAGAGTTCTAGATCTCAGCCAAGAAGAGGTCGTTTCAGGAAGGCTCTTGGGTGGCAAGCTGGAGACAGGGACACGAAAGAGATTCTTAGCTTCTTTTATGTTGCATCATCTATCTTCTCTCTCAAAGCTGGAAGCCAGAAGCACCGTGAAGTCCAAAGAGACTCAGAGAATTGAGGAGACTTTTAGAAAGTGACAAGACTGAAGAGAAGGGAGGTCTCTCCCTCTCTCACCAGCTCCAGCCCATCCTCATGCAGGCTTGTCACTTTGATCTCTGTCAATGAGGAGAGAATTCAATAGGGATGGACTTTGAGATGCAAGTTACATGAGGCTCTGGGGATGGGATGCAAAGACTAACAGGAAACAGCTCCTGTCCTCAATGATCTTAGATTCTACTGGGGGGAACCCACATGAGCAACACAAAGAAATACAAAATATATGCAGAGTGAATACAAGTGGGAAGGAGAGCCTGCCTACTGAGGGAGGAGGAATCAGAAAAGGCCCCTTGAGAAAGGCAGCATCTAAGGCATGCTATGAAGGAAGCCCTGGATTCTTTGAGGCGGAGCTGAGGAGAGAGAGAATTCCAGGCATGGGGCAAGATGGTACAAAGGCATGGCAGCTAGAAATGTACTGTCTTCTGTGAGCGTCCAGTAGGCCAGTTCAGCTGGAACATAGAATGTTTCAGGGGGAGTAATGGCAGAGGACCTGGAAAGATAACTGGGAGTTAGATTGTGAAGGGCTTGAAAGGATGGTCAGAGAAATTTGTATAGTATCTTGTAGGCAAGGTGAAACTAATGAAGTCTTTGAAAACATTTCTTTTCTAACTCAATTTGTTTTTTTTTCTATTAACAAAAGGTTTATTTTCTTTATGTCCTACCTGCCCCACACCAATGGAAAAAAAAAACACCTCTTATAACAAATACACATAGTCAAGCAAAATTAATTCCTCCACTTGGCCATGTCCCAAAATGTGTATTATTGTACACTCTGGGCCCATCACTTCTCTGCTAAGGGGGAGGGGAAGACATACTTCATTGATTCTCTGGAATCACAGTCAGTCACTGCGCTGATCACAGTGCTTAAGTATTTCAAAGTTATTTGTGTTTACAATATTGTTCTTGTTGTATACATTTTTCTCTTGGTTCTATTCCCTTGCTTCTGCATCAATTCATACATGTCTTCTCAGCTTCTCTGAAATCATCCTCTTCGTGGCTTACAGTATCCACCAATTCATAGTCCACGACTTGCTCAGCCATTCCCCAATTCATGGGCACCCCTTTTGCCATCATAAGAAGGAGCAGCTATAAATATTTCTGTATAGCTGTGTGCTGGTGTATTCACATAATTCCTGCTCTGGGAAAGCTGAGGCTGCTTGAGCTTAGAAGTTTTCAGCTGCAGTTGGCTAAGCCTATCAGGTATCTGCATTAAGTTCCCCATTAATTTGATGAGCCTTGGGGAAGAGGTGGGGGAGGGAAGGAGCTACCTCAGGTCAGAGGATGAGCAGGTCAAGGTTCTCTGGTGCTGATCACAGTGGGCCTGGGCAAGGGAATAGCCCTTAGCCTTCTAGCCTGGGCAAACTAGGGAGACATAAACAGACAGATAAACAAGTTTCGTACAAAGAGGCCTTTCTCCTCATTTTGATCCCTTTGGGATCTCTTTGGGCTATCGATCAGTAGCAGTATCACTGGGCCAAAGGGTATGCTTTGTTTAGTACGCTTAGGTAAACAGCTCCACATTGCTCTCCAGAATGGCCAGACTGGTTCACAGCTCCACCTGCAGTGAGTCAGTGGGCCTGTTTTCCTTCAGCCCCTCAACATCTGTCATTTTCCTTTGTCATCAACATTGCCAATTTGACAGATGTGAAGTAGGATTTTGTTCCTTTAAATTACATTTATCTAAATCTTAGTGATTGTTAAAAGATATTTTTGAGTGGCATGGTCAGGCATGCACTTTAAAAGAAAAATCACTTTGGCAGCTATGTGAAAAATAGATTGGAAAGGGGAAAGGCTTGAGTCAGGGAGACTGATGAGGAGGATATTGCAATAGTCCTGGCATTAATCAATGAGGATTTAGGGTGTGGGTGGACTAAAGTGGATAGATACTAAAGAAGCTATGGAGATGAAATCAACAAGACATGGAACTGGTTGGATATGAGTGGTAAGGAAGAGGGAAGAATCAAGAATGCCCCCCAAAGGGGCATCTAGGTGGCGCTGCAGTGGATAGAGATCCAGCCTTGGAGTCAGGAAGACCTGAGTTCAAATCCGGCGTCATACACTTGACTCTGTGTGACTCTGGGCAAGTCACTTGACCCCGATTGCTTCACCAAAAAGAAAAAAAAGAATGCCCCCCAAGGTTGTGAAGGTAGATAACTAGAACCAGGATTCTAGAGAACTAATGATGGAACCAGTTACCCACCCCTAGAAAAGGAGAGGAGGAACACAGGGAAAGAGACATCCATTTGTAGACATGGCCGGTGGGGGAAATAGTTTTGCTAGACTATGCATGTTTGTTACCAAGATTTCTTCTTCTTCTTCTTCTTCTTCTTCTTCTTCTTCTTCTTCTTCTTCTTCTTCTTCTTCTTCTTCTTCTTTTTGTTGAGGATGATCCCCTCAAAAGAAATAGGGAAATTTGGAGGCAGGATGGAGAATAATGAGTCCTGGACATATTAAGTCTGAGACATCATTGGGACATCTAATTTAGCACGTCCAATGGATGATAGAGGACTGGAGCTCAGAGGAAATACTGGGGCTGGAGAAACACGTACGGAAGTCATCTCCAATGGCTTTATATTATTACCACTAGGCTCAAATAGAAACTCTTCTGTTGAAATTTCCAGTGGTCTCATACTTGACCCCCCTCCCCATACTCTGCAGTCCAGCGACACTGGCCTCGTGGCTGTTACTCATACACAACAGACCTTTGTATTTAGCAGTTAGGAGATCGTTGGTACCCTTAGAAGGGGCAGTTCAAGTTGAGTGATGGAGTAGGGGGCTAGACTTTGGAGGTGAGAGTGAGGAGCAGGGTTTTTGTCCAAGTGACATAATGACCTCTGGAGTGAAAGAGGAGAGAGTGGGGGGTAACTTGGGCGGGGAGGGCAGGATTGAAGTGTAAAAGTGAGGAGAAGAGGGAGCTTCTGCCTTAAGATGCATAGCTAGAATGTTTTTCATAAAGTATGAAATGAGGTCTGCTGAGAGGGAGGGAGGAGGGGGGAGGATTGGAAGAAAAAGAGAAAGGTGAGGTCCGCTATCATGGAGAGTACAGTGGGGAGGATAAACACTCGTGTGGTGTGGTGTAATAAGCAATATGGATATTCTTAAACAGTTGATAAACATATGTGAACTGTCCAATAAGAGAGACCACCAATGAAAAGATATTTTAAACAACTTCACAGTAAATTTGAAGTAAACTACCAACCAGATTATTTGGTAAATTACTTAGGACCAGCCATAGCTGAATGAATAAAAATCCCACCTGAGTTGTTTCTAAGTGGCCTGAGGGCTAGCTCTTGCCTTTAGAGCTTGGGATTCAAGCAAATCCATGTTGGCCCCAGGCAGTGTTGACTGGTGGATGAAGATGTTAGAGATTTGCCTTTTGGAGACTGAAGACAAGGGGTCTCTGGCTGGGCAGAGAGGGAGGAAGGGTGGTGTGGGAGGACTGGGAAGAGAGAAGAAAGTTGGAGGCCAGGACTGTTGGGAGTGGAGTGGGTTCTCTTGTTGAGTCCAAATTAGTGCTTCTGTTGAACTAGTTAGCATCTGTACCAGTAAATCGGCTATCCATGTACATGTCCCCACACGTGACATGCTTTCTTCCACGTCTGTTTCTGTTCCCCACTCCCTCCCTGCCCTGCCGCCTCTTAGAATCCCTAGTTTCCAGCATCACTCTTGCCATCAGAATTCAGTGACATTTTCTCCATGAAGCCTTTCCTAAGCCCCTTCCCCCACCCCAGCACCTTATCTTCCCCAAAATTTTACCTTCTGGTATACGTTCTATAATGGGGAGACTGGCCAGTGAGGGCCCAGAGTACGTGATATGCCCTGGTCTGGTTCCAATCCATGTGAGGTCATCCAAGCAGTTGGGAGGAGGGGCCTTTACCCTCACTTCAGAGTACACATGGGGGATTTCTAACTGTTCCCTGTTGTCTTCCTTTCAAAAAATCCTTTTAATTGCCTGCTGCGATGGAATTGAGTGCAGGTACAAAAGACTCAAGCAGAACTATTTCTTGGCTTTTGAGTGCGGACAGGATTGCTTTGATCTGCCAGAAGAGGGAGCCCTAACCCCACGTGGCTGCCGTGTTTCCATGAACATACAATACCTATATATCTTTTGTCTCATTCATTCTTGATTTTAGGGAATGAGTATCTGGAGATGGAACAGACCAGGTTGTGAACCTGTGACCTTTGAAAGGTCCAAAGAGCCATCAGAGGTCTGGCAACTAGATTCAGTAATCAAGTCTCCTGGTAGCTTCTACAGCTTAGGAAGGAGTCCAGTGAGGAGGCTGCCTGTCAGCTAAGCAACCTGTTTGTCCCAGCTCAGCAAGGAGCTAGTCCAGATGAGCAAGGGAGCAGCTTATCTATCAGCAATGCTACCCCCAGGAGTGATCTATTTTACTGGCTCTCCTACTCTGAGATAAAGGAGCATTGCAGACAAACTCTAAGAAGGGAGAAAAAGACTCTCGGGTCCGGGAAGTGCTCCTTGGTAATATATGTTCCCTATATCTGTGTTTCAATACCTTTACGCTTCCAGGGTTATTCTCACTGTCCACAGGGACCCTGTGTAGGTGCAGGAGGAAGAGCGATCAGTGCAGTGGGGAGGGGTGTTGTGTGTCTGAGGCGTGTCTGAGCTCACTCTTTCAAGAGATCAAGTGAAGGGAAGTTGCTGATTGATCCTTCCTATGCCTTCTCCAGTGTTCTTTTGGAAAAGTCACCTGACTAGTTGATATTGCAGAGATACTAAGTGATTAAATGATATTGGGAAGCATCCTGGGGGAGGCACATGAGTGATAGCATTAGAATCTCCAGTCTCCTTGGGGGTTATCCGTAGAGCCCTGAGGGAAATAAAAACTAGCTGCCCCACTGAGGACTCAACCTACTAGTGCTTGTGGGACTTGGAACATATTAGGTGCTTAATAGATCCTGTTGACTGGGTGAATTAGTGAGTGAAAGCGCAACAGAGATTGCTGTGCAGTCGTTTCACTTGTATCTGACTCTCCATGTCCCCATTTGGAGTTTTCTTGGCAAAGATACCAGAGCGATTTGCTATCTCCTTCTCCAGCTCATTTGACAGATGAGGAAACAAATAGGGTTAAGTGACTTGCCCAAGGCCACACAACTAGTAAGTGTCTGAGGCCAGATTTGAACTCAGGGAGATGAGTCTTCTTGACTCTAGGCCTTGCACTCTATTCACTATGGTGCCATCCAGCTGCCTAATGGAGGTTAGAGAACATATATCTATATTGCCCTGGGTCAGCATGGCTGTGGGACTTCTAACTGCATTCAGAATTCTCAAGTAAAAACAGAGAAGGCAGACAGTGGGCGTAATCTACGGTTGTGCAAGGCGCCTCGTGCCCTCCTCCTTCATATTTTTTTAATGACATGAGCTTTTATATCTAGGTCATGTACCCATTTGGACCTGGCTTATTTTGGCTATGGTGTTCCATATTAACCATTTCTTTAATAATGCATGTTCGACTCTTCCCAAGAATCCAAGTCAACTTGCCTAGCTTATAGTTCCCTTTTTTGAGCATCAGGACAATGCCTGCCCTTCTCCAGTCTTATGGCACCTCTCCCATTTTCCATGATCATTCCTTTTCTCTGACTGGGGCTCGGCCAGCTTGGCTGCTGGTTCTTTCGGATCCTGAGGATGCAGGTCACCTGGGCCAGGTGACCCGGATTCATGGATGGTATCTCTTATCTCTGGCATCAACTTTCTGTTAACCACTGTTACCCTGTCATTTCTAGAATGACCGAGGTTGCTCTTAGCAGGGAAAATAGAAGCTAAATCACAACAGGTGCAGCTTAGCCCTCTCCTGGCCCTCCCTTAATCTTTCCCCTGCCAAAATATTTGTTAAGAAGTCCTTTTTTTGGTTATTGGGAGTGGGGGGCCTCAGTCCAGTTATCTGTATGTTGTCTCCTCTATTAGACTGGGAGCTTCCTGAGGGCAGGAGCTGTCTTTTGCCTTTCTTTGGATCCCACGCACTTAGCACAGTGCCTGGCACACAGTAGCTAATAATCACGGAGAAGAAGGCGCTCAATAAATCATTCAGGACTGACCGAGTGCCTGAATTTCAGGCAATTCTGCCATTCTTTTTACAAGATCAGCCATGTCCTAGTTCTTTCTCATTTCTCTGGCTTTGCTTCTTTCATCTATGCATTTATTTGTTGGTTTGTTTTTGAAATCGAAATTGGTGGCTGTATTCCCTCTGCAGTCGCACTGAGGTCCTCAGGTAAATCCCAGTTCCTCCTCACTGGAATCGTTTCCCTTTGTGTCTTTACAATTTGGGATGCCTTCCTCTGTACCATTTGGGTCTGTGGGTTCCTACCTATGTTTCATCTGAATGCTTTGAAATCCACCTTCCCCAAATCTAGGGTGCATGTTGGATTTGGTCCAGACTCCCTCTTCTCCATCACAAACTCTAGGATGTCCCCCCAAAAGGTCCCCATCATTTTTACTCCAGCAACCACTTTCTTCCTCTTTGGGAAAGGATTTCCCTTTATTGACTCCTTCACTTTTTATGTCACGAAGTTATTGGATTCTCTGCTATTACCAGATAGAGAGGGAGGTGAAGGGAGAGAGGGAAAAGAAGAGGAGGAGAGAGGAAAGACGAAAAGAAAGAGAGAGGGAGGAGGAAAGAAGGGGAGGAGAGAGAGAGAGATAGAGAGACCGAGACCTCTGACAGATGTCTGGAAAACCAAAGACCCCCATCACCGTGATGCCATCATGTTGCCTCTGTGCCAGGCTTGTGATCTGTTTCCTAAATTCCTCACCTATTTCTTTGTTCTGTGCAGGCGTTGTATACTCCGTGACAAAATTGCTTGTCTTTCTTCCTTCTTGGACCTTCACCTAAACACTCTACCACACTTCCCACCTCTGGTTCCTGGGTTTCCTGATGCAGATTCCTTAAGCTCTGGGGATTCCTATCCTAGCGTCTATTTGCTTCTCCAGTGTAGGGCTGTCTATGCATTCCCCCAGGGCTGTACAGGGGGCTCTATGAGATTTTCTCTAATGCTGTGGGCTTGAGCCCCCATTCTGTTACATTTCCCTAAATATCAAATGCCAGCTATCTCTTCAATACCGTCTCATCAGTGCTAGCTAATATTTCTTTAATATCGTTGACTAGCTTTTATAGAAGGGGTGTTTCTTGAGAAGCTATAGAGAGAACAGAAGTACAAACACGATTTCCCTAGCAGCCGGTGACCCCTTCTCTGGAATGGCCCTTGGGGCCTGGGCAGAGTGGGCTCAAACCGGCAGTGTTTGCTCCAGAGCCCTTGTGCCACCGGGTTCCCTTCCCACTGTGGCTGCCGTTGCTGTGTCAGGCAGGTTCCTACCTACTAGGTCCAGTTTCTGAGCCTCTGGTGGCTTGGGTTGGAGCAGGTGGCTGGTCCTTAGGCTTGGAGGGCTGACTTTTCAGAGCTCCCAAAGTTGCAGTCACAGCAGAGGGACCCAACCCAAGGACCCCACCTTCATCCCCAAGGCCCAGGTTGAGGATGAAGGCCCAAGGCCTCTTCCCAACCTAGGGGCTTCCAGCATGTTCTCCTTTGATGACCACATGGGAAAGAATGGTGCTTTGTATGCACATCTAATTCTAGTTCCTTGCTCATCACAAAGGCCTTTTCCTCCCATTTTGCAGAATGGTAGCATCACTCTGAAGGGGTGAGCTAGGCTCCTTCATTCCATAGCTTCAGGTGCTTCCAGAGGCAGGGTCACCAGACCCTCTCATGTGCACATGCTCCCAGGAGGGGAGCCTGGCCTTCATGGGTCAGTCCCTCCTTGTGCTCACACAAATATCTCTTTGTCACCTGCAGTGTTCTCTTCTACTCCCCACATTCCATCTGCCCTGTTTCTTTTGAATAAGCTCCATGGCCTGGTCCTGAGTATCAGTCATCTCACAAGGGCTCGGTGATATCTATGAGGTAAGATTTGTCTGTTTGCATTCCTCATTCCTCTTATTGCCTAAACTCTGGGCATTTCTTTGTAGCATCTTGAGGCCAATGGTTTTGACTACTGGCTCTTTCCTTAGATTTTGTTTCCTGGGAATTTCTGTAATCTTAGCTGCTCTTCACTAAGTGATGTGGTGCTAAACTTGGGGTCAGGGAGACCTGAGTTCCAATCCTGTCTAAGACACTTCCTAGCTGAGTGACTCTGGGCCAGTCACTTCACTTCTGCCTCAATTTCCTCATCTGTAAAATGAAGATAATAACAGTACTTACCTCCCAGGGCTATTGTGAGGGTCAAATGAGATAATAATTGTAAAATGCTTCAGGAATCTCAAAGCACTCTACAAATAAATGTTCTCTATTATTGTCAGGTTGACAAATAGTACCAGGAAGCAGGGAACCTGTCATCAGCTACTCTGAGTCTTCTGTTCTTCCTCAGCTCTTTACAAGATGGTCTCTCACTCTGGAGCTTGTGTGGATCTCCTCAGTCATTCTGAGAAGGAGGAGGAGAAGGAAGAGGAAGCAAAGTAGGAGAAAGAGCAGGAAGAGGAAGAAGAGGAAAAGGAGGAGGAAGAGGAAGACAAAGAGGAAGAGGAGGAAGAGGAGTTATGTTTCTCCTGCTTAGAGCATCCCTTTCACTCCTCTCCAGGAAGAACCTCACGTTTGTTTTGACCATCTAGTTATCCCCATGGTCCTCTCTAGATACTGGCCCTTCTTCGCCTCAGTGTAAGGATTGAACTCTCCAACACTCTAATGGGGATCAAGTCTCCCCTCCTTTAACACAGGTCCCTCCTGCCCCCTCATTGATGCCTCAGGTCTGTCTCCTTTAAGAATACTTCACATTCTTAAAAACCCCAAGTGGGGCGAGACCACATTCCTGAAGTCCCTGCACCTTCTCCTCCAGAGGAGAGATGAGCCTCAGATTACTGAGGTCACTCAGATCAGAGAGAACGGCAGGGTCTGCTGGAGCCAGCCCAGAAGGAAAGCAGATGCCACCCTTTGGAAATCAGCAAACACTACAAAATGGGGCTTGGTCAGTTATTTTGTGGATTGGCCAGACTTAAGAAAGGGAGAAAATATTAGTCGGGCAGATGAAACTTATACTTTTTTCCCCCAGAGAAGAGATTGCTATCCATTTACTGGTATACCACTAGAAGAGTCTGTGGCAGAAATGTAAACATTGTCCTTTCTATGCAAACCATGGCACCCTGCTCCACACTGTCCTCCATACTGGTTAAAATTTTCTACCTTGCTTTTTCAAACTGCTTGTAGGTGTTCAGACCCCAATCCCCAACCTCCCATTTGAAAACTTTTCCTGCTTGGTAGGTAGGACCCGCCCAAGCTTCTACCCTCCTCCCTTAGAACCCACAGTAGCGGCTTCCATACACAAAGAACAGAAAAAAGGATTGTCTGTGAAATTGGGAATCTGCATTATCTTTAAATGTAGTGTTCTTTCCTGTGGCTCATTTAACTGTTCTCATAAAGTATCATTTTAAAAAGGAAATTTTATGTAAATTTCCACGGTTTGGTAGAAAGACCCAAGTGTGAGGAGGAGGCAGGGAACCTGGGTTACAGTCCTGGCTGTGACTTTGGGAATCTCAAGCGCCTTCTTGTCATCTGTGAAAGGAGACAGTGATCTTTGCGTGATGAACCTGAGAAGGGCATTGGGAGGGAAGCGTAACCTAGAAAACATGACGGAAGAGGAGATGATTCGGCTAACGAATCATGACAAAAACAATCAGCTCCAGTCTAGGAAACATGACCGAGATACTTACCGCCCCCTAGTGGCCTGATCCCTAAATCGCAGCTCTCAATTCAGCTGGCTGCTCATCTATCAGACAAATGAAACAGTCTCTATTCCCAAGGAGTGTATCCTCAGGGGATACAAAGTACATAGAAAATAACACAAAGGGATTTCATAAGGCTGGGAAAGGTATCCCCTGAACTACTTGGAAGTTCAGGATTCTTAGTAGAAGTGGGGAGGAAGAAGTACCTTCTAGGCACGGGGACAGCCAGTGTAAATGGGGAAATGGGGGCCAGCTTGACTGGAAGGCAGAGCAAGAGAAGAGGACTACCAGAAAATGACCAGAAAGGTAGTGGGAGCCAGACTGGGTAGACAGAGCCTTAAATTCTGGCCTGAGGAGTTTGTGTTTTATCCCAGAGGCAATAGGGAGCCATGGATCGTGGTTGAGTCCAGGAACAGCATGGTCAGATCGGTGTTTTGGAAATATCATTTTGGTACCATTGTGAGAGAGTGGAGAGCCAGGAAGCAGGAAGACAACTTAGAAGGTTACTGCAATAGCCCAGGGAAGAAGTGACAAGGCTTGAACTGTTGTAGCAGAGGCTGTATGAGTAGGGAAAAAGTCTGAGAGATATTATCAACTGATTGGGTATGTCATGGGTGAGAAAGAGCAGAGTATCAGGAATGACTCCTGGGCTGCCTGACTGGGAGACTGGATTTTTTGTTTGTTTGTATTTAGGCAATTGGGGTTAAGAGACTTGCCCAGGGTCACACAGCTAGTAAGTGTCAAGTGTTTGGTCTGGGACGGGATTTGAACTCAAGTCCTCCTGACTTCAGGGCCAGTGCTCTATCCACTGTGCCACCTAGCTGTCCCCTGACTGGGAGACTGGAAGGATGGTGGTGTTCTGAGCAGAGGGGGTAGTTCGGAGGAGGACGGCATTGGACAGAAGTGACCATCTGCTTTGACTCTGCTGAGTTTGAGGGGCTTGTGGTAGGTACATTGTCAGTAATGTGTTACTGCAGGGGGATGCCCTATTCAGGTACACACTCGAGGACAGGGCGGTGCCTGGAGTCAGGAAGATTCATCTTCCTAAGTTCCATCTAACCCCGCACAAGTCACTTACCCCGTTTGCCTCAGTTGTGACCCAGTAGACAACTTCAGTATTGCTGATTTTATTAAGATAGCTGGTCACACGACAGGCTGAGCTTGCAGCATTTAGCTGAGACATCAAACTTTACAAAGCTCAGGTTCGTAATGGAAGAATTTCTGGCTCAGCTTTACTAGCCCTGTCTCGTTAAGCTGAGACAATTTCAGATAACCCTGGATCTAGCTGGTCAGTTCCTGCTCCATCTGCAAAATCCCAGCTTGAGATATCAGTTTTAGCTGTGTTATTTGCTGATCAGTTTATTAATTTACCTGATGTGGAATTTCCCTTTGTACTGGTCCTTTGATGTGTAAATCTTTACCTTCCCTTCTGCCCCTCTAAAAATTTCAATTGTATTCGTCCTGCCTAGTCCTGTGGAAGCTTTTTGAAAAGGCTGCCCGGGGTCCATTGGTTTTTGTGTACCCTGAGATTCTGCTCCAAGCATAGGATAAATAGGTTATTAATGACCTGTCTCTTCAAGTTGGTCAGTATGATTGGCAGCAGAACCTACTGACGGATCCGCGAACATTTTTATATCGAAGGTTACCTTGTACTTACTCCTATGTATCTCCTGTAGCTCCCATTTAGCTGTCGTATCTCCTCCTACAGAATGGCCTTGTGGGCAGGGCTGGTTTGGGCTTTTTTCTGTGTGTTTCTAGGGCTCAGCCTGGGATCTGGACCACAGGAAGCCTGTCATTAAATGCTTGCCTGATGGTTGAATTCAGACTCTACAGCGGCCTGGTCCACTTAGGAGACCTGAGACTCATGGTTTCAGAACTAGAAGGGCCCAGCCCCCTACTCCACCCTCTCATTTGTCTAAGGAGAAAACCGGTATTAGCTCAAGAAGTTTAAAGACTTGCCTGCTGGTCACACAGTGACCTGCTTATTTAAACCTGCTCCTTTGGGTTCCAATCTACAGGACTGGCCTTCTCCACTCCACCTTCAATTCAATTCAGTTCACCAAACCTTAAGTATTTATTATAGTAAGGCTCAGCAGGGTGTCTAAGTGGAGTCCCAAAGCCCAGAGGCCTTGTGCTGTTGCCTCCAGGACCCAGAGGCTGTGAGTGGGGCCCTGGGCTCCCGGAAGATGTCTGGGGGCAGCAGTGCTGAGCCTGGGCTGAGACCAGGGCCTTTTCTACTCATCTAAAGTAAGAAAAGTAATAATTCCAGCTTTGTTGTTGTGTTATTCAGTCATGTCTGGCTCTCCGTGACCCCATTTGGGGTTTTCTTAGCAAAGATCCTGGAATGGTCTGCCATTTCCTTCTCCAGAATATTTTACAGATGAGGAAACTGAGGCAAACAGGGTTAAGTGAGTTGCCCAGGGTCACACTGCTAGCAAGTGGCTGAGACCACATTTGAACTCAGGATGAGAAGTCTGTCTGACTCCAGGCCCTCCACTTTATCTATCTCACACCATAGCTAGGATTTATTTAAGGGTTTGTGGTTTGCAAAGCTCTGTACAAATGCTAATTCATTTGATCCCTCCCAACACTGGGAGGTAGGTGTTGTTACCCTATCTCTTTTACAGATAAGGAAACTGAGGCAGAGAGGTTAAGTTGTTTGCCCTCAGCGGGATCTGAACTCAGGTCTCCCTGACTGTGCTTCTTCCCACAGTCAAAGAAGGTGCTGGCTCTGTTCCATTTATTACCTGTGTGACCTTCCTTCCCTTCTCCAGCCCTAAAACAGGAGCCTCCACCCAGAAGCCAGCAGTCCTAGGAGACAGAAGTGGCCCAGAGACTCTGTTGTCCCGAGTCCTCTCTCCACTCTGGGGCTGGCTCCTGTGGCCTTCATGTGTGCCCTCTAAGGGGAAGGGGAATTCTGGGCCATCTATCCTTATATGCTCCCTGGCTGGGGTGGGGGCTCCCAAGGATGCTGGTCTCACCCTTAGGAGACTCAGGTCCCATCTAAGCTGCCAGGAGAGAACACCTATCAGCTGATCAGGGGGAGCCTGGGCTAGTCTCTTCCCCCATCTGGGCCTCAGTTTCCCTCAAGGTAAACTGGCTGTTGTGAGGACAGGGCTTTGTCACCAATAAGGCTCTAGAGAAATGTAGACAATAATGATTGTAACACAGATCCTGTGCAGCCAAGCCTCCAATGGCTGGACCTGCCACTTGGCTGTGGCCTCAGACCCTAGAGGTGTTTCTGTGGAAATGGGCTCTAGGAGAAATTAGGAGCAGGTTGAAAGGAGGCTGGCAGAAAGGCATAGTCACTGTCAGAGCCCAGAGGGGGAGAAGCCATCTGGGGTGGGTGGAGAACAGGGATGGTAACCTTTAGACAGGAGACAGGAAGCGAGGAAGGCTCTCAGGGGGCCCAGGTGGGGATGTGTGCCAGCCCTCTGACGGACAGTGACTGGGGCTGGGAGCAGAGCATGGCCAGGGCCCAAGAAGGGAGATGGCTCAGAAAGGGACCTCAGAGTCCTGGCCTTCTTAATCCTTGTGTGCTGGGCCCCATTGGCCTGAAATGATCGTGTGTGGTGAAGCCCACTGACCTTTTCTCAGGATAATGTTTTTAAATGCATAAAACAAAGTATGTAGGATTGCAAAGAAAACCAATTATATTGTATGTGTGTGTATATATGTATATATATATATATATATATATATATATATATACATACACACACACACACACACACACACACACACACACACACACCCATACTTTCCTACCTAAGGACCAGAGCCCCTGAACTCTACTCAGGGCCCAAGCTTGTCCAAGCTCCTTTTTTTCAGATGTGGGAACTGAGGCCTGCGATGGGGCACGGACTCGCTCTAAGTGGAAGGATCCCAGCTTTAGAGCCCAGAAAGATCTCAAAGATTATGGTGTGGCCTAATCTCTTGAGTTTATGCTTGAGGAAAATGAACCTCTCCCTCCCCCCAGAGAGAGGCAGGGCCTTGAGCCCAGCGCCCCAGGTGGTCAGAAGCAGAGCATCCTCTTTGCACTGGGCCCCATTGCTTCCTCACGGGGGAGGGTGGGGCTCCTGAAGCAAAAAATGGGAGTAGGGCTGCTTACTGAGAAGGAGCCGAATATGGGAATGGGGCTCTGGAGGGGGCTGTAGGGAGGGCAGCAGGCTCACTTAGGGGAGGAGGCGCTTCACTGATGGAAGCCCTGGAGAAGTTGGGGGGGAGGGAAAGGAGGGTTTGGGAGCATACTGAGGTGGGGTGTAGAGATGGGGGTGGGGAGGAGGTGTGCACCCAGGAACTGGGGGAAGGGCAAGGGGGCCACTGAGGGAGGGGCACATCCAAGGAGGCGCTATGGAAAGGGGAGGGCCTTGGGTGCTCACGGAGGTGGGGGATGGGACTGGAGCTTGGGGGAGGGTGAACACAGAGGAGGGGACGCTTGGGGTGGGGGGAGGGCAGAGGCCGGGAGTTTAGTTTTCAGGCTAGAAGGGCCTTTGACATAATCTCATCCAACCTCCTCATTTGACAGACGAGGAAACTGAGGGAGGGGTGCGGTGGGAGTCACGGGGTAGGGGGAAAGGGGTCCGATGTGCCTTGCGGAGCCAGTGCCCCCGGCCCTGTCCCTCAGTCCGCCCGCCCTTCCGAGGTGTCGCAGCGCCCGCCCCGCCCTCCTCCGGTCCTCCCCCGGCACCTCCTCCTCCCGCTTTCCCCTCCCCCTCCTCTCTTCTCACCCCGCTGCTGCCTGGCAGGAGGGAGCCGAGCCAGCTCTGGGAGGAGGCAGCGCAGCGCAGCGGAGCAGAGAGCCCAGAGGGCAGCTCGGCTCAGCCCCGCTCTGCCAATCTTGGCCCGGCCCAGCCCCGGTGGCGCCCTCCACTTTGGTGAGCCTCCGGGTCCCCTCCCCTGCACTCTCTCCCGGGTTAGGAGTAGGGGTGCGGGGCACCTAGGACCGGCCCGGGGCCGGGGCGGGGGGGGGGCGCGGTGCAAGGATGCTAGGGTTCCGGGATGCAGGGATGCTCGGATGGGGCAAGGCGGGGCGGGAGCCCTGGCTGGTCTCCTCTTCCCACCCCCAGGACGCAGGCTACTCCGCTATGCGGAGGGGGTCACCCGCTGATCTGAGGGACGGCTGTCTTCAGCAAGGGTTCTCTCGTGAGAGGAAGGGAGTGGGTTCTGCTCTGAAGGGGTTGCCACTTTGCTATGGACTGTCTCAGGGACTTCACTGTGGGGTTCAGTTTTGGGGAAGGGGTCCTCATGGAGAGGAGGAGGTTCATCGCTGAGTGAGGCTCAAAGGGGAGGGCTCTGGGGGGGGTTCTCTCCAAGAGAGGGGCTCCTCGGTGGGGGGGGTTCTTTCCGAGAGAGGGGCTCCGCTGTGGGGGAGGTCTGGGGGGGGATTCTCGCCATAGAAGGGGCTCTTCGGGGAGGGGGGAAGCGTTGTTTTAAGAGGAATTTGCTCTGGAGCCCGGGGACTCTCCAGAGGAGAGAGTTGTCTTGGGAACAGGGGAGCTGGGCAGTGGTGGGGGGGAGGCAGTGGGTAAGGGACCTCAGTCTTGGACTGAGGCCAGGACCCGGAAAGAGCCTGGTGGAAGTTGTAGCTTGTGCTTTGGGATCTGCTGAGGGAAAGAGGGAGGAAAGGAGGGAGAGCAAAGAAAGTCTGGAGCCAACTGGGTGAGTCTTAACTAGAAGCCGAAGGCTCCCCCCTAGGTCCTCTCCCCCCTAGGCTGCAGGAGCTGGTTATGGTGGAAAGAACCCTCAGCTAGGAGTAAGGAAACCTGGGTTCTAATCCTGCCTGCATTGCCTTTAACTCTGCCTTTGGGCAAGTCCCTTCTCTTGGTGCCTCAGTTTCCCCTTCTGTAAAATGCGGAGTTAGACTAGGTGGTCTCCACTCTGCCTTCCCTCTGGCACTTGGGTTCTCTACTTCTTTTGGAAGGTTAGATTGAAATAGTCTAGGTAAGAGGTGCTGGGAATGCTAGAGGAATGGAAAGTCAAGTCACCAAGCATTTATTAAGCACCTGCTGTCTGCTAGTGGGGTATCCTAAGAAAGTTAAAAGACAGTCTAATGGGGGAGATGATATGCAAACAACTATGTCCAGACAAGATGTGGAGAAGATAAAAATGAGAGATAATTAACAGGGGGAAGGCACCAGAAAGAAGGGGGGATGGGCAAAGGCTCCTAGGAAAAGGTGGCTTTCAGCTGGGACCTGAAGGAAGCTGGAGGTGAGATGAGAGGGAGAGAATTCCAGGCATTGGGATGGGTGGGGGTGAGAGTGAGATTCAAAGGAAGAAAGGAAGACTGGGGGACTCAGGGATTGGGGGGGGGAAGGAAGGATGGAATAGTTAATGATGACATTGATTTCAGAGACTGGGGGGATTACCAAAATATTGGCAGAGACTGGGAGCCTCAGAAAATAGTGCTGGTTTGAAGAGGAAGGGGGACCAGGTCAGTCTGGGACATGGGACTTTGATTGCCTAGGGGGAGATAGGAGAGGGCATCTCTGAGGAGTGGGCAGGTCAGGATGGGTCAGAAATTTGGAGAGGGCTGATGACAAAGCCTGGGGGGACACAGGGACTTCATGTGACACTCCCACCCCAAGGAGGAGAGGAAGAGGCAGGAGGCAGGAGGCCCATGAGGCCAAGCTGCATGGGGTCAGAGAAAAGTCTTGGGTTTGGGGACTGGGAGGTCAATGAGGATTGTCAAGTCATTTCATCCACACAATGTCTTGGGAGAGCGCTTTCATTGAAATGGCAAGGAGGAAGGCAGGGTGAAGCCAAGAATCCAATCCAATGTTTTTATCAGACCATTTCCAGAGCTCCAACTAGGTCTGAGCCTCAGTTTCCTGCTCTTTAAATGGGTTTTTGTGAGGCTTGTATAGTTTGAGTCACTGTGGAAACATTGGCTGTCATCACCACCGCCGTCATCATTAGCTCCTTCTTGTTCCAGTCTTTGGCAGTAAGGCTCACCCAAGTTGCTGCCCTGCTATTATAATTTGAGATGCAGTGTTCTCCTGAATTTAAATCACTGATCACATGAGAATAATTGTGGGTGAAGTAACTGCTTCGGGGAGTTGAATAGAAATATTAGGATGCAAGTGTGCCCTGGGTGTGGTAGCCCTGCAGGAGCAGTCTGGAGAACAGTGGTGGCTAGCGTCTCTCTCAAGCGCAGGGCAGCCCCATCTCTAACTCAGAGCCTTCGGAGCTGTCCAGAGCGCTGAGAAATGGAGCGCAGGGGCCCGGGGTGGCCTGGAGGCAGTGGGAGAGTGCTGGAGAATGAAAACCAGAGGGCCGGCCAGCAAGGAGCCAAGCCGACTGAGCAACAACAGAGAAAGAGGAGCCACGGCTTGAAAGGTAGCCCACGAGGGCTCTGTGTCAAAGGCCCCTGTGCAGCCTCCTGGACGTTGTTAGGATGGGCCTCAGTTTCCTTCCCTGTAAAGTGAGAGGGTTGGGCTGGCTGGCCCTGAGATCCCCACCCTGGTGCCCAAAGGCTGTGGACACTGAACAAATTTTGATTTCTATCCTTCAACTTTTCTATCTGTACCCCTTCTTTCCCCAGCTTCCCGTGAGCCTTATAACAAAGCCTTCTAAAAATCAGCAAAACCATCCTACATGCCAGAAGTACTCTGTCCCTGTGTGCAGTGCCCCCAGCTCTCCAGGGAGTGGGCAAAGGGTCCTTTGGCTCCTCTTTGGGTCTAGGCTCGTCCCCTGCACTTTCCCGACGTCCTCTTCCAATCGGCCTTGCCTTAGCATTCTCGTCACCAGGCTGGACTTCGTTCTCCTGCTTCTGCTCATGTCATCACTAGTTCCCTGAGTCTTCTCTATGGATTAAAAAAAGGATAAACAACATTGTCGTCCCACTCTTTGGGGCTAAGGTGACCATGGGCGAATGTAGGAGGGGATCAGGCTCATGACCTCTGTGGTCCCAGCTCTAGATCTAAGAGCCTAGAATGATATGGTTAGCAACATGAGGGGTGGAAGGGAAGCTGCTGGCTGGCAGAACAGAGAACAGGGAAGAGTTTGGCTCTTGGGTTCACTAGCCTTCTGGCCTGTGCAGGGCAGGGCTGGGCAGGGTTGGCAGGGCAGGGCTGGCAGGGCAGGGCAGGCAGGGCTGGGCTGGGCTGGGCAGGGCAGGCAGGGCAGGGCAGGGCTGGCAGGGCAGGGCTTAGCAGGGCAGGCAGGGGGCGTGAGCTCCCTAGTCCTTGGCATGCCTTACTGGCTCTCAAGGCATGGGCAGTCTTTCCCTCCTTTGCTGTGGATCTGGGCCTGGGCACACCTGTCCTCCCAGGGTGCTTCTTGTCCTTCCTTGCTCTCCCATGAATCCTAGCGGATCTGCCCAAGCGGCTTACTCCAGGTCTTTTGCCTGGGCAATGGGATTCAGTAACTGTTTAAACTGCAATAGAAGGGAGAAGTTATGACCTTTCATAGGATTCAGAGCTGGAAAGGGACCATCTGGTCCAATTCCCTTATTTTACAGAAGAGGAAACTGAGGTCCAGAGAGGGGAAGGCCTGGAAGTTGGCATTGCCCACACCCCCCCTCCTCTGCCTTTCCCCTGGACTATTGGGCCGTTCAGGAGAGAGATCTCTGACCTAGGAGCAGACCTAGATATAGAGCTGGAAGGGACTTAGCATTTGTCTAGCCCCCTTCCCTTTTACAGATGAGGAAACTGAGACCCAGATTGCTGAAGGGACTCTCCCCAAGTGGATTAAGGGAGGAAGTGGCAAGGTCAGATTTGAACTCCTTTCCACTATCTCGCTCTCATATCAATGGGATTGTAAGATAAGCCACTATGCTTACCTCTATGAGTCTCAGTTTTCCCATCTGTAAAGTAGAAATAATGTTGCCACGCCTTGTTGAAAGGCGAGCCCCTCCTGACATCTCTTAGAAATGCAGTCAGTGTTGGATTGACTCAGTAGGGCCCTGCGGCTCAGTGGGAGGCGCTGGGTGGGGCTTTTGGAAATGTGGCTTCTTGTCTCGGCCCCCCCACTCCTTATCGGTGTGATGTGGGGGAGACCATTGCTGCCCAGGAAGTCTGCGGTTCCTTGCTGGGAGACATGGAGTGTGGGGAGCCCAGACCTGGGAGACAGGAAACCTGCATTCCAATCCTGGCACTGGCGCGTGCTACCAGGGGGATCTTTGGCAAGTAACTTCTCACTGGGGCTCAGTTTCTTCAACTGTAAAATGGAAAGTTGTCCCAGATGTTCTAGGGCCTCTTCCAGCCCTGACATTCTAGGCTCTAAGGCCCTCCCAGCCCTGACATCCCCTGTTCTGTGGCCCCTCCCAGCCCTGACATCCCCTGTTCTGTGGCCTCTCCCAGCCCTGACATCCCCTGTTCTAAGGCCTTCCCAGCTGTGACTTGCATGATTCTGCTAATTTTCTGCCTCTCAGCCCAGGACTCCCCTCTCCCCCCAACCTGAGTTTGGGACCAAAAAGAGATGAAGAGAAAACAGCCCTTGGGGGAGGGGTTGGGGACATGTCCTTGTGTGTGTAGCTGGGGTATAGACCCTCTGCTGGCTGCAGAGGGGGCTTCTCCAGCTGGTCCTGCACCTCATTCCTGCCAGGCCCATGAGACGTAGGCAGAGCAGCATTTGTTAACCCATTTTACAGGGGAGGAAGCCAAGTCCACGTCCACACATCATGGACAGAATGTGCTGGACTCTCAGTGTTATGGCGGCCCATAGGGACGTGGGCTCTTGTGAGGGGAGACGCTGCTGCCCAGGATCCCACAGCGGCTCACGGGATTCCTCGGCTGTCTTTGGTTTTGTGAGGGTGGGCTTATGGCAGGGCAGCCAGGGCCACTGAGGCACACGGGGCAAGGGGGAGCAGTTGGGGGCCCTTCACGCAGGCTACCAGCTGGGCAAAAACCTCTGCACAGGAGGACCCAGGGAGAGAGGACGATTGTAGGGGAAAGAGCCTTGGGTCTGGGTGCAAATCCTGCTCTTCCTTGCCTTTTCCAGCCTCTGTTCCTTCCACTGTAAAATGAGAGGATTAGACAAGCTGCCTGATCTGGAAGCTTCCTTCTTGCCCTAAGCCCTGGGCTCTGAGCCCTGTAATCCCTCAGGAGCTCCACCTGACCCAACTCTACGGAGCTGGGGGCAAAGGTTACCTTGGTTAGCTTCCCCCTCCTGGCTCTCAGCCCCAGCGGGCTTGACACCCCTCCCACCTACCCACAGGAGGCCTGACTCCCGCTGCCCAGCCCCCCCCACAGGAGGCCTGACACCCCCTGCCCAGCCCCCCAACAGGAAGCCTGACACATCCTGCCCCACTAGGAGGCCTGACACCTGCTGCCCAGCCCCCAACCCCACAGGAGGCCTGACACCCCCTGCCCCCACAGTAGGCATGACACCCGCTGCCCAGCCCCACAACAGGAGGCCTGATACATCCTACCCCACTAGGAGGCCTGACACCCCATGCCCCCCATAGGAGGCCTGACACCACTTGCCCAGCCTCCCCAGCGAGTGCTGAGGTCCTGACACCCCCTGCCCACCCCCCCACAGGAGGCCTGACACCCGCTGCCCAGCCCCCCCCACAGGAGGCCTGATACCCACCTGGCAAGCCCCCCACAATAAGCCTTGAGAGGTCCAACCACGGGGGCTCCTGCTCCAGCCCCCCGGGTCTGGCAGAGGCCCAGCCCCCCAGAGGCCTGTCACGGGGAAGGGGATTAGAATTTCCCTTGGCCCCAGAGGGCAGAACCAGGACCAGTGGGGAGCAGTTTCAGGCAAACAGATTTTGTTTGAGGAGAAAAGAGAATTTCCTAATGAATAGTAAGCCCTGGATTGTGGTCAGAAGAGCCGGGCTTGAGCCCTTGCCGGCCAAACTCAATTCAGTGGAACCCAGTGGACATTTCCTGAGCTCCTGTGAGGCGCAGGGCCCCCCCTGTGCTGCGGGGCCTCCCTTGGCTGAGCCTCAGCCTCCTTCTCTGGAAGATGGAGCTCTCTGAGGCTGCTACTGGCTCCAAGGCCCCTGAGCTGCAGTGGTCAGGCCCACGCTGGGACAGAGGGTTGGCCCGAATGACCTTCGGCCTGTCCAACTCCGAGTCTGTGATGGCCGGCTGGAAAAGCTCACCCTAAAGGGGAAGAGGAAGAGAGCCTGAAGGCAGCTGCTCTCTAGCAGGGGGCCCTCCCCCCAAACTCGGTGGGGGGTGTACCCGACTGGGGGTACTCAAGCCCCAGCTGGACAGAGTTAGGCCGGAGGTAAGGGAGAGCCTTCCAGCGGTGAGCGTGGCAAAGCCCTGGGCTGAGCTGGCCGAGGTTGGGCAAACACTCTGTGGGGGAGGTGCCTTAGGTGCGGTCTGCCGGGCAGGGAGACGGGGAGTGACCTCCTTACCCCCCGGCAGCTCCCAAAGGAGGGATGCTAACTGAGCTTTGGGACCTCCCTCCACTTCTTGAGATCCGATTCAGTTCTGAGGTAGTGCGGCGCAGTGGCCAGAGCCCCGGGCTCTACCTGCGTGGCTTCACCTCCTTCCACCTCAACTTCCTTCTCTGCAAAACGGGTATAATAAGAACCATTCTTCTTGGGTTTATTGTGAGGTTCATGTGAGGAGTGGATGCAAGCACTTTGCAAACCTAACTCTTCCCCAAAAGCTACAATATTGTGATGACTGAGAACGCTGAGCTGGTCAGCATGTAACTCCAGCCTTGGGGAGGCTGCGAGGCTGAGGAGTCCTGGAGCCTCAGAAGCCCTTTGAGTCCTACTCCTCTTCCTTGGCCCCGCTTGACTGCTTCTGGGAATGGGGAACTCACTACTTAGCAAAGATCCTGTCCTTACCAAGGTCTTCTTTCCCCATGGCTCCGGGTTCTCCCCTCTGGGGCCAAGCTGACCAAGGCGAGTCCTTCTTCAGATGTCCCCCGCCCCTCACTCCCTTCCAGTGTCTTCTCCAGGACAGGCACCCTCATTTCCTTCAGCTTATTCCTGAAGTCTCCAGGCCTCTGGAAGTCCTGGTCCATCTCTGAGAAATGGGCAAATTTTCCAGTGTACTATCAGTGAACCTAGAACCTAGAGCCAGGCCAGAGGCCCCTGAGACTGCACCTCCCTCCCTCCCTGTCTCCTTGTCTTCCTCCCTGCCCACCTCTTTCCCTCCTTCCCTCCACCCTTCCTCCCCTCCATGTCTCTCTCCCACTCCTCCCTCCCTCTCTCCCTCCTTCCTTTTTCCGTTCCCCTCCCTCCCCCCTTCTCCCCCTCCCTCCCTCTCTCTCTCCCTCTCTCCTTCCCCCCTTCTCCCCCTCCCCCTCCCTCTCTCTCTCCCTCCATCCCTCCTTCCCTCCCTCCTTCTCTCCCTCCCCTCCCTCCCTCTGACCCTCCCCTCCCCCCATCCTTCTCTCCCTCCCCTTCTCCCCCCTTCTCTCCCTATCTCCTTCCCCCCTTCTCCCCTCCCTCTCTCTCTCCCTCCATCCCTCCTTCCCCCACTCCTTCTCTCCCTCTCCTCCCTCCCTCTGACCCTCTCCTTTGAAAGTTGCCTAGGCTGGCTCCAGCTTTTTCAGCCTGGCCAACCTTACTAAGTCTTTGCCCTTGCCACACTTGGGGCCCAGTCAGGCCCAGATGCCTCTGCTTTGCCCCCTCCCCAGGCTGCTCTCCCTTTTCCATAATCGGGGGTTTCCTGCTGTCTCCAGGAGAGTCCCTGCGGGGCAGTGGCCGCACCTCCCGGGCCTTTGGGCACCACCCAGCAGTGGGTGAGGGGCACCCTGGCAGCATCTGAGTCAGCCAGGCCGTTGGCAGGGTGGGCCCTGGGCACTGGCCCCAGGGGAAGGGGGCCTGGTAAGACCCTGTGAGGTCATGGGGCCCAAGAGAGGAGGAAGGGGGGCCCCGGGGCAGCGAGGACATGTCCCTGAGCTGTGGTTCCCTCTCTGTAAAATGAGGGGTTTGGCCTCACTGGCCTCTAAGCACCCTACAGCCTCTAAATCCATGAGCCTCTGGGGGTGGGGGCAGGCGACTTGCCTCTGGTCCCCAAGGCAGTCTGGCCATTTGGGGATCCCAAGCAGGGCTCTGGGCTTCCAAGGTCTGAACTGGATGGTGCCCCAGCCAGAGAGTCTGAGTGTTGGGCAAGGCCTCGGGGACGCTGAATCCAGCCCCATGCCCCCCCCCCCAGGAAGCGCTTCAGCTTACCCATCAAACGGATCTCCAGCCTCCATTTGAAGGCCCCCGATGACCGGCAGCCCACTCCTCTTTGGGAGAGAGAGCTCATGCTCGGGCACCAGACAGAAAGCTCTCCTTGGCACTTTCTGCCTGTAATAGACAACACATCCCCGGGCCTGCCAGTTATTCTTGGAATGAAAAATGAAGAATCCAATCTCCCACCTCCAAGCCCTTGCACAAGTCTGGAATGCACTCACTCCTCCCCTTTACCTGCTTAGGTCCTGCAGCTGGGGGCTCGGCCTTTCCCGATCTCCTGCCCTTGTTAGCGGTCTCTCCCTCCTGAAATTCCTCTGGATGTCCATTGCATCTCCTTCCTTCCACAGGAGCGTATTAAGTCCCCAGTGTGTGCCGTGCACTGGGCTGAGTGCTGGGGACAAAGAAAGGCAGAGCCAGAACCAGGCCTGTCCTAAGGGAGCAGGGCTGGGGCTTTGATCTGGTCTCCGCAGCACCCTGTACCTCACCTGGCACACAGTGCTTAGCACACAGTAGGTGCTTACTAGCTGAGGGCTTGCTGCCGAGTCCTACTCCGCGCCTCCTTCATCGGGACACCCCAGTGTGGCCTCTCCTTGGCCCGCCCTGGGCTCTCCTCTTAGGGTACCCTTCTCCTGGAGCCTGACCTTCACCACTGCTGTGTCCCTGCTGGAGGCCGGGGTGGTGTGACCTCCTAGACTTTCAGGGTGGGGTCACCCACATCTAATAGCATGATAATGATAGAGTGCTTTATGGTTTACAAAATACTTTATCTCATTTTTATCCTCATAACCCTGAGAAGTCGGTGCTTTTATTATCCATGTTATAGGTGAGGAAACTGAGGCAGTCAGAGGTGAAATGACTTACCTAGGGTCACACACCCAGTATTTGGATTTGAACCTGGGTCTCCCTGACTGCAGGTGCAGCCCTCTCCTCACTCATTGACCCACCTAGCTGCCCTGAGGTGACTCTAATTCCTTTGTTGGAACTCCTCCCCTGGCCCCAGCCCATCCCCGGCCTCCCAGGCAGCAGCTGGGCACTAAGAGTCCTAGCTATGGCTCTTGCCTGTTGCATCAGTAGAGAGAACAAAGCCCCTGGGTTCACTGGGGCCAGTGGGGCCTGGGTCAGAAGGCAGGACTCTGGCAGGGGAGCTTGGAGGTGGGCCCAGGGGCGGGGTCTTTGCCATTCTTGAAGCCCTCACCACACAGCCTGCTGGTAGCCCCCCTTCCCTCTGCTCTGTTTGGGGTCATGGGCACACTCCTGGAAGCCTCATGTGGGTAGGGCCTGGCCAATGCCCCAAGGCTTAAGAAATGCTTGTTCTGTGAAATGAGGCCTCTGGGGCCTCTTCTACCTCTAGATCCAGGGGCCTCTGGGTGATCTCTGAGCAGAAGAGCCTCAGGACATTTGTCCAGGGGGAAGATTGCAGGGCAGTCTTGAGTAGGGTGGAGCAAATCAGGGAAGCTGAGGTATAGGTCAGCCAGTCAGAGGTTCAGGTGGGCCTGGCTGGAGGCTCCACAGCTTTGGAGATCAACTGGAGAGAGACTGGGAGGGATGGAACATCGGAGACTTGGGCCTTGACCGGAGGTGGGGGGTCAGGAAGGAAGAGGAGGAGCTTTGAAAGCCAGCACAGGGTCTGGAGGCCTTTAGAGCCCAGTGACCCCATGCCTCCCCTAATACAACCCCATTGGACAACGGAAATGGTGAGGCTCTTCATAGGTGCTTCCAAAATGCTAATTGGCTGACTGGCTCTTAGAACAGGGAATGTCAGGACTGGGAGGGGCCTTAGAACAAGGGATGTCAGGGCTGGGAGGGGCCTGAGAACAGGGAACGTCAGGGCTGGGAGGGGCCTGAGAACAGGGAATGTCAGGGCTGGGAAAGAACAGAATGGAGGGGATCTCTTAGGTGTGTGTCCATGGGCAAGCCAGTTCACTCTTCTGATCCTCAGTTTCCCTATCTGTAAGACTCTTCCCCTGGGGGTGGGGATTGTAGGGAAGCCCTCTGGAGCCTTTGGGTGCTGGGGCTGCTCTGGTGCTCTGGGGCCCTCTCATCAATAATGTGCTGCCGGGATGTGGTCCCCAGTATCATTGCTGTTTTTCTTCTCTCTGGGGTAGGCTGGGGACAGGCTGCCATCAGGGGAGGAGGCTAAAGTCCTAACTGGAATTTTGCCTTCAATTCAGGTTGTCAGGCGACGGAGCCCCCTCCTGGCAGCAATGACAGAGCCATCTGGGGGACCCATGCGGGATGCGCTGGGTCCCTGATGAGGGGCCCGGCTGCCTCTGGGCGCCCCCACCATGGCCTAGCCTTCAGCCCGGCGTCCTCGGGGCCTCACTCAACATCTCCATCGCCATGGGAGGCTGCTTCTCCAAACCCAAGCCAGGTGCCGTCTCCCCCTCCCCGCCCCCACCCCCCACAGCTCGTCCTGGAAACAGCAGCTCAAACTAGGTCAGGCCTGTGGCGATCTCCATAGGGAGACGGTTCCAGGAATGTTAATACGGGGCTGCCCGGGCTGAGGCCAGAGACCTCTCAGAGCTGCTGAGACCCCTGCATGCCAACAGCCAGGGCACTGAATGGGGGCCAGCAGCATTGAGGGCGGGGGCCCACAGGGAACAGTCTATGCTGAGCTGGGGGGAGGTGAAGGGTATTAGGATTGTTAACACTGCTCTCCTTAGGAAAGTGCCTTCCTCCAGACAACCTTCTGAAGTACTTGGGGAAGCATGCCTACCACCAGTTTACAGATGGGGAAACTGAGCCTTGGGGAATTGTCTGCAGGGCACGTAGCCAGCAGACAGTGGAGCCAAGGGGCTGCCCTAGTCTGTCTGGGCAGTTTGTAAAGCAACTGGGCCTCTTGGCACAGCAGAGGGGTTAAGGGGCTTGGGGTTCAAATCCTGTCTGTGGGTGGCAATGGGGGGATCTCCTCACGGGCAGAGTGCAGCTTGTGTTCAGATGGCCTGTTCAGCAAGGTTAGGGAGACAGACCCCTCGCCCTCCAGTCAGCTGAGACTGGGTCAGACAACCAAGGACCAACCAGAGTTTGGGGGAAATGGCAAAGGCTGTGGGGATGAACATGTTCTGGGGAGTCCAGAGGAGAGGATGTCTGAGCCTTTCAGGGATGGCAGAGCTGGGAGGGGCCTTAGAACAGGGAATGTCAGGGCTAGAAGGGACCCTAGAACAGGGAATGTCAGGGCAGGGAAAGGCCTTAGGATAGGAGATGTCAGAGCTGAGAGGGAACTTAAAACGGAATGGCAGGGCTGGGAGGGGCCTGAGAACAGGAAATGTCAGGGCTGGGAAAGGCTTTAGAAAAAGAGTTGTCAGAGCTGAGAGGGAGCTTAAAACAGGAGATACCAGGGCTGGGAGAGGCCTTAGAACATGGAATGTCAAGGCTAGAAGGGACCCTAGATCAGGGAATGTCAGGGCGGGGATTTAGAATAGGAGATATCAGAGCTAAGAGGGAACTTAGAACAGGGGATAACAGGGCAAGAAGGGACCCTAGAACAGGATATGTCAGGGCTGGGAAGGGCCTGAAGACAGGGGATGTCAGAGCTGGGAGGGGCCTGAGAACAGGGAATGTCAGAGTTGGATAGGGCCTTAGAACAGGATCTGTCAGTACTGAGAGGGAGCTTAGAACAGGGAATATCAGAGCTGGGAGGGGCCTGGGAACAGGGGATGTCAGGGCTGCAAGATGCTTAGAACAGAGAACACAGGCTGTTGGGGCTGAAAGGGGCCTTCGGCCCTGTCTCTTCCAACTCCAGTGCTGTTCACATGCCAAGGACCAGCCAGGGAGCTCGCTCTCCTCTCTTGCTGTCCCCTCCTGGTCTGTTAGGGCCTTTCCCTCGGGCCAGTCAGCGGACTTCTGTCCTCGGTGGGCCTGTGTGGCCTTCCAGTCAGAGCTCACAGAATAGGGTGGGTCCTGACTCCTCCCCCCAGAGCCCCACGCAGGACCTTAGGTACTCCTGCTGCTCAGAGAGGGTGACTGCCCCAGAGCCGCACAGAGGAAGGGTCCCCAGGAAGGCCTCTCCCGCCTCTGTGTCTCCAGCGAGCCACAGGGTGCTCCAACACTGACACGGCAGCCTCCTTCCCCTCCTCCTGAGTCTTGCTGGTGTCGAGTATGAGGGAGGCAGAGAATCAGCAGTGAGGAAGGTACAGCCCGTCCTCTTCCCTGGTCGGAGCACGTTCACAAGGGATGATGACCAGCTGGAGCGGGGAGAGGGCCCCGATGGGGAAGGATGGGCCTGGGGATCCGTCCTATGAGGATCCAGTGAAGGAACCAGGTCTGTCTGTCTGGCTAGCTGTCTTCTAATAGCTTTGTACTGCCTGGCCCTCGAGTGCAGAACGAGGTGGACACTGCAGAGAGGAAGATGAAGGTTTGAAAGCCGAAAAATGCATAGTAATTAGAGCTGCCCAAAAGTGGAATGGACAGTGTCATAAGGTAGTGAGTTCCCTGTCATTGGAAGTATTCACATGGAGACTAAATAACTGCTGGTCAGAGAGTCTGGAGGAGCGATCCGTGTAGCACTTTTGGGGCTAGTCTGGGTTCTCTGTCAGGTCTGTTCTAGCTCTGCCATTTGGAAACTCTGTGAGGTCAGTGAGAGAATGTCCTGACAGCCCCAAACCCTGGCTGCAGGCCCTTTTAGGCTCAGGGATGGAGAGAGTTGGGTCAGATCCTGAAGGGAGTTCATGCCATCCCCCAAGGCCCCCTTCAAGGCCCTACTTTTCTGCCTCTTCCCCTCCTGTTCCCAGGCTTCAGCCCGGGGGTCCGCCGCCTGTGGCCTGTAGAGCTGGGCCGGGGCCCAGAAGCCACTGGGCAGTATCTGGGTCGAGCTGCTGCAGGTGTCCTCTGAGTGCAGGGCCCAGCTCGGCCATCCTGGCTCCTGCGAGGCCCGGTGTCCCCTTACGTGATAGCTATCAACAGCTACTTTTACAGGAGCTCTGTGTTACCTGGGGACCTCCTGCCTTTTTTGTCCGATCCACCCGAGAAACTCTTGGGGGCAGCGGGAGGGAGGCTGGACCTGGGATCCATGGAGGGCTAAGGGCTTGCAGGAGGGCCCTGAGGGGGCGGCTGCGTCTTGTCTGGGACAGGGGAAGGAGGCCCGGACCCCTGGGATCCATGGAGGGCTAGAGGCTGCAGGAGGACCCCGAGGGGCGGCTGTGTCTTGTCAGGAAGCCCGAACCCCTGGGTCTTGGAGGCTTAACTAGCTGCTTGTCCTTGGGCAAGTCATTTCCCCTCAGAGGTCTAGACATGGGGGCTCATGGGCCTTCAGTACCGATCTCACAGCTGGTACTGGGGGGGAGAGTGTTTATAAGCTTTCAAGCATTGGCAAAGTGGACACTGGAGTTCTGGGGCCGCTGGGTGGTGCCACAGTGCACAGAGCGTGGGGCTTGGAGTCAGGAGGACTCATCTTCCCAAGTTCAAATCCAGCCTCAGACATTTACTAGCTGTGTGGCCCTGGGCGAGTCACTTCACCCTGTTTGCCTCAGTTTCCCTATCTGCAAAATGAGCTGGAGAAGATCTCTCAGGGTAGGTACAGAGAGCAACTGGGTTTCCAGTTCGAGGACCCTTCCAGTGGAGGAGGGTCATGGGGCCTTGGGCTGTGCTGGGGGAGGGGAGCAGGCCTAGGATCTAATTATTGATTACGAAGAAGTGACAGAGCAGAGCAGGCCGAGACGATGCTGCGTGGCTGCATCTGAAGGTCACTCAGTGGTACCCTGCACACTCTTCCTGCCTGAGTGCTCTGGGGCGCAGCAATGATTCTGTCTGCCAGCAAACAGCCTCGGTTTCCATATGTAAGATGAGTGGATTAGCCTAAATGACATGTAAGGTGCGTTCCAACTTACTCTAAGGATTGATCAACCATTAAGCATTTATTGAGCACGTACTGTGTACTGGGCACTTGGCTAGATGCTGGGAATGTAGAGATGGAAATATATCCTGTCCTCCTTTGAAAGGGCCCCAGGGAAGGAGAGTCTGCCATTTTAGGGTCAGGGTTCGAGTCAACCACCCTCTCTCAGATACTTCAGCCCATCTCAGACCTCGTCCATCCCAGAGTTCCCTTCAGTGGAACCCATTCTGGGGGCCCACGGTCTGTTCATCCAGCGTCCGGCTCTCCCATGGGACCAGGCCATCCTTTCTGAGCTGGGGTGTGGCAGCCATTCCCTCCTACCTGGCTCTCTGCTGCTCCCTTCACTTGGGTGAAGAGTAGAGGCTCCATGACTGCCAGGTGTGTGGTGACTCAGTAAGACTGTAGCTAACATGGGGGCTCCCTGTAAGGCTTCCCTTATTATCTCCTTGAATGCTACAAATAAGATTGGTGCCCTGGGTAGGTAGGATCCTTATTTTCTTCCTTTCTTTTTTTTTTTTGGGTAGGCAATGGGGTTAAGTGACTTGCCCAAAGTCATACAGCTAGCAAGTGTTGTTGTGTCTGAGGCCAGATTTGAACTCAGGTCCTTCTTACTCCAGGGCCCGTGCTCTATCCACTGTGCCACCTTGCTGCACCACTGTCTTTTCTCAGAAAAACTGGGAGTTCTTACGATGAGTCAACAAGCATTTTTAGTGCCCACTGTGTGGTCAGCACCGTGCTACATACAGGGGTTTCTCAGACAAAAAATAGACTAGCTCCTGCCCCCGGGGAGCCTGCATCTTACTATAAATGTAAGCCCAGACTCTGGTGATGATGCGAATTTGGCCAGAGAAGGTGTGAAGTCTTCATGGAGGAGGCGGTAGCTGCGCAGGCTGTCGGGGTCCTGTGCCAGGGGAGGGGTGCACTCGATGCACTGGGAGAGGTGGAGGTGGTAGGGAGGAGGCTGGGAGTCAGAGTCTGTTGTCTGTTGTCTGTTTGGAAGTTATGGGTGCGAGGCAGGATGTGGGCTGTTCCCACACCAACCTTCCGGGGTCTGGGAGTGGTTGGCCCAGGGATGGGGGCGCCCTGGTCTCCTTAACTCTCTGTTGCCTCCACAGTGGAGCTCAAAATTGAAGTGGTGCTCCCAGAGAAGGAGCGAACCAAAGAAGATGCGTCTCCCAGTGGCCAAGCCAGCCCTCTGGCCTACAAAGCCAACGGCCGGGCCCGGCACTACCACCCAGAGGAGCGGCCATCCACCCTGCACCCCTACCCCAGCCCTCACGACCGAGTGGAGGCCGCCGCGTGCCACGTCAAGGACCTGGAGAATGGCCAGTAGGCGCTGGGCGGGTTCCCCTGGAATCCAGGGGCCTGGCGGGGAGCCCCGCGTGCCCCATGTCCAGACCGCAGGATGTGGAAGAGCCCCCAGAGACGTCTAGTTCAGTCCACCTGCATGAGAATCCCTCTCTAGTCCCTGGCCGCATCCTCTGACCTCTGCACCCCCATCTCCCGGGGCCGCCCCTTCGGGAGCTCTCCCCCTGCCCTTTGTGGGCAGCTCTCTTTCCTCCCCCCCTCCCTCCCTGCCTCTTCATTGCTCCTGGGGCCGTCCCTTTGGGCCAGGCAGGACAAGGCTGATCCCTCTTGCACTCAGGGACCCTTTAGATACTGGAGGAGAGCCCTGTGGGCCCCTTCTCCAGGCTCCGCCTTCTCACGTAAGATGAACACAGGGCCATCCACTAGCACAGCTCTTTTTGCCTGGTCCTTGGTCCATATTTCCTGAGGGCTGAGGGGCCTGCCCTTCCTAAGGCCCCAGGCCCTTCTCTAGGACTTGGGACTTCTCCAGGTTGGCAGGAATGCTGGGCCGAGCCAGTGGCCCTGGCTCCAGACTGCTGAGACTCCTTTCCTTCCCTAGGATGCGGGAGGTAGAGCTGGGCTGGGGCAAGGCCCTCTTGGTGAAGGAGAATGGGGAGTTCCATGCCTTGGGCCACAAGTGTCCACACTACGGAGCCCCCCTGGTGAAAGGTGGGCCAGGGACCCCTGCGTGGGAAGGGGGATATTGTGGACCCATCTTTGGGGAAGGGGCTTCTAGGGGCTTCTCTTGGGGGGAGGCTCTTACTAGCGACCTCTGTCTGGAGCAGAGTGTGACTTTGGGGGCCCTTGTCCCAGGACAAGAGGGTGTGGGCGCTATTTTCCTCTCAGGAGATGAAGGAGAAGCCCCAAGGTGGAGAAAGGTTTGGATCAGCCTCTTAAGAGCAGGCTTCAAATCCTTCCTCCCCTGATGAGCTGGGGGATCTCGGGGGTTGTAGCTGGGAGGGTCTGGGGGGGGTCCTGGAGGACAATAAAGGGAGGTAGAGGTTAGGTGGAAGGGTCTCTGAGGACCATAAGGATGGCAGTGGAGTCTCCAGAAGCCCAGAGAGAAATGTGGGGTCTGCGGCCCCAGCACCTTGACCAGCCCATAGAGAAAGCGGAGCCTTCTTCCCCTTCCTCCTGGGAGTAAGGCAGCTCTGGAAAGGCTGGAGTCTGTCCCTGAGGCCCTGGCCTGGCCAGCTGGCCTGAGAGAGCCCTTCCTTCCGCCTCAGGCCCCATGGCCCCTGAGCCTCCCTCCTACCCCTTTATTGTTGTGGCCAAAGCCCAGGGCTCTCCAGCCTCCAGCAAGGGCTCTCTCCTTCCAGGGGTCCTCTCCAGGGGCAGGGTCCGATGCCCCTGGCATGGTGCCTGTTTCAATATTGCCACTGGAGACATTGAAGACTTCCCAGGTCTAGACAGCCTGCCCAAATTCCAGGTGAGATAGGAGGTGGGGAGCGAGGCCCATGGGTGGGAGAGAGGAGAGGTCCATGGTGGGAAGATGGGAGGGCCAGAGTGGAAAGGCCCCTGGGGGGAGGGAGGGGAGGAAGAACCATGGTGAGGATGGTAGGGAGGGAGGGTAATGGCAAGGATGTGGGGAAGGGGGCCCATGGTGAGGATGGTGGGGAGGGGGGCCCACGGTGAGGACAGTGGGGAGAGGGGACCATGGTGAGGATGGTGGGGAGGGAGGACCATTGGGAGACAGGAGCATCAGAGAAGCCTTCAGCCCAGCTCAGGCTCTCTGCCCAGGGAGGGGCTGGCTGCCCTGGGGCCCCCTCTCCTTGGGTTGGTTCCACTATTTAGGGTGTGAGGTGACCCATTTTCCCCACTCTTTTGACTGTCCCAGGTGAAGATTGAGAAGGAGAAGGTGTACATTCGAGCCAGTAAACAGGTAAATGGCTGTATGTGTGTGTGTGTGGGAGCAGCTAGGCTCTGCTTTGGGGCTGGGGGCTCCGGAGGCTGGGACCTTCTTAGAGATGCTTCCTTTCCAGGGGCTGTGTGGGGTGGGGAAGCTACAAAGAGGCAGATTTAAGCTCAACGTCAGGGAGAACTCCCCTAATCATAGACTTGTGCCCGGGTGAAATGGGTGTCCCCAGAAGGGAATGAGCTCCCCGGCACTGGAGGGCTCTAAGCAGAGGCCAAATGCCGGCTGGCCTGGAGGCTGAGGTGGGCGATGGTGGGGGAGTGTCTCTGCTTGTTAGTTTCAGGGCCTCTGAGGGCCCTTCCAGCTGAGATGCTGGGATGCACCCCGGCCTCTGTCCGGAGAACTGGCTTCTGGCCCAACCCGGCATTTACAAGCACGGCTTGGTCAGCCTCATTTGATCAGATCATCACTTTCCCTGATGAAGCTGGTTCCTTCTTTCACCTTCACTTTTGAAGCTCCCTTTGCCAGTGAGAGATGCCCCCAGTAACAAAGCCTGGGCTGAGCTGGTTGGGTCTGCGATGCTCTGCTCCCATAGGCCCTGGCCCTTCGAAGAAGGGAGGGAGGTGTGTTTTCTCCCTTTACCTCCAGGGCCAGCCTTGGGCGTCATCCTTACACATCAACCCGTTCTGACTTTTTGTCCTTCACTTTTCAGTCCTCTTCCTTCTCTGTGTCCTGTACAGTGGGGATTCTCATCCCTTCTGCCTCCACTAGGTGTTTTCTCTCATCTCCCCCTACCCTGGCAGCTGAGCTGCTTCTCGGTGCCCTGGATGGTGCCCAATAATAACAATGACACAAATCATCAGAGCTGATATGGAGGGCTCCCCTGGTGTGCTGCCAAAAGATATTCTTAGCAAGCCTGGGAGATGGTGCCATCATTGCCTCCATCTTACAGAAGAGGAAACAGGCTCAGAGCGGTGAATTGGCTTACCTAGAGCAGCCCAGGCCATGTCTCAGTCAGGATTCAAGCCTAGGTCTTCCTGATTTCAGGTCTAGAACTCTGCCCATGACTCCTAAGTGGGGGAGAACATTCTGGTGTGAGAGCTGGGCTCTTGTCCCGTCTCTAACACTTCCTTTGAGTGTTTGGGAAGATCTTGAGCTAGCCCAGGGTCTCGGTGCCCCAGCAGGGAAAGGTCGTTTCTTGCTGGTTCTGGAACCAAGTGGAGCCGGTTGCAAATCTTGGCTCTGGTTCTTACTGGCTGGGTGGCCTCGGACCACCCTTTCCCCTCTGGGCCTCAGTGTGGGAGTATGTGAAGCATGGGCTCTGGGCTGAGACCCCTGGGCTTGCCTGGGGTCCCTGGAGAGCTGCCCCTTCCCCAGGCCTCCTGGACCAGACAGAGCTGTCTCTATGAGCAAGGCTGAGGAAGAAGGGAAGGAACCACTGTCTGTACATAGGAAATGATCATAGAAGCTCCCATCTCTAGAGGCCAGTGGGCTCTATGAGACCTGGGTTCAAATCCTGCCACTGCCACTTACTAAGGGTGGGCAGGTCCCTTTGGCTCATTATGAAATGGGGATGAGAAAAGCACCTGCCTCCAGGATGTCTGGAGCTGACGAATGAGCTGATGCATTTAAGGCACTTGGTAGATGATCATCTTATATATCAGACCTCACAACACAGAGCTCTCACCTCTAAGCCAGATAAAGAGCGAGAAGAGTGAGCCAGTCCCTTCCCACCCCCAGGGAGACACAGGGATGCTCTGTGGGAAGCCGGGACAAAAAGGCTGGTCCTCCCTCCCTCCCTCCTTCCCTTGCCCCCCACCAGGCCAAGGACACTGACCTTTCCAGCCCTGCTGCAGCCTGGGGGTGGGGGGGTGATGGGGAGACTCCCTGAGGCGAGGGTCCAAGGTCTGGCCTCTGCAGATGCTTCCTAGCTGGGCACTGGGCCTGGGCTCAGGGAAAGATTGGTTGGAATCCTGCTTCTGTGACCCTGGGAAGTCCCTTCCCTTCCCAGGACCTCCGAGGGCCCTCTAGCTCTAGAGCTCAGGGCATCTGTGCCCTGTGGAACCTCTCCTTCCCCAGGGGGACAGGCTGGGCATGGGGCGGCAGGCAGGCAGGGAGGCCCGAGCTAGGCCTCCCGTAGTGATTCGCTCCCTGGCTGCTCTCCCCCAGGCTCTGATTCCCCTCAGTGTTCTGAGAGGGCTGAGCCGGCTCTCCCCAGGGACCCCAACCTTCCCCTCACCCCTTCCTCGCCTCCCTCCCATTGTCCTCCCATCACCTCCCCCTCTCTCCCTGGACCTTTATCAGCTAAGTGCCTCTTCTTCCTTAACAAAGGCCTGGGCTAGATCAAAGGCTTGGCGGCTGGAAATGCCTCCTCCACACCCCTTCAGGGAGGATTTCCCAGGAAGGGAGGGGGGTGTCTGTCAGGGTCTGTGTTTTCTTCTGTGTTTGTGTCTCTTGGTCTCCTTGGGAAGAGGTGAGGTGGGATGAGGGGTGTGTGTGTCTGTGCGTGTGTGCGTGTGTGTGTGCGTGCACGCGTGTGTGTGCATGTGCATGTACTTGTGTGGATGCAAGTGTATATATGTATATCTGGCATTTGTATGCATGTGTATCTGTGTATGTGTGTGCACGTGTATGTGTGTGTATGTTTGCACAAGTGTGTGTGCGTATGTTTTGTGCATGAGTGTGTGTATGCACATGAGTGTCTAAGAACCTTTAGGGATCCCAAGGCTCAGACCTGCCCTGGAAGGGGGCGCTGCTCAGTGGGACACAGGGGTTCCGTTGGTACTCTGAGTGCTTTGCGTTATTGGGGGTTTTGGCCCCCTCTATCCCCAGTCTGTAGCCCAGTGTCAGCACACAGTAGGTTCTCTGCAGAGGCTTAGATGGATGCTGGGGAGAACTCTCTGTGGGGAGGGGGCAGGCCACTTTGGACAGCTCCTCAGATCCTTCCTCTTGGCCCCCAGGGCTGGCGCCTGCCAGACTCTGGGGTGTTCTGGGTAGAGGGGATCCTTCATCACCTTTGGGTCCCACAGGCCCTGCAGACACAGAGGAGGACAAAGGTGATGGCCAAGTGCATCTCCCTCAGCAACTACCATGTGGGGAGTACCAACATCCTGATTGTGGGAGCTGGTGAGCAACTGGGGGCTTTGGGCAGGGCCTGGGTGCCTGCATGGGCACGTGGGGGCTGGGGCTCAGGCTGGCCCTCGGATCAAGGCTCAGACTGGGTGTGACGGGAGTGCTCGGGCTGGGCCTGGGATCAGGTGCAGCCTCGGCTTGGGTCAGGCGCAGGCTTGGCTCGGTATTGAAGAAAGTCTCCAATTTCTTCTTTGAGAACAGTGGCCACCCTTGGTCTTGTGCCAGGGCCAGGCCTGAGATGGTTCAGAGAGGTGATACCCCAAAGACCCACCCACAATATTTGGTTTGGAGCTCTGTGACTGAGATCCTCAGCTCTCCCCGACCCTCACAAAGAGCAGCTTTGTCCTCGAGCCGAAGTCTGGCCTCAGATCTCTTCATCCCTCTTTTGCTATCCTCTTTCTCAGCCCTCTTCTATCTCTGGGGTTCCCAGGCCTTGCTCCCCCCCTCACCCCCAAGGGCCATGCATGGGTGGTCTGCCAGCCTCAGAGTGTGACTGGTGATGGGTGGCTCATGGCCCTGGGGGAGCGGAGGGGGAGAAGACAGTCTGATCTGCTCAATGATTCAAGGCTCAGCCTTCCTCTGGTAGGGGCGGCCGGCTTGGTGTGTGCAGAGACCCTGAGACAGGAGGGCTTCTCCGACAGAATTGTGATGTGCACGATGGACAGACACCTTCCTTATGACAGACCCAAGCTCAGCAAGGTGGGCGTCTCCTCCCCTCCCAGGCCCCACCCTGGCCCACTGGGCTTACCCTCCAGTACAGGGGCTGGGGAGAGGAAATGCATGTACTTGACTTCTGGGCCCTGGGGCAGACCTTGATGGTCACCCACGTTCAGAGATGCCCTGAGGATCCTGAGCACCGAGCAAGACACCCAAGAAACCATGACATCATCTCTAAGGCAGCGCAGGCCTGAAATAGAATGTGAACTCACAATTATGATAGCTAGCATTTACAAGTTCACAAAGCCTCGTACCTAATAGTAAGAACTATTATTATATATATATATAATATAATATTACATATATATATATAGTGATCCTATTATTATCCTCATTTTAAGGATGGGGAAACTGAGGCCCAGAGAGGTTATGACCATGCAGTGAGTAAGTGTTGGACTCCAGATTGGAACTCGGGGTCTCCCGTCTCTAAGCCCTGTGCACTCTCTCTCTCTCTCTCTCTCTCTGCTGTGCTTCTTGGCTAGAATGATTCTCAGGACTCCAGACTTCTCCAGGATGCTTCTCTTTGTAGGGCTGGAGACAGGTCTAGATTCAGCAGACAGAGGCTTAGCCTGGCTTCTAATATGGAGTCACAGGACCCGAGTTCAAATCCAGACTCTGTCACTTACCAGCCCTCTCTGGGCTGAGGAGAAATGAGAAGGAGGCAGTTAGGGGGCACCAGAGTGCACACAGCACCAGACCTGGAGTTAGGAAGACCTGAATTCAAATCCCACTTCAGACACCGACTAGCTGTGTGACCCTGGGCAAGTCACTTTACTGTGTTTGCCTCAGTTTCCCATCTGTAAAATGAGCTGAAGAAAGAAATGGTCAACCACTCCAGGATCTCTGTTGTGAAGAGTCAGACATGACTGAATGACAATAAAAATGGGGGAAAGGGGTTTTAATGTGCTCTCGTCCACAAAGAAGCATCCAGTCCTCACCTGGGAAGGTCACCTCGGTCCTCCCTCGCCTGAGCTCACAGACTGTCCCTAGTCAGGGTCCTCCCACCTTCTGAAGCCCTGGGGCTTTTGGTCAATGGGCACGTCACCCTCTGAGAAGCCTCCTCTCCACTTGGCTGGGGCTTTCTCCAGCGCCCGGCCCCTGACATGCTTGGAGGAAGGCAGGGGCTGGAGTCTGATTTGGACATCTGAGGAGGGTAGGGAAGTGCCGGCACTCCAGAGACTCCAGAGGTCTCTGCTGCAATGTGATGGTGGGTGCCTCTCCCCCCATCGACGTCATCTACTGGTGGATAAAGGTGGAGCTTCGGAACCTAGGAATGGGGCACGATTCGAATTTAAGACTGGTCTGAGAACCACAGGCCTCACAGGTGAATGACCCAGCCCCTCATGGACATGCACAGACCCAGAAATCCACAAGCCCTTGGGTTCCTGGAGAGGGGCCTCATGGGGGATCTCCCTTTTGTCTCCTGCCACCTTCCAGGCCTCCCTTGGCCTGTTGCACCCTTGGATACTCTCAACAGCATTGTCCTTGGTTCCTTCAGACCCCAGGGCTGAAGAAGGGATGGCAAGTTCCTTATCCCCCCATCTCCTCCCTCCCTCCCTCCCAGGGGGCTGGCAATCCCCAGAAGGGGCAGCCTCCCCAGGACCATCTTCTCCAAACAGTCTGGCTCCTCCCTTTGCCCTTGGCCCTCCTTCCCCTCCTGAGCACCTCTTCTTCTTAGCCCACCCTCTCATTCACCTTATGATCACCCACGGTCAATTCAACAAATGTTAAGTGTCTACTGAGTGCAGAGCAATAGGCAGGTTGCCAGAGAAGATGCCAAGTTTATGAGAGGTAGGGAGTGCAAGTGTTTTACTGGTGAGGAAATTCAGTTAGAATGTAAGCTCCTTGAGGGCATCCCCAGCACCTGGTGAATGTCTGTTGTTTAGCTCTGTGGCCCCACTCGCCTTCCTCAGGGTAGCCTTTCCTGTTAGTAATGGCGTCCTCAGACCTCACTGAGAAGTCTGCCAGCCCCTAACGACAGCTAACGTGTCTCGAGTACGCAGGGTTCTTCTGAGGATCCGAGTAAAACACTGTGCAAACTCTAATGAGTAATAACAGCTCAGTCCTTGTTCAGTTGTTCAATCATGTCCTGCTCTATGTGACCCCATCTCAGGTTTTCTTGGCAGAGATCCTGGAGTGGTTTGTCATTTCCTTCTGCAGCTCATTTGACAGATGAGGAAACTTGGGCAAACAGGGTGAAGTGACTTGTCCAGGGTCACACAGCTGGTAAGTGTCTGAGGCCAGATTTGAACTCCTGACTCTGGACCCGGCGCTCTATGCACTGCAGTGCCACCTAGATGCCCCCTGTATGAGGAATAGCTAGCAGGCAGTTTGACTAAATTGGATAGCGCATGAAAGACTGGAAAGGTCAGGGGTACCCTACCCTTCAAATGCCCAGCTGAGGATTTGTTATTTTATCCTTGAGGCATTAGGGACTCCCTGAAGCCTTCTGAAGAGGGGAGTGGTAGGGTCAGATCTGTATTTCTGGAAGATCACTTTGGTAGCTCTGTAAAGAAGGGATTGGAGAGGGGAGAGACTGGAGGCAGGGAGAGTCATTAGGAGGTCCGAGGGAGAGGCAGCCATGTCCTGAATTAGGGTGGAGTCCATGAGAGTAGAGAGGAGGCATTGGAAGAAAAAGATATTGTGAAGAATGGCAAGGCTTGGTAATGGACGGGGCACAGGAGGGAGGGAGATGGAAGAAGAGCCCCCTCAACAGCGATGGGCTAGGAAGAGGTACGAGCCTGCGGCCAGGGTGCATTTAACAGTTGTGGAGTTTGGGAAGAATGAATGAAGATTAGGTAAAGGCTTGTGTAGCACCAAGAATGTGCTAAGCACAGGGGATAGAAATCTAGAAGGGAGGCAATGTCCAAACGCTGGTGGGACGGCCCGGGGAGCTGTCCAGCAGCGCTGGAGCTCAGGAGGCAGACCAGGACTGTGAGCAGGAATTTGGGAGTTATCTGAATAGACTCAGTAGACCCCTGGGTGCTGATGAGATCCCCATGAGAGTGAGGGAGTGGGGAGAGAGAAGAGAAGAAGCCCCTACATGAGCCTCAGAGGGTGCCCACGTTTAGGCCAGGGGAGAAGGATGACCCGTCAGAGTAGACTGAGGAGCAGTAGCCAGGAAGTGGGAGCATAACCAAGAGAGAGTAATGCCGCCAAACCAAGGGAGGGGAAATCTTTGGGATGAGAGGGTGGCTGAAAAGCTGAGCGAGGATAAGGAGAATGGATCAAGCAAAGGTCCCTGGCTCAAATCAAGTGCTGGTGCTCCTTAAAGGGCTGTGTAAATGCCGTTATTATCATTATCATTGCTATTTTTAGGCAACTAAGGGGAAGGTGCTGTGGATAGCAGGACTGAGAGTTTAGAGGGAATGTGACTGTAGAGCCCCAGAATCCCTGCTTGATAAACTCTGACCACTCTATTTCTCAGGGCAGGTTTTCCTGTCCAGAACCCTGGAGCTCTGGACCCTGGTTCGGCACCGATAGTTCTACTTCTGTTTGTAATAATGGATGAGAATGAGGCCAGACTGGGGAAGGGGAGGTGGTCAGCGCCCATGCAGCCTTGCAGGGCTGAGACCCAGTGGGAGGTAGGGGAGGTTTGACCAGAGGGTCAGGGATGATTCTGGTATCTTCTTCTTCGCAGTCCTTGGACTCCCAGCCAGAGCAGATTGCCCTCAGGCCCAAGGAGTTCTTTCTGACATATGACATCGAAGTCCTGACCGAGACCCAGGTGAGGGGGCTTTGAGGGTCTTTCATGTTGGACAAAGAAAGGCTATCAGCCCTGAGAGGACCCATGGGTTTGGGGTAGTGGCCTTGGGAATGAGATTTGAAGGTAGCTAGTGAGTATCCAGTCCAACCCATTATTTTTAAGAGAAGGGGAGAAATTTGCCCAAGATCCAGCTCATCCTCTGAAGCTTCTAGCTGAGTTACACAGATGTGAGGACAAGGGCCCCGGATGGAGGTGAAGATTGAGTTGGGCTCACTGTGGAGAAGTGAGAAGGGCTGGTGTCCAAAGCACCAGGAGATAGAAAGAAGAGGGTCCTCAAAGCCCTTTTGCATTGGTGCACTGGAGGCTGTTCAAAGGGTGGGATCAAGGCAAGAAAAGACAGGGTGGTATGGTGAATGCACAGAGTCAGGAGACTGAGCAGAGATTCCCACACAGAGCAATCATGTGGTCCCCATGTTTGAAGGCACTTGACTCTCTCACTTTGTAGCCTATTCTCCCTCATTGATTAGACTTGGACCCAAAAAGGCGCCTCCCTTGATTGCTTCCTTCCCTTCTGAGGGATGAAGTGGTTTTTATGGTAAGAAGGGTTATCTCAGCTGCTCCATTTTTTCAAAGTATCCTCCATCAAATGTCCAGGCATTTTTTCTCTTCCCTTCAGGGTGCACTTATCCTAGCTTTGTGGTATTGTATCATGTGTGTCTTCCATCTGGCCAGGTGGTATGTAGTCTAATCCCACCACGATATCCCTCCTGTTGCTTCCTCCTTTTATCTTCACCTCTGCTGCTTCTCCACTTTATCTCAAGGCTTTCCACGTAAGAGTACATCTTCTCCCTTCACCACTCATTTTACCTAATCTGTCCCTTTTGAATGAGGTATGACCTTTCATTATTCTATTCCCACTGTAAGCCATAACCTGCCAAGTCTCAGAGATACTCATACCCAACCCACTCAATTTCTCTGTGTTCTGTGTTGTAATAACAGTTATTTCTGCAGTGTACAAAGAACTTTCTGGTAGTACAAGCATCATCAGACTCATTTTACTAGAGAGAGAGAGAGAGAGAGAAAGAGAGAGAGAGAGAGAGAGAGAGAGAGAGAGAGAGAGAGAGAGAGAGAGAGAGAGAGAAAGTGTCTTGCCTTAGGTCATACAACTTGTAAATAGTAGAAATAAGGGTTGAAAATTAAAAGTTCACCAGACTTTTCCTTGTACTGCACTTAGGAAATGGGGTTGGGCTATAAATCTGACCTCTCAAAGGCTGGTGAGAGTAGCCCCATGGATCTTGGCTGGTTTGCCTGGCTATCTCCATGGAGTCATACAGCCTGGACAAAAATGCAGCCTTGGGGATTCCAGGAATTGCTTCCTACTGAGTCTGAATCATCAAGTTGCATCTGAGGATGGCTCCTAAAAGCCAACCTGAGGGAAGCAAGGAGGCCCTGGGGAGGAAGGACAATTACTTTGTAGACACATGAAGGGTTTGGAGCAATTTATTTAAAAAAAAATCAATTTGCAACCCCCCAGGAGATATCAAAGAGCAGATCACAGCATGGAAACCTGCATTTCCTTCTGTGATAAGTGCCTGCCTGTTACACCCCTTTGTCCACGATGCGACTACCCCCCTCTAGTGGCAAACATGGAGGAGGTTAGTGCTGGTGCCTTAGGTGGGAGCTTGTAACAGACTAGTGTGTGGCCAGCTCTCATGGAGAGCCCTTCCTCCCAGAGACCTCAGCTGCAGCTTCCAGATTTCCCCAGCCCCTTGCACAGATACAAAGACATGTAGACACCCCCCTGCAAGGGAAGTCCATTCCCCAGGGGTCACAAATGACATGCAGATCCTTGTGATTGTGCTATGTTCTCTCAGGGACATAGATGAGGAGCAGGCTATTTGCACTCAAGATGAGTGAAGGGTCTGGCTCCCAAACGAGGAGGGATCAGAATTTCTAGGAATCATGGCTCTGAAAACGGGGATAAAATCTTGTCAGCACTGAGTTTGCTCTTTTCTTTTGGAGGAGGTGGGGGACAGGGGGACAGATGTGTGTGTGTGTAGTTTGGGAAAACATGTGGCTTTCAGACCTTGGGTCACAAATCCCCCTCTCTCTGGCTGCCATCAATGCCTGAGCTGGGGCAATAGAACAACCCATATATAATAAGCATATGTTTCATAGTCCTAGAATTTAGGGTTGGAAAGGAGCTCAGAGACCATCTGATCCAGTCCATTCCCAATCAGGAATCCTCTCTACAGCATCTCTGATGAGTAATCATCCAGCTTCTACTTGCAGAGCTTCAGTGACAGGGACCTCACTACCTCTAAGGCAGCCCCTTCCATTTTTGGACAGCTCCAATGAATGATTAAGCATTTCGTCCACACATCAAGTCAGAAGCCGCCTCTCTGCTCCTCCATATGACCCCCTTCTCCTTTTTCTGTCCTTCTGGGCCTGGCAGAACCGGTCCAAACCCTCAGCCACAAGACAGCTTCCGTGTCCTCCCTAAACATCCCTAGTTAGTTCCTTCAGCTAGTCCTCATAGTGTATGACCATGAAGGCCCTTCATTGCTCTGCTCATCCTACCTGGATGCCCTGCATTTCATCAACAGCTTTCCTAAAACATGGTACCCAGAGCAGGATGACATCCCACGGGAGCATTCTGCTTGCCTTGATGAGGATCGGGGGGGAACCACTGAGACTCAGGCTCAGACACTCCCTGGAAGGTGGGAGGACCTCAGAGGCCGTGGTGTAAGAGAGGAAGACTGAGGAAGAAGAAGGCACTTTTCTAGGGTCTCAGTGAGTGAGTGGCAGAGCTCAGGAGTTTTTACTCTAAACACAGAGTTCTTTTAATCCAACTTAATAAGCATTAATTAAGTTCTTACTGTGTACTACATACTGGAAATACAAAGACAAAAAACCAAAACAGGCCCTGCCCTCAGAGAGTTTATTGTCCACTGGGGGAGATAACATACATGCATGCAGATAGTGAAATACAAACTCTGTACAAAGTAATGCAGGGTAGCTGGTTGGGGAGAGTCCTTAATACGGGAGGGAGAATGAGGAAACATCTCATGTAGCACTAGAAGGCTGAGCTGAATCCTAGAGGGAGATGGGGATTCTAGAGGCAGGAAATGCTGCCAGTCCAATTCTGGGCCTGTACTTGGAAGTTGTCCCACCTGGGCAGGACCTGTGAGAGGTAGGGCTGCACCGGGCATAGCCTTTGAGAGATCAGGGGCCTTTCCTGGCCATGGCGAGAACTCCCAGTGAGGAGTGTCAAGGGAAGAGAAATAACAATAGATTCTTAGGTTGTCAGAGATGGGAAGGACCCTAGAAATCATTTTATAGAGAAGAAAACCAACTTGATTTGCCAGATGACAGAATTGGGACCCAGTGACCTCTCAGCAGGCCAGAGCAATGGGCCAAGCTGTGGAAGAGGACAATTAATAGGGATGTGTGAAATCTGACATTTGGGCTCAAACAATCAACTTCACAAATTGACCTTTCTGTGACACTTGACAGTTACAGAGCATTTGGCCCATTTCTAACCCTACCATTGTGAGGCAAGCATGGTGGGTTTTCCTATCCCCTAGGAAGTTCAGAGTACTGAACCTCAGAGAGGTTTAAGTGACTTCCTCAAGGTTACACAACCAGCGAATGGCTGGGGTGATTGATACTCAGGCTTTCAGTTACCCCTGAGTCCAACACTGGAGTATAGGATCCCGAGGAGTTAGTCTAGAATAGTGGATAGAGTGTTAAGGTCAGAGAGGCCTGAATGTATCTTGCCTTAGATATTTGCTAGCTGTGTGGTTGAGGTCAGATTTGGGAGAGCAGTTCACTTAGATAATGTTCTCTTAGCCATTCATCAGGAGCTTTATTTACCATGTAAGCAGCATGGGCCTCCTTAGCAAGAAAGCTAAGTGAGACCTCGATATTTGGGGGAGTTATGCTTATATAGAAGTTTCAGAATGATGATGTAGTTTTAGAGGTTTTTATGGAGGTTAAAGGTTAAAGACAGGACAGGATGAAGGAGACAAAAGGAATTCTTTATGGTTTAAAGACTTAAGGATAGGACAGGTCGGACACTGGTTAAACATTAGAGATGGGGGAACACAGGATAAGGGAGCTTGGAAGATAAGGAGAAGTTTTATGGTATTTCAAGATAAAGGGAAGAGACTTTAGGGCACTCTCAAGTTACAGGATTTCCAAAGTACTGGAAAAGCAACTCTTAATATTCTTTTTAACCCTTAGGGCACCATTTGTATCCACATCAGTGTGACCCAGGGCAAATCCCTTAACTTCTCAGCCTCTCATCTGTGAAATGGGGCTAATAACAGCAACTACCTCAAAGGGTTAATGCAAGGATCCAATGAGATAACATATAGAAGGTGTTTGCAAGCCTTAAAGGGCTGTGGGAATGCTGGTTATCATCATTATTATTATGATTTTTATCCTCCTCCCCCTCCAGGGCTGCCTTTCTTGTGGAGCAAGTTGGACAAGAGCCTCTTTAGGATTCCTTCCAGCCCCTGGCTCTTCTTCATGACTAGCCCAGGGCTTTCCACATAGAAGGCACTTAACAAGTAACAATGGATTTTGTATTTGTTCATTTCTTTGTAAACACAAAGACCTCAAGCTGGCATTTCTCAGTTCTGACCCCTGATTGGAGCATCCCTCAAGTCACCAAAACCAAAGAAACTACATGGGGGCTGCCAGGTGCAAAACTCAGCTGTTTATGCCTGCTGAAAGAATGCAGCTGTCTTCATGGCCAATTGAATTGCAACCCCCGGACAAGGTCTTGTCTTGGTTTTAGCTCCGTTTGCTATCTCCTAAACCTCCTCTCCAGAGGGTGACAAAATACTGTTGTCTCCACTTTCCTGGTAATAAAATGGCCAGGAAGAAAAAGGATTCCTGGGTTCAAATCCTGCCTTGCCTCCACGTGACCTTGGGTCAGTTGCTTCACCACCTCTCTCCCCATTCCTGCCAGGCATCCTGAGCTGGGCTGTTTGCCACCCTCTGGTTCTGTGTTACCTCTTCCTTATTTTACTGATTTCAGGTTGTCACAGTGGATGTGAAGAACAAGAAAGCCATATTCAAGGATGGCTTTAAGATGGAATACAATAAGTTGCTGTTGGCCCCAGGAAGCACGTAAGTGGCCCTGGGGGTGTGTGTGTGGGGAGAACAACCCTCAGCAGGCTCTAGACCTCTCAGGTCTGCAAATCACTTTGCTCAGTCAGTCAACAAGCTTTTATTAAGTGCCTACCATGTGCCAGGCATTGTGCCAAGTGCTGGGGCTCAAGAAAGGCAAAAACCCAGCCCCTGCCCTTAAGGAGCTCACCCTGCAAGGTAGGGAATGTAATCAGCATCTTCCATTATGCAGATTAGGAAACTCAGGCCCATCAGAGTAAACTAGGAAGTGTCAGAGGTGAGATTTGAATTTGGGTCTTCTCGACTCTAGATCCGGCACTGTGTCCACTCTGGATGCCAAGCTGCCCTCCCTGTGTGACTTTTCTGGTCCTATGCATCCATAATGATGGTTTTCACCTCACTTCTCATTACTAAGTTATTGTTGGTGATGTCTTGCCACCCACTGACACCCATTTGTCTCTCTAATGCCCTTGGGGTCACCCACAGTTTTGATTTTTCTGAGATAATGGTGTTCCATGATTCACAGCCATAGAGCAGCCCCAGAAGAATATTTGTATTGAAAGAGGTGGGATTGTCATAGGGGAGCAACTTAGGATATATTGAAAGTTCTGCGTAGTTCCCCAAATGCAATCCAGCCTTGCCCCCAGCCCCATCTCCCCTATCCAATTCTTGACTCATCTCATCCCAACACATCCACCTCATCCTATATACTTCTCACCAAGTTATTTATATACACTGATGAACTGTGGGCATTTTTCATCCACTTGGTTTTTCTTGTGTGGATTGCTAAGCATTACTTGAAATGGGGAAAAACCATTCATTCAACATTTACTGACTCTGCTCTGTCCATGTTCTTGTACTAGGCACAAAAGGGGTCACCCAGATAACTAGATATAGTCCCTTCCCTCAAGTTGTTTACACAGTAGTTAGGAAGATGGTAGCCCTGCTGAGTTACCAGGGAGATCATTCTCAACACCTGCTTTTGTGAACCTTAAAGCACCACATATGTTGTTATTATCCTTCTCAGAACCCCGTGAGGTATAGAATAGAAATAGTCAGCCCAGTTTTACAGATGAGGAAACTGAGGCCAAGAGAAGGTGAAATTACTTGCCTATGACCACACAAGTAGTGACTGGCCGAGCTGGGATTCACTTGAACCCAGGACTTTTGACTCCAAACCCATTGGAGACTTATATTTTACCAAACCTGCCTCCTAACCATAACAGTAATGGAACAAGAAGAGTTCCAGTGAGAGTGTAGACATGCCATTTTTGATGGCTCTGAGGAACGAGGGCTCATGTTTGATTGTGAGCAGCTCAGGGCAGGATTCCCAGAGGCCATATTCTTGGAAGGTGGCAGGATTTTGATAGGTAGAGGATGCCAGGGAAGCGCATTCTGCTTCCCCACACAGAGAGCCTGGGACTCCCTTGGCCCTTGCTGGCCCATGAGGAGAAAGTGCACTGACTTCTTTGTTCCCCTGGATAGACTCTTAACCCAGGCAGAGCAGAAAGGTCTCGGGATGTGGAGTCCCAGGCCCTGGACTGGCATCCCAACTCCACTATTTACTGCCTGAGTGACCTTTGTATAAGTCATTGCCCCACCCCCCAAGTCTCAGCTCTCCTCTGTAAAATAATTAAATGGTAGACTTGTCACTTGGACATTATTCGTCTACCTGGAGGTCACTAGGGCACTTCAGAGCGGAGGGGGGGGCATGAATTAAGGGGAGACATTCAGGAGACTTGGGGAGATTACAGGGGAAAATTGGAGGCATCTCGGGGATTAATGGGAAGGTTGGGAGAAGACTGAGGGGACTGAGAGGATTAAAGAGGGAGGCAGGGGGAGGGGGGATTAAGGAGCTGAGATGGAAAGAGTTTCTTAATGAGTTTCCTAATCAAGCTCGCTCTGGCCAGGTCACTCCTTTGCTCAGAAAGCTTCATGGCCCCCTCCCGACTCTAGGACAAAACCAGCCACTCCTCCACGAGCATTTCAAGCCTTCCCTGTGGGGCTGCAGCCCCTCTTGCCAGATCAATTACAATTACCCAGCACTTTGCCTGTGTTTGCTGCTTGCTGACTTGAAACGTAGCAGTCCAGCCCTGGCCTCTGGGTCTTTTGCCAGCTGCCCCCATGCCTGGACTGTGCTCTTTCCTCATCTCTCTGGCCTAGATTTCTCTGCTCAGCTGCTCCCTCCTCTACTTCCCTCTCCTCCTCATTTCCCCTCCTACCCAGGGGGGAGCCCTCCTCTCCCTCTTGAGTTTACTCTGTTTTGCTTTGCATTTGCTTCTCTGTATTGTGTTGTTCCCCCAACAATCCCCACAGTAGAACATAAACTTCTTTTTTAAAAAAAAAAATATTTATTGCCATCCGTTTTTAAAAATGTTGGGTTCCTGATTCTCTTCCTCCAGCCCCTTCCCCCCCTCATTGAGAAAGCAAGAAATTCGATACCCATTATATGTGTGAAGTCATGGAAAACATTTCTGCATTAGCCATGTCACCAAAAAAAAGCGAGAAAAATACATAAAAGCTATCTGCTTCAGTTTGCACTCAGAGTTCATCAGGTCTGTCTCTCAGGAAGTGGATGCTTTTTTCACCGGGTGTCTTTTGGAATTGTCTGGGACCACGTCTTGATCAGAGTAACCAAATCTTCCACAGGTGATCATTGTTACAATGTTGCCATTGAACACAGGGGAGTTTTCCTTTTGTGTCTCTGGAGCCACAGTCCCTAGTGCGAAGTCTGACACACAGTAGGCACTTAATAAATGCTTTTTGGATGAATGAATGTTAAAAGTTGGAGAGGAAACCTCATAAATGGAGATGACGTTAGAATAATTTTGCCTCTTTTTGGGTGGTGTAGCCCCAAGACACTGAGCTGCAAAGGCAAAGAAGTAGAGAACGTCTTCACCATTGGGACCCCAGAAGACGCCAATAGGATAGGGAAGCTGGCCCGTGGGAGGAACGCAGTTGTTGTTGGGGCCGCCTTCTTGGGTAAGTAGGCCTTGGACAGAGGCCTCCAGGCTCCCCTCACACCCTGAGGGACCATTCTTGCCTCTGCCCCTTAGCAGGTCAGAGCGTCCTTCCTCCCAAGAGGCCAGCGCCTAGCTCCATCTCCTTCCCTTGGGGAGGTCAGAGTGTCCATCTCGTCTCAGTCCCCTGGGTCAGCGAGTCCTTCTTGTCACCAGGAATGGAGGTAGCGGCATACCTGACTGACAAGGCACACTCTGTGTCAGTTGTGGAGTTAGAAGAGACACCGTTCCGGAGGTTCCTTGGGGAGAAGGTTGGCCGAGCCCTCATGAAGGTGAGAGGCTGGCCCAGCCGGAGAGCAGAAGCAGCCACGCTGAGGTCCCAGGCTGAGGGGGAGCAGCAGTACCCTTGCTGAGCATGTGTTCTTCTAGCACTCCTGGGGAGAGGGGAGCCCAGAGACCCTTCCCCCGGGGACAGAGATCTTCTGGGGGACCCACCTCCCCCTTCTCTTCCTGCAACAGATGTTTGAGAACAATGGGATCAAATTTTACATGCAGACAGAAGTCTTGGAGCTTCGGGCCCAGGAGGGGAAGGTAGGTGTCCCCCCAGACTCCCTGTGTTCACCCTTCTCTTCTCACCCTTCCCTGAGCCCCTTAGAATGCCCCTCCCATCCAGTCCAATTCCAACCCAGTTCAGAAAAACTTTGGTTAGGTCAGGGGGGATGGGCAGGCACAGAGTGCTGTCCCTGGTGCTGAGAGAGACCAGAGGTTAGGAAACACATTCAGTCCCTGCCCTTAGGGGGTTTACAGCCAAAACAAAACAAAAAAACTAGATTCTCCAAAGAGATCAGAGTTGGGAGGGACCATCTGGCCCAATCATTTCATTTTATAGAGGAGAAAACAGACCAAAAGTGTCAGATGACAAAGTCAGGATTCAAAGAGGGCTCAGCAAGCTAGAACATTGGACCAGGCTGAGGAGGATGTAACCAAATGGGGATAAATGTCAAGTCTTACACTTGGGTTCAAAAACTCAACTTCCCAAGTATAGCTGTGGGGGAGGGGTGTGACTAGGGGCTGTGAGGAACCAAGCCCCTCCCCCCAAACTCAAGTACAAGGTGGGGAGTCATGGGCTTTAAAGGATCTTTTTACCACAGTGCTATGAGAGAGGTAGGCAATACAAGTAAGATACCACATTACGAAGGACAAACTGAGACTGAGAGTTTGGGGACTGGTTCCAGGCCAGAGGCAGCAAGTGGCCAAGCTGTCACACACCAGCCAGGTCCCCTGACCCCCCAATCTGAAGCCTTTTCTGCCTCACTAGCCAACCTGTAAAGGATTTGGGAAACTATGAGATGCCTTTAAAGTGCGGTAGATAATGTGTGTGCTAGACTTGGAATCAGGAAGACTGGGTTCAAGTCCTGGCAAATCTCTCTAGCACATGGTACTCAGGCAAGCTTTGCCTTTCCTTATGCTGACTAGTGCAATGGAAACACTAATTAGACTTCAGAGCTCTCAGTGCTAACAAGCTTTATTAATTAAATGTATGCAAACATTAGTTTATATTATAAATTAGACAATTCGAATGTTGACCCCACTAGGAATGAGCCATCAACCTGATTTCCTTGGGCTTCCCACTACAATATCTTATATTGGTATTCTCTGCCCTATTGGAGGCCATGTGCCTCCATCCAATGTGGTTGCCTGATAAATCTGGAAATCTCTATCAGTCATCATTGCCTTCAAGTGAACATAGTGGATGCTGGAGTCTCAAGTGTGGACAACCTAGGAGAGACCTATGATCAGTGACCCCCTATGGGGATCTCTGGCAGATTTCTTGTAGTACTAACTAGGAGTGCTGGCTAATTATACCCAAATTTGAGTTGGTGGTCAGTAACCTAATTTTTAATTTTTTTAATAATAGATTCAGATTTATTTTTTTACAACCAAGAAGGAGGGAGATATGGTCTCTAGCCTCCTGTTAGCTTGTGAAGTAGGGAGGTTTATTATGTGTCCTGTACTTTTTTTTTGTTTATTTAATATTTTATTTTCCCCAGTTACATGTAAAAGCAATTTTTAACATTTGTTTTTAAAACTTTGAGTCCCAAATTCTCTCCCTTCCTCCCTCCCCACCCCCCCACATTGAGAAGGTGAGTAATTTGATATAAGTTATAGGTGTACAGTCATGCAAAACATAACCATAATAGTCATGTTGTGAAAGAAAACATAGACAAAGAAAACTCAAGAAAAATAAAGAAGGCTAAAAAAAAGTCTGCTTCAATTTGTATTCAGACACCCTGAGTTCTTTCTCTGGGGATGGATAACATTTTTCATCACCAGTCCTTCAGAGCTGTATTGGATCATTATATTTCTGAGAATGATAGCTAAGTCATTCACTAATCATCTTACGATACTGCTGTTACTTTGTACACAGGACATTTCACTTTGCTTCAGCTCGTTTAAGTCTGTCCAGGTTTTTCTGAGAGCTCCTGCTCATCATTTCGTATATAGCACAGTAGTATTCCATCACAATCACATACCATGACTTGTTCAGCCATTTCCCAATGGATGGGCATCCCCTCAACTTCTAATTCTTTACCCCCAGAAAAGAGCTGCTGTAAATATTTTTGCACATGTGGGTCCTCTTTCTTTTTCTTTTTTAACTCTTTTGGGATTCAGACCTAGTAGTGGTATTACTAGGTCAAAGGAGAAGCCTAATTTATTTACCTATTCATTTAATTGGTGCCTAATGCCATAAACTAATAACATAGTTGTTTATTAGGTTTTCCCATTGGTTGTCTGTGTTCCCTGGTGGTCCCATATGAACAACACACATGCATACGCACACAGGTGGCTTACTAACCTATGCTCACCTTGATATTGAAAAGCATCAAGCTACTTCATCACAAAATAGCGGCTTGATGCCAGATGGAGTCAGCTCTGTTGAGCTGACAGAGTTATTCTCACTACAATCCCTTCACCTCTGAGCCTCAGTTTCCTCTTCAGTAAAATGAGAAAGTTGGGCTTGATGACCTCTCAGGTCCCTTCATGCAGTACATCTACCATCCTATGATCCTAAGTTCTTTGTAAACTGTAAAGTACTTTTCAAGGATAAAGTGCTTCGTGAATGGTAAAGTGGTTTATGCACTGTAGAATGCCATATAATTTGAGGGGTTATCATGACCAGAGCGTAACCTGCTTGAGGGCAGTTTCTTTTTTGTCTCTCCCCAGTGGCTAGCATAGGACCTGGTCCATAGGAGCAATAGGGACTGACCTTGTGATCTCACTGGTATAGAGAGCTCTTGGCTGAAGAAGCTCCCTCTGCGACTAAATTCAGGAGTAGTTGGGGGCACCCAGAGACCAGGAGTCTGGCTCGCTCAGCCAGGATGTGGGATTAGAACGCTGGACTTCCTGCTTCCAAGGCAGGCTCTCTGTCCACCATGCCAAGCGGCCCCTCACATAGGTGCCTCATACTAGGTGCACCCTATATGCTGGTGGAACCGAAGTGAAGGGACTAGCCTGTGATAGTGGAAAGAATGCTGGTTCAGGGTCTGAGGACCAGCTTCAAGCCCAGGCCAGGCTCCTCTCCAGCTGTGTTTCCCCAGACACTGAGCCTCAGCTTCCTCTCCTGTACAGTGGAGCTAATCCTCTTCCCAGTGCTGCTGTGGCATCTGCAGGGGCCGTGGGGCTGGGAGCTGGGTGGTGGGGACTGAGGGCGGCAAAGGCCGCCAAGTTTGGCAAGACTAGTTTTGAGAAATCACATCAGTGGAGACTCATCATCCCCTGGCTCCCCATCAGTGGCCTTGCTGGTTTCCTAGCAGGTCACAAAAGCGGTACCCCACGGGTGGCTGAGGAGGGGGTGGGGAGCCTGGTCTATGGAAAAGGTGCTGGCTCAGAGAGGGAGAGGGGTTTTCTGAGGTCACACAGCAAGCTGAACTTCCATCCAGGTGTTTTCCTGCCTTGGGACTTCACCCCCTTCCAGTCACTGCTGGTCCCAGATTTGCTCCCTCCTACTTAAAGCACTCTGCTTCACTCATTTACCATGTGGATAAAGGCCTTGGGGTTGGGGGGTGACAAGGGACTCTCAGTTTGGTGTCTTCCCTGCCCCACTCTGTCCCAGGCCCCAGCTCCTCACCTCCTGCTTCTTTCCCTCCTCCCTGCAGCTGAAGGAGGTTATCCTGAAGAGTGGCAAGGTGGTCCGGGCTGACGTCTGCGTGGTGGGCATTGGTGAGCGGGCAATGCTGCCCCCGCTCCCTTGCCAAGCAGGGCTGGGGCTGGGGCTGGTGCTAGGGCCGACTGAAGTGTGGGTTATAAGGAGGGGGTCAGGAGGAGGTGGGACTGGTGGGGGCATTCCAGGCCCTAGGCTAGGCTTGAGTGTAGAAGTCTGGGTTAGCCAGGGGAGGCGGCTCAAGGCTAGAGCTAGGGGGGCCTCTGGGCCGCAGTCAGAGGCCTAGCCCTAGTTAGGAATGTTCCTGGGATCGAGCTGGGGTGAGGCCTAGGACTGAGCTTGGGGTGAGAGCTGGCATAGGGTTCAGGAGTGAATGTTGGGTTAGGTCTCCCTTGGGGTTTGGGGTGAAACAATGGATTAAGTTTGGGGTTAAGGCTGAAGCTAGAGTTGGGGCTGATGGTAGATAGTTGCCTTTCATGCTCCAGAAGGCCCAGGAGAAGGGCCCCAAGGACCAGGCCCCAAAGCCACACTCCCAGGGCCTTCCTCGGCCCATCCTTCTTCCCTCCTGCTGGCTCCTGGGCATCTCTCAGGGTGATCTAGACCAGGGGGCAGGAGAGACTGCCTCACACTTACTTCTGTCTCATCAGGCGCGGTGCCAGCCACAGGCTTCCTTAAACAGAGCGGAATCAACATGGATGCCCGGGGCTTCATTCCTGTTAACAAGGTCAGGTTGGGTCCTCCTCCTGGGGTCAGGGTGGGCAGGCTTCCCAGTGGATGGTTCTGTGCAGGCTGTCCCCCTGAAGGGCCCTCCAGGAGGATGAGTCAGGGTTGAGCAGTCAGGACCCTGACCTGGAGTGGTCTGTTGGGCTCCAGGCTGGGCAGGATAGCTCTGTTCTGGGTCTGAGCTGGGAGTTCCAGGCTCTAGGCTGGGTGGGGCAGATATATTCTGGGTCTGAGCTGGGAGTTCCAGGGTCTGAGCTGGGAATTCCAGGCTCTAGGCTGGGCTCTAGGCTGGGCAGGATAGCTCTGTTCTGGGTCTGAGCTGGCAGTTCCAGGCTCTAGGCTGGGTTCTAAGCTGGGCAGGACAGCTCTGTTCTGGGTCTGAGCTGGGAGTTCCAGGCTCTAGGCTGGGCTCTAGGCTGGGCAGGACAGATCTGTTCTGGGTCTGAGCTGGGAATTCCAGGTTCTAGGCTGGGCAGGACAGCTCTGTTCTGGGTCTGAGCTGGGAGTTCCAGGCTCTAGGCTGCGCTCTTGGCCCATGAGCTCTCCCAGACCAATGCGTCTGCGTCTTCCCTCTCTTGCCCTGGTCGCCATCTGCATTCTACTCCTCCTCCATCCCCAGATGATGCAGACAAACGTCCCTGGCGTCTTCGCAGCTGGTGATGCTGTCACATTCCCGCTGGCCTTGAGGAGCAACAAGAGAGTGAACATTCCACACTGGCAGATGGCCCACATCCACGGTGCGCGTGGGGCCCTTTGGGCCTTCCTGGCAGGCGCCTGCTCAGCCTCGCGCTGCTTTGGAAGGGGGTGCGGGTGGGCAGGGACTAGAAAACTTCTCCGTGAGCCCATAGCTGCTGGGCTCAGTCCTGAGAAGGCAGAACCGCGTCTCCTTCAGCACCTTTCGTTGGGCCTTACACCAAGTAAACATGAGGAAATGTTTGTTGAATGAACCACAGTGATGCCCATTTCTATATTGTCTTAGTTTACGAAGTGCCTTCTTCACAGCAGCCTGTTGAAATAGACAATGCATTATGATGCCCATTTTATAGAGAAGGAAACTGAGGTTCTGAAGGACGTACAGGGTCACATGGCCAGGAAGTGGCAGAGCAGAGACTCCAGTACATTTCTTTAGACTCCAAATCTGGTGCTCTTTCCACGAGACTTTGTGGTCTCTAATGAATGAAAAAGCATTTATTAAGTGATTACTGTGTGCCAGCCGTTGTGCTGAGTGTGGGGGGGGGATAGAAATATGAGCCAACAAGGCAGACCCTGCCCTCAAGGAGCTTCCATTCTATTAGGAGAAGAGAGCTCTAATGGAGTTCAGGGAGGAGCATGGTGGATGGGGAGACAGAGACAATGGTGATTGATAGGATTGGGCCGAGGTTGACATGTCTGTCTAGGAAATGGTGGTTGGATGGATGACAGTTCCCAGAGTTAGTCTTAGTAGGGTTTATGGAGGAGGGCACACAAGCCAGGAATGTGGCCTGGTGGGTTTGAGATCTTTCAAGACAAAAGGGGCAGCCAGGTGATGCACTGAATAGAGCTCTGGCCTTGGAGTCAGGAGGACCTGAGTTCAAATTCACCCTCAGACACTTAACCTTTACTAGCTGTGTGACCCTGGGCAAGTCACTTAACCCCAATCACCTCACCAAAAAGCAAAAAAAAAAAAAGACAAAGGTGATAGCTTACCAACCAGCTCTGAGTCACAGACGTGGGACCTTCAGTGCTGGACGGAGGTGGAGGCTAGAGAGTACGCCCCAGCACCTGGAGAGAGCCAGGATGGGGCGGATGAATGGGTGGATGGATTGATAGATGTGAGTGCATAGGTGGCTGGATAAACAGATAGGCAAGTGGGTGGATAATTGGATGAAGAGTGAATAGAGAGATGGATAAGACATTTATCAAGTGATTACAGTGTGCCAGGCACTGTGCTAAGTACAGGCAATACAGATGTGAGCAAAAGTAAAGACTATCCCTGTCCTCAAAGAGCTTCCATTCTAATGGGGGAAGATGACACAGAGGGGAGGGGAGGAAGGAAGGGGGCACTTATGGGGGGGTCCAGGGAGTCATGGATGGATGGACAGATAGGTAAAGGGATGGGTAGAATGGACAGATGGCTGCATAGACCGCAATAAATGAATGGATGAAGTAATGTATGTGCTGCTGATGAATGGACGAATCATTGGGGAGAAGAGACAGATGGATGGATTGGTGAATGATGAATGGAGATATAGGTCAATAAATGATTGGGATGATGATGGATGGTTGGATTGGGGGATAGAATAGACAGCTAGATGAATACATGATGGATGAATTAATGAATGAAGTGATGGATGAACTTTTCATCTAAGTCATTGGTCAGAAATCTGAGTGGGGTTTTTAACACTTTTAACAAGACCTTAAATTTCAGGCACGAACAAACATTTCAGGGAAAGGTGTGCATGATCTGTTTACTCTCTCCCTTCCCTTTTCCCCTCCCAAGGCTCAGTGAGGTAGGGAGAATGCCCCCCCCCCCAAGCCTTTGAATATTTGCTAAGAAGCAGTCTTGCATGGACAGAAATACCATGGCTTGCCCTTGGTCAAAGGGTCTCCCCATCCATCAGAGCAGACACCTCCCTCCATGTCTTAGCAGATGGTTTCATGAGTGTCGGTGGCCAGAATCTGCATGCCCCTGTGGCCAGCCTTCTGGCACTGCGCCATGATGCATTTATCCCAGCTTGGCTTTGATGAGGGACAGAGAGTCCATCTGTGTGTACCGGAAGCCTTTCTGGCATGGTAGGAATGTACAGGACTTGGGATCACCTTCGAGAACTCAGGGCCATCTGCCCAAGACACAGAAGGGGGATGCCAGTGGAGAACCTGGTCCATAGCTGGAGAAGATTTTGTTTGTCAGTCAGTAAGCATATATTGGAGTACCTAGTATGTGTCAGGCATTGGGCTAAGTGCCCGGGAAAGGCAAAAGACAGCCCCTGAGTTCAGGGTGTTCACAGTGTGACGTAAACGACTATGTATAAATGAGATGCATGTGGAAGGCTTTCGTCAGGGGCTGTTTCCCAGTTTCTCGCAGCTGTAATACCCTCTTGTCCAGGGGTGGGGTGGGCTTAGCAAAGCCACCTGGGGGCCACTTGCCGGGCTGGTGTCCTGGTCCTCATGGGCCTCCTCCCCCCACCAGGGCGTGTGGCGGCTCAGAACATGCTGGCCCAGGAAGCCGAGATCAGTACTGTGCCCTGCCTCTGGACTGCCATGTTTGGGAAAAGCATCCGTTACACAGGTTATGGTTGGGGGCTGGTTGTCTCCGGGGACGGGCAGTGGCCTTGAGTGACGAGGAAGGAGGGAGGGAGGGAGGGAAGGTGGGAGAACCAGGTGGCGAGACAAACTGGAGGGCTATAATATAGCCTGAGCAAATCAGGAGATGGCCGCTGAGCTTGCCCTCAGGGAGCTACCAGTCCAGCCGGCCACCCCCAGGAAGGGAATGGGTGTGGGGAACAAATCTTAGAATCTCTCCCAGTCCCCAGAGTTGGAGACGGAAGGGACCCTGCTGCTCCTGGTCTTGAGCAGAGGAGCTGACCCTCTCCGGGGCAGCCTGCTGGACAGCTCTGAGCAGCAACGAGCTTTCCCTTAGGGCAGGGCTTCTTATCTGGCTTGTGCGGTGGACTGGCTTCTCGGAGTCCTGCTGTTAAATGCCTAAAACAAAATCTGTGAGATTACAAAGGAAGCCCATTGTATTGAAATGTGGCCATCAGTTTTTAAAAAGCTTAGAAAGGCCCTGCTTAGACGGCCTGAAGTCTGCCTCTCTGTAACCCCACCCCCTAGATCCAGATTCTGCCCGGTGGTGACAGGTCTCAGGGGGTGATGGAGAGATGGGGAGGTCTGGTGCTGGCGGACCCGGTTCCTGCCTGGCTTAGCTCTTCTGTGAGACTTCGGGTGGTGAAGTTCGTCCACGGGCCTCAGTTTCCTCTGCAAGAGGAAGGCTCGGACCAGGCGACCTCTGAGCTCCTGTCAAACTCTTAACCTTCGGGCCACATTCCATTAAGCCACAAATTCCTTGAGATAAGGGCTTGTTTCACTGAGGATCAGGGGAGCAGAGATTTAGAACTGGAAGGGAGCCCAGAGGACACTGAGTCCGCCCCTCTATCTCGGGGAGGCCCAGAGAGGTTAGATGATTTGCTAGGGTCACATGGCCGGGAAGTGTCTTACAGGATTTGAACTCGGGTCTTCTTGACTCCAAGGTCAGTGCTCCATTGGGATGATTGTTGGGTTGGCTGATTGGTTGATTTCCCTAGAGTCCTGTCATTGGGAGACTCATCCTGACCCCAGACCCAAGCCTACCTCTCTGAATGTCCCCCTTCCCACTATGGCTCCTTGCTGTGCCCTCTGGGTACAAGCAGACAAGGCTAGCCTGCTTTCCCCAGGATGGCCCTTCAGATCCCCATAGGCCCATCCCAGCTGAAGGGAGATGAGCATGTGTGGGGATCACTGCTGGCCGTGGCAGGCCAGGATTGCAGGAGAAATGAGCCTCACAGCTGGATCTGGGGGAGAAAGGGAGGGTAGTACCTGCATCCTGGCTCTGCCATTCACTGGTCACCTTTCTGTCCCCTGACCATTCCCAGGGTACGGGGAAGGGTTTGATGACGTCATCATCCAGGGGGACTTGGATGAGCTGAAGTTTGTGGCCTTTTACACCAAGTGAGTTGAGTCCCTGGTGACTTCTACCCTAACCCTAGCCAGCCATGAGAGGGGGAGGGGGCCTGCTTTGGGAAGACCATCTCCACCCCCCTCCACCCTTGTCAGCTGTGAGAGGGGGAGGGAGACAAGCTTTGGGAAGACCTCCTCCACCCCCCTGACCCTTGCCAGCTGTGAGAGGGGGAGAGGGACCCTCTTTGGGAAGACCTCTCCCACCCCCCTGACCCTTGCCAGCCGTGAGGGGGGGAGAGGGACCCTCTTTGGGAAGACCACTTCTATCCCCCTGACCCTTGCCAGCTGTGAGAGGGGGAGGGGGACAAGCTTTGGGAAGACCTCCCCCACCCCCCAGACATTGACCCAGCTCTTCCTCACAGGAATGATGAGGTGATTGCTGTGGCAAGCATGAACTATGACCCAATTGTCTCCAAAGTGGCTGAAGTCCTGGCCTCGGGGAGAACAATCCGAAAGCGAGATGTGGAGTGAGTAGAGGCATCTGTGTGTCTCCCCCTTCCCATCCTGGGGCCTAGGATGACCACTAGCTGGGCCAATGAATAGCCCCTCTATGTGGGCTCATGGCAGAGGGCTCAGGTACCAGGGTCTTTCTGCCCTTGATTGGAGAGAAGCTCAAAAGGTCACCCATTCAGAAGGTAAGACTGAGTCCAGGACGATGGTCAACTGGGCGTCCAGTGTCTGAGAACCAGCCTCACTTGGGGGGCTCAGCCCAAAGGGGTTGGCTATCAGAGAATGAATTCTTTTGGTTCCAACATCTCATGAAGACCATCTACTGAGGTTTCTTGGAGTTAGGATCTGGTGCAATGAAGAGGGCATCCTCCACTGTATCTCGAAATGTTGAATGGCTTGTGGGGAAGAGACTGGGGTAGGGTGGTCCGACACCACGCTCGTCTTAGAGCCGCCTTGCTGGCTGCCCTTCCATGAGGGTAAAGGCTCTTCCTTAGCCCTTTTATCTGTAGCCACCTAAGAAAAGACTCCGGTCAATGTGGGGTCAGGAGGGTCTGTGTAGGCACAGCCCCCAGCCCTCGCTGTGAATCAGCAAACACAAGGCAGGGACATACAGAGAGCAAAGAGTGGGCTCCACCAGGCATCGATGGCATGGCCTGGCTGTTTTGTGGAATGTTGGTTTCAATGATCTGGATGTGGGAGAGGGCGGAGAACCATGTAGGTCTGCAGATGGCCTCGAGCCCTTCCAGAGAGAACAGGGCAAGGAATGAGATCAAAACCTAGGAAGACTCAGGAGGCCACAACACCTCGATGTGAACAAAGCAACCTTCTCAGAGTATCTACTGTGCTCAGAGCTTGTGTGTGTGTGTGTGTGTGTGTATGCAAGTATGTATATGTGTGTGTATGTGCACACATGTGTGTCTGTATGTGCATGTGTGTGCGTGTATGGTGTATGTGCTCAAAGTTCAGATGAGGCACAGTCCCTGCCCTCATGGGGTGCACAGTCTTGGAGTGGGGTGAGGACAAAGCACAAACGGATTATTGTAACATAGAACAACCCAAGAACAAGGACAGAACACACTTGGACATCCGTGGGAGCATTTAGACAAAACCCATCCACGCTCTCTCTGTGGGAGCTGAGGCTCCTCGCCCTCAGCCATGGCCCCAGGGAAAGGCTGGAGACCACTGGACACTCTGGGGAGGGGGGCTGGGAATCCAACAGGATCACTGCCCTTCATCCAAGGGCATCCATGGCCCCCCTCCTCTCCCACCTCTGCTTCCATGCTGGGCTCTCGGCATCACCCCTGCAGAGGCGGCCCAGGGTGGGGTGAGGTTCTGAGAACCTTGGCAAGATCTGGATTCCAGGAATGGGGAAGGACCCAAAAGCAATGAGAGCCTCGCCCTGAGGCTGCTGGGGGAGAAGCTGGGGCTCCTAATGACGACTTTTCTTTCTTCTCTTTCTCTGTCTCTCTCCTCTGCTTTCACATCCTAAGGCTCTTTGTTCGGCTTGGCAAGTATGTTTCCCTTCTTGGCACCTTCCTGACTGCCTCAGTAATGCCCATGAGTGTCATGGCAGCTCCCATTGCCCCCTGCTGCCCGTCCATGGGGCCCTAGGACAGGGGATCAGGGTTCAGGGTCTTCCAAGCTTACATGGCTCCTCCCAAGCTCAGATTTCCAGGTGTCCCAGTGAAGGGCTGGATGAGTCAGAGTTCTGGGAACCAGCTGGACAAATGCAGGAGAGGGTCAAGCAGGACAGCTCTCAGAATTGTCCATATGCCATGCCCTCCCCTCCTGCCCCAGCCTTGATGATCTACTGCATTGGAGGGGGATTACCCACACTGATGGCATCTTAGATCAGTGGAAATGTGGCCACAGTTTGCAGTCAGAGGACCTGGGTTCAAATCCTGGCACTCAGACAAGTCACTTCCCCCCTTGGGGGCTCAGTCTCCCTCTTTGTAAAAATGAAAGGATTGCACTAAATGACCTGCAAGGTCCCTTCTAGCTCAAGGTCTGGAGGTGAGAGATGGAGTTTTGTGGGAAGAACAGTGAGAAGACCAGTTTGGTTGGACAGTAATGAGCAGGAAGGGGCGTGACATCCAATGAGGCTGGAAAGACAGGTTGGGACCAGACTGCGAAGGCTTTAAAAGCTAAGCAGAGATCATATTTGGTCCTGGAGATAACAGGGAGCTTCTGGAGCTCCATGGTCAGCCCTGTGCTATAGGAGAATCACTTTGGGAGCACAGCATGAGATGTATCAGAGTGAGAGGGGCAGCTAGGTGGCACGGTAGATAGAGCACTGGCCCTGGAGTCAGGAGGACCCGAGTTCAAATGTGGCCTCAGACACATAACACTCACTAGCTGTGTGACTGGGCAAAAAAAAAAAAATCAGAATGAGAGGAGGGGTTGGGCAGGCAAGTCTAATGAGAAGGCTCCTGCACCAGGCCAGATGAGAGGGGATCAGGTAAGGAGGGACTGAATGAGGGGGCGGCTGTGGGAGCGGGAGCAGGGGTGTAGATGAGACAAGATGTGACTGGAGATGCCAATGATGTGAATGAGAGGAAGGGCAGTGGTGCCCTCCCCATAGACAGAGGATTTCAGAGGAGGGCTGGCTGCAGGCCAGGGAGAAGGAGACACACCAAGTTCGAGAGGTGCATGGGCTGTGGGGCTGGAGACGTCTACGAGCTGGTGTCCAAATGTTGGTGATGCACCAGCGGAGCTCGAGAGAGAGACTGAGGCTGGAGAGACAGAGAATTAGACCCATAGGAGCCAATGGGGTCACCCAAAGATGGCCTGGGAGAGCCACGTACTCCAACCCTCCCATTTTACAGATAAGTCAGTTGAATCTCAGGCAGGGGAAGTGAATTGCCCATGGTCACAAGAGTTGTGGTTGGATTTGAACCCAAGTCCTCTGACTCCAGAGACAAGGCCCCTTCTACAGTGTCTCTGGACAATGACAAAAGTAGGTAGTGAGGTCCCCATCCTTGGTGCCCACATGTTGGAGCAGCTGTCGAGGACAGCTGCTCAGCTCTCGGGTGGACCTGCTGACCTCTGGGGTCGCCTCCACATCTGAGCTCTGGCAATGCAGAATTCAGAGCCATCGTGACGGCAAGACAGAAGGCTGAGAAAAGGCCATTGGATTGGGGGGTTGCCGGAGTGGTGACGTGGGGGAGAAGGGTTTCATTTGAGGAATGGGGTCGGAGTCTCAATTGCCAGGAGTCAAGGAGAGGTGGAAGGTGAGGACGTGGAAGCACTGGACACAGAGGACGTTTTTCAGAAACTTTAAGGAGAAGGGGGGCGGGGATGGAGTCCCAGCATGTCAGAGACCTGGGCACGTTTCCGGCTGAGAGCAGAAAGCCAGCGGGCGTGGGAACCATCGGATGGAGGCTCCCCAAAGTGGGCGGGATGGGAATGAGTGTCCAGGCAGAGCAGTTGGCCCCAGGGAGGAGGTAAGGCAGCGCCAACTGGGAGCTCAGGAGAGCAGCTGCGGGATGCCCCGGGCTGGAAGTGAGGAGGGCTGGGGGCAGATGTCTGGCCTCATCCTTCAGAGCCTCCAAGTGAAGCAGCACCAACTCTCTTTTCCAGGACGGGAGACATGTCGTGGCTGACGGGCAAAGGCTACTGAACACCCAGCGGGCCGGGACGTGGGCAGCTGCTCACTCAGACTCTTGCCAAACCCGCCACCTCCCCAGTCTCTCCCTCTGAGCAGAATCTAGCCTGCCTGTCTCCTGCTGCAAAGCCGACTCTTGTCCGGGGGCTCTAGCTCCTCTGGGAACTTTGGGGCGACCTGACAGTGGCGTGGGGCGCCGGCCGATTCCTGACGCGGCTCTGCCAGCATTGGAGGCGGCACAGAAGGAGCTCGGAGCAACCCCCTCGCCCCGTCTCTCCTCTGGTGGCCACGCCTGCCTCTTGCCGGTCCCCACCCCCCTGGACCCGCCCCGGGACCCGCCCCCGGCCGCCTTCAGGAGCGTGGGTTCTGCCTTTCTGGCAGAATCACCTGTAAACGAAAGGGCCTCGAAGCTAATCTCTGACGTCCTTCTGGATGATTTTTCCTCCCAGGGTCAGCGGGTGACCCTTCCCCCTCTTTCCAGGCACTGCTGGCTTTGGAAACCAGGGCAGGCCCCCCCCCCCCCCCCCGGACAGACCAAGCAATAATAGTCAATAAACAAATCTAATTTTGTGTCGGAGCAGAACGTTGCCTGTGGATCGTGCGGCTTCCACCCCCCCCCCCCGCCTCCCGGGAGCCCCTGACCCAGGGACCCCCGGGTGTCTTAGAATGAAAGCAGCACGCGGCGCTGCCAGAGCCCCACAGGGGGTGGCTTCTCCGTCCTGCCGGGGGTGTGGCCACAAGCCTGGCAGGACCCTCTAGAGTTTCACCCTTTGGGTGCGAGTCTGCGGGAGGCAGAGACAGCTGGCTCTCTGATCTTGTAGGGAAGAAGGCCAGGGGTCCAGGCCCACTCCCCAGCTACCCTCACTGCTCGGGGACCTTTCAGAACTCACAGCATGCTAGAAGGCACCTTATGAATCATAACCCCCCTGCCCTTTGTTTTTAAACAAGTTCAGAAACCAAGGCCCAGAGAAGGAGGTGACTTGTCCAAGGTCACACAGCTAGCAAATGGTTGAGCTGGTATGTGAACATGGCCCTCCTAATGGGAAGATGGCATCGTGGAGATCCAAGTTCGAGCTCTTCCAGAATGCTGTTGTTGGGCGCAGGACCTCCATCCCTTTGTCCCTGCTGAGGGAGTGGTTACCACACTGGCTCTGTTTCAGACAACTGAGGTTCAGAGGGTGTGTCTTGGCCAAGCTCAGAAGTGGCCAGGCTGGGATCGGGACCCAGGCTTGCCTGGGCGCTGTTGGCCTTTGACCCACTGAGGGTCCCAGCATCTGCCCGGGGGGGGGGGCTGCGGCCTCCAAAGGAGGCTTCTCTGCCAGGAGCAGGAGGTTTTGTGTGAGGTGGCCCAATGAGGCCATGCTGCAGATGAGGATATTGAGGTCCAGCTGTCCAAGGTCACCCGGGTGGCAAGGGCTGGGGGTTCCCAGCTTCCCTTTGGGTGGGAGGGGGATGATGAGTGGTCACTGAGCTTTGTCCTATGAGGCCAGGAGCAAGCCTGAGGACCCGGCCACCTGTGAGTGTGCCCTCTGCTCACCATCCCTTGGCAGGGCCTCCTCCTACCCAGCCCCACCCTTGCCTCAGAGCTTTCCCAGGAACCCACACCCACGGCTTACCTCTGCTTTACACCCATTATCTCGTGCTGTTATCCTCCCATTTTACAGATGAGAAAGCTGAGACCATAGGGAGAGAATAACATAGCCAGGGGCACAGCCAGCGTCTGAGATGAGCCTCAGGCCTGCATCTTGACCCCAATCCAGCGAGCTACCGCCTGCGTGGAGCCTCTGACAGCCTTCCCTGTAAATTCAGGGGGTTCTGCATCCCCATGAGGCGCATTTACAAATACTGGAAGGACTGGCCCGTGAAAGGGGGATTGTCTGGCCCCCAGGACCAAACCAGGGAGCTCTGAAAGGCCATGTTCGGCCCGCTCCTGGCCATGGTCATTGTAAAGCAGGGAAAGCTAGTGAGCTCCCCACCACTGGCGGTCTTTAGGATGGCACTGAGGCCTCCTCCAGTGGAAGAGCTGGTTTGTACATGTCCCCGGAGCCTAGGTCGGTGCCCAGCACACAGCAGGCACTTAATGAAGGCAGTGCTGCACAGGACTGGGAGTCAGGTCTGGGCTGGACAGCCTGGGGCAAGTCTGTCCCAGCTCTGGGCCTCAACGGCCTCGGTACAAGGAGGCACTTGGAGCAGGGGGCCTGGGTGTGAGTCTGCTTGCTTCTCGCCAGTCACAGGCTGAAGGTTCGTCTGGGACTGGATGAAGGGGTCTCCCGGAGCCCCCTCCCATCTAGGGGTCAGCAGGTCAGCTCATGAGGCTCCCCTCCCCCTCGTCTGCCTGGGTTCTTCCTTCAGCCCAAGGGAGGCAGGGTGGTCCAGTGAGCCCTGCACCAGGATTGAGGAGACTGGCCGAGTGACCCTGGGGTGGGGGGAGGTGGTTTCTACCTCCACCATGACCCCGCCCCTCCCCCCCTTAAGGCAGAAGGAAGGCATGTGGGTTTGTGTGTCTGGCACAGTAGTTTTAAATAAACAATGGATGAACAGATGGATGGATGGATGGATGGATGGATGGATGGATGGAACTTTACTCCACCCTCAACATTCCAATTGAATATGACACGCAAACCAACAAGTAAACACAAAGTAATTGGATGTAAGAAGGCATTAATAAGTGGGCGGAATCAAGGAAGGCTTCCCAGAGGAGGTGGCCAGAGTAGGGCCTTGAAGGTAAGGATTACAAGAAAGTGAAGTCAATGTATGCAAGGCAGACAGGATGAAAACTGAATGCTTCTTGACGCCCTAGTAGGGGCAGTGGGAAGAACTACTCGGTGTTAGCTTCCAGCCACGCTTCCCGGCGTGCTCCGCGCTCCCGTCAGGTTCCACCTCCCTGCAGCCACGGGGCTCTTGGTAGCAAGCACTAAATGCCACTCACAGAAAACCCACGAATTGACTACAACTCCCAGCAGGCACCGGCAGGCGCAGGAAGACTACATTTCCGGAATGAAGTCACGCCGCCGTGGAGCGGGCCACACCTGCTCAGGCTCCACCTCCCGGCGGTCCTCGCGCCCCAGACCGGACTACATTTCCCAGCAGTCGTTGCGCGTATCCTCTGCAGGAGCCGGTATCGGTTACGTGGGAAGGGGTTGCTGGGAGCCGTAGTCCTGACGCGGGGGCCACTGGGAGGCGCGGGCGGGGCTCCGAGGGGGGCGGAGAGGGCATGGCGGCGGCTCCGGGCGGAGGCTGCTCGGGCTCCGGCTCGGGCTCGGCCTCTGTTGCGGGACCTGCTGCAGCTGCGCGACCCAAGGTGGCCCCGAGCGTGGACTTCGACCACAGCTGCTCGGACAGCGTGGAGTACCTGACCCTGAACTTTGGACCCTTCGAGACTGTGCACCGATGGCGCCGCCTCCCGCCCTGCGACGAGTTCGTGGGCGCACGGTGCGTGCTTGCGCAGGGGGCGGGGCCAGCGGAGGCTCTGGAGGGGAGAGGGGCGTGATCGTGGAGGGGCGGGGCTAGGCCAGAGTTTTGGAGGAGGGGCGGGGCGGTGGGAGGGCTTGGCCGAGCCACAGCTGGGGGGGGGTCTCCCAGCAGGGGTCCTCCCTGGCCCTTGCCCTGACCCCGCCCTCCTCCTCTGGCAGGCGCAGCAAGCACACGGTGGTGGCCTACAAAGATGCCATCTACGTGTTTGGAGGCGACAACGGGTAGGTGAGCGAGGGGGGGCTGGGAGATGGACGTCGGGGGTTTCTTCCTCTACTCCCTTCCCTCTCCCCGCCCCCACTCCCCCTGTCATTTTCAGGGGCCCTTCTTATAGGAGACCCTTTACTTTATCCTGACTCAGTTTCCTCATTTGTAATAATGTGCTGCCCATCCCAGGCAGAAGAGATGCCAGGTGTACTAAAGTGCTTTTAGATCTGGAATGGCCAGCCCCCAAAGGCCTCCCCGGACAGAGAAGGAAACTGAGTCCGAGAGAGTTGGAAGAGAGCTGGCCAGGGCCGGGGAGGGCGGCTGGCAGACCTGTGGCCTCGGCCCCTTCTTTCTCATGGTGGGAGGGCAGGTCTGGACCTTGGGGGACGCCCAGTCCGCCTCATTTTACAGGTGAGGAAACTGAGGCAGGGCAGCCATCTGCCCAGACTGACTTGGGGAGAAAGCAGCTGAGCCGGGATCTAAACCTGGCTCCCCATTCAGGGCCCTGAGGAGCAGGAGCAACGCCTGGTCTCTGTGGACTACCACGTGGCCTCTCTGAGGTCAGTCTCCCTTCTCACCTTGGCCGTGTTCTTTTCAGAAAGACGATGCTGAATGACCTTCTGCGCTTTGACGTCAAGGACTGCTCCTGGTGCAGGTGGGCTCTGGCTGCCGCCGTCCCGGCTGCCCCCTGCTTGCGCTAGCCTGCCCTAACCTGCTGTGGGGGTGGGGAGCGGTAAAGCAGCCCCATTCTGACTTGGGCTCCCAGCCCCGGCCTGGCCCCTGGGCCCGTGGCCCAGACCCCCAGCCTCATCCTGGCCTCAAGCCCCATCCTGGCCCCCAGCCTCATCCTGGCCCCTGGCCCCCTGGCCCCCAGCCCCTCCCTGGTCCCTGGGCTGCCAGCTCGGGCTCCCAGCCCCGGCCTGGCCCCCAGCCCCATCCTGGCCCCTGGCCTGGCCCCCAATGGCACAGAGCAGGCTAGACCAGACTTGTCCTGTGGGAGTTCAGGGAAGGGGGAGGTGGGTGGGCCCAGGGCAGGTGGGAGGGGGTGGCACTGAGGCTGGCTAGGATTGTAGAGGGGGAGGAGGAAAGGCCTCTCAGGCTGGGGTGCTGACGTGGAGACGTCCATTAGGCAGTTCTAGATCCCAGGGCTGGGCCCAGGCCGGATGCTGCCGTCTGGGCACGCCTCCCCCAGGGTCAGAGCTGGCGCTGGGGCCGGCCGCTTTCCCACCCTCCAGCCTCTGAGACCCTCAGCCCTGCTCTTGTCCCTGTCCCCTGCTCCTGGACCTCTGTCACTCTCTGGTCCCCTGCTGAGGCTCCTTGGGGTCGTCCACATGTGGGCTTTTGCGGCAAGACACTGCCTTCCCATTGGCCCCCAGGCCCCTGGCCCCAATTCATCCTGGGCTCAATTTCAAACATGTTACTGCAGAATTTCGTTCTCTCTGCTGGTGCATCTAGAAACCCCGGTGTGCCCGCCACGTGTTTGGCATTGATGGCGTTTGCCCCCCCTCTCTCTAGGGCCTTCACCACGGGGACACCGCCAGCCCCCCGCTATCACCACTCAGCCGTTGTCTATGGGAGCAGCATGTTTGTGTTTGGTGAGGGCCAAGTGGGGCTGTGCTTCAGGGGCCCACCTGACCTGACATGATGGGAGGGACTGTGCCAGGATTGTTGACCCACTTTATGCATCAGGAGACTGAGGCGCAGTGAGCGAAAGGGCGTTGGGCCTTGTTCTGGGTTCTGTCTTCCAGTTGTAGGCCTTTGCCCAAAGCCCCCGGGGTGCGCCCTTGGCCCCAGTGAGGGCCCGGCTTCCAGGTCAGGCCTGGGAGGGGTGTTGTGCTTATCAGCCCATCTCAGGGGCTCCTGGGGCCGGGGGCTCGGCCTCAAGCATGTTTGTTCTTCATCCGTCAAGAGGGGCCCCTCCTGAACCTGGGGCTGCAGGGGCTGTGTGATCCTGGGGGAGAGCGGACCTCCTGGGGTGAGACCAGCTCTTCCCTAAAGTCTGTGCCCCGCTACGCTCACCTTGGATACTTCCAGTGATAAGGGGCTCACTCACTACCAAGGCTGTCAGTTCTGTCTGGATCACAGATTGAGATGCAGAAGGGGCATCAGAGGCCTTCCAGGGGATGCAGGTGGCCCAGAGCTCCCCAGTGGGATTGGAAGCTGGGCCTCAGTCTGCAGGAGCAGGGCTCCCCCTTGGCCTCCATCTGGAGGCTCATAGAGCTTGTCTTCACAGGTGGCTATACTGGCGACATTTACTCGAATTCCAATTTGAAGAACAAGAATGACCTATTTGAATACAAGTTTGCCACTGGGCAGTGGGCAGAGTGGAAGATTGAGGGGCGGTGAGTGTGGCTGGGGGCCTGGGCAGGGCGGGGCCCTGGGGCCGGCTTCACACGAGCCCCCTGCCCCTGGGCGGTTTGTCTGGAGGGGGGGGACAAGTGGGACCCTCGGGGGACGCGGCCCTGGCTCCCCACGCACCCAGCCCCGTGTGAGAGGAGAGGAAGCTGAGGCTGGGGAATGGGCCGAGTGCCTCGCAGAGGGCCTCCCAGCGAGCCAGAGCTGGACCCGAAGCCCCTCCTCCACTGGGCTCCGGGAAGGGAACGTCAGGAAACCAGAGCAGAGCCAGAGGGGCCTGTGGGAGGGGCAGGGGACGTGGTGGGAGGGAGGACGGAGACGGCGGTCAGCTGGGGTGCCCAGGGTGGCTGTGTCCGGTCCAGGGCGTGGGGCCGGCATCTACATAGCGCTTTTGGGGACGGCTGGGTGGCCCAGTGGATAGGGCGCCGGGCCTGTAGTCAGGAGGACCTGAGTTCAAATCAGACACTTCCTAGCTGGGTGACCATGGGCAAGTCACACCCTGTTTGCCTCAGTTTCCTCATCTGAAAAATGAGCTGGAGAAGGAAAAGGCCAAGCCCTCCAGGATCTTTGCCAAGAAAACCCCAGGTGGGGTCGCGGAGGGTCGGATGTGAATGGAACGATTGAGTGACAATGCATAGCTTTGAGGTGTTCAGTAACCTGCGTCGTGGCACGTGTACCCTTCAGGGACTGTTAGGTCCCTTTTACAGTTGAGGAAACTGAGGCACACAGGCATGTGACTTGCCTTGGGTCACACAGGAAGTATCTCAGGCAGGTTTTGAAGTCAGGTCTTCCTGACTCCAGGCCCGGCGCTCTGTCCGCCTGGGTCAGGGGTTTGGATGTGGGCAGACCCTTGGAGGCCTCCAGGGCCTGTGACGACACAGCGTGAGGAATGAGGAGGCGCTGTCCCTGGGAGGCCAGTGACCTGCCCTCACATGTCCCTCGGCCCCCCCAGGTTACCGGTGGCGAGGTCAGCGCACGGAGCGACTGCGTACAGCGACAAGCTGTGGATCTTTGCGGGTTATGACGGCAATGCCCGGTACGTGAGAGTGGGACTGCCGAGTGGCAGAGCAGCCGTGGCCGTGCCCTCAGATTGCCCTCGGTCCTACGAGGCTGTGGTGTTTCTGTGGCATTTGTCAGAGGCCCCACTTGGCCCCCAGGGAGCTCTCCTGCCCCGGGGGGCTGGTTGAGTCTGAGCCTGAGCAGGAATCCCCTCGGCCACTGTTTGGAGAGGGTGTCTGGGCTTCGTCTGGGACGGGAAGCTCATCACCTCCCCACGTGTCCCGTTCTGTTCTGGGTCAGCTCGGTTCTCTGGAAGCCGCCTTTGTGTGACCTGTGTCAGCCCTTCAGAGGCCTGAAGACAGCCGTTCTGTCCCCTTGGGCTTCTCTCCCTTGTACACCCTGGGGGGGCGAGGGGCCCTCCCATGGTCTGGGCCCGCCTGGGGGCTCAGGGGAGCAGCCTGCTGTGCTGCGCTCTGGGTCCTGGCAGGGATGGCAGGCCCGGCCGGCCTCCAGGCTGGGTGGTGGGTGCCCCAGCTCTTGCCACCATCTCTGCTCCCACCTGGGCCGGCTCCTTCCCTGGCCTGGTTCGGGCCCCTGGGGGGTCCCTGTGAAGATGGCAGCCAGAGCCAAGCCGGGGCTGCCTGAGAGTGTAACTGCCTGAACCCCTTTCCCTCCCTTCCGATCCAGGCTCAATGACATGTGGACTGTCGGCCTTCAGGACCGAGAACTGACCTGCTGGGAGGAGGTGAGAGGCCTGGCCTTGGCCTGAGGCCGTGTGGCCATTCCGTGGAGAACCCTTCTGGTCAGGCTTGGGTGGAGGGGAGAGAAGCCCTGGGTGCAGATCCTGTCTCAAACAGGAAGGGCTCTGTGGCCTTGACCAAGTCACCTGTGCTCTCAGCTGTCTCATTTGTAAAATGGGGTTGTCATGAGACACAGGAAGAAAAGTGTAACTAGCTATTCCCACCTTGTACGTGTGACCCTGGGCCCGTAGGAAGGCTGAAGAGGAGAAATGCAGCTGAGAGTGAAGCAGTTGTGCGGGGTCACTGGGGGTGGGGGCGGCCGCAAGTCACCCGGGGGAATTGGAAAAGGCTCTAGGGAGAGCGGGGGTTTGAGCGGGTCTCGATGGAGAAGACGGATTCTCTGAGGTAGAAGGGAGTGGGAATGGCGTGCCTGGCATGGGGGCCGGCTGGTGCAGAGGTGTGGAGATGGGAGATAGAGGGCAGAAGAGGGAGAAGGCCAGAGGTGGCAGCATGGAAAGGGAGGCTGGGGCCAGACCGTGAAGGACGTCGGCAGATAACCGGGTGTTTGTAGAGCGTCCCAGAGGCGACGGGGACGCTGGCATGGGTATCATTCCTGCTGGTAACGCTGGTAGTTGGGGTTTGTGTAGTAATTGTCACATGTTAGTAACCGTGTCAGGCACTGGGAATCTTCTCATCTGGCCTTCACAGCGGCCCTGTGAGCAGTACTGCTATTTGTTTATTTTTTTTTAAAGGCAGTTGGGGTTGAGTGACTTGCCCAGGGTCACACAGCTAGTAAGTGTCAAGTGTTTGGTCTGAGGCTGGATTTGAACTCAGGTCCTCCTGACTCCAGGGCCGGTGCTGTATCCAGTGCGCCACCTAGCTGCCCCCACGTACTGTTATTGTTATCCCCAAGGTCTTACAGTTGAGGAAACCAAGTCAAATAGCGGTCAAGTGACTCGCTCAGAGTGACACAGCTACAAAGTGTCTGAGGCCAGATTTGAACTCAGGTCTTCCTGCCTCCAGGGCCGGGCTCCTGGGAGGGGTCCCAGCACCAGCCAGGGGCCAGAGGAGGCAGGTGGGGTGATGAGATCCCTGAGCAGAGCAGGGACAGGAATGTAAAGAGGCAGGATGGTGCTGGGGCCACTGCGCCGGTCATCCGTGTGGGGGGCCTGGGTGTCCACAGTCCAGGTCTCGCCGCTTAAGCTTCAAAGGCACCCCCGGCGCCATGGAGTTAGGAAGCTCTGGAGCAGGCCGGTGGCGTCTTCCTGCCCGGCCCCGGTGCCGGTTGGTGACCCGCTTTGTGCCCCTCTCGTGTCCCCAGATCGAGCAGAGTGGCGAGATCCCGCCTTCCTGCTGTAACTTCCCCGTGGCTGTGTGCAGGGACAAGATGTTTGTGTTTTCGGGGCAGAGTGGAGCCAAGATCACCAATAACCTCTTCCAGTTTGAGTTCAGAGACAAAGTGTAAGTGTGGCTGGGGGCTTCCCTGCTCCGCAGGCCTCCGAGCTCCCAGAAACCCATTGGGGCTCCTTGGCTGGCTGTTCTCTGTTCGCCAGGCCTGGGGGTCAGGCGCAGCGCCCAGGACGCAGGCTGGAGCCAGAGGCGGGACTCAGCCGCCTCTTGGCTTGCCGATGTCGCTGACTTAGCAGTTCCGAGGGGCCTGGAACCCCGGGAGGGTCTGTGAGCTCGGCATTGCGTGGGGATAGACATCTCCTCCCCATCTCCTAGCTGGACTCGGATCCCCACGGAGCACTTGCTTCGGGGCTCGCCGCCCCCTCCGCAGCGAAGGTACGGGCACACCATGGTCGCCTTTGACCGGCACCTGTATGTGTTTGGGGGTGCGGCTGACAACACCCTCCCCAACGAGCTCCACTGCTACGACGTGGACTTCCAGACCTGGGAAGTCATCCAGCCGAGTCCCGACAGCGAGGTAATGGTGTTGTGCGCGGCAGCAGGGGGCTGCGGCAGGGGCGAGAGCCCATGGCCTCCCTGACGCTGTCCACCCTGGGGGCGTCTGACTTCTTTAGGAATTATCCGCTTACGTCTCCTGGTGGTTCTGTTGGGAGCCATGTGTGCCCTGTGGGTAAAGGGGGCGTCTTCCTGGGGTCGTGGGGTTCGAGGGAAGGCTTCCAGGAGAGTGGGGTCAAGGTGGAAGCAAGCCTGCAGCCGGGCAGTGTAGACAGGCGATGTGGAGCGGAGCATAGTACTGCCTCCCTTTTTCAGCCGCAGGATCTAGAGATGGAAGGGCTTTGAAGGCGGAGGGAATGACCCTTTAGGGTCCCCAAATCCTTATGGCTAAACTCCCAGCCCCTCATTTGACAGGGGAGGAAACTGAGGCCCAGGCTGGGGCAGGGACTCGCCCAAGGTCTTGTGTGTCATAAGTAATAGAGCTGGTGTCAAGCACCAGGCCCTCGGCTGGACGGCAGCACTGAGGGTATTTGGAAATGCTCATGTTTTTGGGTGGGTGTCAGAATTTAAAACCGTCTTTGGACAGACACGAGGCCCTTGGTCTCCCAAGCCCTTTACCCCTCTGCCATTGCTGCTCCCCTGCCCGGCCTCATGGGGCCTCCAGCCTCACCCCCGCCCTCAGCCTGCTCCTCTGGGTACCCGCCCTCATGCCCCTCGCCTGCCCCCCGGCCCTGATGAGGCTGTCAGGCCCAGCCATCCGCACCGGGCAGGGCCCCTTTGTCCGCTACTTCTCCGTTCTACTTCCGAAGACCTTCTTCCCTCGTGCCCTTGGGGAGAGGGGACGCTGGGCTCACGAAGTAGAAACCCCAAAGCTTTGGCAGCTCCTACTGACCAGAAAGGCTTGGAGCCTCAGCCCAGGGTCTGATGTCAGTCATTCAGTCAGCCAGCACTGACTTGCTGTGTGCCAGGCACTGTTTTGAGGGCTGGCGATACAAAGAAAGGCCAAAGACCCTGTCCCTGCCCTCAGGGAGCTCCCAGTCTGGTGGGGAAATGACCATGTCCTGATGAGCTGCTGGTGATGAACGGGATGTGATCCGCAGAGGGAGGGGAGGCCCCAGCGGAGGGCTGGGGAAGGGTTCTCACAGAAGGTGGCATCCGGCCTGAACCTCGAAGGCCGCCAGGGCCACAGAGCCTGGCTCAGGGCAGAGAGGCTTGAATGGGCAGCCCCTGAGGACGGATCCTCATCAGTGACAGGCCCCACGGCTCTGCCTCTGCCTTTGGCCTCGGCCTCTTCCTCCCTCGTCGGCCTGCCCGCTCGGCCCAGACCTCCTCGCCTTCAGCCCTGCTCGTGGGGCGCGGCAGGTGCGCCCCAGCTCAGCCTCCCTCGCCCTTCTCACCCCGGCTCTCTTTTCTCCTCCTGTCTCCTAGCTGCCCAGTGGGAGGCTGTTCCACGCGGCCGCCGTCATTCTGGACGCCATGTACATATTTGGGTGGGACGGTGGACAACAACATTCGGAGCGGTGAAATGTACAGATTTCAGGTAGCTGGGAGTAGGGGCAGGGCCCAGGCGGGCCTCTGACCTGGGCATCTGCACAGGTGCACACCAGCCTGGACCTGCGTTCAGGGGTGGGCTGGGCCCTGCTGTGGGGCCCATGGGGCGGTAGTCACACGTGGCAGAAGAAGCCGAGCTTGCCCCGTCTGTGTGGCCTGAGGCCCCTGGACCAGCAGAGGAGAGGTCTGTCAGGACCCCCTGGGGGGCTGAGACCCAGCGCAGCACTGGGCAGCGTTCCCGGTGCCCCCCTTGGAGACAGGACGGTGGGACGTGGGCCGAGTTGAAGAGCCAGGTGGCTGGACTTGGGGTGGAGAGGACAGTCCCTCTGAGGGCCTGCCCGCCAGGAGGGCTCTGTCCTCCACCCAGGTACATCAGGGTCCGAGAGGGAGGCCCAGATCTGCCGCTGATAGTGGACGAGGAGGGAGAGCCAAGAGTAGGGACTGAGTGTGGAGCACCTGGTGGGCGGGGTGGAGGGCCAGCCTTCCTGTGGGCCTCATGGGTGAGGGGGTCACCTCGGGCCTGAGCCCTGCCCAAGATTGGGGGGTCACTTCATTTGGGCAGCACATTTTAGGCAGAATGCTGAGAAGCAGGAGCCAGGGATGCCAGTCCAGGGGGACATTTCTGAAGGGCTGTCCTGTGTGGGAGGGGTCAGCTTTACTCCTCAGGGCTTTGCAGGGCAAGGGGTAGGAAAGGGCGGGGGGGGGGGCGGTTCAATTGATAGGAAAAAAAAAACTTTTCTAAAATTTGGAACTACCCAGAGATAGAGGAGGTGACTTGGGAAGGTAGTGAGCTCCCCATCCCTGGTGAGGATCTAGTCAGGCCTGGAAGAGGGGTGTGTTCCTGTATGTGGGAAGGGTCCAGTGAGAGGGTGCCTTCCTGCTCTGGTGCTGTGATCGTGGGGCCGCTGTGTCCGGGGAGGCTGGCGAGCTGGACACAGAGAGGAGACCTCGTGAGACCCGTTTGGGTTCCCCAGGCTCCAATCTGGGAGGGCGTGGCGGGAGGCCCAGGAGGACCACCCAACGGGGCGCTTATCTTTCAGTTTTCCTGTTATCCAAAGTGTACGTTACACGAAGATTACGGCCGTCTGTGGGAGAGCCGCCAGTTCAGTGACGTGGAGTTCATTCTGGGAGAGGTGGGTGTGAGGGGCTGCTGGCCTCGCCCTCCCCCTCCCCCTGGGGCCAGAGCACCTTTCACGGCCATACAGGGTCTGGGAGAGAAGTGCGTAGGCACTCTGACGGTGCTCCAGAGGCGTGGGAAGTCAGACGTGGCCGTGGTCAGCGTTACCGTCAGGCCGAGGGGAGTGGGGGTCATGTTTTGGGCTGGAGTCGAGCCAGATGACCCGAGGGCCGTCCCCCTCATGTTGTGGGTTAGGACATTGAGGTGCAGGGTGTCGGGTCAGGCCGAGGGGCGTGGGGGTCATGCTTCGGGCTGGAGCCGAGCCAGATGACCCGAGGGCCATCGCCCTCATGTTGTGGGTTAGGACATTGAGGTGCAGGGTGTCACGTGACCTGCCCAAGGGGACCCAGGCAGTAGTAGTGGGCAGAGCCAGTCACCCCCCGGCTCACTGACTGCAGGTCCGTCGCCCTCGGCCCTGCGCCTCGCCAGGCCTGATAACTCCACTGACCTCATGTCCCCAGGACAGTGCCTGCGCCAGCCCTGAGGCACAGGGTGCCTGCTGGAGGCGCCTGTGGAGCCTGACGCGGCTGCTTTCTTTGCACTGACAGAAGGAGGAGCGGGTCCGAGGACACATTGCAATCGTCACGGCACGCTGCAAGTGGCTTCGGAAGAAGATAATGCAGGCCCGGGAGCGAGTGCGACAGGTGAGGGGCAGCTTCCATCCCAGGCCTCCTCCAGAGGGCAGTGGGCTGCTCAGGAGTGCTGATCTCCACCCCTCTGAAATCCCCGGCAGCATCGGCCCCACGGCCACTTTCTTAGAGGCAGCAAGGACAGAGGGGATGAATCTCTGAGCTTGGGGCACAAAGACCCGAGTGGGAATCCTGCTTCAGACTCTTATGGGCCTGGAGCGTCTTCATCCGTAAAATGGGCGTGGGGACATCTGCCTCAGAGGGGTGAAATCAGAGGATGGCCGATGCAGTTAAAGACTGAAGGGCATATCACTTACCGGTCCCTTCTCCACGGTCCCGTCCCCTAGCTCTGACATGCCCTGTTCTGAGGCTTCTCCCAGGTCTCTAAGGGAGCTGCTAGCAGGCATGACAAGGACCCTGCTAGTCCCCTTTCAGCCTGTCTGGATAGCTGGGGTGGCTTCTGTCTCCACCACACGCCTCTAGCCGGGGTCCACAATGCAGGCCGATTTCCGTCCTAACAGGGCTGGCCAACAGGATGCCGCTTCTCCTGCTGGCTCGTTAGTGTGAAGGAAGGGACTTTATAAACTAGGACGGAGGGATTTAGTGTGAAAACAAAGAGAGAAGCTTTGTGAGGCCTGGTGGGTGTGACCGGTGTGAGGAGGAGGAGGAGGAGGAGGAGTGTGTGTGTGTGTGTGTGTGTGTGTGTGTGTATGTGTGCGCGTGTGTATGTGTGTGTGTGTGTGTGCGCGCGCATCTCTGTGTCTGTGTGTCTGTGTGTAAAATAGAATGCTGTGGAGTAGGTGAACGGGAAGGACCAGCGAACACCGGCAGCGATGCTGTCCTCTGAAAATGTGAGTCCAGGGCACTAGCCGGGCTTGGTCTCTGCCCGAGGCCACGGGCACTCTTCTGAGATCCAGGGTCCGCGGTCTGCTGGGGCTGCGTATCCGGGACGTGGCGGACGTGACGGCTGGCCTCCTGCTGTCGTCCCCTCTGCTGACTGACATGGGAAGAAGCGTTCCGTCACATTCTTTTCTGTCGTGTGGCGGATGGCAGGCAGGAACCTAGAGCATTGCCAGGGGTTGTGATTCTGAAGACGCCCGTCTGGGTCACGGCACACTTTCATGTCCGCCCCCAGCAAGGGCAGGCGCTTGGGTCACGGCGGCGATGCTCCCCGAGGACAGGCCACAGCCTTGAGCACAGGTGTGACGGGTCCCTCTGGCCAGGAGTGGAGCGCACGCTTGGCGCAGCCGGGCGGCAAGCACACGGCGCTTCTTTGCATTCGGGCACCCACGTCGCCAGGCCTTCCCTTATTTGGGCCTCAGTTTCTAAGGTCCTGTCCAGCTTTGAGACGGGTGCGCCGTGATCCCGTGTGAGAGGCCTTGAACCTGAACAGGAAGGAGGGAGGAGGCCGTCAGTAGGGCGAGCCCATCACGCCTTCCTGTAGAGTTTTCAGCTGGGGAGACAGACTCCACAGAGGCAGCCAGTGATAAAGTGTAGGCGCCCATCTGCAGATGTCCGGAGGATGGGCCGGAGCGCGGGCCCGGCGCTGCTGATGCATGGGTGCCAGGGGCCTTGGGGCGTCTGCACGGGATCAGTCACCTTGTGAACTAAAGGGGTGGGGATGTGTTGGCTTTAAAGGTCATTTCCCGTCAGAAGATGGGGGGGCTGGTAGGGGGAGGGTTTGAGTGAAGACTGGTGGTCGTCCAGAGAAGAGCTATTGTCATCTGGGCGTTGTGAGCGATGCTGGGCGGGAAGAAGAGAGACCGCGGCTTGGTGTCCGGAGATGGATGGCTCCTGTTAGGTCCCACTTCCTGGCGAGATTTTTGTGCAGAGTGGCACAGGTAGGCTCAGGTGACTGGCCCTAACGATAATTTAATTGGCATTATCAGTGCTCGGGAGAGAAGGTTGAGAATGGAGTTTGACAATGCCAGGAGACCTGTTCTGATGTGGAAGTGAAGGGTAGGTTGCCTGAAGAGACGCACGGAGGTGCTCGGCAGCTCAGATATTCACAGAATGTGTGTGGATGATGGTGGCAAGGCCAGGGAGCTGAGGCGGCGTGGTCCCTAAGGACAGCGTCAGGAACGTAATGCTAAGAATGAGCCAAGCTGTGGAGGGTCAGAGGGGCTGCGCAGAGTGGGTGGCACGCCTGTCACAGAGGATGCCCGGCAGGCCTGCTCACCAGGGGTGTGGCTTCTCCACCAAGAACAGGATTTCGTGGACCAGAAGGGACAGAGCAGAAATGGCCCTTCTTCCCAAGCTAGCTCCTTGGGTCTGGAGGAGCCCCATTCTCGGGCCCTGGCTGGGGCGATGCTGTGTGATTGTTGAGCCGCCGTTGGGGGAATCCCAGCTGCTGCGGCCCTGGAGTGGGGCAGGTGTGGACCAGGTTTTCAGAGAAGGGAAGAGTGGACATAGGCCAGCAAGCTCGCCTTGGATTCCCGGTGAAGGCCAGTGGGCTCCCTCGGGATGAGCGGCTCAGGTCCGGGTCCATCAGGAGAACCCCATTGGTAGAGGTTACCTCGATTTTTAGCAGAGCGTCTGACCTTGTATATCATGCTATTACTGTGGAAAAGAGGGAGGGCCGGTGGCCCGGCAGTGAGACAGCGAGTGACCTGGTTCAGTGGCCAAGCTCATGTCAGCGGGAAAGGAGGAGCTCCTGGTCAGTGTGGGGCGCGGTGCTGCCGGATCTCGTCAGGGCCCTGGATGAAAGCCCACACTGGATGTGTGCCGCGTTGTTAGAGGGCGGGGAGAGCTCCCTCTGGGGTGACAGTGGAGAGCCCAGAGAGCTCAGCAGTCTAGAATGGGGGGACTCCACGATGAGAAGGAATGGGGAGAAATACAGACTTAGCTGAAGACTTCACCGGTACACGATGGAGGCTGCCTGCCACGAGCCAGTGAGCGAGCGAGAAGCAGTGAGGGAGCTGGGAGTGAGCCGGCGTGGGAGCACACAAATCAGGCGGCTGTGGGGGCCTGGCGGCCCATCCGCATTCTCCTCACTCGTAGGATGATCTTCCTCCCGATGCCTAGGGTCTTTGCCCGTCTTTGGGGCTCTCTGCAGGCCGGAGGGTATCTGGAGCAGGATGAGCCGGGGATTGGCCAATGGGAGGCTGGAGGAATGGGGTGTGCTCAGCCTGCAGGGCCTGGGGAGCTGGGGATCATCGGCTCTGGGGGAGGCCCTGGAGGGCAGAGTTGCAAAGGGCCCAGTTTAAGCGGGAGGTCAGAGAACCTGGGAGCTGCTGGAAGCTGTTCCCAAGTGGACGGCTGCCCCAGGAGTGGACGTGTAGTTACAGGGCTGCTTGTGGGGGCATGGACAGTCTCAGGAGTGGCCGACGTCCTGTCCGTCTCTGAGATTCTGCCCTGCTGAGGCATGTCCTGGCCCAGCACCCCAGATGTAGCCCTAGAGGGCCCCCAGAGGTTGTCTTGTCCGCGCCCCTCAGGCCCTCACAGGGACCCCCACTGAGGCCCCAGTGCTCCAGGGGGCGGCATGAGCCGGTCTGCATCGTCCAAGCCTGGTTGTGAATCGGTTCTGGGGGACTGTGGGGCATAGGGTGGGGAGAGGCATTTTCTGCAGCGTGGAGGACCAGGGTGCTGGCCTGCCTTGGCCGCTGAGTGGCCAGTCACATGCCCTCCCAAGCCTCAGTTTCCACATTTGTGAATGGGAATGTTTTCTGTACCTGCCAGGGAAGAGCTCTGTCAGAGTGGTGTGACCCGGTGCTCCCCAGTCCGGTTCTAGCTCTTCCCTTCCAGCCTGAGCCTTTGTGCTCTCCCCAGCACCTGCTCCTTCCTTGGTCCCGTCGTGGGACAGACACAGGCAATAGGAATTCAGGGGGGTTTGGAGTTGCGGGACCTGGTCACCTCTTCCCTCCGAGCCTCAGTTTCCCTACATGTAAAATGCTGGCTGGTGCCCTTTACATACAACAGCCTTGGGAAAGTGAGAGGGTGGGTCGCTCCATTTTATAGGGGAGCAGACTGAGGCTGCCGGTGACCACACGGCAGGAATCTGGCTCTATAGGTGTTTGTTGGCAGAGGCTGCCATTTCTGCTTCCTTATTTTTTTGGGCCTAGAAATCCAAGTCGGAGCCGGAGGAGGAGGGGCCCGGGCCGGCCGGCGGGAAGCCACCTCTGCCGCCTTCTCTGCTGGAGGTGGCGATCCGCGAGGCCGAGGCCCAGCCCTTCGAGGTGCTCATGCAGTTCCTGTACACGGACAAGATCAAGTATCCGCGTAAAGGTAGGGAGGGCCTGGTGGGGAGCCCAGGCAGTGTGTGGCCTTCCCCAGCCCCGGGGGAAGCAGGTGTCAGGGCTGGAAGGCCTGGACCCCTTGGGACAGACAGGAGAGCCAGACAGCTAGGCAGCTGTGGGCCTGGAGCTGAGGGAGGCAGCCTTGCCCCCTGCTGGGTCTGCGGCCAGTCTCCTGCGAGCTCCTGTGGTGGTGGGGTGCTGTCACAGGGCCGCCCGCTGCCCGGCCACTCCGGGCTCCTCCGGTGGCCTGGCCCTGCATCCCCAGGGGTGCTGGGCACCGGGTAGCACGGTGGTCAGGGTCCCCGTTTTACAGCTAGGGAAGCTGAGGCAGCCCGGGGAGCAGGGCTGGGCTCAGCCGACTCGTTGGTGAATGCCAGGGCACGTGCATGAGTTGCTGCTCATCATGGACGTCTACAAGCTGGCGCTGAGCTTCAAGCTGTGCCGGCTGGAGCAGCTCTGCCTGCAGTACATCGAGGCCTCCGTGGACCTGCAGAACGTCCTCACTGTGTGTGAGAATGCCAACAAGCTGCAGCTGGACCAGCTCAAGGCGAGCGACACGGCTGCCCGCTCCCGGAGCCGGCACTGGCCTGGCTGGCAGGATGTGGGGCCGAGGCGACTTTGGCCCAGCAGGAGAGAGGGGCCGCTCACCCGCGGGGAGGAGGGGCTGTGGTGGGGAAGCGGGGCAGGCATGGCACGGAGAGAAGCAGGGTCAGCATGAAGCAGGACAGACTGCTTCCGGTCGACCCTGGGGAGAGGGTCCCACCATCACCAGGAGCCTAGAGGAAGGGGGCTCATTCAGGAAGCAGTGGGGGGGGGGTCTGTCCTGGTGGTCTTAAGAGAACAAGAGGGGGGAAGGGAGAGGGAGGAAGGAAGAGTCCTTGCAGTCGGGGGGCCCGGAGGCCCAGGCTCAGGGAGCAATGTTGAGGCCACCCCCAAAGGAGAAGGACAGGCCGACTCCAGGCCAGGCCCCGCGGCAGGACGGCAGGGATTCCCCTGTGCCCCCGCTCTCTTCCCTCTGTCTCTCTGCTCTCCTCGTCTCTCCCACGCCTCTCATCTCTCCCCCCATGTCTCTGCCCTGCAGGAGCACTGCCTGAACTTTGTGGTGAAGGAGTCCCACTTCAACCAGGTGATCATGATGAAGGAGTTTGAGCATCTCTCGTCCTCCCTGATCGTGGAGATCGTGCGGAGGAAGCAGCAGCCGCCCATCCGGGCCCACTCGGAGCAGCCCGTGGACATAGGTGGGCCCCTGCCCCCCCTCCCCCACAAGCTCCTTCCAGGTGTTTGCCCCGCCCTTCCCCTGCTGCCCATTTTACAGATGAAGAAGCTGGAGCTCAGAGGGTGCTTCTCCCGTGCCTAGGGCTGTCCCACTGCCCAGCCAATAGCTCACAAGGGCAGGAAGCCTCCATTTGGGGGTGCTGCTAGGTTGGGGGCTGAGCCACAGCCTCCGATGATGACGCCCCCTCTGGGCCCCCGCAATGGGATCAGAAGGGCCCGCACAGCCCCGGATCCTGTTTAATCCTCTTTGTCCCTGGGGACTGTGAAACTGAGAAGTCGCCCTGCTGCTCCTGTCCTGGCGAGAGGGCTCTGCCTCACCCAGAAGGGAGCCCAGGCTCAGGGCCACCCTGACAGGGCCCCGTGGATGTGGGCACCCTCATGCCAATCCCCTTCTTGTAGGGACCTCGCTGATCCAGGATATGAAGGCTTGCTTGGAGGGGGCAGGGACAGATTTCTGTGACATCACCCTCCTCCTGGACGGTCACCCCCGCCCAGCTCATAAGGCCATCCTGGCTGCCCGTTCCAGGTACATGATGAACGGAGACGTGGCCCAGGAGGGAGGTGGAAGGCGGGAGGCGGGAGGTGCAGTGGGCACATGTGGAGGGGACAGAGGAGACCGGGCCTGGCAGGAGGGATGGCCGCCGCGGGTGGGGACGCTGGCTCCGGTCTCACGAGTGGCGGCCGGGCCTCCTTTGTCTTCCAGTTACTTTGAAGCCATGTTCCGGTCCTTCATGCCTGAAGATGGCCAAGTCAACATCTCCATTGGGGAGATGGTGCCCAGCAAGCAGGCCTTTGAATCCATGCTGCGCTACATCTACTATGGGGAAGTGAACATGCCCCCCGAGGATTCTCTGTATCCTGGAGCTCGAGGCGGACATTGGGCTGGGAGAGGAGAGGAGAGGGGCTTGGGGGGAAGCCACCCAGGCTGGCTGCAGGCCCTGAGAGCCCACGGTCTGGGCCTAATCTGGCTCTGCCCTGGCCAACCAGGGGATCTGGGCCTTTCCTTGCCTGGACTCGGGGACTTGGCCCCCTTCTTCGGCTGTCGCGCTCCTTTCCCAGGCCTCCAGGCCCCTTGGGGCTGGACGGGCAGCCCTCCCTCTCTGTACAGCGCTCGCTGGCCCTATCTCTCCCCTTGTCATCCAGAGTGTGGGGTGTGTGCACCACTGTCTCCTAGAGGACACCCTGCTCACGGAGATCTTCTGCAGGGGGCCTGGCCTTTGTCCCTGCGGCTCAGTCTGTGTTAATGCCAAGCAGAGTGTCCCCTCCTTCTAGTCTGCTTACCTGCGGCCAAAACATCCCCATTCACGCGTCCTCCCGCAGGCAGCCTCTAAGCGTGGCCCCTCTCTGCTCTCTGGCCAGCCTGGTGCGTGCAGAGGGTCCCTCGGGGGTGGCCCAGCTTTCCTTAACCGTCCCCCAGCTATCTCTTTGCAGCCCCCTATTACTACGGCTTCTACAACAACCGGCTGCAGGCCTACTGCCGCCAGAATTTGGAGATGAACGTGACGGTGGAGAACGTGCTCCAGGTACCGGCCGAGGGTCCTTTGGGTGACGTGTTGGGGTGGGCAGCGGAAGGGGGCCCCTCACAGCCAGTGCTGACAGCCTCAACCTCTGTGTCTCTCAGATTCTAGAGGCCGCTGACAAGACCCAGGCCCTGGACATGAAGAGGCACTGCCTTCGCATCATTGTGCACCAGTTCACCAAGGTTGGTTGGTTCTTTCCTGGGGTTTGGGGGGTTTGCTGCCCGCCCTGCCTGCCCTGGCTCTGAGGGGCCAGCGCCCAGGCCACAGACCGGAAGGAAGCCTCGCACCTGCCGTCCAGAACAGGCCCTCGTCCCCACAGCCTCTCCTGCTGCTGCTCGCTGGCCTCCCCTCCCAGAGAAGGCCGCGGGGCCAGCTGGGTCAGGAGGAAGAAGGGCCCAGAAGGGCAGCGGTTGTGGGACGCTGGGAGTGCCTCGAGGGGACGGAGAGGGCCTGGCCATGAGCAGACCCCCCGGGCGGTGGGCAAGTCCCTTTTGAAGTGATGTCTTTGCTGCCTGGCCTGATGTCCCACCGAGCAGCTGGGCCCGTGCTAAGTGACGGACCTCATCTTCCTAGTGGGACCCGAGCTCTAGCAAGAGTGGGAGCAAATGGGCGTGGTGGTGAAGTTCGGGCCCTCCTGGGGTGGCAGTCCTGGTTCTGGACAGCCATCGTGGGCTGTGACCATCAGCTTGTGGTCAGGAAGGGGAGGCCTAGGAGGTGGGAGGTGCCGAACGTGGCCACTGACATGGGCAGAGCTGGGGCGATGATATGCTAGGAGCCTGCGTCCCAGCACCCAGGGCTCCCAGGGTCCACAGCCCCTTCCTGGTCTGGGCCTCTTGCAAGCACTTCTCATCACACATGCGGGTCAAGCCTGCAAACACGAAGCTGCAAATCGTATTTGATTGTTTGAGCTTAGCCACTTAGTGGGTCCCAGAGAAAGGAAGAGAGGGGCCGCCATGCCCAGGGTCCCAGCTCCTGAGGCCTGCGGGCTTCCTGGTGATGCTCCCAGTGGGACCCAGAGTTGGGATTTCTCGAAGAGTCCTAGCTAAGCAGGAGGGTCTAGGCACCCTGCAAATAAACGTGCTGCTGCTCTTTACCCAAACATTGCTCCAGGTGGAAATGTCCTCCCACATCCTGGGCTCCGTGAGCCCTGGCTACCCCCATGGTCCAGGACCCATGTGATAGAGGGCCCTGCTTGGTGGGCTGAGGGCTGGGAGTTTTCCTAAAAGGGACAGACTGGTTCGAGGCCTCAGCTATGGTCCAGACCAGAGCTGAGCCTCCATATTCACCAGATCTGGCCACTGGGTGTGACCTGTGTCCAGAGGTCATTGTCACAAAGAAGGTTGGGGATGCCCCAGGGAGGGGGGGAGACAGTTCAGAAGGACACATGCCACACTGAAAGTTGGGAGGAGCTACCCCTTCATCTTAGAGATAAGAAAAGTGAGGCCCAGAGAGGGCGTGGCGTGCCCTGGAGCACACAGGAAGTGACAGCCAGGATTTGAACCCAGGCCCTTGTTCCCAAGCCCAGCGCTCAGCTCACTGTACCATGTGGTTGAAACCATGTCATCAGATAGTTAGCTTAGAGATGACGACTTTGGGTGGAAGGGAGGACTGGCATTACTGTCTTCAAGGATCTGGGGGGGTGTGTGTGCCTGCGTGCATCTATGCTGCGCGGGTGTGAACACGCTTCATGGCTATGAGCACGTGTCTCACGTGCTTTCTGGCTGTATGTGTGTCTAGGTGTGAACATGTGCTGTGTGGGTGTGCATATGTGGGGGTGGGGGAGAAGGGGAGCACATGCATCCGTGCTGCGGCCCCTCCCCCCATGGGGTGTCTCCCGAGGTGCCTTGGCCCCCCCCTGGCATTCTGGGGGTTTTCAGCCCATTCTGCTGTGGGGAAATGAAGAGGAGAGGATGTGACCCCCCACTCTTGGACCCCTCTGGGCTGTCCCAGCCGCAACCCCGAGATCCTTGCCAGGGGACGTGGAGGCTGTAATCCCATTGTCCTTGCTTTTCCCAAAGGTTTCCAAGTTGCCCAACCTGCGAGCCCTGAGCCAGCCACTCCTCGTGGACATCATCGAGTCTCTGGCCACTCACATATCTGACAAGCAGTGCGCTGAGCTGGGCTCCGACATATGATGCCCCCTGGAGCCCCCTCCTTGGGGGGCCCAGCTGGCCGTGCAGCAGCCATTTGCACCCCTGGGAGGCTCCATGTGCTCAGGATGGCCTGGGCAGAAGCAGACAGGCACTCGGCGGGACCAGGGCAAGGGGGCCCACAGGCGGAGAAGACCCCCTAGCGGGGCTGGACTAGACCCATGAAACCCTCAGTCTGGGTGTGACTGTGCTGGAGGGACCACCCCCTGTGCCCCAGGCCCTGGCCCCTCAGGTCAGAATTGAGCCTTTGCCTGGCTGTGGGGGTAGATGTTTTAAGAGACCAAAGGCGCTTTACTTTGAAAGACCATTCAGAGGAAGTAAAAGTTGTAACAGTTTTGTGCCTTGGCATCCCTCACCCCATAAATGAGCCTGGGCCAGCTAGTGGGGAGGGAGGTCTGTAGTGCACGCGTCTGCCCTCCCCGGGGCCAGGGATGAAGGCTGGGCCAGAGAGACAGCAGCCCGGGTTCTCTCCTGTGCTGGGAGCACATGGCCGGCCTTCTCATCACCAGAGCCCTTGGGTATGTACGTCACTATTGTTGCTGCCCTGGCCTGGTCAGAGAAGCCATGGGCGATCTGCCCCTCCATGTGTCACAGTTGTGGCACTCCACCTTGGGAGGCCCAGCCTTAACGAGCCCCACGTCACCCCCAGGCACGAGGCACCCAAGTGAGGACGCCATTGAGCAGTCAGCCACGGGTACTGATGATGTTCTGGCTCCTTTTCCAGGTCCCGGTCCCTAGTGGGCCTCTTAAGGTTCAGAGCCCCACAGCCGTGGAGACCTGGAGAGGTGGTGGGAAGGCCTCAGCCAGGAGCGGCCCCCGGGCTCCCTCCCAGGCGCTGGTCCCCCCTGGGGGCCCTCTGGGCTTCCAGAGGTTGTCCTGCCTCCTGACGGCAGCTTGCACTTCACGGGGACTTGGGGTTTATAAAACCTTCTCCCAAATGGGCCAAGCTAGGAGGTGTAATACCCCTTTCATCATTGCGGAAACCCAGCCCAGAGAGGAGATGGTCACTCGGCCAGTTATCCGGGTTAGAGCCCGAGTCCAGGCCCAGGGGGGCCCCTCTCGTGACCCCACACTGTCTGGCTTCATGACAGTGGCAGCTGAGAGGTGCTGCCTCTCCCTAGTGGGAATCTGCCAGGCCTCAGGTTAGAGTTGCCCCCCTGCAGGGTGAGACCCAGGGCACCTCCTCGGCTCATCGGGCCTTTGCTACTGGTTCTGTTCTGCCTTTCTAGAACCGAGATTTGGGCTGAGCTGGCCGGCTGTTTGGTGCATTGTCGCTAATGATCATTAAGTGTGTAATTTAAAAAAATACACCATTAGCCGCGATGGGGGAGATGTGGACCCATACCATCTGGTTTTAGCAAGAATGAGCTAGCAAATGCTGCTCTTATTGGCCCATTTATCCATCTGTCACTGAGGCTGCTGAACTAGCTAGTGACAAAAAAATACAAATGTGTCTGATTTGTTCAGGATCCTGGGGCAGTGATGGCCCAGAGGTGCTTTTCTTAATGGGAGACTGTTCTGAGAAAGAAAGAAATCTGATCACTGGATCTGCTTAGGAGGCTTGTGGGAGGGATGACCACGGTGCTTGTGCGTGCGTGTATGTGTGTGTGAGAGATACGTATTCTACTCAGCTCAATTCTCATGTGTGCTGAGAACAGCGTGTGTGCATGCGCATAGATGTGCACGTGTGTTCTACTCAGCTCAGTTCTCGCGTGAGTCCATGCGTTTGTGTGCATTCTACTTAGCTCTGCCCCATCCAGCCTGTGCAGCGCCATCCCGGTCACTTCTCTGGGCCTCCATCTTGCACGGGCCTGGATGGCCTTCAGCTAAGTTCCCCAGGAGCTTGGAACAGAGGGCAGATGGCGGGTGCTCCCAGCTGCCCCTCGTAGGACATGAGCCGGCTGGCCGGGCACTCAATAAACTGGGTGAAGAGCTGGGTCTCCAAGGGTCTTTACTTGCCATCAGGGAACAGTTTGACATGAGAGCAAGTGAAACAAAGCCCTGATTTCCAGCTGGTTTTTTCCCTTCTGCTGCCCACTGTGGGCAGCCCCCGGCCTCACCTGCCCTGGCTACTCTGAGCCTGGACCCAGGCAGGGGTGGACAGACTGTGCCTGGAGCAGGTGGGCAGAGAAACCCGGGCAGGAGAGCTTAAGATCCCAGAACTACCATGGAGCCAAAAGCCTGAGATGGACACCGGTGGCGCCTAGGCGGCCTCAGGCCGGGGCCCTTTGGGGCAGGGGTCCCAGGGCAGGCCCGCACTCCTCTGGCCTCTGGGAGAGAGCAGCTGCCTGGCAGGGGAGACACAGCCCCTTCACTGCAGCTCGAGGCCCTGCAGCTGCTCCTTCAGGGCCTGCCGCGCATCCGCGTGGGTCCTCTTCTCCCGTGCCCGCTCCTGCTGCAGCCGTGCAATCCGCAATCGCAGCCGCTGTTCCCTTCGCTTGCAGGCCTGTAGCTGGCGCTGGGCTTTGTCCAAGGCGTCCAGGGCCGCCTCCGCCCGTCGCTTCCACAGCAGCGCGCTGCCCACCTGGTAGCTGTGCTCATTCTGGATGTAGGCCCCGGCCGGGGGCGGCAGCCGCAGCATGTAGGCCGAAGGGGACACGGGCCGGGCTGCCGAGGGTGAGGGCTCCCGCTCCGGGGACAGTGGGGTCCCGCAACTTGCTTCATCCCCGTGAGGCTCCAGGGGCTCCAGAAGGTCAGAGAAAGGGCTCACGAGGCCACTGGGGGCTGGCGAAGGAGGCAGAGCCGGCAGGCTCACCGGGGGAGCGGGGGCCTTCGGGGGCGGGCAGCTCCTCCCCAGGGAAGCAGGGGACATCGACGGGAGTGGGCCCGTTCACCAGGGCGTTATTCACAGGGGGAGGGGGTGCCCGTCCCGTGGAGCAGCTGTGGAGGAAAATGTCAGGGCACAGATCCAAGGACTCTCCTCCCCCACGCTCCCTGAGAGCCAAAGGACCATCCCTGCCCGAGAAGCCTTGGGGATTGACTCGCCCAGTGCCTTCATTTTACAGATGAGGAGACTGAGGCCTGGAAAGGAAAGGACTTGCCCAGGATCATGAATCCAGTCAGGGGCAAATGCAGGCCCAGGCCCCAGGGTCTCCCACTGCACCCTGCTTTTCTCCTTTCTGGTCCCTCCCCACGGACCCTAAAGGGAGACAATCATGGGGGGACTTACCGGCGCCTGCACCTTCTGAGCCGGGAAAGGTCGGGAGAGCCGGGGTGGTACCCGTGCGTCTTAGCCTTCGATGTCCGTCGCAGCTTGGAGAATGACTCAAAGATGGTGGGAACAGCCCCTTCCTTCAACCGATGATAGCCACTGTGAGGAGAGACCATGAGCCTCTGGCCCGCTGCTGCAGCTGGACCCCCACCCCCGCCTGAGGGCCCAGGGAAAGCCCCCCCCCCAACCCCGTTCCTACCTGATCCCCACCAGCTCAAAGCAGTCCTCCTCAAAGTGCTTGGAGCAGAAGTAGATATACTCAGACGCCGGGTCCCAGAGCCCCTGCCCGCTGGGGTCCAGGCGCCGGCAGTTGGCCAGCCAGAGTCCTCGGCGAGGGTTGTCCTTCTTGGGTAGCCTGAGGGGAGCCCCACCCCCACGGCCCTTAGGAAGGAAGCCACAGGCACTGGCTGCCCTGCTCCACCCCCCCCCGCAGGGGGTTCCCACCTTTGGGGAACTGGGTCCGCCCCCTCCAGATCCAGACCCCCCCTAAGGCCCGTGTAGCAGGAGAGCCAGGAACCTCAACCTCCTCACTTAGTGGAAGAGGAAACTGGCCCAGAGGGAGGAAGGAAGCCGCAGAGGCCACTGAAAGCCGCTGCCTTCCACTCCACCAGTGGGGAGGCACGAGGTGGGGAAACGGGGTCTGCACTGTATCTAAATAAGCAACGTTCTTCCAACCACGTGCCAGGCCTTGTGATGGGTACCAGCCACCTCTGTAAGCCTCAGTGTGCTCGTCTGTAAAACGGGGGTAAGAGTAGCACCTGCCTCCCGGGGGAGGCAGGCACCAAGCTACGGTGACGAACAGTCTATGGGGGAACGTGAAGAACAGGGAGTCTGCCCACACCAGGTAAACGTGGGAGGGGGCGCCTTCAGCAGAGTCGGGGGGGGGTGTGCTGCAAAGGAGCTGAGGTGAGGACGGAGAGTGGGCATCCAACATCAGAACAGCCAGGGCAAAGGCCCGGAGGCTGGAAACGAGAAACACAGAGAAGGCCAAGGCCGGCGCGGCGGGACACTAGGCAGGTGGCGGGAGGGGGAGCAATGCTGCTAGGCGTGACCCTCAGGGCCGCGGCCCCCCAGGGCGTGCGCAGCCGCGGGGGTCCACGAGGAAGACCTCGGGCCGCCTTCCAAGCTGGAGCCCGACCTGGGCCGCCCCTCCCACGCGCCGGGAACCCCGAGGGCTCCTGGACAAAACCCCACCCCCCGCGGCGGTCTTCCCAGGCCCTCCCGGCCTGGAGCCGGCTGCGTTCCCCGCCCCCACCCCAGACTGTAAGCTTCCCCGAGGGCGGGGCTGCCTTCCTCTCCCGGGATCCCCAGCGCTTAGCCCAGCGCCTGGCGCACAGCAGGCGCTTAACGAAAGACTGCTGCTCGGCCCCTCTTTCCCCCACACCTGCCCGGGTCTACCAGGTAAGCTCCCCGAGGACAGGCAGGCAGACGCCGCCCGGGCGCACCACCGCCCCCTGCTGGAGCGGGGCCGCCTGTTCCCGCGCACGCACAGTATGCGCCGACGCCGTCAGGCCCCGCCCCGCGCAGGCGCACGCCGGCACGCAGCACGCACGCACCCGTCGGGCGGGGGCGCGCTCACCTGTGGAAAGAGATCCCGCGGGTCCGGGTCTCGCGCGTGTCGCGGGTGCAGCAGCCCGCGGCCGAGCAGTGCCGGGGCATCTGCGAGAGAAAGGGCAGAGGGGCGTGGCCTGAGCCTACGCGGGGTGGTCCTCCCTCCGCCTGCTTGGGCCCGCGCCGCCCTGACCCTTCCCGCCCCTCCCCTCCGCCCGGCCCCTCTCCCCCTTGGCCGCACTCACGACTCCTCCATCGCGAAGCCACGGACGTGGTCTCGCGAGAGCGCGCCCACCGTTATAGGGCGTGCGAGGGGGCGGAGCTTGCGCCTGCGCAGGGAGGCTGGGGCAAGTGGCCCGTTTACCCAGGATGCTTCACGGCGGCGGGGAGAGAGCGAGGCTTCGAAGGATGGATGGGCCGGCTGGGAGGGGGCGGGGCCTTGCCATGATAGGGCGGGAGGGGAAAGGGCACTGCCAATCAGAGGGGGCGGAGCGGGGCCGGGGCTGATCCGTACTTGGCTCAGGTCGGCCCTGGCGTAAGCCCCTCCCCTGGAGAAATTCTTGTTCCTGATTTAGACTTGGGGAAACTGAGGCTCCGAAGGAGGGAGTAGGCATTTATTTGGTGCCTACTCTGTACCAGGCATATAGAACTAAAATTCTTCCCCCTGGAGGGCAGGTGCTGTACTTTTCCTCATTTTACAGTTGAGGAAACTGAGGCAGAGAGGTGATGTGACCTACTCAGGGTCACACGGCCAATGTGGCACTATTCAACAGTTATTAAGCTCCTGCCCTATGCCAGGTATTGTACTAAGCGCTGGGGATACAAATGCAAATTAAGGCACAGCCCCTGCCCTCCACAAAAGGAGGCCGGAAATGGGGGTGGCCCCAGAAGCAGTGTAGCTGGTGGGAAATGGGACAAGGAAGCCGAGTGCAACTGCTTTAAATAGGCCCTGCTCTGTAGTCAGAGGGGTCTGATGGGAGGCTGTGTGGCAGGGTTTGAACTCGGGACATCCTGACTCCAGGTCCAGCACCGCATCCATCTAGTGCTGCTTGCTGGCCCTGCGGGTGAGCAGGGAGGGCTAGATTTGGAGTTAGAGGGGCTGGTTTCGAATGCTGGCTGTGTTGTGATCCCTGTGGGACCGATTCGCTCTGTGCCTCAGTTTCCTTGACTGTAAAATGTGATGGGACTGGGTTAGATAACATCCCCTTGACTTGAAGATCTTCAGTGAGGGAGAGGCTATCATCACCTGAGGCAGCCCGTTCCCCCGTGCGACAGCTCTGGGTCTGTCTCTTCCTGGCCTTCCTCCTTTTCTCTTTTGCTTTCTTTAAATGCTTCATTGCCCTCTTTTCTTCCTTTTTTTTTTTAGCAGCCCCATTGCTACCTTTTCTCCCACCATCCTCTCATCAAATGGAAAGGATTAAAACAAAAAGCCCTTTTCACAAACTTGCCCGCTCCGGTGCTCAGATGGAGGCCTCGTGCTGCCCCTCACAGCCATCATCTCGCCCAGAAGGTGAACGGCCCGCTTCGCTGTCAGGCCTCTGAAGTCTCGGGTGATTGGCTCTTAATGACAGGATGCGCTCTTGATGAAGGGGCCTTCCCTGGCACTTCCTTTTCCATGACCATCCCTTTAATGCCATGTACTATGGCTGTCTGTGGCCCCACTCTCCCAGGGCCAGGCCTGCTCCATCTCTCCCTCTGGGCTCTCCGTACCCGCTATGTTCCTCCTCTTTTCAAGGGGCAGTTGTTTTTCAGTCCTGTCTGCCTAGTGACTCCGTTGGGGTTTTCTTGGCAAAGATGCTGGAGGGGTTTGTCATTTCCTTCTCCAGCTCATTTGACAGAAGAGTAAAAAACTGAGGCCAATAGGGTGAAGTGACTTGTCCAGGGTCACCCAGCTAGGGGGTGTCTGAGGCCAGATTTGAACGGGTCTTCCTGACTCTCGGCCCAGCACTTTATCGACTGCGCCACCAGCTACCCCTATGACAGTTTTACTAAAGGAAGTTAATCAGATTGGCTCTTTGCTGTTCACTGAATGGGGCTCTCATCAAATCTCCCTGCTCATCTTCAGCACCAGATCTCTTATTGGCCATTTTTGTTTCATCTTTTCAGAAGAGAGAAGGTAAGATATGAGTGCCTCTGGTCATCGCCTCCCCCAGCTGGGCCTTTGCATTCATCTGCTCCTGCTTCCACCTTCCACATCCAGTCAGTACATGCTCATGTAGCGGGAGTGCAGCGTGTGCCCAGACCACTCCAGACGGTGCCACCCCACCTGGAGAATCTGGGGAGCATCACGACAACGCGGTCAGTGGCCAGCAGGCGGTGCCTCGCGGAGACACCATGGAGCCCGTGTAGACACCCTGGCTGGTTTTGGTCAGCTAACCACGCGTTGAGGAAGCTGAGTTGGCTGCTGGGGCATTCACAGAGGCCTGGTAGCCCCCACCATCTCTGCCTCCCTCACCGCTAGGGGGACCTGTGACTCCGTCCCTTGTGGCATCCCATGAAGGGAGCATTGCGGCCAGGCTAGCCTCAGTGCTGGAAGGACCTGCACCCGCTGGAGGGGAGAGGCTCCTCTGGCAGGGGTGATGCCTTTGGACACGAACGAGGGCAGACAAACGCTGTCCCCTCAGTGGACTCAGGTGGGACAAGGAGAGCATGCCCCGCAGACGTTCAGGGAATCTTTTGTATGTTTGTCCTGGCTGAATTGGAAGTAAAAATCCTTTTGTAAAAACTAATTCACGTTACGGCAGCTGGGTGGCGCGCTGGACAGAGCACTGGATGTGCAGTTAGGAGGACCTGGGTTCAGATATGACCTCAGACACTTGCTAGCTGTGTGACTCTGGGCAAGTCACTTAACCCCAGTTACCCCCCAAAAAAACCACCAAAAAAAATGTTTGCCTCCGTTTCCTCATCTGTAAAATGAACTGGAGAAGGAAATGGCAAACCCCTCCTGGATCTCTGCCAAGAAAACCCCAAATGCGATCATGAAGAGTTGGAATGACTGAAATGATGAAAGAACAAATCAGGAACTAGGTGCTAGTCACTGGCTCCCTAACTGGGGGGGGGAGTGCCCCTGCACATACACAATGCTGGTAAAGGCTCCAGCCAGTGGAGGGGAGGTGGCCTGCCTGGCCCTCCAGTGGGGCCTGAGTGAACACCCTCACACAAGACAAAACTGAAAAGCTCCTGCCTTCAGAGAATTTACATCCTATTGCTTGTTGAGTTCCCTGCACATTTCTGTGGGGATCTTAACTTTGGAGTCTGTAAACTTAAAAAAAAAATGTTAATTGTATTCCAACGATTTCCTTTGGACTCCTTTGTTTTGTGCATTTAAAAACATTCTGGGGGCAGCTAGGTGACACAGTGGATACAACACCAGCCCTGAAGTCAGGAGGAACTGAGTTCAAATTCCGCCTCAGACCACACACTTGACACTTATTAGCTGTGTGACCCTGGGAAAGTCACTTAACCCTAATTACCCCCCCCCAAACCCCATTATTCTGAAGGCTTAGTAGCCTCATGGCTACCAAAACCTTGAGATTTTCTTTCTCCATTGAGTTGCTTAAAGAATTTCATTCTTGGTGGCAAAGAATTGGGAATGGAGGGGATGCCCATCAGTTGGGGAATGGCTAAACAAGCTGTGGTACAGGAATGTGATGGAATGCTATTGTGCTGTAAGAAATGGTGAGCAGGGGGACTTCAGAGTTCTTTCTCTGGATGTGGACGGCATTTTCCGTCATGAGACTTTTGGGGTTGTCTTAGATCCTTGCATCGCTGAGGAGAGCCACGCCTGTCCAAGTCAGTCATCGCACAGTGTGGCTGTTGGTGTGTACAACGTCCCCCTGGTTCTGCTCACTTCACTCAGTATCAGTCCACGTGAGTCTGTCCAGGTTTTTCTGGAGTCTGAATGCAAATCGAAGCAGACTGCTTGCCCTTTTTTGTCTGTTTCTTCTTTCTCATGGCTCCTCCCACTGGTTCTGATTCCTCTTTACAACATGACTAATGTGAAAATCTTATGTTTAGAGCCTGCATCAGTCTGCACATCATCTTGGGGAGGGGGAGGACAGAGAGGCAGAGAAAACCTAAAACTCAGAATCTTATGAAGCGAATGTTGAAAACTAAAAATAAATTTTAAAAATTGATTCTTGGGAGATTTCCTTTGAGGGTCACAGAATTCAGGGGACCAGATCACATGGCTCTCTGACAGAAGGGGAGACCAAGGCCTAGAGTGCAACTTGCCCAAGGTTACATAGGTAGGATTTGAACTCATCTTCTGACTCCAAACCCAGAGCTCTTTCCACCACTTGGTCACTGGCAAGGTGAAGCGGGTGGCCCAGTGAGGCCTAAACCCACACCCCACACCTGGCTGCCCAGGCCCTTTCCCTAGGCATACGGAGGCTTCCATCTGCTCTCACTTTTGAGGTGGGAGTGCCCTCTGGTGGTTCTGACCACGACTGCATGGAGCGAAGCTGCTCAGGGTCCAGTGGGATCCTGGGAGGGGCCGGGGGCCCTGGAAGTTACGGGGTTCTCTGCCCTCATGCAGGAGCTAGCGTGGCTTCCTGTTCCCCTTTCTCTCCAGTGGCCTCAGGCAGGGCCAGAAAAGCACCTCCCAAGGCTTGAGCAGACTGACCAGTGTGCAGCCGTTATTTTTACAAGGGCTTTGTCACGGGAGGTCACTGCTGCAGTCACCGTGCCCAGCAGCCCCAGGAGCCCAAGCAGGGCCTTCCCAACCCCTTACTAGGCACCCGGCAGGGCGCTTCCTCTTGTAAAGATGAGCATCTATGGCCTTGGGATCTGGGTGAAAAGGCATCAAGCCAAACTCTGCTTTAAAAGTAAACATTTATTCGTAAACAAATTATGTAACCAGGTACACTCGCAGGGGGTGGGAGGTGAGGCTCTCCGGCATTCCTCGCCCCCTAGTACTCTTCCCCTTCCTCGGCCTCTGCCTCCACCGAGTCGACGCCCACCTCTTCATAATCTTTCTCCAGGGCCGCCAGATCCTCTCGGGCCTCCGAGAATTCGCCTTCCTCCATGCCCTCCCCCACGTACCAGTGGACAAAGGCCCGCTTGGCATACATCAGGTCAAACTTGTGGTCCAGCCGCGCCCACGCTTCTGCGATCGCCGTGGTGTTACTCAGCATGCACACGGCCCGCTGCACCTTGGCCAGGTCACCACCGGGCACCACGGTGGGAGGCTGGTAGTTGATGCCCACCTGCCAAGGAGAGGGAAAGAGAATGTCAGTGTTAAACTATCACTGGTCATCACTACCACTCTGACCCTGGGGCCCCATGTGTTCTCCTGACTCCCCAGATTGTGTCAAACACTGCAAAACTAGCCCAGAAACATCCTTCCGTTCATTGCTTCGGGCACAAATCCAGGCTAGTGCTTTGACCTTCCAAGGGTGAGGTTTCCTACTCACACCAGAGACACTGAAAATGCGCTGTAAACTCCCCCCATAATTTTACATCAACTGCCTTGGAGCCTTCACAGGCCCAAGCGCCGATGTTGCCAAGGTGCGGGGTAACTCATTCTGAACCTAACAGCATGACAGGAAAGACAGAGAGCCCTCGCAGTGCGCACACACTGTCCACAGGGGCGGGCGTCACGGGAATGGCAGACTAGAGGACACCATGTCCAGGAGCTATGGATGCTGGGAAAGCCGGGGGCCCTCTGCCCTGCCCACCTTGCTGACCACAAACACAGGCAGCGTCTGGGCTCCAGTGTCCTCTTCTGGTAGAAGCCTATCCCCCAGAGGAGCACACCTGAAGCAAACTCACCCTGAGAACACGTCCCTCACCCTCCTGACACTGTGCCTTTGAGGCTGCTGCTTCCCACGCCTGCAACGCCTTCCCCTCTGCCAAGTGACATCCTGGGCCCCGCCCCCATCCTTCCTAGAAGTCTTCCCTGACCTCCATCTAGCAGGACATGATCTCAGGCCCCTGTCAACACCCACTCTCACGGCACCCTGGGCTCCCATCCAGTTTTGCATTATATTTATAGACTTCTCTCATCTCCGGGGACCCAGCACCGTGCCTTGCCCAAGGCCATTCCAAATATCTCCAGGGTGACAAAAGCCAACCAGGAAGACCTCTTGAGTCTGCAGCATCACACCTGGGGTCCCAAAGAGCAAATCGACTTCCTGCCCAATGTGTGCAGGGCTGAAGAAGTGTCCTTATAGGATTTCATACAGCATTTTCCTAAATCTATAGCTTCCTGCCACTGAAACATGACCCCAGGGACCCCAGGTTACCTTGAATCCTGTGGGGCACCAATCCACAAACTGGATCGTACGTTTTGTCTTGATGGTGGCGATCGCGGCGTTCACGTCTTTGGGGACCACGTCCCCTCGGTACAACATACAGCAGGCCATGTACTTGCCGTGGCGCGGGTCACACTTGACCATCTGATTGGCGGGCTCGAAGCAGGCGTTGGTGATCTCTGCCACGGACAGCTGCTCATGATACGCCTTCTCGGCCGATATGACGGGAGCGTAGGTGGCCAGGGGAAAGTGGATGCGTGGATAGGGCACCAGGTTGGTCTGGAATTCCGTCAGGTCGACATTCAGCGCTCCATCGAAGCGCAAGGAAGCCGTGATAGAGGAGACGATCTGCCCAATCAGACGATTCAGGTTGGTGTACGTAGGCCGCTCGATATCGAGGTTACGCCGACATATGTCATATATGGCTTCGTTGTCGACCATGAAGGCGCAGTCGGAGTGTTCCAGGGTCGTGTGCGTGGTGAGGATGGAGTTGTAGGGCTCCACGACCGCCGTGGAAACCTGGGGTGCTGGGTAAATGGCAAATTCGAGCTTGGACTTCTTGCCATAATCAACAGAGAGCCTCTCCATAAGCAGAGAGGCAAAGCCAGAGCCGGTGCCTCCTCCAAAGCTATGGAAGATGAGGAAGCCCTGCAGCCCGGTGCACAGATCTGCCTGAGGGAGGGAGGAGGAGAAACCTCGTCAGTCCCATGGACCAAGAGGCCGCCAGCAGGCTCCCCCAACCTCCCACCCACTGGCTGACTGCTGGCCATTCCTCCAACCCCAGTACTTGGAGACTACCACCCGCGGCACTTAATGAGCCCCTGTGGTACCACAGGACAGCCTGTTGCAATAGCGCTCCGAGTTTGGCACTGGTCTCTAGCTCTGCGCTCGTGCCAGGGCAGGGCAGGTGCTCCACATGCCGCCTGGATTGCTGTCCTGGGCCCCGCCCCCAACCCGTCAGGGGACCACCTGGGCAGGCCACTTCAGGGGCCTCTCAGCTGCAGGGCCTGGGGTCTCACAGGATGGCTGTGCCCAATGTATCTGCGCTACCTCCCTTAGTGAATGGGAACCACGCTCACTGATTACAGGCTCCGCTTTGTTCCCCGGGGCGCACCATCACACTAAGGTGTTTCAGCTCCTCCTCAGCCTCTCCTGGGCTGTGGGACCAGCTGCTCTGCCCTCCCCGCCCAAACTCCTGCTCCACCAAGTCTCTGTGTTCCTTCAAGGCCCAGCACAGACGTCACTTCCTCTGGGAAGCCTCCCTCATCTCACCCCCTTCTTAGATTTGATCCTGCTGGCTCGCAAAGGGTCTCTTTGAGGGCCGGGGACTTCTGGTTTTCTCATGTTCCCAGAGCTTACTAACATCTCATGCAAATAGGTATGCATTCAGGCACAGCTAACTGCGTACAGCACCAGCCCCGAGTCAAGAGGGCCTGAGTTCAAATCTGGTTTCAGACACTTACTAGCTGTGTGACCCTGAGCAAGTCACTGAACTCCAACTGCCCCTCCCCCCAAACAAGGTATGGATTCAACTGAACAGCTGATGTTCATGGTGGGTCCAAAAGCTATTTTTTGGGGGTTTCTGCCTCATTTCCCATGGTGCCCACACAGGGTGTTTGGCAGTCTGCGCTTTTTTTCTTTTCTTTTTTGGCTAGGCAACGAGGCTATGTGACTTGCCCAGAGTCACACAGCTAGTGAGTGTCATGTGTCTGAGGTCAGATTTGAATTCAGGTCCTCCTGACTTCAGGGCTGGTGCTCTATCCACTGTGCCACCTGGCTGCCCCTCCAGTCTGCATTTCTACTGACTGAATGGGTCACTCTTGTCAAAAACCTGAAGAGTCATGAACCAAGGATCCCCAAATCCAGTCGAATACAAGCTGCCTGCGTGCAGGGCTGTCCCACTGGTGGTGCAGAGGAGGATGCAGAGAAAGGCTTTGCCCTGGTTTAACCATCAGTCCTGGCTGGAAACACTCGGCTTCCCGCTCGTCTGTGGCCACAGCCAGGCTCCCGTCCACCCAGCTCCTACCAGTTTGCGAATCCGATCGAGGACCAGATCAACGATCTCCTTGCCGATGGTGTAATGGCCTCGGGCATAATTGTTGGCTGCATCCTCCTTTCCGGTTATCAGCTGCTCAGGATGGAAAAGCTGCCTGTACGTGCCAGTACGGACTTCATCTAGACAAGAGCGAGCTAGGGGTTGGTTATTCGTTTAGTATGTTGTTAACTGGGCTTGGATGCTGAAATGGGCAAATTCAGGGACCATCCCAAGTCCCGTAAAGAAGGAGCTGCTTCTCAAAGCCAGATGATAAAAGACTTAAATGCAACAGGGGCTCTAAGCACCACAAATCCGCTTACCATTCTGAGGGATTAAACGGAATTTTTTATATTAGCAGAGTCAACATACACCACAATGCAATTACAGCCAGCCCTCAATTACTTGCCTTCAAATACCGGAAAGGCTGTCATGTGCGAGAGGAGGATTCGACTTAGTCTCTTGGACTCGGGAGGGAAGCCCTAGAAGCGATGCATATTAGCTACTGGGAGGCAGGTGGAGGCTCCACTTAAGGAAGCATCTTAACCTCCTCACTTTTCCCAAAAGTGAGACAAAGCATGCCCTGTAAACGAGCGCTCCCCATCGCTTGAGGAGTTTAGGAACGGAGGGGAAGCCAAGGACTTCTGGGGATGCTGGGATCTCTGCTGGGGGGCAGTGTGGCCATCACGCCGCTGCAAGAGGCAGAGATGTGGTCAGGGTGCGTCTCACGCCGTGAAGGCCTCACCACATTATGATGAGGTGCTCCTGTGCTCAATTCCAAGGACCCCTCCTGGTGTGCTGCAGACACAGGGCTGGCTTTCACAAGGAAGCTTGTTTTCATATGGAGTAGGGGTGCCTTCACCTCTGCACCCCAGGCCTCTCTATGTGAGCTAGGGGAAGGACAGAACCAGCTCCTTCCCTCCATCTGACACGGCCCTTCCTCATCACCCATCGGCCCGCCCCACTTCTGACTCCATTTACCCAGCTCTCTGTGGGTTTTCCCACCACTCTGGCTAAAAACACCCTTCATGAGCAGAGTACGTACCAACTACAGTTGGCTCCAGGTCCACAAACACAGCTCTGGGCACATGTTTGCCGGCCCCCGTCTCACTGAAGAAGGTGTTGAAGGAATCATCCCCGCCACCGATGGTTTTATCACTTGGCATCTGACCATCAGGCTGAATTCCGTGCTCGAGACAATACAATTCCCAGCAGGCATTGCCAATCTGAACCCCTGCCTGTCCAACATGGATGGAGATACACTCACGCTGTGGAAAGGAAAACAACCGTCCGTTACTCTTCCAGGATGCAGGTGAGCTCATGAAATAGAATAAAACACCACAACTTTCCATGTCTCACCGTTTCCTATATTCCTATCCCTCATCTCACAATAGGAAGGCCCGGCAAACACTGTTGCCCTCATTTTACCGATTAGGAAACAGCCTTTAAAAAAGGATTAGATGGTTTTCCCAAGGTTGTCCGCCCAGCAGACCGGCTCCAGGAGCCGGCTCCCCCAGAACCAGGCCAGAAAGAACGCTAATTAATTACGTCCATATCAGAGCGATTCCCTGAAGCACTCAGCATTTGAGAGCGGGGAAGCCTGACCGGCTGACAATCATCTAGTCCTTTAAAGTCGGGGGCAAAGCATCTGTCTACTCATGTTACCTCCCTGGCTTGTTTTAATCACCCACCTACTAGGTCTTCAGTCAGGAAGACACCCCCCCCCCCCCGGTTTTTAGGAGGGAGCAGCCTCCAGGTGGCAGGGTAAAGAACTCAGAAGGGAGCGTGTACGCACAGCAGAAGGAGGGGGCAGGGACCTGCAGCACACTGGCTCCTAAATGCAATTTCGTTACCAGACTTAAGCTTTACATTTCTTTTTTACCATGTTTTTATTATTTTTTTTAGGCACTTGGGGTTAAGTGACTTGCCCAGGGTCACACAGCTAGTGTCAAGTGTCTGGTCTGAAGCCGCATTTGACCTCAGGTCCTCCTGACTTCAGGGCCGGTGCTCTATCCACTGCCTAGCTTCACATTTCAAAAGGAAGCTGCAGGGAATGTCTCATGCAGCCTTCAGAGAGGTTAAGCTCCCAGCCCAGGATCAAAGGGGGGAGGTGCTCCTCACAGGTCCTGCGAATCTCTGACTCGCGAGGATAGCCCGCGAGGCGAGGCGGAGGGGCTTCCGCTCTTGTCCGTGACCCTGGCGCCTGGCACACAGAGAGCTCTTAGGAAATGCTTCCCATCCGCAGCTCTGTGAGACTTGGCCGCGGGGACACAGGCAGGTGCCCAACGGGGCTGGCTCTGTGACCCTGGACAGGTCATTTAACTTCTCAAGCCCCTCAGCCGCGTGGTCCGGAGCTTCCTTCCCCCCACGGAGTGACCAGCCTGGCGGGCCCCCTGACCCCAGGGCGAGGCCCCAGCCCCCGCCCCCACCACGTCCCATGGGTCGGGGCCCACCCGCTCCCCCGGCCTCGGTTTCCCCAGCCGCTAAAATGAAGGGCTGCACGAGGTGCCTTTCCGGGTCTGAGGCACGCGGCGGAGGGCGTGGACGGAGCTCGGCCTCGGTCCGTCCCAGGGCCCGGGCTTCTGCCCGCGGGGCCTCAAGCCCGTCACGCCCGGCCAGGGTCCCTTCCCCTTCTCCCCTCCCCCAAGCCCTCAGGGGGCCGTGCCCGCCCATGAGCACGTCATAAGTGCCTGCTGTGTACCAGGCTCTGCGCTAGGCCCCAAACCCAGCCCCCTCCTTTTACAGATGAGGAAACTGAGGCTGGGAGTGGGGCCTCGGAGACCACAGAGCGCAAGCCCCGGATTGGCAAACTGCGTGTGGGGGTGGGGGGGGCACCGCGCAATGCTCCCCTCCCCCCGCGTCTCCCTCCGAGCCGGGCCCGGGGCCGGGGTCCGGGCAGAGGCCCCGAGCAGGGCGGACAGCAGGGGGGAGGCGGGTCGGGGCCCAGGCCCGCGGGGGCGGCCGCCCCTACCATGATGAGACGCCGACACCGACACCGACACAGACGACGCCGCCCTCAACGACCAACGACTGACTGAGGGCGCGCGCACCGCCCGCGGCGCGCCGCCCTCTGATTGGCCGAGCCACCCGAGCGCCGCCGCCCATTGGCTGAAACGGCCGCGGTGCGCGCGCAGGGTGGGCGCCACGAGGCGCGAGGCGCGAAGCTACTGCGCCTGCGCCCGCGCCCCTGCCGAGGTTGGAGAGGGCTGGGCGGAAGCTGTGGTTGGGCGTTGAGGGCGCAATGGGCGGGAGTGACTTCTGCGCCTGCGCAAAAGACCAAACGGCGGGTAGACTCCCCTCCCCGAGGACCTTGCCTTTCCTCCTCTATCAAATGGGTACAGGCTTCCCAGAAGATGGTCAGCTTTGCTTCCTGCTGGACCTGAGGGGCCGAGCTGCCAGTCCTGGGTGGGACCTCCTGGAGAAGACAGGACCCCAGCGCATAAACTGGCCCTTCCTTCCTCTGGGCCTCAGTTTACTCTCCTGTAAAATGGGGTCCCTTGCAGCTCTGCTAGCCCAAGATTCCGTTAGCTGGGGCGTGGCCCTGCTCAGGCCCCTTCTCCCTTGTCTCCAGGTGTTAGGTCCTGCGGGGGCGGGGCAGCAAAAGTTGATCAGATCGATTGATCAGTACTGACCCCAAGCGCAGAGGAGGCTCCAGGGATGGCAGGGCAGCAGGGATCTCTGGCCAGATCTGTGAGGGTGTGAGGGGCTGTCACAACAAGCAGAAGACCTGGGTTCGAATCCCACCCTGGGCCTGGCCGGGCTCAGCCTGAGCCTGTCGCTCATCTCCTCGAGCTTCAGACTGTTAAGGGACCTGAGAAGACTGTCCAAGGTTTTCCCCTTGGGTTTTGCACTATCTGTGTGAGCATCACCAGCTTCCCTCCTGAGGGCTAGGCGCTGTGTAGAATCAGCCTCCTGAGAAGGGGTCGGGGGGCTCCCCAGACGCCCAGAGGGCCGTGACCCGCAGACGGCCCAAGATCCCCGATGCTAGCCCAAGACGGGTAAACCGAGGCCCAAGGAGGCCTCCCCAGGCCGAGTGCCTGGCTGCTGCAATGGGCACAGCCTTCGAGGTCTCCCTTTGAAAGTTCAGGGGGGTGGGAGCACCCAGTGGGCACCGTGCTGGACTGGTCCTCAAAAGCCAGCTAGGGAGCTAGTGGCACCGTGGATGGAGCTCTGGAAGAGCTGGGTTCAAATCCTGCCTCAGACACTTGCTAGCTTTGTGACCCTCAGCAAGTCACTTAGCCTCTCTTTGCCTCAGTTTTCTCATCTGTAAAATGGGCACCACAGTGCTGACCTCCCAGGGTCACTTTGCAAACCTTAAAGTGCTACAGAAATGCTGCTCTTATTGGTGCAGTCCTTTCTTTTTACACAAGAGGAAACAGGCCCGGACATAAATAAATAATAAATAAAGAGCCGGAGCTCCAAGGACCTTCAGAGGAGGCTAAGGGACAAAGTAGTTTGGCATCAGAAAAAAAAAAATACAGCCTGGCCCTGAAAGGCCCTGGGTGGGCAGGGGGCCGAGGGCCAGGCACCAGAGGGAAATACTCTTTGTATCCCCATGGCTTAGCACAGGGCCTCCACACAGTAGGTGCTTAATTAATGTTTATTGGCTTGACCTCACGATTTTACTCAGCACAGGCCTCGGCCAGAGTTGCTGGTGGGTGCAGCTGTTATTTGTCTGTGGCCTTTTCATTCATGTGACATTTTGTACATTGGGAAAATGAGGCCCAGAAAGGTGCCCACATTGCTAAGTCCTCTGGTCTCTTCAAGAGTGAAAAACCTTAAGTCATTCCCCAATCGAGAAATGGTCAAAGGATATGAACAGTTTTCAGAGGAAGACATTAAAGCTATCTTTATGAAAAAATGCTCTAAATCATTATTAATTAGAGAAATGCCAATCAAAACGACTCTGAGGTACCACCTCACACCCATCAGATTGGGCAACATGACAAAACAGGTAAATGATAAATGTTGGAGAGGATGTGGGAAAATTGGAACACTAATGCATTGTTGGTGGAGTTGTGAAATGATCCAACCATTTTGGAGAACCATTTGGAACTATGCCCAAAGGGCTACAAAAACATGCATACCCTTTGACCCAGCAATAGCACTTCTAGGGCTATATCCCAAAGAGATCATACAACTGGGAAAAGGACCCACAGGAGCAAAAATATTCATAGCAGCTCTTTTTGTGGTGGCAAAGAACTGGAAATGGAGGGGATGACCATCCGTTGGGGAATGGCTGAGCAAGTTGTGGTATATGAATGTAATGGAATACTATTGTGCTATAAGAGATGATGAACAGGCCGACTTCAGAAAAACCTGGAAAGACTTGTATGGTCTGATGCTGAGTGAAGTGAGCAGAACCAGGAGATCGTTGTACACAGTAACAGCCACATTATACAATGACTAAGATTGTCAAACTGAATCCTTCTCAGCATTACGAGGATCTAAGACATCTCCAGTGGCCTCAGGATGGAAAATGCTCTCCACATCCAAAGAACGATGGAGTCTGACTGAAGATAGAAGCATACTATTTGCTCTCTTTTTTTCTTCTGTTTTATTTCCTCTTTCTGGTGGTTCCTCCTATTGGTTCTAATTCTTCTTTACATCATGACTAATGTAAAAATATGTTTAATAAGAATGTATATTTATAGCCTGTATGAGATTGCACGTCATCTTGGGGTGGGGAGAAATGGGGAGAAAATTTGGAACTCAAGATCTTATGGAAGTGAATGTTGAAAAGTAAAAATAAATACAAATTTAAAAAAAGAGTGAAAAACCTTCATTCTTGGGACACTTATCCTATTCCCACCCAAAAGATGAGACTAGGACCAGCGGGGAAAATTAGAAGGGCAGGTTTAGTTTACATGGAAGGAAAAAATTTCAAGTGCTTGGACCTGATCCAAAGTGGAATGGGCTGCTCTGACAGTTAGTGAGCTCTCCATCTTTAGTGGTATTTAAGTAGAGGCTGGACAAGCACCACCAAGTCATTGGATAGGTCAGACTAGGCGCTTGAGAGCCCCCATCCCTCTCTGAGGGTCTGTAAATCCATTGGTAACTTGGGAGCTATTTGGAGCACTTAGGGCAGGAGCAATGTCAGCAGGCCTTGAAAATGGGCTTGGGGGGGCAGCTAAATGGCAAAGTGGATGGAGCACTGGCCCTGGAGTCAGGAGGACCTGAGCTCAAATCCAGCCTTAGACACTTGACACTTACTAGCTGTGTGACCTTGGTCAAGTCACTTAACCCTGATTGCCTTGCCAAAAAAAAAAAAGGCTTGGGCAGTCAGAGGGAGGGAAAGATGACTATGTAGAGAAGCTTCCTAGCCAGGTGGTTAGGATTTCTAAGCAGAAGAACCCTTCCTGATGATCTTGGCCAGTCCCATTTTACAGGTGAGGAACACTGAGGCCCAGAGATAGGAGAAGAGTGACTTGTTTCAGGTTACACAGAGCCAGGATTCAAACCTGGGTCATCTCAGACTTCATCCTAGGTTCCCTCCATTGAACAGGCTGCTTCTTGCTGGATGCTGTTACTTGGAAGGGCCCAACCATCATCCAGCAAATCTTAAGTGCCTACTGCACGCAGAACAGTGTAGGTGCTGGGTTTGGCTACGTCATGGCTCTGGCCCTAGCAGAGCTCACAGTCTGTGAAGGGTATGATTTGTGGTATTTGATGATAAAAGCATTGGAGGTGAGGGGACATCAGGGTGGCCCCTGGAGCTGGTGACAAAAGGGGGTGAGTTCAGTTCAGGCACAGGGTGGGCTCAGGGGACAGGGACAGCTTCAGCCTGCCCGGAGATGCTTGGGATCTGGGGGGGAGGGGTCAGGGGGCCCTGGCAGTAGCACTGGGAAATAGGGACTGAGACGGTGGGCGGACGAGAGGCTGTGGGGGAGGGGAGGAGCCCACCACGACACAGACCCCTCTCTGCCTGCATCTCACAGCAGCCTGCTGGCTGGTAGAGCTCCTGGTGGGCTCCTGGCCGGCCACCATGCCTTGGTCATTTCTGGGCTTCCCACCACCAGCTGGAAGCCCTGACCATCCCTGCCTGGCTGAACCCATTCCTTCCCCTGCTCTTCCCTGCCTGGGCTCTGGAAGTGGGAGCCACTGGTCTCTGGGTGGCATGACTGGGGCTCAGGTAGTGGGGTGGCCCTCTGGGAAGTCACTGCCCCAAAGTCTTGTTCACCGCCCAGGGCTGGTGACGGGGCTGCAGGGGGTGGATCTCTTAGGAGCGCCTGGCCTCTGGCCTCTGGCTAGGCATCCTAACTGCCCACCCTGTCTCTAGGCTGGCGAGGCTGGAAGCCAGGATGAGCAGGATCTGGGGAGTGGGAAAAGTACCAAGGGAAGGAAGAGGGTGCTTTCGGGGAGGAGGAAGAAACGTCACCTCCTGAGAACTCAGGCAGTCAACACGGCAGACACTGAGGTTAGTCGAAATAACTGTTAAGGCTTAGTGAGAAAGGCACCAAACCCGGGGAGGTGTTTGCCTCTGGAGGGTGGGGGCTGTGGGAACAAGGAGTCCAGGGAGTCACAGCCTATACGTGGGAGCAGGGGCGGGAGTTAGGGGGGTCAGCTGTGGTTGGCCAGAGCGCAGGATTTCCCAGCCAGGAGAGCCACCTGGGCAGGCAGTGAGTCCCCAGGGACTGGAGAGGTTCCAAGGGCAGGCCCGATGGGTACTGTCCAGAGTCCTTGGCAGAGGGGACCCGATTCAGAGGGGGCTCTGTCTGCTCTGAGACCCCACGATTCTAGGACACGGATGCGGAGGCTGCCGGGGTGCTGCTGCTGAGCCCTGTGGGAAGGCAGAATGGTATCCTGCGTGGCGGATGACGGTGGCAACCACGATCCAAGGCACTCCGTCTAGACTGTGGGGCTGCCATGCCGGACACAGAGCCTCGGGAAGCCCTCTTTCATGGAACAAGCCAGGTCATCAAAGTCTTTGCTGAGGTGGATGTGCTGGACGGGAGGACGGTTCGGCGGTCAGTGCGTGGCTGGAGGGTGTCCAGGCCGGGCCCCCTACCAGACCCACGCCCCCCCCCCCTCCGAGGCCCAGCTCAGCTTGGCTCGGGAGAGCTCACTGCGGCCCGGCCCTTTGCGGGGTCGACTTTTGGCCAGGGCGGCTTTCCAAGACCAACTCCTAAGTCACGGCCTGTTCTTGGACAGCAAGCCTCCCCCCTGCTTAACTCTGGGGTCTTTTCTCTGTTAGTTGTTTCCTATTTTTCCTGTCTGTGGCTGGTGCTGTCTGGAGCTGGGGCCGCTAGGGGGCGCCACAGTGCACAGAGCCCCGGCCCTGGGGTCAGGAAAACTCATCTCCCTGAGTTCAAATCTGGCCTCAGACACTTCCTAGCCTGTGGCCCTGGGCAAGTCACTTCACTCTGCCTCAGTTTCCTTATCTGCAAAATGGACTGGAGAAGGAAATGGCAAACCAGTCCAGTACCTTTATGAGGAAAAGCCCGAGTGGGGTCACGGAGAGACAAACGAAATACGCCTGAAAATCTGTCTTTGTCTATAGCTTGCAGTGTTCTCCCCTTCCCCATTAGACTGTAAGCTCCCTGAGGTCAAGAACTGTCTTTTGCCTCTTTTAGCATCCCCAGCGCTTAGCACAGCGCCTGGCACTAGGAGGCGCTTAATGAATACTTATTGAATGAATGGGGATCGCCCTCCTCCGGTCCCATTGCTGGAAGGTCCCTTCCAGATCTGACTTTCAGGGATTGTGGCTCCAGCCCTCACTAAGCAGAAAGAAGCCAGTGTGGAGCAGATGCTCTGAGCCACTCCCCGACCACGCCCATTCTCTCCCTGGCCCGCCGATACCGGACCGCTGGGTGCCCTGCCCTGGGCGGTGACCGCAGCCGGCTCCAGGGCCGCCCGCACACAGGAGGCACTTTCAATGCAGCCTTTTGACTGAATTAGCGGAATGATTCAGAGTCCCGCGCCCACCTCCTCCTACGTACCGAGAAGTCCAAAACCTCCAGCCCCGAGTCTGGGTTCATCTGGACGGCCCTGAGGAGACCGAGGCAGCCCTCGCTCCGCATGGGGTTCCTGCCCATCTGCGGAGAGAGAAGGGGCGCAGTCAGCCAGGATTCGGGGGCAGCTGCCGAGCGCTTCACTGCGAGACGGGAAGATCGGGGTTCAAATTCCACCCTGGACGCTCAGCTGCCGTGGGACCGCAGGCAAGCTACCTAACCTGGGTGAGCCGCAGTTCCTCTCGGTCAGCTGGAGCCTGCTAGGACGCTCAAGCGAACCAAGGGGCGCAGGTAGCGAACTGTGAAATTGGAACCCAGATCCTGCCTCTCCACCTCCCACAACACCCCCGATCCTGAGCTCTCAGAGCACAGAGGGACCTTGAGGGTTCCCTCCAGAACACCCCCGGCAAGTGACCCCCTTCTAGAGGACCTCTAGAGAATGGGGCGCTCACTACCTCTCCTGGAGGCCCATTCCAAGATTGTATGGTTTTAATGGTCAAAAAGTTGGGATTAATCCCCCACTCGCCTCACTTCTCCTAGCTCTGCTCTCTGGGGCAAAGGAAAAAGGAGGCTGATCCCTCTTCCACCACCTTTCTAACAATTAGAGATAGTCTTTAGGACCTAGAGTCTAGGTGGTGCTGAGTTCAGGTGGGACCTGCGTTCAAATCCAGCCTCAGACACTGTGTAACTGAACAAGTCACTCTAACCTCTATTTACCTCAGTTTCCTCATCTGTAAAGTGGAGACAATAAGGGCCCCTTCTTCCCACAGAATCAAATGAGATAATAATTGTAAAATGTTTAGCACATCGCCTGACGCCTAGTAAGGGCTGTATAAGTACTAGCTGTTGTTTATTATTGCTTATTCGCATTTCCATAGTGCTTTGAGGTTTAAAAGCACTTTACACATCTCATTTAACCCTCTAAAAACACTGAGGAAGATGCTATTACAACCTTCATTTTACAGGTAAGGAAACTGAGGCCGAGGGAGGTCAAGGGTCTTGCTCAGGGTCGTGGAGCTTGTGTCAGGCAGGATTTGAACTCAGGGCTTCTTGATTTCCAGACCAGCGCTCTGTGCACTGCGCCTGCTCTCCACCTCCCGAGTGCCTGGTCTTCTCCCTCGTGGGACACCCCTCCACAGTCAGGAGCACCACTCACCAAGAGGATCCTCAGAGTACAGTTTTCCCTCAGTCCGCTGGAGAATCGGAGGGCTCCCGGAAGTGAGATGTGGTTGTTACTTAAGAGAGAAGACAGTCATTGCTGACGGCTTAAACGTAGCCCCTTGGGGGTCCGTCTCTGTCCTCTTGGTGGGGTCACAGAGACACAGAATGTGGGTGAGAGGCTGGTGGGCAGGGGGTGAAGGGGCCACGGAACACACATATCAGAGTTTTACTCCCTCCTTTTACAGATGGGGAAACTGAGGCCCGGGGGGGCAGAGGGAGATTGTTCGCCATCACACAGGTGGCAGGGGGGGGGGATGGGAGGCCCCTGGACGCAAAGGGCAGCCGATTCACAGAATTTCGTATCCGCTTTCACTCAGCCTCCTTTCATCCCAATAGGAGGAGCAGTAAGCTGCTCCTACATACAAGAAGTGTGCATAGAGGCAGCAGACTGTAAGCTCTCTGAGGGCAGGGACAATGCTGTGTAGTATATATAAATATAAGAGCTACATAAACGTCAAGGCATTTCTATTTTTATATCCCTAGCACCAAGCCTGCCCAGTGCCAGGCACACAGTAGGCACTTCATAAACGTTGGCTGAAGCCTTCTTCTTCTCCCCCCATCCCTCCCCCATGGCTTGTGCCTTCACTTCTGATATCATTTTATAACAGCCTGAATTTACACAGGACTTTAAGGTTTGCACTTAATCTCATTCGAGCCTACAACATCCCTGGGAGGGAGGTGCAATAGCCCCATTTTACAGTTGAGGAAAGTGAGGTAAACAGAAGTGAAGTGACTTGCCCATGGTCGCATGGCTAGTAAGCGTCTAAGGCTGGATTTGAACTCGGATCTTCCTAATTCCAGGTTTAGTGCTCTGTGCACCGTGGTATCACTGAGATGCCTCATCTTCTCTCTACTTCCCTCTACTGGGTCTGTGCCTTGTGGACTCAGTGATTTGCATGTTGTCTCCAGGGGATACCAGACAAAAGTCAGCCCCTGCCCTGGAGGAGGGAGGGGGAGGGGCAGGAGGGGAGGGCCAGGAGGAGCCGGGCTGGGTCCTCACCTGATGTTGAGCTCCTCTAGCACGCTGTTGACTTTCAGAGCCTCCCCTATGGCGGCTGCTCCTTGGTCACCAAAGCCGTTGTAGGAGAGGTCCAGCACTTTGAGATAGATATTGGCCTGTGGAATTTGACAGGACAGACTGGACGGTGATGATGCTGAGGAGAAGGAGGGAGGAGGGAGGAGGAGGAGGAGAGAGAAGGAGTATCATGGGGAAGGGGAGAAGGAAGGAGGAGGGAGAGGAGGGAGGGGGAGTGAGAAGAAAGGAGGAGGAGAGGGAGAAGGAGGAGGAGGGGGAGAAGGAAGGAGGAGGGAGAGGAAGGAGGGGGAGTGAGAAGAAAGGAGGAGGAGGGGGAGAAGGAAGGAGAAGGGAGAGGAGGGAGGGGGAGTGAGAAGAAAGGAGGAGGAGAGGGAGAAGGAGGAGGATGGGGGAGGAGAAGGTAGGAGGAGGGGGGAGTGAGAAGGAAGGAGGAGGAGGGGGAGAAGGAGAAGGGGGAGGGAAAGGAAGAGGAGGGAGGGGGAGGAAGATGGGGATGTGGCAAGTTCATTAAAGCTTCATCTTTTACTAAGTCCTGGAAAGGGAGGGAGGGCAGCTGGGGGTGAAAGCACAGGAGGCTTTGCCTCCTCCTCTCTGGCTGCTGGGGGAGCTCAGGGAGAGCTCCTGGGGCCAGATGGGAGGCAGGGCTCCCACTTTAGAGGGCTGCCCCAGTTGGGGGTGGGGGGCAGTGCTGCTGGGCAGATCCCAGAGGCTGCTGGTCCAAGAATGCCCGTTGGACCCAGGCCACAAATGACCATCCAGGCTCTTCGTGGATTCCCCTGGTGAGGGGGAGCCTGCCCCGGGCCCCTGCCCGAAGCCGGCCCGTGGAGGTTTGGACAGCTCTGCTGCGGGGGAGAGTTTCCTAAATGCGCTCTGGGAGCCCTCTGCCCTCTCTGCTGTTCAGGGCCTGGACGGGTCCAGCTGTTGGTGCCATGAGTCACTGACATTGTTCCTGTCACCTTGGCGGATCCCCACCCCCACCCCCACCCCGGCACCAGCTGGGCTGTATTTGTCCATCCCCACACTGGCACCCTAAATGCCCGGCCAGGCCCAGAGCGGGAGAGGAGGGGCAGGGGGCGGGCCCGTACCCCAAGGCCGAGGGTGAAGGTCACAGCTCCCGGGCCGCGGAGGTGGTTCCAGCTGAGATTAAGCTCCTTTATGCCGACATTTTCCGCCAGGGCCGGCCCAAGCGTCTCCCCTTAAGGAGAAACAAAAGTCCCAGTGGTGTCCATGGGGCCTTTAGTTTGCTTCTGCCGGGGGGGGGGCAGGGGTGGGTGCTCAGGGAAAGTCGGGGAGAGGGGCTGTCTGAGGGACTGGAAAGCCCAAGCGAGGAGCCCAGCCTGGGGATCGGGCCCCTCCAGTCCTCCTGCAGGTCACCGGAGGCCAAGTGTGGGTCTAGCAGTGGCGCCCATCCTGTGACCTCTGCAGCAAGTTTCTCCATCTATAAAATGGGCTGGGCTCAAGACCTCCTTTTCCTTCCCCTCTCACAGACAGTTGGTGACACACATTCCTCACAGAACACAGACGCTGTCACCCCTGCTCTCCAGAAGCCTGGTGCTGGCTGAGCAAACGCTCCCCAAACAGTGAAAGCACCCACACCTTTACGGCCTGGCAAGCTTTTTCCTAGTGCCCCCCTGTGAGGCTCAGTAGGGATCGTAAGCAGACTGTCCCCATTTTATAGATGAGGAAACCGAGGCTCTGTGAGGTTGGGGCAGTCTCTGCCACTTGCCTGCTGATGCTCGGATGAGGGGCATATTGGCCCACAGGCCTGGGCTCTGGATTATCAGTGTGGAGACTCACCACCAGAGAGGCCCAGCCTCCCTGTGGCCTAGGGCCAGGGGACAGAGGGCTGCAGGGTGGGGAGTCATGGGAAGCCCTCCATACCAAGAATCCAAGGAATCACCACATCTGGCTGTTTGGTCTCACCCATAATACCCAGCCTCGGCTCCCGGGCCTCCAGTGACGGGGAGCTCACTACCTCCTGAGGCAGCCTTCCCATTTTTGGAGAGCTCTACTTGCTAAGACGTTTTCCAGACATGTAGCCTAGATTTGTCTCTTTGGGGTTTGCCCTTATCCCTCTTTTCTCTGGAGCCAAGAAAAACAAGTCTGACCCCTTGTTACCTCCCGGGGTGTGAGTCTGACACTTGGGGTGAGTTGGAGGAAAAGGGCAGCCGAGCTGGTAAGTGTTTGAACCCCAGTCAGTGCCCCTGCCCTGTGGCCTTTTTACCCCTCGGGGGTCACTCCCTCACTCCCTCCCCTCCCGCAGGGTCTCCTACCGGCTTCCTCATCCAGAAGGTTGTGGCTCAAGTCCAGCAGCTCCACCTTCGTGTTGACCATCAGGGCATCAGCGATGTCCTTGGCGGCTTGAGTGTCGAGGTTACTCCCAGACATCCGAAGCCGCCGCACAGAGGTGTTCTCTTTGAGGGCAGCACAGAGGGCCTTGGCACCTTTGGCCCCCACTTTGTTATCAGACAGATCAAGATCTGATGTGAGAGACACAGGGGACGGACATCAGAGGTTGTGGACAGAGCCAGGCAGACCTGGGTTCAAGTCCTGCCTTTAATGTTTGAGTGTATGTGTGTTACCTTGGAAAGATTGCCTAACTGCTCTGTATCTCAGTTTCCTTTTTTGTAAGAAGGGTTTAGCTCTCCTTACCCTCATATAGTCTCAGATGATAAGGCTTAATGTGCTAACACCTGGCCATCCCTTTACAAAGTGTGAACACCTTCTCAAAGGATTTGAAATGGGCAGCTCCAATGACTGAAGGAAGATGGCCAGCTTCTAGATGATCCTTAAAGGTTGGTTTGAGAAATAGAGACACACATTCCAGATATAAATATGCAGAGATACTAGTTACAACCAGAAGCAGCTTCAGGGTATAGAACCTCTGGAAGACAAGAAGAGAGCTGGCCCTGGTAAATGAGGATCAAGAGTTAAGGAGTGGGACCTCTGGAAGACAAGAAGAGAGCTGGTCGTGGCTGCAAGACAGAGCTAGCCTGGGCAATTAAGAATCAAGGTTTAAGGAGAAGGACCTCTGGAAGAAAAGAAGAGAGCTGACCCTGGCAAATGAGGATCAAGAGTTAAGGAGTGGGACTCCGGAAGACAAGAGAGCTGGCCATGGCTGCAAGAGAGAGCTAGTTCTGGAAGTTGAGAGTCAAGCCAGGGAGAGGAGTACCTGAGGCCTGGGGGCCTATCTGAGCAGCCCCATAGAGATGTTGTACTTTGGGGGAAGGGGTAGAGCTTGGTGAGGACTGTTCAGGCCCTGCAGTGCTGGAATTAGGGGTGGCCTTGGCCACATGTCTTTGCTACGTATGTGCCTTTCTAACACTGTACTCTAAGCTTGAACCCCCTTTCCTCTGGACAATGTGTGTCCCCCTGGGGCTTAGCTGAAGTCCTGACCCTTCTGCAGGAAGCAGGCCCCCTCCCCGCAGGAGGCCGGAGGAACACTGAGCCAGCAGAGGGCAGTGTTGTAAGGGGGAGAGAGCCTTGGTTCTGGAGTAAGAGGCCCTCCGTTCAAATCCCACCCCTACTGATTACTGCTCCCGACCTCAGCTTTCTCTTCTGTAAAAGGAGGGGGCTGGACTTGGTTGCCTCTGGGGCTCCTTTCAGATCTCAGTGGATGAGCCCATGATCCTAATTCACTTAACTTTCCTGGCCTTAGTTTCCTCATTTGTGAAAGGGATTCAGTGACCTCTGGGGCCCCTTCCGGGTCTAGATCTGTGGTCCCCTGAGGTCATGGGGGAGTGGAGACAGCCCCTCCTCAGCTTGGACTGGGTGAACCACTGATGACGTTATCATGAAGGTCAGCAGAAATCGAGGCACAGCATTGGGGCCCAGCCCGAGTGGCATCTGGGGATGGCCGCCCAACCAAGGCCTGGCTCAGCCACACGTCGAGCCTCAGCTTTCCCCTCTGTCAAATGGCTAGAATGATCCCTGTGCTTACCAGCCCCGGGTAGGCTGGAGCACCCACCTGTGATGAAGCAGTTTTCCTTCAGCATTCCAGCGATCGCCGTGGCCCCTTCCTCGTTCAGCCAGTTGTCACTCAGATTCAGTTTCAGAATGGAGGTGTTGGACATCAAGGCTGAGGCCAGGGCCTGGGCCCCCTGTAACACAACACAGGCCTGCTAATGGGGGCAGAGAGGTAGAGGGTTCAAGTTCTGACGCAGGCACTTGCTGGCTATGTGACCTTGGACAGGTCACTTCTCAAACCCTTGCTTGGGGAGACCCGGAGAGCAGCTGCTTGTTACAACAGGTAGAATCTTAGGGGTCACCCAGCCCTGCCTCCACTGTGGCCCAGAGAGGGGAATGGGAAAATCATCTTTTTCAGAGGAGGAGGCTGAGGCCCAGAGACAGAGAGGGATTTGCCTCAGGTCACACAACTAGCAAATAATGAAGTTGGGCCCAGAACCAGGGCATGCCCATTTCATCACCTGGGCCCAGGTCAGTGAGTTAATAGGAGAACCAGGCCTGGAGCTGGGGCCTCCTCACGCCAAGGCCAGGGCTCTGTCCGCTGTGCCACAGTTTCCCTGTGACTGAGGCTGGTCACAGAGCTGACAGCCAGAGCCGGGCATTGTGCTACGTGCTGGGGGTGCAGAGCCAGAAACAGGAGTCCTGCCCTTACACTCTTACACCCTGCAGGCCCCAGGGGGCAGTGAATGTGTCTCTACCTGAGGCCCCAGGCCATGGTGCATCAGCATGAGCTCAGGATCGTGCATGTGGTGAAGGAAGTAGGAGATGGGCACCACTCCGTAGGTCTCACAGGCCGCCAGGTACTGGGACCTGCCAGTGAGGTCATGTAGCCCACAGGGCACTGTGGGAGAGAGAGATGTGAGGCAGTCAGAGTGAATGAAAGAGCCTTCCTTATCAGTAGTTTGGTTTTTGAAGACCCCTTTAAAAAAACAAACAAACAATGGAGAATTCTCTCTCTGACCTAGCCTCCACTCAAGTCCAGGAGCATTTATTAAGCACCTACTGTGCGCAAGGCCTGGGGCCTGGCTCTGGGTCTATAAAGAAGTAAGCCCCTCCAGAGTCCCTGCCCTTAAGGACCACACATTCTGGGAAGCCATGGAAGGTTGTGGAGCAGAGGAGTGACTGGGGATAGGACTGGGCCTTGGGAAGGAGGAGGGGGGTATTGGAAGAGTCCGAGTGATTAAGAAAACCACTATCGTACAGGGCCAGCCTTCAGCAGCCTGGCACTCTGGCCCAACAACCGTTTTTCACAGCTGATGATGGTGGGTCTGGCTGCTCCACACTTTCCCACCTCTGAGCCTGTGCCTCACTACGCTCTGCATGCCCTTTCTTTCCCTCTGCCTTTTGAAGTCCTCCCTAGGCTTTAAAGCCCTGCTCCACTGCCTCCTTCTCCAGGAAGACCTCCTTGATCCTCTCTTGCTACAATCTCCTGGTCAGAAATACGCTTTCCTTCTTCTCACTTGGCTTTGTCCCGGCTCTGAGGACCACAGGACATAGATTCGGAGCTGGACATCCGCTAGTTCCACACCGTCCTATTACAGAAGAGGAAACGCTCCCCGTGGGGGCAGGGGCTTAGCCTAAGGTGACAGAGCAAATGGCAGAGCTGGGATTCTAGCCCAGGCCCCCCACTCCAAATCCAGCCCCTTTCCCTCTGACCCAGCTTCAGCACTTTGGTTTAAAAGACCCTTGGATGACACCTATTCAGATTGGCTAGTGTGACGGAAAAGGGAAGTGATAAATGTGAGAGGGGATATGGGAACACTGATGCATTGTTGGTGGAGTTGTGAACTGATCCAGCCATTCTGGAGAGCAATTTGGAACTGTGCCCAAAGGGCTATAAGATTGTGCATCCCCTTTGACCCAGCAATACCACTACTAGATCTGTATCCCAAAGAGATAAACAATTAAAAGGGAAAGGACCCACGTGTACAAAAATATTTATAGCAGCTCTTTTTGTGTTGACCAAGAACTAGAAACCAAGGAAATGCCCATCAGTGAGCAAATTGTGGCACGTGATTGTGATGGAAGGCCGTTGTGCTATAAGAAATGACAAGCAGCAGCGAGCACTGACAATGTGAGCAATGTTGTCCTTCCCAGCCCAAGTAGCTTAGTTCCAAGAGGCAGCAGCCAACTTCGCAGTGGGAATGGGAGTGGTAGAACAGCTGGGGTGACAGGAGGTGCCACTAAAACCAGCTCAGAACATAGTAGCAACTCGTCATCATCCTCACTCGAGAGCCCGACCTCCCAGGAGTCACAGCTCAATGCAATGAAGTGCTTACAGAGGGTCAAGAAGGAAGCTGCTCAAAGAAACTGAAGAAATAGCTTAGGGGCATTTGCTTTTATCTCACCCTGCATCAATGACAACTTCTGTGCTGAAGATAAAAAAAAATTATGTTTTGTTTAATAAAAAGTTACATGACCAGGCTAAAAAAAAGAAGAAAGAAATGGGGGCAGCTAGATGGTACAGTGGATAGAGCACTGGATTCAGGAGGACCTGAGTTCAAATCTGGCCTCAGACACATAATACTTACTATCCCATTGCCTAGCTCCCCCCCCCCCAAAAAAAACCCTAGAAATGACAAGCAGGATACTTTCAGAAAAACCTGGGAAGATTTACTTGAACTGATGCAGAGTGAGGTGAGCAGAACCAGAAAAAGATTGTGTAACAGTAACGCAGTAACAGCAACATTGTTTGATGATCAACTGTGAATGACTTAGCCATTCTCAGGAATACAAAGATCCAAGACAATTCTGAGGGACTTAAGATGAAAAAATGCTCTCCACCTCCAGAGAAAGAACTGGCAGAGTCTGAACACAGATCAAGAAATGCTATTTTTTTTTACTCTATTTGTTTAGGCCTGTTTTCTTTCATAATATGAGTAATACGGAAATATGTTTTGCATGACTGCACATGTATAGCCTATATCAAATTGTTTGCCTTCTCAATGAGGGGGGAGGGAGGAAAGGATGGAGGGAGAGAATTTGGAACTCAAAATTTTAAAAAATGTTAAAAATTGATCTTACATGTAATTGGGGAAAAATAAAATATTAAATAAATTAAAAATCTTAAAAAAGAAAAAATACTCTGGGAGGTAACCATGGCCAGCATTATTCCTCTCCTTTTACAGAGAGGCTGCAGGGCTTGCCTGAGGTGGAATTTGAACCCCGATCTCTCCTGACTCCAGGTGCACAGGCCATGCTGCCTATTGGAGAGTGTGTGGTGTCATAACCCTTTGAGTCCTGCACTGTTGTATGTGGAGAATGTTCAGAGAAGCTAGCCAGGGGAGAGAAACATCCTAACTCTCTTCAGGTATCTTCCTCTCTAGGCTTCACTCCTGATCCTGGCCAAGCCACAGAAGCATCCTCACCCAGGAGGGTCACTCCACCTGAGGCCCCTTCCTCTCACTGGCTGGCTCTTTCCAGACCCTGGTCAGCCATGTCTCCAGTGCTCTTCAGCTGGACTCCTTCCTCACTGGATGTGCTCTACCTCCTCTCTATAGGGATACCAAAATACAAACAGATAGACCCTGCCCCCAAGGAGCTTACCACAGTCTGATGGGGAAGACAGCGTGCAAATAGTTGGGTATACATAAAGTACCTACCGATGGAAGGTAATCATTGAGGGGGGGCTGTGGCAGCCAGGGTGGGCTGGGGTGGACTGGGAAAGGCCTCTTGCAGAAGGTGGGATTTGATCTAAGTCTTGCAGGAAGCCAGGAGGGACAGTGTTTCAGGCATGGGGCACAATGAGTTCAAAGGTGTAGAGTCAGAAGATGGAGTATCTTGTCTAAGGAGCACCAAGGAGGCCAAAGCTACTGGATCAAAGAGTATGTGGAGGGGAGTAGGAAGACTGAAAAGGTAGGAGAGGGCCAGGTCACGGAGACCTTTAAAAGCCGAATAATTTGCTCCTGGAGGCAACAGGGAGCCACTGGAGTTTACTGAGAGGGGGTGACATGGCTAGACTTGAACTCTAGGAAAATCACTGGTGGCTAAATGAAGGATGGACTAGAGTGGGGAGAGACTGGAGGCAGACAGACCCCCCAGCAGCTACTTCCTCAGGGGAAAAGTGATGAGGGTCTGCATAGGGTACTGGTAGTGTCAGAGGAAAGAAAGGGGTATATGGCAGAGATACTGCAAAGGTGATATCAATGAGTGATGTTGCAAAGGTGAAATGGACAATGCTGTAGAGGTGAAATTGACAGATGTTACGAAGGTGAAATGAACAGGAGATGCTGGAGAAGTGAAATCAAGGAGACATGCTGCAAAGGTGACATGGACAAAAGGTACTGCAGAGGTGAAATCGACAGGTGTTGCTGAGGTGAAATATATAAGAGATGCTGCAGAGGTGAAATCGACAGGCCTTGGTCTCAGTTTGGTGAGGGTTGAGAGAAAGTGAGGAGTTCAGGATAACTTCTAGGTTGTGAGCCTAGGGGACTGAGAAGATGGTGGAGCCCTTGACAGTCTTGACAGTAATAGGGAAGTTAGGAAAAGGAGAGGATTTGAGGGGAAAGATAATGAGTGCAGTTTTGCACCTGTTGAGTTTTCTATGCTTATTGGAATATCCACTTCAAAGTGTCCAATAGTCAGAACTGAGAATAGCAGGAAGCAGTGAGATCACCACCAAATCTCCTCTAAAAAGATCTAGGGAATGTACTAGACCAAAACTTATGGGGAAATCTAAGGGAAAAAATCATGGTGAGTCATATTTCTAGCCCAGGTTGACATAAAGACAGAGAGATCTGTGGACAATGGGGATGGAGTCTGGCCAGGACTCCCTGAGACAACAAGAAATATTAAAACAAAGTCAAAGCTTCATGATGGGTATGATGGATATAGTATTTCTTGCCTTCTCAATGGGTGGGGAAAGGGTATAAAGAAAGAGAGAATTTGGAACCAATATTAAACATAACATTTTAAGAGAAAAAAGTCAAAAGACTAGAAAAAATAGAAGAACATGTAAGGTATTTCATAGCAAAAACAACTGATCTGGAAAACAAAGTGAAGAGAAATCATTTAAGAATCATTGGACTACCTACAAGTCATGACCAAAAAATGAGCTTAGACATTACATTTTAAGAAATCTTAAAAAATAATTACCCATATCTCTTACAACCAGAGGGCAAAGCAAAAATGGAAAAAATCCACTGGTCACCTCCTGAAACTCCAAAATGAAAACTCCCAGGAATATTTTAGCCAAATTAGGGCCAAAGAAAAAATATTGCAGCCAGCCAGAAAGAATGAATTCAAGTATTGAGAATCCACAGTCAAGATTGTACAAGATTTCACAATGATCATTATAAAGGAGCAGAGAGCTTGGGATACAATATTCTAGAAGACAAGGGATACGGGCTTACAACCAAGTTTTGCCAATTTACTCAGCAAAACTGAATATAATTCTACTGGGAGGAAAAATGGATCTTTAAGGAAATAAAGAGGACTTCCAAGCATTCCTGATGAAAAGACCAGAGCTGCACAGAAACTTTGAAATGCAAACACAGGAGTTAAGAGAAACTTTAAAAAGTAAACATGAATGAACAATGATAAATGACTAAAGAAATATAAACTAATTATGATGGGGAGGTGATAATTTTGTTCCTCAGAACCCTAACATCATCAGGGGTTATAGAGGGAGTCTGATTAGACAAGGCCTGGGAATGGCTCCATTATGTCTTGATGATCTTAAGAAAAGAATGGAAAGGGAGGGGAAGAGGATTATACTGAGGTGAGGGGAGGGAAAAGAAGTTTAGGGAACATTATCTCACACAACTAAGGTGCAAACAAAGAGGAAGGTTGCAGATGGCTGACACTTCAACCGCCTCTTATCTGAACAGTTCAAAGGAGGGAAGAATCCACACATATGTACATACAGCTGGGGTCAGGATTACATTTCCCTTAACAGGGAAATGGGCAGCTAGGTGGTGCAGTGGATAGAGAGCTAGGTCTGGAGTCAGGAAGACTCAAGTTCAAATCCAGCCTCAGACATTTACTAGCTATGTGACTCTGGGCAAGTCACTTGACCCCATTTGCCTCAGTTTCCTCATCTTTAAAAGGAGCTGGAGAAGGAAATGGCAAACTATTCCAGTATCTTTGACCCCAAATTAGGTCATGAAGAGTTGGACATGACTGATCAAACAACAACAGGGAAATAGCAGGGAAAGGGGAGAAGGGGGAATTAGAGGGAGGATAGATTAAGGGAGAGATTCTTTGTAAGCAAAATCAACTCTAAGGATAGACAAAAATATTTACAGCTCCTTTTGATGCGGCAATGAATAGGAATCTGAGGAGGGTCCCATCAGTTGGGGAATAGCTGAACAAGTTGTGGTCTCTGAATATAATGGAATACTATCATGCTGTATGAAATGATGAAGGGGATGGTTTCTGAGAAACTTGGGAAGACTTGTATGAACTGATACAGGGGGAAGGGAGAAGAACCAGGAGAACAATGTACATGGTAACAGCAATATTGTAAAGTCAAACAACTTGGAAAGAATGAGGACGTCTGATCAGCATAATGACCAACCATGATTCCAGAGGATTAACGATGAAGCATGCTCCCTACCTCCCAATTCAGAGGTTTTGAACGACTCAGAGTACAGAATGATTATAAATGTAAAACATATAATCATTCTGTACTCTGAGTATATATTATGTATAAGATGATATATAAAATATTATACATTATGTTATAATATATAAGATGTATTATATAATACTATATTATTACAGTATATTAAACATTATTGTATATTACATTGTATGCATTATATATTAATAGTGTATACAATATAATATATTATACAATACATTATATATAACATTATACATTGTATAATATACTATTATATAATATATTATATATTGTTTTATATTCTTTACATAAATATACAGCATGTTATATATATTAAGTATATCAAGTATGTATATATATATACATACACATATATATATATATTATATATATACATACATACATATATATATACATACATATATGTATTCCTTCCAGATGGAGCCAACATAGAAATCTGTTTTGCTTGAGTGTGCATGTTTGTAACAGGGGTTTTGTTTTCCTTTGGCTCCTTTTTGGGGGGAGGAGAGTTGAGAGGGAGAGAAAGTAGATCTTTGCTGATTGGAAATAATAACATTTAATTTAAACAATGTCCAACAGGAAGTTGGTGAGTGGAGCTCAGGAGAAAGACTAGACTGGATATAGAAATATGGGAATCCTTTTCATAGAGACAATAATTGGACCCATGGGAGCTGATGAGATCAGGGAGGGAGACAGCAGAGGGGGGTGGTCCCAGGACAGCTGCTGGATCACAGTAAGTAGGAATAAACTCTGGGTTTGGGGTCGGAGAGTTGAGTTTAAATCCTGGATATGCAATTTACCCTCTGTGCAACCATGAGAAAGTCCCTTCCCCTCCTGGGGCCTCAGTTTCCTCATGTGTACAATGAAGGGATGGCCTCTGCAGACCCCTTTAGCTCTGTTTCTGTGACCCCATGTTTCCCATCCCCACCCCAAGTCTTCCAAGAGCAGCCTCCTAATTGGCTGCTCCAATTGGCTGATGTGGGGGGTGATGAGGTCTGGCCTTGGGGGGAGATCCTGGGTCGGGGGTCTGAAAGAAGAGCCCAGACATGAAGGTTGGGAGGTTTGGGGAGGTGGGCAGATGGCCCCTGCCTTGGTTACCTTCCCTTTCTAGGTCAGGGTCAGAGTCTCCCTCGCTGTCCGTCTCATAAGCCCCCTTGGGGCAACCTGCCGGATCACTGCTGTCCTCTTCCCCCTCCTTGGCCTGCAGAGGGCAGTTAGTGCTGAGGTCACTGCAGGGGTCCTTGGGTGTGCTCTGGAAAGGCAAGAACACCGTGTCCAGGGCTGAGGCGGCCCCAAGACCTCCATCCCCCATGCAGTCAGGGAAACCCTAGAGATGGTCTCTGGAGCGGCTCAGTGAGGCAGGGCTTGTGAGCCGACTGGGCCCAGGTCTCTGTCACTGCCTGCCTGGGAGCCCCTTTGGGGCTCCACTATCCCATCTGTAAAAGGAAGGATCATTAATGTAGATCTTCATCACAGCCCCGTTTTACAGATGGGCAAACTGAAGTCCAGAAGCTCTCTGGCCCCTTGGTAGCTGGCTGCTTTCTGGGCCTCAGTGGCCTTCTCTGTCAAAGGAGGGGGTTGGACTCCCTCCCAGGGTCTGTGACACCCTCCCCCCCAAGACTGAGGACTTGGATTTGGAGGGTCCCTCCTCCTGTCTGGATTCGGTTTTCCCAGTCGTACATCCTCGTTGACCTTTAGCACCACTTCCAAACCCATCTTTTCCCAGTTCTGAATCCTAGGGTCCTGTTCTCTCTCTTTGTCCTGTTCTTTCTCCTCTTCACGCGCAATTCGGGGTTGCAGCTTGGAGACCGTGGGCAGGTCCCACGGCCCCGGGCGCTGGTCCACCCCGGCACCGGAGAGGTCCCCCCACGGACCAGGCTTCCGCTCGGCCATGGCCCCCAGAGGGCGGATCCCGTGGCCGAGGCCCCTGCCGCTTATCATCCTGGGCTGCTGGGCGGGCGGCTGGAGACTGGGGTGCCTGGTGGCTGGAGGCGGGGCGGCGGCCTGGGAGAACCAACCTAGGCGGAGACCGAACTAATGGGCGTCCCCCGCAGCCAATAGGAGCCTGCGCGTCCTTCGCTGCCTTGGGAACCGACAACAGCAGGCCTCGTGGGCCGGGCATGAGAAGTGTGGGAGGATGCTCCCGGTCCTGCGGGGAATGGGGTGGGGTAATGGAGAGTCAGGATCGTGGGGAGCTCATTACCCACAAAGCAGAGGAGCCCAGGAGTACTGACTGCAGCAGCAGCCCATGCTGAGAGGAGTAGCTGCAGGGATGGGGAGCTCACTGCCTACCCAGGCAGCCCATTCCAGGTTGGGGGAACTCTGACATGCAGCCTAAATCAGATCCTTCGCAAATCCCCACAGCGCCTGTTCTGTCCTCTGGGGCCCAGCAAAACAAAGCTAATCCCTCCCTTTTCTCCTTTCCCCGTGTGTTGTCTCTCTCGGAATGTGAGCTCCCCGAGAGTGGCACTTTTCCGTTTGTATTGCCAGAGCTTAACTCGGGGCTTTACACGCAGGAAACGTTTAATCAATGCTTCATTCATTCATTCATTCATACATTTATCCATTCGTTCATTCTGCCCCATGACAAGCCTTCCAATGCTTTAGAGACAGCTGCCATGTCCCCTCTCAATCATCTCTTCTCCCCGCTCCTCTGCCGGGTCCTTCCGCGGCCTGATCTTGAGACCCTTCCCATTCTCGTCCCCTTCCTCTGGACCTTTTTCAGAGTCCTTCCTAAAAGAACAGATCACAACCCTCCAGATGTGATCTGAGCAGGGCAGAAGACCCACCTCCTCATTTATGGATGCCACATTTCTCTTACTTGGGAAGATGATTTCTTGAACCCGTATGAGACGTTTACATTTCCTGCCACAGAATTTCATGTTCTCAGATTCTGTTCAAGGCAGGCTAAGAGCATTTTGGGTCTCAGTCTAGCATTCAATGTTGGCTAGCCCTCACAGGTTGGTATCATGGGAAAATTTGACCTTTCTGTTCTGCCACTCACTAGCTCACCCTGTCCTACATCTGTAATGTGTCCTTACATGTGTAAGGTATTACACATAAGTCGTAATGGCTAGCTCTATATTAAGGGCCAGCTAGATGCAAGACCCCATGCTCAGCGCTGGGGATGGAAACCCCACAGATGCTGCCCCCGGGACGCTTACTGTCTATGAAGGAGACAAAATACCCACAGCTAAGTGTGATACAAGAGGCCTTTCTGATGTTGTAAAATCATAGACTCTCGCAGCTGCAGCACACTTCAGAATCTATCCTGTCCCACCCATCCTGACAAAGACTCCCCCCACCCCGTCTGAAAGGCGGGCCTTTGGTCTCTGCAGGAGATGCAGCAGAAAGATGGCTGAATGTAGGGTGAAGAGAACCGGGTTCCGATCCTGCCCCAGATACGTGGTGGCTGTGTAATGTCAAAGAAACAGAACATGACACTGTGTCTAAGACCAGGTGCCACGACAAGAATGTCTTTACTCATTTACAAGCAGCCTGCAAGGAGCTTCTTGGCTTTATGATGCCTCAAGAACGGGGACCAGACAGGACCAGATAGAGTACGGATAGTGCAATTCTCTAGGCTGGCACTAGGAGACGAACAAACACCTGCGTTTGGAGCACTGTCCCAAGGACCCTCTGGATGTTTACAGAGAGGGCATTGTGCCAGGGCTCCGAGCTGTCCAGTTGGGATTATCGCTGCAGCTGCTCACAGGGGTGGGGAGCCTGGGGCCTCCTTGTGCAAAGCTCTTCTTCCCTCCCATCTCTGCCTGCACTTTACCTGGAGGACTTTGAAGCCTGCTTCCATAGTCTCCATGGGCAAGTCATTGTAACTGTCTTAGCCTCAGTCACCTCACCTGTAGGAATAATAATAACAACAATAATATTATCATAGAATTTATACAGTGCTGGAAAGTTTGCAGCATATTTTACAAATGTCTCATCTGCTGAGGAAACTGAGGCAGACAGCAGTGTGACAGGGAGAGGGAGAAGTGTCTGAGGCCGGGTTTGAACTCAAGTCTTCCTGACTTGAGGCCTGGGGCTCTATCCACTGCCTTCCCAAACTGGCTTTATAAAATAGATTTGCTTTCTTTTCCTGAGAAAAGCAAAAACAGTTCTAAAGTGGAGGACCGCACACAAGAAGCTACGTACATATAAGAAAAATACAGACATATAGATATAGCTAAGGGTTTGTGGTTAAGTTGTTTCAGTCATGCCCAACTTCTGCTGACCCCATTTGGGGTTTTCTCGCCAAAGATACTGGAGTGGTTTGCTACTTCCTTCTTTGGCTCATTTTACAGATGAGGAAAGTGAGGCAAACAGGGTGAAGTGATTTGCCCAGGGTCACCCAGCTAGTAAGTGTGAGGCTGGACTTGATGAAGATGAGTATTCCAGATTCCAGATTCCAAGCCCAGCTGTCTATCCATTTCACCCCATATATCTATATTCATACATATATCTCTGTCTATACCTGTACCTATATCTTTAGGCAGCTAGGTGGTGCAGTGGATAGAGTGTCTGGTCTCAGACACTTACTAGCTATGTGACCCTAAGCAACGTAGTGTGCAAAGTCAACAGGGGCCATTGTCCCAAGCTGGATAATCTCCCGAGTCAGGAACAGCAGTACTTGGCCCCTCACCTTCTAAGCTGGTTGGGCTAGAGAGGGCAAAGGGCAGTGGTGCCAGAATCAGGAGGGCAGTGTGGGCCAGGGCCAGTTCTGCACAGATAATCCCAAAGATGAAGCCAAAAGCGAATGGCAAAGAGCAAAGTAACCTTCCTCCAGCTGGACTTTTTGCATTCCCAGAGGCATTGACTCCAGTGTGGAGAGCTGCTTGGAATAATCACACGACAAATTTTGCAATGGCCAGCCTTGGGCGTATTTATAAAATCCATTTGTAAATGTTCAAATGAAGTGTATGCCAAGGGGCGTCCACTGAACCCAATATTAGAGAAGGAGTGCTGGTTAAATGCTCGGTAAAGCAGAACAAATATGAGCCACCACAGGGGTGATAGCAGGAGAGACCCAAGACAGCCTTCCTGTGTCCACTCTTCCCTGAGGGCCAAAGCGGCCCCTCCTGCTTATGAACACACCTTGCGATAGAAGCTCAGCGGAGGGGTGGCTTATCTTCGCAGTCACCCAGAGCCCAGAGACCTGTTTTACCTTGTACCACTGATTCTGTTTCTTGGCCTTGGTGTCATGATGGACTGAGTCAATGTTGTTGTAGAGAAGAGGAAGTGAGAAGTCTCCACTGTTGGTTGTGGTGAGGTGAAACACAGGGGTGGGGCCATCCAAGGTGGCCGGTTTTGTTGCTGCATGGCAGGTCCCTTGGGATCAGCGCCATTGTGTGGGCAGAGCAGTGGACGATGCTCTTGGGTAGCTGGATAATGGTTAGAAGGTCTTTGATGAAGTCAGCATTCAAAACAGCCTTACTGGTGGAGGTTAAAACCCCTCATCCTGGCAGACTCCAAAAGCACAGCATGAGTCAGCGTAGGCATTGGCACTTCGTGCCCAACAAGCTTGAGCAAGGCCAATGAGCTTGGCATCCTGACTGCTGAGATTGGGTGGAAGAGAAGCAGACCACTGAGTATCACGATCAGAGACCACGGCAGCACCCTGGACCGAATTCCATCCTTTATAAAAAAGGCACCATCAGTGCGAAAAACCAGGTGGGGATTCTGTAGAATTCGGTAAGGTCGTCACTGGGGCCACATGAACCACAACAGAACAGTCATGAAGAGACTGCTCAAAGTCAGTAAATCAGGGAGCAGCGTGATGGGCTTGAGGACAGAACCCACTCAAAAGTCACACTTTGCTCTTCCAATAGTCACTTCTCTAGCAAGTCTGTGATCACAAAAGCCGTAATTGTGGTGTCTCAAAAAAAGAGCCTTAACCTCACCAGGGCACTGAATGACAAGTGGGACCCATAAAATCAAGTTCAGAGGTTGTTTCTACCAAAAGGGCAGTAGCTGCTGTGGCTCTCAAGCAGGGCAGAGCACCTGCAGCCTCAGAGCCCAGCTGGTGCAGAGAGGGTCTGAGGTCTTGGGTGAGCACCATTGGTGACACTCCCTTATGTTCATGTACAAAAAAGAAAGGACTCATCTGGGAGTCAAAGCAAAGCCTTCGTGAGGGTGGCGAGAGCCATGAGATGTCCTGGTTCAGGGGGCAAGGGTTCTGGAAGGGTCTTTGGTAAGAGCAGTTAAAGGCTTGGGGATCTCACTAAAGATGGCGTCCACTGTTGGCCTCGGCCTGCAGAGCCTGAGAAGGCACAAAGCTACTTTTTAGTCTTTGGAGTGGACAGTTGTTGGAAGGCTTGCCTGTGCTTCAGACAAACGCCTTGGGATGAGGGCAGACAGGACAAAGCCAAGATACTTGACCTAAGAAAGACACCGATGTACCTTTGCCTTGGAGACCTCGTGGCCTCCCTGATGAAGCTGGAGAAGAAGGCGGTGCTGCCTTCTTGGCGGACTCTGACATTGGTAGCTGCTCACAGGCCATTGTCCACATTCTGAACAGATGGAGCCTTTAAGGGGATGGATGCTAAGTCCTGCCGTAGAATTTGAGAGGACAAGGGGGTGCCTGTCTACATACCCTTGTGACAGGCAGGCTTTCTGTCATACCAGGTTAGACCAGGGGTTTCCTTTGGTCCCAAGAGCTTCAGAATTTTTCCAAGGCAGTTCCAGCAGGAACACTGTCTGTGTTTCCCATGATTATACAATTTACCTCTTGTTTTATTTGGAAGCAACCCTTACTTTCCAATAATTAGAGTGATCTTCGCGCCACAGAGATCTTCCTGCTCGTTGCCAATCAAAATCTGAGCTGATCTACACACCTCTGAGAGTCAAACCAAACTCACAACTTTGTCTTCAAGTTCCTCTTTTGGAGCCTCAGAGATTCTGCTCCATGTAGAAAAGACTGTTCTCGCATGAGGAAGCCCTCTGCTTTCTAGAGGATTAAATCTCCTCCCTCCCTCTGAGGGTACCAAAGCTGCTCCTAGCTGTATGAGGGCTTGCCCTATCTGCTGTTATCACTTGGGAGTCAGAATCTGTCACTCAGGATAAACGACAAAAGAGACTGGAAAATAAACAAGGAAGCACACGGAGCATGGATTGACAGGCAGCTCTGTTAATTGGAAGAACTCCAAAGTTCTGCTTCCCAAAACTCTGCTGAAACACCCCCTCAGACTCGGCAAACGCAGAGTGGAGCAGATCGTGAAGACAATGAAAGCCTTGAATCTCTCTGGGGTCCCTAGAGGCTGGGCTCTTCTCTCCTTCCACAAATGATGCTTCTCCGTGTAACAAGGCTTCCTGCACCTGGAGGAGGAACGTTTCCTCCAGCGGCTCCGGTCCTTCTGTGTGAGGAAGAAGAGGCTGTGCTACCTGTCACAGGCAGTAGCCTATATTCAGAAAGGATTTCATCTTTGGCACAGGGAATCTCTATGTTGCAAATTAGTTTCCCCCATTCAAGGTGCCACTCTATTTTCTGAGACATCTCAATAGGAAAATTCAGTTCGTTACAGTTATCCTTTCCACATTGTGTGGGTGGGTGGTGGTGGTGGAGTGGGGTGGGGCACCCTGGCCACCTGGAAAATCTGTATAAAATCTGCCCTCCCTTTTGTACCAGAGAATGACTTCTTTTTCTTTTATGGGGTGTTTACAGTACCTTCTTGTAAAATTTGGGTTGATTTGGTCATAGGCTATATGTAGGTCAATGTTAAGTAAAAATACTAACCTTGTGTGTCATCTATTGGCTTTAATATTCTTTTTGCAAACTTTAACTTTTGACTTAGCTTTAAAAAGAAAGTGTGTATATTTATGGCATTAAAAGATACAGTATGTTGATATCATATAACATTACTTTTTTATGCATTTCTGAGTTTCTAAACTTTTTCCTCTGGCTTTTGCCTGTCATCTGCAGCTTCTGTAAAACTCCTCCAAAATTGCCATTTAATTTCTTATGCTGAAAACATGATGGGGAAAGTCAAGATGTGGAAGGCATAACTGTATAACAACACACGCACACACACACACACACACACACACACACACACACAGAGCAGAATCTTCCTCCCCGGCTTTCACCAAAGATGTAGAAGCCAAGTCCCTGCTAGCTGGGAAAATCAGTAACACTTCATTCCTCTAGACTCTTTGCCAGTTGCCACAATAAGAAAAACAAAAACAAAACCTTCAGAACTCTTTTACCTGCATTCAGGATTTCCAGTTACTTACAGAAGACAGAATTCATTTTACTTCCAAAAGGTTTTTTTTTTCTATCTGCAACAAAGATTCTTTAAATCGAAGAAGAAATGCTTTGTCTGGGCAGCTGATAGCAAGAGCTTAATTCCTATCTGCACCAAGGACTTCTCTTTCTCTAGGAGAGATTCCGCTATCTCTTTCTGGTAGCAGGTGGGGTTCCCTATAAAAAGATCCCCAGTCAAATCTGATAAAGGGACAAAAATGTTCCCCAAGCAGGACAGACAAAGGGACTCCTGTAGGGTTCCCCAATCAAACAAGATCAAGGGATTTTCCTAGGGTTTACTTGGGCTCAGAGAAAATTTGGATCAGACTTGAGGGTGGAGTCCAGTCTCCAGAGATGGTTCCCTGAAGAGGAGCCCTCAGTGAAATCACCTATGGTGTGCTCTAGGGAACTTTTTCAAAGGACCGTCCTGAAGACCAGAGTCCCACGCTGGAGGTCCTGCTGAAGTCACCAATTGTCATGAATGAAATCTGTGAATAAGAGAAACCGAGGCAAAAAAGTTCAAGCAAGATCAGTTCATTGGTAACGACTAGCTATTTGCTGATAAAGTGTGTCCAAAACCACCTTGGCTGGTACAAGGACCTTGTTGTGATCTTACAGGGCATTTCCATTTATTCATTCATTCATTCATTTATCTATCTATCTATCTATCTATCTATCTATCTATCTATCTATCTATCTATCTATCTATCTATCTATTTGTTTATTCATTCATTCATTCATTTATTTATCTATTTATTTACTTATTTGCTTATTTATTTATTAATCTATCTATTTATGTATTTATCTATTTATTTATTTCTTTACTTATTCACTTATTTATTCATCTACCTATTTATGTATTTATTTATTTTTGTTTTTGTTCATTTGTTTATTTATTTAGGCTAGGCAATGGGGTTAAGTGACTTGCCCAACAGCTAATAAGTGTAAAGTGTCTTAGGTAAGATTTGAACTCAGGTCCTCCTGACTCCAGGGCCGGTACTCTATCCACTGTGCCACCTAGTTGCCCCAACAGGGCATTTTTAGAGGCGTAAATGAGGAACTTTAAAATGGGGAACATAAACAATAAACGAGAAACATTGATCACAGATTGAGGAGCACGATATTGATTACCATGGGCATTTGTGATTTCTGATGGGCCAGAGCAGGGGGGAGGGGGAAACCTGTGGCCTCGAGGCCATGTGGGGTCTTCTAGGTCCTCGAGTGCAATCTTTCAGTCAAAGGGTGGGCCAGGATATTACAAGAGTTTCCATTAACATCATGGAATCTGTCTCGTATGAATATCTCTGACAAGAACCGGGAACCTTCACAGGAATAGGGAATTTTTATAGATTAGCAGCACTCAAGGTGTGGGTATTCCTAGCCCCATATAATTATGATTTATAATCTATAACAAGGCTTTTACTACTCTCCGCTACACTCTGCAGGAGCTTAGCTTTACTAGTAGGGCACTTGGCTGGAAACAATGCCCTTCGAACCTGTATATGGTCACACACACACTTCTTAACTTATTACAGTGTAAATTTATTAAAAGCAAATGACTGGTTACAACTTGGTACTGTCTGTAGTGGGGACATGCTAGAAGCCTTTCTAATAAGCTCAGGGACCGATCAATCAATCAATCAATCAATGAACAAGAAGCCTGCAGTCTAGTGACACTACATACAAACAAGTTATATACAGGAAAATAGTGAATAATTAACCGAGGCAAGGTACTGGAATTAAGAGGGATTGGAGAAGGATTCAGGTAGAAGGTAGAATTTTAGCTGGGACTTAAGGAAGCCAGGGAGGCTGGTAGTTGGAGCAGAGGAGGGGGCTCGGCATGGAGGGACCACCTGAGAGAATGCTTGGAGCTGAGAGATGGGCGTCTTGTTTGTGGAATAGCCAGAAGGCCGGTGTCACTGGACTGAAGAGTATATGTTGAGGTGAAAGAGGCAAGAAGGCTGGAACCGGAAGAGGGGGGTGGGCCATGGAAGGCTTTGAATGCCAAAGGGAGCATTTTGTATTTGCTGCCAGAGGCACTGAGTAGGGACAGTAACGTTGTCAGACCTGCATTTTAGAAAAATCACTGTAGTGGCTGAGTGGAGGGTGGACCGGAGTGGGGAGAGACTTGAGGCAGCAGACCCCCCCCCCCAAGCAGCTATTGTAGTAATCCAGGCCTGAGGCAATGAGGAATTGCCTCAGAGTCGGGGCAGAGTCAGGGAGGAGAAGGAGGTGTATTCAAGAGACGTTACAGTGGTGATATTGACAGGCCTTGGCACCATATTGGATGTTGGGGGGGGGCAGTGAGAAATAGTGAGGAGTCCAGGACGAGGTGGGGAGCCTGAGGGACTGGGAGGAGAGTGGGGCCCTCTGCAATCACAGGGAAGGTAGGAGAGAAGGGAGGGTTTAGGAAGGAAGATGATGAGGTCTGTTTTAGACACAGAGTTCAAGATGTCTGCTGGATGTTCCATTGGGGATTTCTGAAAGACAGCTGGAGATTTGAGATGGGGGTCAGCAGAGAGTTCAGGCAGGAAAAGGGGACTGAAGAATCATTAGCACAGAGATGGTCATCAAGTCCCTGGGAGGTGATGAGATCACCTAGTGAAGTGGTAAAGGGGGAGAAGAGCAGAGGGCCCAGGACAGAGCCCTGGGGGTCATGTAGGCTTAGAGGGTGTGACCTGGAGGAGGATTCAACAAAGGAGAAGGAGAAGGAGCGGTCAGGGAGGGAGCAGGAGAACCGGGATGTGGGCGGGGAAGAGTGGCCTGAACACCCAGAGAGGAGAGAACACTAGGGAAGAGGGGGTGATGGACAGTGTTTGAGGCTGCAGAGAGGCCAAGGAGAAGGAGGATGGAGAAGAGGCCGCTGGATTTGGCACCTAAGAGGTCACTAGTAACTTTGCAGAGAGCAGTTTCAGCGGAATGTTGAAATAGGAAGCTGGATTGTAAGGGGTTAAGAAGAGAGTGAGAAGAGAGAAAGTGGGGGCCCCAAGGGAGGCAGCTTTTCCAGGAGTTTAGCTACAAAGGACAGAAGAGATGGAGGTCGATAGTTAGCAGGGATGGAAGGATCAAGTGTGGGCTTTTCAGGATGGGGGAGACACGGGCAGGTTTACCGCCAATAGGAAATAGGTAGAGAGGGAGAGATTGAAGAAAAGTGACAGAGTAGGGATGGGGAGGCAGTCTGTTGGGGGAGAGGGGATGGAATTGGGGTCACTCGAACACGGACAGGGGTCAGCCTGGGTAAGGGGTGAGACCACTTCATCCTGTGAGACAGGGGTGAAGGTGGAGAAGGTGGCACGGGGCACCTGAGTGGTAGGAGATGAGGAGGAGGGAAGGGAGCTCACAGCAGATGGCTGAAATTTTTTTTTCTGGATAATGTAAGGCAACATTCTCAGCTAAGAGGGCTGAGGAGAGCCAAACATGTCCGTCATCACCATTATTATTTAATATTGTAGTAGCAATGCTAGCTCTAGCAATGAGCCAAGACAAAGAAGGGGAAGGAATCAGAATAAATAGCAAGGAAACAAAACAATCCCTCTCTGTAGACGATATGATGATATGTACTTAAACGACCCCGGGAATGAACTAAAAAACTCATTGAAACAATGACCAATTTCAGGAAAGTTTGCAAGACAGAAGATAAGCCTAGATAAATCACCAGCGTTTCTGTATACCAGCAACAAAACCCAGCAGGAAGAGATAGAAAGAGAAATTCCACTTAAAATCACTGGGGGAAGAAGTCACCATTTGACAAACACTGTTGGGAAAACTAGAGATCAGGTTGGCAGAAACTAGGTGTAGGGCAACATCTCACACCTTATCCAGGGGTGGGGAACCTGCAGCCTCAGGTTCTAGGGTTCCCTGCCCCTGCTTATACCAAGATAAGCTCAAAATGGGCACTTGGTTTAGACACATGGGGTGATATCGTAAGCAAATTAGTAGAGCATGGAAAAAACTATCTGTCAGATCTATAGGTAGGGGAAGAGGTCATGGCCAAACAAGAATTAGAGTTTCACAAGAGGTAAAATAGATAATTTTGATTACATAAAATTAAAAAGTTTTTGTACAAACAAAATAAGTGTAGCTAAAATTATTATTTTAAAAACATATTTTCATTTCATCAAATGTTTCCCAATTATATGTAAATAAATTTTAACATTCATTTAAAAAAATTTTTGAGCTCAAGATTCTCTCCCTCCCCACTCTTGAGAAGTCACAAAAAATATATTTCCATATTTGCCATGTTGCAAAAGAAAACACAGACAAAAAAGGAGAAAAATGAAGAAAGTCAAAAAAATATGCTTCAATTTGTGTTCAGAGTTCATCAGTTTTCTCTCTATAGGTAGGGAACATTTTTCATCATCGTTTCTTTCAGAATTGTCTTGGGTCAATTCAGCTAAAATTATAAGAAAAGCAAAAAACAAGAAAAATTCTTTGCAGCAAGTTTCTCTGATAAAGGCCTCATTTCTCACATATGTAGGGAGCTGAGCAAAATTTATAAGAATAAAAGCCATTATCCAATTAATAAATGATCAAAGGATATAAACAGGCATTGTTCAGATGAAGAAATCAAATCTATATATGGTCATGTAAAATGCTCTAAATCACTATTGATCAGAAAAATGCAAATTAAAACAACTCTGAAGTACCAACTCATACCTATCAGATTGGCTAATATGATAGAAAAGGAAAATGACAAATGTTGGAGGAGATGTGGAAAAAATTGGAACACTAATGCATTGTTGGTGGAGTTGTGAACTGATCCAACCATTCTGGAGAGCAATTTAAAACTACGCCCAAAAGGCTATAAAACTGTGCACATCCTTTGACTTAGCAATGCCACGACTAGGTCTGTATACCAAAGAGATCAAGGCAAAAGGAAAAGGACCCATATGTAAAAAAATATTTATAGCAACTCTTTTTGTGGTGGCCAAGAATTGAAAATCGAGGGGAAGCTCATCGGTTGGGGAATGGCTGAACAAGCTGTGGTCTATGAATGTAATGGAATGCTGTTGTGCTATAAGAAATGGTGAGCAGGTCGACTTCAGAAAAGCCTGGGAAGATTTATATGAGTTGATGCAAAGTGAAATGAGCGGAACCAGGAGAACATCGTACACAGTAACAGCCACATTGTCTGATGATCAGCTGTGAATGACTTAGCTGTTCTCAGCAATGCAATGATCCAAGACAATTCCAAAGGACTCATGATGAAAAATGCTCTCCACCTCCAGAGAAAGTGGTGGAGTCTGAATGCAGATTGAAGGAGATTTTTTTTCTTTTTTTTTTTCCCCTTGACATGACTAATGTGGAAATTTGCTTTGCATCTCTATACCTTTTTGTAATGGGTTTTGATTTCTTGCATTCTCATTGGGGGTGAGGGAAGGAAGAGAATTGGAACCATGAAAATGAAACAAAATTGAATTTTAAAAAAGGAAAGTGGTGCGGGGAGAGGGGGGAGGGCGCTGGCCTTGCTGATCCCCAAGTTCCCTCCTGGCTGGAACACCAGAAGAGCTGCTTCTTTTTCTTGCTTGTTAAGGGTTACGAAACACTTTCTTACTAACAGCCCTGGGAGGGTTAGGGGAGGCAGACTTATTATTTTACTGAGGAGAAAACAGATTCACAGAGGGAGGGGGGTGTATGTGTGTGTGTGGGGAGGGGGGTAGGGGATGTCAACAAGCACTGAGCTGATGAGCGCTTATGGTCGATGCCAAATCCAGGACTCCTGGCTCTCCAGACAGGTATTTTTCTATGACAAGGAATCACTGACTCACAGGACTGGGAGAGGCTTTAGAATGTGAAATGTCAGGGCTGGGGGGGAGCCTCAGAACAGGGAATGTCAGGGCTGGAGGGGCTGAGAACAAGGGATGTCAGGACTGGTGGGGGCTGAGAACAAGGGGTGTCAGGGCTGGGAGGGAGCTGAGAACAGAGGATGTCAGAGCCAGAGTGGCCTTGGAACAGAGAATATCAGATCCTTAATCAGATCCTTAATTGGAAAGGTTCCTAAAGTCCCTAAGGAGGATCCTGTAATCTAAATCCCTCAGTTTACAGATGGGGAAACCAAGTCTTGGGCAAGGAAAGTAGCCTGCCTAAAGTCAGACGGTTTGGGCCCTGGTACTCTGGCATCTCAAGACCTCGTAGCCTCCTCGAGGTTGAAGGCTGTGCCTCCTCTGGTCTCCTCGGTCCTCCCTCTGTCCCTCTCTCTGAGCCCAAGAGGCTGAGCAGGCTTGGCTGGACAAACGACTGAAGCTGCTGCTCCTTCCTTCCCCTCCCACCTCCAGCCAGGAGCCTCTGTGCCTTTAATAGATGCTTGCCAAGGGGGCAGGCTGCCCTGGGCAGACCAGCTCATCACTCCCTGTGCTGACTCATAGGCATGAGCATGGGAGTGCTGGGGTCCCTGCGTGGATGGGGGCTTCTGGACTACAAGACAGAGAAATATGTCCTCACCCGGAACCGGAGGGTGGGTGCTCTCCAGAGGGTCCTGCAGCTTGGCATCCTGGGATATGTAATCGGGTAAGGGAGGAGGGGTCCCTGCGGGGAGAGGGGTAAGAGAGGAGGGGTCCTTGTGGGGGGCGGGGTAAGAGAGGAGGGGTCCCTGCGGTGGGAGGGGTAAGAGAGGAGGGGTCCTTGTGGGGGGCGTGATGAGGGGGACTGTAGAGGTCATGAGAAGAGACAGCAGCCTTGGCTCCAGCTCCCTGGGAAAGGGAACTGGGGACAGACTTTGCCACAGACCAGGTGATCTTGGGCAGGTCCTTTCCTGTGGATGGGCCTGTTTCCTCCCGTGTAACGTTAGGGGTTTGAGCTACGTGGTTCCCTTCCAGCTCTGACACTCTGGTAAGTGGCTGTTGAATGACTTGCCCAGGAAAATACAGCTAATACACGTCTGAAGCAGCACTTGAACTCGGGTCTTGCTGACTGTCAGTCCAACACACTGTCCACAGGGCCGCTTGGCAGCCACATAGGTGGCTTTTTAGCCGAAGACCCTTCCCACAAAGCACCCTGATTCAGAATTCTAAGTCTACTCCCCACCTACCCTTTCTGGCCTGTGAAGGCCAGAAAAGACCTCAGATCATTGAGTCCGACCTTGAGCACAGTGCAGGAATTTCCTCTATAACCTGCCTGTCCAATGATCCCTTAGCCAGTGCTTGAACACTGTGGGGGACAGGGAGCTCACTACCCGGAGGGACAAGGCAAAGGAGACAAACAGCATCCAGTCCTGACTACATGGTAGGAGGGAGAGCCAGATAGGACTGGGGCTCAAACCCCAACCCCAATGCTTACTGTCCGTGTCACCCAGCCCTCTGAGGTGGGAAAATGCATTCCACGTTCGAGAAACAATCTAGCGTCCAGCTTGGGTGGGAAGGGTCATAATAGTGAGAATGAAGCCTCCGAGGTGGCTTGGAAGTCTGTGCTGAGGACCTTTGGGGCAGGCAAGGAGAATGTTCTGCACCCCGGGAGGCAGAAGGAAGCCCTTGATCGGGGGAGGGACAGAGTGAGACCTCTCTGTGCCTTCAGATGGGTGGGAGATGGGGAGTCCGAGGCAGGGAGGAAGGCCATTTGGGAGGGGGTGACAATGGTCCGGGTGAAAGAGGGGGAGCAGATTTACTGATGGGCCAATCCACCCGAAAAGCCCCTGCAGTGAGGGGGGGTGCGAGATCAAATCCGGGGCACACCCAGGTGTTGACGCTCTCATCATAGACTTTCCTCAACTTGTGGCCATCAGTTTGGTTTCCCAGCCTCCTGCACTAACGGTGCTCCCAGGGGATCCAGACTTCTGTCCCTCTCTGAGACGATGTGTGCGGAAGACCAAGGAGGTCCCTGATCTCTCTGGGGAGGCCTGTCCCCCTCCCCGCCCCGACTACCTTCCTGATGGCGAAGGCTGACCCATCAGCAGATGGACTGAAGACTGACCGATGGACCCAGTGACCCCATGAAGGAGGGAGGGAATGACCAAGGGGGAGAGGAAGTACCTTGGGTCCTTTCTACTGTTACCGAGGTCTATTATTTTCCTGGGTAGGTGGTCCCTTCTCTTCAAGAAGGGTTACCAGGAGAAGGAGTCTGATCCCCAGGTATCGGTCATCACCAAGCTCAAGGGGGTCTCTGTCAGCCAGATTGAGGCGCTAGGAAACAGACTGTGGGATGTGGCCGATTACACGAAGCCCCCCCAGGTGAGGCTCTCCTTTCTTCCAGGGTGAGGACGCTTCCTCCCTTTCCTGCTAGACACGGGTGCAGGAGGCCAGGTTCCATCACCGGCCTCTGCCAGCCTGTCCAGCACCAGCCTTGTTCCCGGCTGCTTCCGCCCTCACACGTCTTTCCTGTTTCGCCTGCTGAATCCTCCTCCATCCCTTAAAGCCCATTTCCAATGCCACTTCCTCCAGGAAGCATTCCCTGGTCTTTCTATTGGTGACAATCTTCCCCAGACTCACTTGGCACATTGTCTGGGAATATTGCACATCCTGGCTACAGATGGTGAGTGCTTTCAATCAATCAACAGGCATTTACACGATGGATACTGTACTGGGGCTACAGAGACAAAAATAAACAGTGCCTCCCCTCAGTGAGATTCCTTTTGATAAAGGGAAGACAGCCTGTGCACATATAAATAGATGCAGAGGGAAATCCGAGGTAACCGAGGCTCCCCTGGAGCAGAGGCACTGGTAGCCAGTGAGGGAAGGAGGGACCAGAAAAGCCCTCTCTTGGTTGGAGCTTTGACTAGGCAGAGATGAGAACATGCCTGTCAGGCATAGGGTACAGCCTGGGCAAAGGTGGGGAGGTGGGAGAGGGAGTGTCTCATGTGATGAACGGCAAGAAAGCTTGTTTTCGCCGGATCCTAGAGCGATAGATGACAGGAAGGCTGGAAAGGTAGGACAGAGCTAAACCGAAGGAGTCTGTATTTTATCTTAAAGGTCTTTATTAAAAATTCCTAATACAAATTAGGAAGCCTCTGAAGGATGTCAGGCCGGGAGGAATGGGGTCAGACCTAAGCTTTAGCAATAGAGATTAGGAGGGGGAAGCTAGATGGCACAGTGGATGGAGCACTGGCCCTGGATTCAGGAGGACCTGAGTTCAAATCTGGCCTAAGACACTAGCTGTGTGATCCTAGGCAAGTCACTTAACCCCGTTGCCTAACCAAAAAAAAAAAAAAAGAAATAGGGATTAGGCGCTAAAGCCCCATCAGGGAGAGGACTGTGCTTTATCTAAGCCTTGCATCTTCCCAACACAGGGCTCTGTATATAGTTGATATTTAATAACTATTTTGTGGAAGGCATATTGAATTAGAAATAGTGCGGAGTTGTGGGGAGAGGGCAGGACGAGGAGAGGTGGGGAAGGGGCTCCAGCTGAGGAGGCCATTTGGGACGGGGAAGGGCCCGGTGCCTCAGTCATCCCAGCACCATTCCCAAGAACTGAGGGTGTTCAGCCCCTCCAAGAAATGGCTGGGGACAGGATCATCGGCCGTCGATGTCTCTGAGTATTTTAGAGGGCTCCCGGTGTGGTTCTGCTTGTCTGGGGCAGAACAAGGCGGCGGGGGAAGGGGGCGAGGAGGGAAGTTTGGGGTGTATATGTGTGCGTGTCTACACTGTAGTATGATTGTTTCTGGGGATGGGGGATGCTGGGGATGCTGGGGAGGAAGGACCCTTTAGGATGAGGCCTGTGTCCCCGGGAGGCCGTGAGCAGAAAGCACACCCCAAGCAGAGGTTACTTTTGGCACCCTCTGATTTCAGCCCCTGGGGGCAAGGCTCTGATTGTCCTGCCTTAGTTCTGTCTCTGAGGCCCCTTCCAGATCCGAGCTCTAAGGTTACCCTGGGTCCTCAGAGAAGTTCTAGCTCAGGCCTTTCGTCTCTTAGGGAGAAAACGTTTTTTTCCTGGTGACCGATTTCCTTGCCACACCAGAGCAAGTGCAGGGGACGTGTCCAGAGGTAAGACCCTTCTTGGAGCCCCTTGCCACCCTGGGGTCTTTGGCAGGCCCCAGTCCTGGGGAGGAGGGAGAGCGAGAGCTCCAGCTTCCCTCCCCTGCCCCCAGCTCAGCCCAGGGAGAAGACCTGGAGGGAGCTCTTGGCTGCCCTGGGGGCCAGAGGAGGCCCTGGGTTTCCCTGTGCTCCCAGCCCTTTGGGTCAGGCTGGCTGTGGGCTGCTATCTCAAGGCTGTCAGAGGGAGGGCCTTGTGATGCCCAGATTACAGAAGCCCCTGAACTTCTGAAACAGCGCCAAAGCGCCAAAGCCAATTCCACTGAATACAGCCAACAAACATTAAGAGCCTGCTGTGCTGTCAAGGGAAAGTCCGGTGTAGTGGTGAGAGTGCTGGACCGGCTGGTCACAAAGAGCTGGGTTCAAATCCCACTCCTGACACTTAGAAGTGGGTGGTCTCAGACAAACCACTTAGGCCCCTCTGAACCTCAGACAACTCTCCAGATGGGCTGTGATCTGTCTTGGTGGAGGGGCCTCCCACACTGATGACATCACACACGTATGACCCATGGACATATATGTATGAGGCACCCAAACCCTCAGCCCTCAGATGCTGAGAATATCGGAGGTGGGGAACATGTCAGCCCACCCTCCCGTCCCATGCAGGCATCTCCGTATCTTCTCTAACAGGGAGTTATACCTGCAGTGATGGGGAGCTCACTACCTGACATGGCAGCCCACTCCACTGTTAGGATGGTCTTCCTAATTGCTCTGATAGGGGTTTGGGGACTGAGGTGTTCTGGTCGGAGGAGTTCAGAGGGTCAGGCATTCTCTCTTAGTCTCAAGAGGTTGGGCTGTCAAAAACTTTGCGTGAAGGAAAAGGGACAGGTGCTATAGGAGAATGGATAGAAAGGAATGTGTCCCTGGAAGGCAGGGCAGCGGAGGCTCCCTTGGGCGGGCCAAGCAGGACCAGGCTAATCCCTCCTTCCCCTGTCAGTCCTTCAAATAAGGGAAGACAGTCTCCCTGTTACCCCGAGTCTCCCTCTTTTCCCCTGTCCTCTGGTCTCCTTCCTCTCTTCTGCTCTGTTCTGACGTCCTGTCTCCCCTCTCCTCCCTCTCCCCTCTCCTTCCTTTCCCCTCCTCTCCTCTCCCTCCCCTTCCCCCTTTTTTCCTCCTCTCCTCTGGTCTCCCTTCCTCTCTTCTGCTCTGCTCTGACCTCCTGTCTCCTCTCTCCTTCCCCTCTCCCTCCCCATCTCCTTCTCTCCCTCCTCTCCTTCCTCCTCTCTCTCCCTCTGCCCTCTCTGGGTTTCAGTTTCCTCCTGGTGTGATGACGGGAGGTGAGCGTGGGGGTGGACTAGATACTCTCTGAAAGCCCTCTGTGATTCTGGGGGGATCTATTTCTTTGGAGGGATCGTAGCTCACGCTTCCCCTTCTTTCCCCCACCCCAGCACCCCTCTGTTCCTCTGGCTCCCTGCCTGGCTGATGAGGACTGTCCGGTTGGAGAGATACTGAGCCACAGCCACGGTACCGATCTCACGCCTCGTTCCCCACCCCAGCGACCTCCCAAGTGTGCTGAGCACTGACGACCAGAGGGTGCTCCTGGGGGGCAGCTGGGTTGGAATCCCAGGATCTGAGTTCAAATCCTGATGGTCTCCTGTGTGACCTTGGGTCACCCCTGAATTCTCCAGGCCTCAGTTTCCTCTTCTGTAAAAATGAGGGGAGGGGGTTTGGTCTCCAAGGTTTCTCCCAGCTCCAAATCCCATGGCCCTGTGATCTTCCTCTTAGACCAGAGATGCTTGGCCCTGGTCCTAACCCAGGCTGGAGCCCAAGTGGCCCCAAGCTCAGAGAGGAAGGACTCAGTTGGCTTCTGTTCCAGGAATCAAAACTGGGAAGTGCATCATGTTTAACTCAACCTACCAGACCTGCGAGATCTGGGGCTGGTGCCCTGTGGAGAGCGGCAGCACGTCCAGGTCTGCCCGTCCCCTGCTCTGACCTGCCTGCTCCATCCCAGAGTAGTCGAAAGGAGCCCCTGCACTTGGGACTTGCCCACCAGGGCAAGTGCCCTGGATTCAAGTCCTGGCTGGGTGACTGAATGCATCATGTCACTCCTCTGAGCCTCAGTGTCCTCATCTGTAAAATGGGGATAATAATACACATCGCTGCCCCCCTCCTGGGGTTGCCGTGAGGAAAGTGGGAAGGGAGGGGAGAAATCCCTGGCGGGTCAGGAGAGCTGGATTTGAGGCTTCATTCTATGGCTAACTCACTGGTGACCTTGAGGAAGTCCCCTTTGTAAAATTGGTGGAGTCACCCTGGCTTTGCCCCTTCCTGAGGCTCCTGGGAGGCCGAGGGTCTGCAGTGGGCCCACTTGCCGTTGTGTGCTGAGGGGCAGCCTGGGGAGGGCCTGGCAGGCTGGGGCCTCAACTGTCTGCATCTCCCCCTCCCAAAGGAAGCCCCAGCTGCTGGAATCGGAAAACTTCACCCTCTTCATCAAGAACTCCATCACCTTCCCCAAGTTCAACTTCTTCAAGTAAGTGGCTGGTGTGGGAGGTGGGGTGGCTCTGGGGAAGAGCCTCCCCCGAGGCTGAGTGAGGGGGCTGGACTGGGGGAGCTCTGAGGCCCTCCACCCACCCACCCAAGCTTGGACATTGTGTTCCAAAGTCCCTCCCAGCCCTGACCTTCCCTGTTCTAAGGGCCCTCCCAGCCCTGACTCTCCCTGCTCTAAGGGCCCTCCCAGCCCTGACCCTTCCTGCTCTAAGGGCCCTCCCAGCCCTGACCCTCCCTGTTCTAAGGGCCTTTCTAGGTTCTAAGGGTTCTCAGTCCCATGGTCCCACCATTCTAGGAGCTCTGTTGAATTCTGGGGTGAGAAGCCACCTTCTCTTTTGTTTGGGAATGTTGTTCCCCTTTCCAATGTCCCTGCTGGACACACAGGTGGGCTTTTGTCCCTCAGGACCAACACTTTGGAGACATTGGATAGCACCTACTTCAAGAGCTGCAGGTATGACGCCCTCTTCAGCCCTTTCTGTCCAGTCTTCCGGGTGGGGGATGTGGTGGAGGCAGCTGGAGAGGACTTTGAGGACCTGGCCCTCTCGGTAAGTGGACCTGGGGGTGCGAGCTCCCTGGCCTCACCCTTGGCCCCAGTCCCATGACCCCCAATCTATACCCACACACAGAGGGGCCCCATGACCAGGCTGGATGGGCCTCCGCCCTGCTGCTTTGAAGGGCAGGGATAAAAAGTGGGGGCAGTGGAGCACTGCATGCAAACTCAGAGGACTTGAGTGCAAATCCTTACTCTGTCACTGCCTACCTGGTGGACCTTGGGCAAGTCACCTCAGTGCCCTAAGTTAGCCTAGGTAGCCTCTGAGATCAGACTAGGTAGGAGCCCACAGTCCTAGCCATGGATACTGCATGCCATGCGGGTGTGAAATGCCCTCTCTTGGCTTCAGTCTCCCCTTCTGGCTCTGCTATGCTGTGATTCCAGTGTTCTGGGGACTCTGGGTCCTGACCCCCCAGCCCTGGCTGGAAGCCCCTGCTCGCAGTGACCGGCGGGCTCCTGCTTTTGGCAGGGGGGAGTTGTGAGGATTCAGATCAGCTGGGACTGTGACTTGGATCGCCCTGGCATTGAATGCCAGCCCTGTTATTCTTTCTGGCTGCAGGAGAAGGGCTATAACTTCAGGTGAGGGTCCAGGCCCCGCATTTGGGGAGGGAAGACAGGGTGTGTGTGTGTGTGTGCTCATTCACTGCTGGGGAGGGAGCTGAGGGGCCACTGTCCACCCTGGTGTGGTCTGTTCAAGGGTTCCTGTGTCTTCCAGCTCTCCTTGCTGTGCCTCCTCCCCACTCAGGGCCTCAGTTTCCTTTTCTGTAAAATGAGAGACTGTCTCAGGTCCTGAGCAGCCTCTCCCTTCAACTCTGGTCATCCAGGGTCCTGTTGTCCCCATTCTCCAGGACAGCTACGCATTGGTGGAAGCCTCCGGGGATGGAGGCTCGAAGCCTGTTCAAACTCTTTGGGATCCGATTTGAAATCCTTGTGGCTGGGCAGGTAGGGGCTGGGCCCGGGTGCATGGTGGGATGGAAGCTGGACAGCCCAGCAGTCGATGTAATGGGTCAGGGGGCCTCCTCTGGGCTGGGTCCAGCCAGCTCCTGAGTTCCCTCTTCATGATGGTCACTTATCAGAAATGCTCTATGGGGGAGCATCCCCTTCACTGGCAGGGGATTGGACCAGATGACCTTTGGAGAACAGCAGGGTGAGGACAGTGGAAGAAGGGGGGAAGAGGCCATAAGACCCAGGCTCGGATTTCATTGTCTGCTTGACCTTGGCCAAATCCCTCCTCTGGGCCTCAGCTTCCTCATCTGTCAGATGAGGGGGCTGGATTATATGGTCCCCCAGGTTCCCTCCAACTCTGGGTCTGTGAGCCTACGACTCTATTTTGATGACCTCAGGCCTCAGTACCCTTATCTGCAAAGTGTGTAGGTCAGACTAGGTTATTCCTAAGAGACCTTCCTGTCTAAAGCCCCTGATCCACCCCACCAGCCTATAATAAGGGGCCCAATCTGAGGCTGTGCTGGGAGCTCCCGGTGGGGGAGGCCTGTGGCCTGAGGACCTCCCCTCTCCCAGGCAGGGAAGTTCAGTGCCATCTCTACAGGGATCACGCTAGGCACAGGCATGGCCCTGCTAGGGGTGGTGAGTCTGCTGCCAACCTTTCTCTCTGGCAATGCCATAGGTATGTGTGTTGGGGGTGGCATGGGAGAAGGGACCCTTGGAGTGGGGTATGTACTCCTGGGGGAGGAGGAAGATACCTCTCTTCAGTCCCTGGAGACTTGGATCTGGTGGGGAGTGGGGTGCTCTGGCTAGCCTAGCACTGTCCTCCCCTGTAGGTCACCTTCCTCTGTGACCTGCTCTTGCTTTATGTGGATGGAAAAGCTCCTTTCTATTGGGGGAAGAAGTATGAGGAGGTGAAAGGCTCCTTCCTCTCTGCTCCTTGTCCCATGACTGAGCCTGGCCTGGGGGTCTGTCTGTTCCCAGGGGCAAGGACTGGCGGGGCTGTGGGAAGGGCTGGGGGCTTCATCTGAAGCTGGAAGGGACCTGTAGTCCAACGCCCTCATTAATACATTCAGTGGGTGGCTGAAGGTCATGCAAGTATCTGGGTCAGGCCCCCTGACTCTCCCTTGGGCTCCCCACCCCACTGGGCTGGGGCTCATTCTGCTTGGGGCAAAGGCTATGATGGGTCACTGAACAGCAAAGGAAGCATCCATCCTGGTGGCTTCTGCCCAGGCCCATTCCCGTCATCTCTGATGTCCTTTGGGCCAGGCACCAGGGCCTGAGCCATCTCTCTGCCTGCAGGCAAAGGCCCCCAAGATCAGGGGAGAACAAGAGCGAGCCTCGGCACCGGGGGATCACGAGGGGCCCGGAGGCTCGCAGTCACAGTTGAGCCCAGCCACGGATTCCGATCTCACCGCTGGCAAGGAGGGCCTGGATGCTGGCATGGCCTAGCCTAGGGCTGCCCAAAGGACCCCAGCAACACCATTTCCATGCCCCTGGGGCTCCAAGGCTGTAGTTCATTTATCACTGCCCTTCCTGAAAGAGCCCCAGGATGGCTCCTGAGACCTGAAACAGCCACATGGGCATGGTTCTGGGCAACAGTGGCATGGGCTCCTCCTTTCTAGGGGCTCCTGTTCAGGGAGCCTGAATCCTGGCCTGGGCTGGCCCGTGCCTCACTTTCCTGATCTGTTAAATGAGGAGGTGCACCAGACGGCACCTGAACTCCTCGATCCTTTGCCCTAGAGCTCCTCCAGAGGCTCTGACCTCCATCCACAGACCTTCTGGGCACCTTCCTCTGCCTCTGACTTTGGGACCTAGAGTCTGCCCACCCTGCTTCTCAGATCACTCCAGCCCCTGCAATAATGAGAAGACCTCTGCCCCAACTCTGTGACTTATTGGGGAGGTGTGTGTGTACGTGACTGTGTGTGGGTGTATGTGAGTGTGTGTGGGTGTGTATGTATGCGTGTGTGTGGGTGTGTGTGCACATGCATGTGTGTGTGTGTGCACACACGTACACATGTGTAAAAGGGGGGAGGTGCACAGACCTCAGACTTAGCGCTTGAAGGGGCCTCAGTGGCTCAGCCACCCAGACACGAAAGGGATCCCCATACCACCTTCCCAACAAGTGGCCAAGCTGCCTTTGCTTGGAGACATCTAATCACAGAGAGTTCATCACCCCTGAGCCAGCCCACTCCACTTTGGGATAGCAATCCTCAGTATGCTTTTCCCCTACAAAATAACTTGTCATGGTAAAGTCTGTAAAACTCCAGGGCACTGAGCTCCCTCCCAGCCCTGACATCCCCTGTTCCGAGGCCCCTCCCAGCTCTGACACCCCCTGTTCTCAGGCCCCTCCCAGCCCTGACATCCCCTGTTCCGAGGCCCCTCCCAGCTCTGACACCCCCTGTTCTCAGGCCCCTCCCAGCCCTGACATCCCCTGTTCCGAGGCCCCTCCCAGCTCTGACACCCCCTGTCCTCAGACCCCTCCCAGCCCTGACATCCCCTGTTCTGAGCCCCCCAGCTCTGCCACTTTACCCCGGTGTTACTGAGAGCTCAGGAGCCTTGGGAAGATGTAACAACACTTTTAATGGGGCTGTTTTAGCTTAGCTTTGACAGGGTAGGCTGGGCAGTAGGAGTCAGGAGGTTGGATGCGGCCTCTTGCTCATTCTTCTCCCTCCTTCCCCATCCCCATATTCCTAAGGAGAGCTGGGCATGGCCACCGCTGGGCTTCTAAGCCTGCCACAGGCCAAGCGAGAGTGACCCACAAGAGTCAGGCTGCCTCCCACTCCAGACCCTCGGCCAATGACAAGCATGTGGTCAGAGTGGACTTCATCTTGCACCTTCCCTTGAGATGACAGGATGTTCCTTCTGCAAGTTCTCTGGTCTTAGTGATCCCCATCTTTCACCAGCTTTGCCTCCAAGGACGTCTGCCCACCTCTCCAAGGATGGGCCTCCTCATTCAGCAGCTACCCCCACCCCCAAACACAGTGGCACAGACTGGATTCCCATGACCCCAGGCTCAGCTGGGCTCTTTAAATAGATTCCTCATGACCCCAGGAATGCTTGGGAGCCTTTGGGAGGTGGAGTGGAAAGCCAGAGACGGGAGCAATGCAGCAGAGAGCAGCCCTGCCCCTGGCTCTCCCTTTCCTGGAATGAGCTGAGCATGCTGTGAATCCTACCTCTGACACCCGGCAGGGTGAGGGGAACTATTCAGCCTCCAGAGTCCTCAGGGACCCTCAGCCACAGGAAGGAGAAGGGAGGGGAGGCGCCAGGGTTCAGGCAGGACACGTGGCTTTGGGCTTGTGTGGTGGGGGACACCGATGCCCCATTGGAACCTGGGTCTTGGAAGGTGAGCTATGCAGACCCCAGGGGGCTGCCCCAGGCCTGCCTCCTGGCCTTGCCCCTGCCTCCTGGCTGCTCCCTCCTCTGCCCAGAACAGACCCAGTCATCTCCAGGCCTCCTCCTTAGAGGGTAGGCTCCGGGAGGGCAGGGAACCCCGGGGCCCAGGGCCTGGCCACCCGGTGCTCAGGAAATGCTTGGATGACCTCTTGTTTGCACCCAGTTACTTTCATGTTGTCTTCCTCATTAGATTGGGAGCCCACAGAGGGCTGGCACACAGTACAGCTTAACTAATGCTTGTTGACTGACTGCCTGATGGTGGGGGGGGAGGTGGGGAAGGGGGAAAGAGGGAGGGCCACTAGCTTCAGGCCACAGGGCGGTAGAAGAAGCTGCCGCTGAGCACCCTCCGCTTGAGCTCCTTCATCAGCAGCTGCCGCTCGCGCTGTGCCCCCTTCATTATCCCGCGGTTCTCCAGGGCTCGGCGGGACAGGTACGGCAACACGTCCTTCACGGGGCCATATGGGACGTATTTGTAGACCGGAAAGCCAGCTTGACCTGCCAGGTCCCCCAAAAGCCAATTACTCCCCACTCCAGACTGTCTTGGGGGAGGGAGGCTCCCAGGAGCACCAGGACTTTGAGGCCCTCGAGGTGCAGCTGCCCCAGAGCGAGAATGACCTCGGTTCTTCCCCAAACAAGTGGTCATTGTCCAGCCTGCCTGAAGCCCCCGGGATGGGAAGCTTGTGGCTTAGATCAGGCCTCGGGGGGCCTCTTTCCAAGTCCCCCCTTTGGCCCCAAAGAGCTGGACGCTCCTCCCCCTCTCCCCAGGCTCCTCTTCCTCAGCCGCTTTGATACATGGCACTGGTCAAGGACGCGGCCTAGCCAGGGCCAGTGGGACCCCCGTGCAGCCCATGGTCACCATGGCTCTCCCGCTGCCACCTCCCACCTGACCTGGCTCTAGCTTCCTGCCTGCGGCTTTAGGATGCCTCATGAAGCACCCGCCACCTTGAACGCGGGACCAAGGATCCGGCTTGACCTTTACTCCCATCAAATGTCAGCCTAACCCACATCCCTACTTCACTTTAAGGTGTGTAAAGGGGGTCTTGTTGGCGTTGCTATCCCCATTTAACAGAAGGGGAAATGGAGGCTCACATATCCCGAATTTCCATCAGAAGGGACTGGGGGTCTGCCACCTCCCAGACAGTTCCGATTGCTGGCCTGGGGCCTAATGCCGTCCCTCTGGGACTTCTCACTCCATCTGGAGCCGAGACCTGACAGCTCCTGTGTTCGAATTCTACCTGTGACACTCACTACCTGGCTGACCTTGGGGGCAAAGGCAGTCATAATGATGGTCTCATTCAGCTCCCTGGGCCTGCCTCAGTTTCCTGGCCTATAAGCTGCCTGGCTGGCTCTGCAGGGAGGATCTCGCGTTCTCCCTGGGTCTTTCCTTTCCCTTCCTCAGCCCCCTCAGTGCCCTCATAAGTTATAGGTTCATCTCCTGTGCCTCGATGACTTCTGGCTTCTCCCTGCCTTCACGGCCTGTGGCTGGACCTGGAGTCCATAGAGACAAGGCCCAGCCCCTGCCCTGCCCTCTCCTGTTCTGTTCTGAGGCTTCCTCAGAAGCCCTGGGGCCATGGCTGGGGCAGATGGGGGCACTCCCCAGGGCAGAGGCCCTTCCCCGATGTAGGTAGCCAGCCTCCCGGGAAGCCCCTGGGACCAGGGGGCACTGGCTAAACTAATCACTATGGAGCAAAGTGGGAGCGGGCACCACTCACCCAGGGGGAAGGAGATCTGATCACACATGCCCAGGAGCTGTCCAAAGTACACCTTCCTCTCTGTGGGATGCAGGCCCAGCTCTTCCATCCTGCCAAACAAAGGCCAGGGCTAGGGGAGAGCCAGACCCTGAAGGGAACCCACCCCAACCTAGCTGCAGACCCTTGGGGCTTCATCCAGCTGGCTGAGGAGCAGCCAGAGACAGAGACCTCACCACCATGGCCGAGGGGCGGCCAGGGACAGAGACCTCACCACCATGCCCGAGGAGCGGCCAGGGACAGAGACCTCACCACCATGCCTGAGGAGCTGCCCACCCTGCTAAGGGTCAGCGCTGATAAGCAGTAAGGCCCTTTTCATACCAAGCCCCAATCTCCTTCCCTTAGAGGCCAGGCAGAACAAATCTCACCTGTTTCTCGTGCGCCAGCCCCGGGCTCAGAGCCCAGGGAACGCACATTCCTGTGAGCTGCCTGGCCCACCCAATGCCCTTGCTTCTAGACCCCGATGTTAGTCTGGGCTCCTGCCCAGGCCAGCCCCAGTCCCCGGGGTTGACCCTTCCCCCACCCTCTGCATCCTGTCAGATGAGGGGTAAGACTAGCCCAGGAGAGGCTCCATGGGACGGTGTGGAATTGGAGTCACAGGCCCCGAGTTTGAACCCTGCCTCCTGCCTAAAGGAGGGGGCTGGGCCGAGGGCCTCTGACCCCACATGCCCTGCACCCACGTAACAGCCCACATTTCTTGGAGCTTTAGAGCGTCCCAATGTTTTCTTTTTCCACAACAAACCATGACGTAGTATGGTCACCTCGATTTGGGGATGGGGAAACTGAGGCTCTGAGAGGCAGCAGCAGCGGCTGGAGCCGCAGCTTTGCCTCTGGAGGTGGGGTACTCCTGGTGAGGAGTTGCCTCTCTGTGCAGATCACTACCCCTTTATGCCTCCCCTCCAGGATGGGCAGAAGATGGAGACCAGGCTCCTCAGCCCCTCTGGCATCCCACCCTCTTCCTTGACACTTTTCCCATCTCAAGGCTTGGGGACAGGAGGCAGAGCTGGTGCTCGGGGTCCCTGCTGCCTCCTTAGGAGGAGCCCCAGGCCAGCTGGCAGCGGCCAAGAGTTAAACCAGGAGCCAGTGAGAGGTCCAGGAGACCCATTCCTCTAGGCTTCGGGCTGCAAGGCAGGAACCATCCCCCTCATTTTCTGGAGGAGCTCGGGGGGACCTTGTCAGAGCCTGGCCAGGGGCACAGACCCAGGAAGGGGGGAGCCAGGACTCCTTCCCCTCCTGCTCACGGCTCCCAACCCCCTCAGAAGGGGACCCCTACCCCCGAGGACAGGCAGGGGCTCATCAAAGCTGGCTCCCTGCACGCAGCAGGTGCCTAATCATGTGGGCCAAACAAAGGGGCAGCACCTTGGGGGAGGGAGGCCTTGGTGTCTGCCTAGGGTAGGTGAATCTGGAGGGCGCTGGCGCTCAGGCAGGCACCTCTACCCAGGGATGCCCAGGGCCTCATGGAGCCTTAGGGACAGACAGGGCCCCCTCCTCCACACAAAGCTCGACTGAGTGACATCTCCAAGGACACACGGCTGGCTTGGGGAACGGTGGAAAACCTGACCCCACCTCTTACTTCCAAATTCTGGGCTCTTTTAACTATAGTATGTGCCCCCCACCATGTTCACAGAGGAGGAAACTGAGGCACCATATGTGTCCCCCAGCCCACCCGGGGTAGAAGAAGGGGACACAGGGCGGGTGTGCAGCTGGCCCGGCTTGCCTGTGGGAGGGCCCCCACCTCTGAAGGGTGAACCTGACCGTGTCCTCATTGTGAGAGGCCACCATCACGCTGGCCCAGCTGCTGTGCCTGATCTCTTCCAAGATGTGGTTGAGGCACCTGGAGGGAGCAGAACGACCGTGAGGACCCCCAGAGATCTCAGGGGTCCAGAGGGGTTAAGTGACCTGCCCAGGATCACTCTGCTTAGTGGGGGAGTGTCCAGGGAAGGATCTGAACCCATGTCCTCCCGACTCCTGGCCAGGCTGTCTGTGTGGACATTGCAGCTCAGAAAGGAAAGAGAGCCACCCACGGCTGCACGCAGTGAGCTAGTGGCCTCCTGTCTCAGCTGGACTGCCCGTGGCTGGTGGGACTACCCTCCTTGGGTCTCGATGGGGAGGGGGGCGGATGGCCTCTGGGGTCCTGGGGAGGCCCCCCCTTGCAGCTCCCCTGCCCCTGTCCACACCTCTTATTCTGCCTCAGAACCTGGGAGCCCCACCCCTCTCTGAGAGCAGGCACAGAGAAGCTACAGCCTGACCCTCTGGCTTCTAGCTCCCCACCCCAGGCCTCTCAGATCTTCCTTGCCCCTCCCAGCCTCCCCCCCCAACTCGCTGCATGCCAGGGGTCCCCCTACCTGTGGTACATCTCATTGGTGGCCATGTAGGTTGGGTTGATGGGGTCCTCATAGCCCACTTCTGCTGCCCGTTCACGCTCCTGTGTCATGTAGGCCCCCCTCACCAGCTTGGCACCGAAACACCAGCCTTCCCGACGGGCCAATTCGACGTCTAGCGACACGCTGTCATAAGCGTCCTGGAAGAGAGACGCTTGTGAGGGAGGTGATGGCCCCAATGTGGGGCCTTGGAGATGCCAGACAGACTGATGGACAGACAGAGAGGATGATTATGGCGGCTGTGTGTGTTTGTGTGAAAATGTAAGTGTATGTATGAGAGTGAGTGTGTGTAAAAATGTGTGTGTGTGTGTGTACACGTGTAAGAATGAGTATGCGTGAAAATGTGTGCGCATGTGTGAGAATGAGAACGTATGTACATGTGAGAATATCGTGTGTGTGTGTATGTGAATGTGTATGTGAGTGTGAATATGGGTGAGAACAAGTGTATGTGAAAATGTGTGTGTGTACATGTGAAGATGTATATGGGCGTGTGTGAGAATGTGTATATGTGAATGTGTATGTGTATGAGAATGTGCGTGTGTTTGTGTGTGAATGTGAGAGAATGTGTGTGTGAAAATGTGAATGTGAGAGTGTGTATGAGAATGTATATGTGTGAAAATGTGTGTATGTACATGTTAGAATGAGAGTGTGTGTGTGTTTGTGTGTGTGTGAAGGGAAGACAGTAAGCACGGCTGGAAAGGCTGGTGGCAGCTGGGCGGGGGAAGGAGGGAAGGCCCCCTCCAACACCTCGCTATCCCTCCACCACCCCTGTGCCCTCCTCCTGCCATCTGCCTCCCTGGGCCTCCTCTGCCCCTGCCTTCCTCCTCCCACACTGGCCTCGGGATTCCCGGCCCTGGGACGCTGGCCTTGGGTGGGCCCCTCCCCTTGCCTGGCCCTACCTGAGGGCCTGAGCTCTGGCCTCCCCCGGCCCCCTCCTCCCTTCTTCCTGCTGGGCCTGAGCCCCCTCCCTGCTCTTCCCCCTTCTCACTCCCTTCCATGGGGCATCCCCAGGGAGAACGGGCTTTTGAGGGCGGGAAGGTCTGGCCTGCTGGTTCTTGTATCCCCAGCATAGTGCCTGGTATACAGGAGGTACTTAATAAAGGCCTATGGCTGGATTTCGTGGTGTTCCTGAATTCATGGCAATCATGGATCTCCTTAATCAACAGAAACACCACGATAACTCCATCAGTAGGAATTGTGAGGTCTTCAGACATTAGGAAGGCAGGCTTTGGAGCAGGCAAGTGTGGCTGGATCTGACCATGAGGGCAAAGGCCTGGCCCCCGGGCAGAGGCTGTGGAGGAAGGGGACATTGTAGAAAAGTGGCATTGGCTCGAGGCCCAAGGCCCAAGCGAGATGCTCTCCAGCCTCACTTCAGAGTCGGGGTCACGGTTGGGCACGGGTGCCTAAAAGTGCCTCTACAGCCTGCTACACAAGCAGGGCCAGGCAGGACCAAAGAGGCTGTCCAGCCCAACCCCTTCATTTTCCATGAGGAAACAGGCCCAGGGAGAGGAAGGGACTTTGCCCAAGGTCACCCAGGTAGGGTCTGACTCCAGCCACTAGGAGCTACCCAGCAGGCCCCGGCCCCCACCTCGGGGCTCCCAGGGCAGACGCCTGCCTGCTGGCATTCGAGCCTGGCCCTGCCCCGGCCAGCCTGGAGGCCCTACCTTCAAGTAGCACTGGTACGTGTTGAAGATCACCGGCTTCTGAGTGTTAAATTTGCGCTGCATCTCCAGGGTGAGGCGGCTGATGGCTGGCTGGAAGTATGTCTGCTCTGCGTCCACCATCAGGCACACCCCGACCTCCAAGGCCCTCTGCACGGGGAGGGGAGAGCAGGGACCAGGGTCACCCCAGGCTCCGGCCACGGACACTGCTGCCCAACGCCCAGCACCTCCCATATCACATGCTATCCGCTGTCCCCTGCCACTCAGCACCTCCTGCCACCCCACCCATCTGGCCCAGTCTGATCCTGACATGAACCCTCGAGCCAGGCTCAGCCTCCCTACTCTCCTCCTCCTCCTCACTTAAGCCTTTACAGGCCCCTCCTGGGACCCCTGGGAGCAGCCCTCCTGTTTATAGCTCCTTCCTATGGAAACCATCTCCTTGTGTCGTTCCCCCCCCCACATCAAACGTGTTTCCATAGTCCTAAACAGTGATGTTGGGTGGGGTCTGCATGTCCAGGTATCACCGGCCCCTCCTCTCTGGACATGCCTAGAGTCTCCCATTTCAAGTGCGAGGCTTCAGGTTCCCAGGGCTGCTATCTCCCTTGCCCTCCTCCCTCAGAGACCATCAAGTTCAACACTCATGTGACAGATGGGGAAACTGAGGCTTGAATGTGGAAGGACAATGCTGTTCAGACCACATCTGGGAAGTGTGGAGGCAGGATTCAGTTCTTTGGGCCCTAAACATCGTGACCTTTCTCTCTCCCCCCACTCCATGGGGTGGTCCACAGAGCCTGACCTTGGCTAAGACATCTATCCTCTGCAGCATCCTCTTCATCTGAAGGTCTTCGTCCTCTGTGAAGTGAGACAGGAGGGGTTCCAGCTGGCCAGTCTGCAGGGAGAACAGCGGGGGTAAGGATGGCTGCCCCTGCAGAGCCGGGCAGGGAGAGGAAGGAAATGAGGCTCGAAGAGAAGGGACTTGCCCAAGGTCACGTGGCAGGATGCCTCCCGACTCCAAACGTGCTTTTCCCTCCCTCTGCACCTCCTGGACAGATGGGGAAACTGAGGCCTGGCTGCCTGTGAGCAGGTGGGGCCAGGCAGAGGTGCCTGAGCCTGGGACCCTCCAGGGGTGCCCGCTCCAGTGGGCTTCGGGGGGGGGGGCTTGTTTCTAGAACCCGGGCGGTCCCTAGAGGGCTGTGGGGCGGCTTCCCGGGCCGGGAGGACAGAGCTGCGCCTCTGGAGTCTCCAGCTTCCGGGCCCAGCCCATCATCTCCAGCCAGAGTGGTCCAGGTGTCCTTCTCCATCCCCATCAGCTGCTCTCGGCTGCCTCCAGTGGTCACAAACGGCACTGCATGATCAGGCCGGATTTCCTGCCACATTTACTAGTCCCAGAGGGCCGTCAGAGGCCTTGCCTCCTGGCGTCCTTACCCTCAGCCCAGGAGGACGCAGGGGCCAACTCACATTTGTCTCTGCCTTCCCTGCTCCCAGCAGGTGCTGAATGGAGGCCTGTGAGCCTGGGGTGAGGGCAAATAGCACTCCCACCCCTTTTACAAAAGGGGAAACTGAGGCTCAGAAGCTGAGTCGTTTTTGTGCAGTTGTGTGGCTGTTAGCAATCGGCCAGAACAAGGAATGCAACAGTACTTTCCCCAAACCCCACCGACTGCTGTGGCCAGGGTAGGATCATAGATCCAGGCCTGGAAGGGACATCGGGGCATGAGTCCAATCTCTCCATTGTCCAGATGAGGAAACAGGCCCAGGGAAGCAGAGACTTCCTGAGGTTCACCAAGGGACTGAAGGGTCAGAGGCAGGATCTGAACCCAGGCCCTGTGATTCTGCTTTTTGTTTCCCTGGTCAGCTTGATGTCTCCCTTCTGCAGGAGCCTTCCCTGGTGCCCATAGCTGCTAAAGCCGTCTGCTCTCAGACTTGCTTGGTCTGGCTGGTATGGCCTCCTTTAGCCCGGGTGCCGCGCCAGGGCAGGCATCACCTTCTGCCCTTCTCAGTGCGTAGTCTAACACCTGGCACCCAGCAAGTGCTTAATAAATGCCCCATGAGCGCCTCCACACTCAGCTGATGGAGTCCACCCTCCCCCACAGCACAGGCCCAGAGAGGGGCAAGGCTGCTCCCCAGGGAGGAGGTCACTGACACCCAGGCCTTCTGAACCCAAGGCCTGCGATCCTTCTGTACCATCAGCATCCACAGGGGTCCAAATCAGGGGTGATTTCAGAATGGAGGGACAGAGCCCTCCCAGGAGGCCTCAGCAGAGCCTCAGTAGCTACCAGCACCTTTCTGGGACGTGTGTGTGTGTGTGTGTGTGTGTGTGTGTGTGTGTGTGTAAGTAACCCGGGGCCCTGGCCAGAAGTCCCCATTGATCCCTGCTGGCCAGGCCCCTGGAGTGGCCCTGGGCCCTCGGTGTGGGGGACACAGGGTAGCTGGGCCAAGTCCAAAGGCACATAGGTGCAGCCTGGAGCAGCCTTGATGACTGGCAGCTGGGCTGAGGGGCCAGAAAGCACCCGGCCTCCTATATCAGGAGGTGGGCAGCGTACTTTGGAATCCTGACTGACCACTGCCCGTAACCCCAGTGTTCTCGTGGGGCTGCTGTCAGGTAAGAATGAAGTCTGAGGGTCACCCCGAAGAGGACAGGGTGCCTGGCAGCAGCTGGTCACCACTTACGCAGTGCCCATGAGAGAGCAGGCCAACGTGCCACCAGGGAGGTCCTGTAGCCAGGGGAGGGCCCAGCACACTGGGTGGAAGCCCTTTGGCCTAGCAGGTAGGGAGGGGTTGAGAGCGGCATTACTGCAGGGGACGTCCAAATGGGGAGAGCCTGGATTCATCAAGATAGCAACATGGCCCTGGTATGGGGGACAGGAGCTGCAGAAGGGAGGGTGGAGACAGTTGGGGAGGTGAGAGGTGGGGGGGGTGAGGAGGGGGAAGGGGGAAGAGGGGGAGGGAGAGGAGAAGAAGGAGGAGGGAAGAGGAGGAGGAAGAGAGGGAGGAGGAGAAGGAGGGGAGGGGGAGGGACAGGAGAAGGAGGAGGGAAGGGGAAGAGGAAGGGAGGGAGGAGGAGATGAGGGAGGGGGGAGGGGGAGGGCCCCTGGCCTCCATACCTGTACATTGGGCACGAGGAGGAGTCTGGACAGCTGGGTCCTGTTGTCGATGAGGCTGTTCCAGTCCAGCAAGTCCACGGTGCTGAGCAGAGGAGGGCCGCCATTGGACCACTGGCACGGTGGCCCCTTGGGCCCTGCCCCCCCCCGGGCCATGGTCCCCCTCCCCAGGCCACACCGACACCGGGGCTGAATTTGTCTTAGCCGGGCCACCTCCAGCAGGCGCCCCTGAAGCTAAGGTGAGGCCGAGCTGCACCCGGTATAGACACTCATGCTGGGGAAGTGGCAGGCCCTCCAGGCCAAGTCTGGCGCTTGCTCGGTCCCCCCCCACCCCCAGGTCACGGCTGAGGACACCGGGGGGGCATGCTTCCTGCGGGTGCCCCCGCCCCACTTACCCGGACACCCCCAGCAGCTCCCCTGTGAACCAGCTCTGGATCTCGCACTTGGCGGTGATGCCCATGCTCTCCAGGCTCTTCTGCAACATGAGCACAGGGGATCATGGGCCGGTGACCCCAATCCCTAAGGGGGTACCCAGGGACCTACTGCTTGGGCGGGGAGAGGACGGAGGGTGATGGTACTTCACCTTCACAATCTCGAAATAGAGGCAGAGCTCGCCAGCCAGGGCGTGGCCTGGCCCAGGACCCAGGACCCTGGCCCGCAGCCCCGGCCTCCCGAAATCCCTTCACCTCATCTCCTGCCCCCAGACACCCGGAGGCAGAACCTTGACAGGGAGGATCAGCTGCATTTTACAGAGGAGGAAACTGAGGTTCAGAGGGGCAGGGTCACCCAGCTAATCAGTGCAGGAGCGGGCTTGGCACCCATGACCCTTTCATTGTGCCAGATTGCCTCTCCCTGGACCCTGGGCACGGCCAGGCTGAGCTCCACACAGCTGAGGGCCGGCCGCAGGGTCCACCAGGGCTCCCTCGGCCATCCAACCAGAGCCGGACAAGCTGGCCTCTGCCAGCCCTTTGGGTGGCTTGAGAGAGGACAGCCAGGCTTCTCTGGCTGCCAGGCCGCTGGGGCCCTGACCCTCGGGCCCCACCCGGCAGAGCTCATGGGCTGTGGGCCCTAGGCCAGTGGCTTCTGCCTGAGCTCTGCTCTCCTCCCAGGTGACACGGGCGATTCTGCTGCCCGTGGTGGGATGGAAGCTTCAGGCACAAGGGAGAGAAATGGGTGCTCGCATCAACGTAAGGCCCGGGCTGCCCAATCCAGCACCTGGACTGCCCAAGTCATGGGACGTTTTAGACCTGGAAGGCTTCTCAGAGGCATCACACAGGCCAGCCCCTCCTTTTTCGGATGAGGAAATGGAGGGATCTGTCCACGTTCACCCAGTGCATGCAGGATTCAAACCCATGCCTCCTGATGGAGGGCACTGCCATCCTCTGCCACCCAGAGAGCTTGGCCACGCACCTGCAGCTCTGACACCTGCAGCTTGGTCTCCATGGCTGGAAGCCCGGCCTGGCCCTGCTGGATGGCGATCTGGTGGAAGAACCGCCTCCACTTGGTCAGCACCTCGGAAAACTGCAGCTGTGGAGGGGCAGGGCAGGGCTCAGGTAGAGGGGCCGCTGCCCCCTGGGCCCCCCTTCCCGTCCCTGCCCCCCACCTGGCCTGTGGGCGAGGGCAGGGATGGGCCCCCAGGGAGAGCTCAGCATCGATGGATAATGGAGCCTTATGAGCAGACACGTGTGCCCTCTCCCCGCAGAGGCCCAGGTCCTGCTCTCAAGGGGCTTACACTCTAGGAGGGCAGTTACCACCCCCGGGGGTTAAGGAGATAAAGAACAAAGACAAAACTATGAACCGCCTCCGGAAAGGTGGGTGGGTGCCAGCCGGGCCGGGGAGGGGGGATGCCAAGGGGCCGGGTCACTTACCAAGAACTGTGGCCGACCCAGCGCGGTGAGCTTGATGGCGCAGAAGCTGTCGTCGCTGGCGCTGCCTGCCAAGAAGCCGACAGGAGCCATCATCGGGGCCCTTTCCTAAAGGGCCAATGGGGCTCAGGGGGAGGAGTGCCTGGGGCGTGGGCACTGGGGAGCCGCGGCCCTGGCCAAGGTCCTTCCCTTGTCTGGGCCCGGCTCTGGGCACCGCCCAGGGTGCCTCACTGCTGCCACCTGGAGAAGCCAGGCTTCCTCTCAGAGGACTGCTTTGTGGCCTCTGAGGACGATGCCCTACTAGTCCAAGGTCCTACCCTTCCCTGAGCAGGAATCCTCATGGGGATTATCGCTGCCCCATCGATCTCCACCATGATGGCCACTCGGTCATCACTGATTAGGCGCCTACTGGGTGCTGGGCACATGATGATGCTGGGCTCCCACCACCATCTCCCACACTACCGCTGGAGTCAGGAAGCTTAAATTCAAATTTGGCTTCAGACAATTATTCACCAAGAGACCTTGGGCAAGTCACTTAGTGACACTTAGGCTGCCTTAGTGTCTTCATCTGTAAAATGGAGATGATAGAAGTACTGCTCTCTCCAAGTTGTGAGACTCCAACGAGTTCACACTTGTGAAGTATGTAGCGAGCCTGGCACTAGTAGGTGTCATAGAGATGCTGTTCTTGTTACTATGATGTCCCTCTGGGCATCAGGCCCGCCCTGCCCAAGCTGGCCCAGCCTGTGTCCTCCCGAGGAGCACATGCCCTGTGACCATCAGCTTTTACAGTCTTCCTTGAGGGCCTGGTCGGACACCGCCCCGAGTAGGGCATCAGCTGGGCCGTTTCCCGGCCATCTAGTGAAGCCCCATTGGCTCCAGTCCCCTCTGCCTCTATGCCTGATGCAGCCTGGTGGGGACACAGGTCCTCCTGTGCCACGGTGGAAGCGGGGCCCAGCACTTCAGGAGACCTTTGTCCAGAGAAGTAAAGCACCTTCTCGCCCGTGGCATTCTGGAAGTGACAGCCCTCCCCTCACGGCAGTCCCCAGATGAATGTTCCACTGTGCCCAGGTCTGACCCTGTCCCTCCCCTCCTCAGTGCCCTCTGGTAGCTCCCTGGTGCCTTGAGGGTCCAGCATCAACTCCTCTGTTTAGCTTTCCAAGCCCCTCACTGCAGGCTCATTATTTATGCCCCCTGAATTCTGGCTAAACTGGCTTTTCTCTCTGTTCCTGACTCCCACCTCCGTGCCTTTGCACGAGCTGTTCACTATGCCTGGAACGCCTGCCCTCCTCACCTCTACCTCTCAGATTCCCAATTCCTTCACGATGCAGGGAAAGCTTCTGCACAAAGCCTGTCCTGGGCCCCCCGACTGCCCGGGCCCCAGACGGCCTGGAATGGATTCTCTTTGCATTTACTGAATGGTAGCCTTGGGGACCTCCCAACTCATCCATCCAGGTCGGTGGGTGGGTGAGGCTTCTCTAATATCGTCTGGAATCGGTCTTTCTAGTCTGAATCTCCAGGGTCTGGCTACGACCTTCTTGTGAATCTGATGGGTGTGTGGGGCCGAGCTCAGAGATCTTATGGCCCTTTGTGGTGAAACCGAGGCAGAGGTGGCCGACCGAGCAGTCGGGGAGGCTCTGACCTCAGCAGGGGCTTCCACTGACCGCAAAGTCGAGCTTGTCCTAGGGAGTGTCAGCCTGGGGAAACTGGCCAAACCAGTCTTACTCTGAACGTCCTCAGGAACCACCCTGAATTCCCAAAAAGCAAACTCCTCCAGACTCCTCCAGAGGGCATCCCACAAGGCCCGCATGATCAGGGTCCTGCACGGACGTACTGAATGCTTGAAGGTCTGCAAAGCACTTCACAAACTTGATCTCCTGAGAGGGAGGGGCTGCGACTGCCCCCATTTTACAGATGAGGAAACAAGCAAGCAGCAGGGAAGCGGCTCGTGCAGGGTCACCGAGGGCTCCTATCACTGCCCTCCGTGCTCCAGGTTCCAGTTGAATCTGCTATCTCTTGTGCACACCCTGCAGCTCCCACCTCCAAGCCTCTGTTTCCTCCTCCTTCATCCAAAGCCCGTCTTCTCTGCCTCCTCCAGGCAGCCTTCCCTGATCCTCAGCCAGCGCCTGGCTTGCCACGTCCTTCTTAGTGGAACGGTGCTCCCGCTCACCACCAGGTGGCATCTCCATGAACGCTGGGGCTACATTTCTTTTAGAGCAGCACAGAGCTCTGCGTACAGTAGGTGCTTAATAAATATTGGACAAATTTGTTGATTTGAACCAGTTTTGATCCTGGCTCTGCCACTGACTTACTGTGTGACTGTGAGGCAGTCATTCTTTGTGTCTCTGGGCCCCAGTTTCCTCTTTGGCAAAACGGGACGGACCACGTCCTATCTAGCTCCGATCCTGTCTGAGCTGCTCACCCCGCCCCCGTGGTCCCCACTGCTCCCCATTCCAGAGAGGGGCGCCTGCTGAACCTCACAGGTGGCATGGAGAGGTTGCCATTGTGCACTACCCACCTCCCAGGGCCGCGCTAAGACCTGGTGTGGGGCCGGGGGGGAGGCCTCTGCCAGGGGCCGCCCGGCCCAGGGCCGCTCACCAGAAGCATCGATGCAGCGCAGGAAGTTCTCCATGTGATGGTCGCACTTGGCCTCGTTGGCATAGAAGTAGGTGCGGGCACCGGTGACGCCGTCCCTCCGGTCCCCAAAGGCCCGATGGACCTGGAACTGCTTCTCTCTCTTACCAGCTCCTGCACCAAGCAACGGCCTGTTGGTCAGCTCTTGGGGCCGGGTGACCTGGGGCAGGTCTCTGGGCCTCAGTTTCCTCCTCCGGGGCCCCTTCTGGCACTAAACTTATGAACCATCAGTGCTGGGCCCTTCCCCTGAGCCCCTGCCTGGCCTCAGGTGGAGCCATGAGGAGAACCCAGCCTTTCAACTCAGGGAATGTTTCTATGCCTGATGGGGAGAAGTGGGGACAAGCCAGGGAGAGGGCCACTGGGCCAGAGGTCACAGAAGGACAGCTACAAGGGTCTGGGGGCTATTCAGGCCAACCTCTCACTGGAGGCTCCCCACACCTGGGGCTGTCTGAATCCAATCCAATTCTACACTGGCCAGGAAAGTGCCAGGCACTGGGGACCCAAGTGAAAGGCCATGCTTGGGAAGTAGTGAGCCCCACCCTGGCTACAGAAGGGGCCTCTGCCAGGTCACAGCCCCTCCCCCATGGGGCCAGCTGTGGGGGCCTCTGAGCCCATCTGTCTGTCTCTGCTTCCTCCCCTTTCTTTATCCCTTGTTCTTTGCCTCTTCTCTCCCTCTCTTCCACCCCAACCTTCTCTCTCTCTCCCCCTCCTTTCTTTCTTCCCTCTGTCCGTCTGTCTGTCTGTCTCCTTTCTTTCTCCTCCTCTGTCTGTCTGTCTGTCTCTCTCCCTCCTTTCTTTCTCCCCATCTGTCTGTCAGTCTGCCTCTCCTTTCTCTGGCTTCCCTCCCAGCTCTCAGGCCAGCCACAGATTTTGTGAAAGCCTGGAAGGGCTGGGGAGGGGCGGGCCCATAGCTCTAGCTCCTTCCACCTCGTGCCTCACCCCCCTTCCTGGCAGCTAGGTGATGGGAAGGAGGCTCCACACCTGAGCCTGGGCAAGGTCAGTCTAAGCCAGGCCTCTAGGCCTTGGAAAGCAACCTCTGGCCTGGCACTGGAGCTGAGAGGGAAGGTGAGGTACAGAAGTTGAGTCATGCTCCAGGGAGCCCCTTGGCATGTGGGCAGGGGCTGTTACCAAGCAGCCAGGGCCGGAAAGCTCACCAGCCCTGAGGAGAGCTCTGCTGGGAAGGGGCTAGCCCCTGGCTTGGCTGCAGAGAAACCACAGAGCTTGGCCCCATGCTCGCAAGAAGCACCACCTTGAAGAACCAGAAAGGCCCCCACAGAGTCCCCCTCCCGCCAGGCTCTCTCCTGGGTGTCCCTGGGGCTTGTCCATTCTAAGCTTGGATCGGATCGGATCCCTGCTCAGACATAGGGTCTCTACTCAGGGGCCCCTGACCCACCACCCGCAGGGGCTGGGCCCACCTCTCTCTGGGTCTGGGGACCCGCACAGCTTCCCACTTACCACTGCCGTCTCTCTCTGCATCTGCCGTGCAGGAGCTGCAAGACACGGAGAAGGGTGAAGGGCCTATTGCTTCTCCCAGGGATTCGCTCTTCTAGAGCAGGGGCGGGGGTGAGGGGAGAGGGGACAGACAGGGCCCCTTCTAGTCGGGGCCTCACTTCCCCAATTCACCAAATCAAGTGCATGGCATTCTACAGGGGCCAGCCCAATCCCCCCCCCCCCCCATTTTACAGATGACACGGAGGCTCAGCTGGGGAGGCTGTGACTCGCCCAAGGTCATGCAGTAGCCAGTGACAGGGAGGCTAGGAGTTGTTTCCACTGGGCCGTTGCCCTGCCTTTTAAGCTGGTGTGATGACAATGGTGCCGCATGCTAGGCACATCATGGCACAGATGCAGCAGAGAACAAGGCAATGGGGGGGAGGGAAGGAAAGACATTTTACAGCTGGTCTGTTTCTGCCAGAGCAGTTTTCAGGCTGGGGCCTCAAAGCTACAGAAAGAGAATGATGGGTTACTTTCTCAGGGCTGCCCAGAGCAGAAAGAAGCCTTTTGGGGACCCCCTCTCTATGCAGGGGAGCCATCGGCAGTGTGGCTGTGGGGAGGCTATCGTCGGCCGGCTGGTGGTCAGATGCCCTTCCCGCTGTGGGCCATGTAATCTAGGGGCGATGATGCCCGCAGTCCTGGCTTCCTGAGGCTGCTGGGAGACTTGTTAGATGTCTGCAGTGTTCTTACGATGCCAGATACCTCTCAGCTCTTTCTATGGCCCTAAGGGCTATGGGACCTCACTACTTTTTCCATTTTAGGGAAGCCCACTTGATCAGGCTGCTGTGGGAGGAACAGCGTCTACCATTTGCCTGCCCAACATTCACCAGGGATTTTACCGAATCAACAAGCATTCCTCACTAAGTACCCACTGTGTGCATGGCTTTTTGGACTGTCCCTGTCCTTGTACACACAGGATCTGCTGGAGAAGGGTCATCTAGGTGGGAAAGGCTGTCCTTCAGCCAGCAGATGGCCCAATCCAAGCTAGAAGCATCCCCTTCCCCCAGTCCTCCAGAGCCTCTGGCCATCTCCCAGCTTTTATCAGGGCTGAGCAGGAATCAGCTCTTGGGGTGGCCAGGGTCCCCAGGCCCACCCTTATCTCCCTGGGGCATTGGCACTGTGTACTGGCTCAGCTTCCAGGCTGCTCTCCCTGACCAGTTCAAGGGGTCCTCCAACCACCGATGAAATGATGGGCCACAAACTTTCATTTGTAGGGACTCTCAGAGCCCCTGCCCGGCCCATGCCCACTGACAACTTGTTGGGGGGCTGTCCCTAGGATTAGATCTGGTCTGTGAGTTACAGCTGATGAGGACTCCCCGGGCCCCCAGAACATAAGCTCCTTGGGGAGCAAGGACTTTTTCCATCTTTTTCTCCCCAGTGCTGGGCACAGAGCCTGCCCCCAAGGGGCACTTCAGAAAATAAACCCGTTGATTGTTTCGTCCACCTGTGGCAGAGCAGGTGCCCTTCCCAGGCTATTTAACCCAGGAGGGGTGATGTGGGGGGAGGTGGAGAGCATCCCCTGAGCTGGGCCTGGGGCAACCTCCATCTCTGTGTCCTAGTCAGGGGAGGTGGGGCTTCCTGGATGACCCTAGGCTTCTTAGCCTCCAGCCCTTCTCTTCTCCAACCATCCTGGAGAGCCAGCTGCCGAGGGGAGTCAGTCCAGACCACCACTCCCTTGCTCAGTCAGCACCCTGGGCTCACTATTACCCCCCAGGATCCACTGTAAACTCACTTTTCTATTTGGCCTTGGAAGTCCTTCACGGCCTGCCCCTATCCTAGACTCTTCCGGCCTCATGACACCTTTCCTCTCCTCCAGGTACTCCAGAGTACAAGGAAATGGGTGCCCTCAATGTGTCCCCCTTCTGGGAATCTACTCCCTCCTCCTGTTGGAATCCCTATTACCATCAGCTGCAGAGACCCTTCTCTCTTACTTAACGCAGTGGGAGCTGCTGCCTCTTCATTCCAGGCTAGAGAAACATCCTGCCCTGCCCACCCAAGCTGCCCAGCAGGCCTCAGGAGGCCTCTTCCTGGCAGCTGCATTCCATTCTCTGGGCTCACAGGCTCGGCCCTGGCTGCGGGGTGGTGTGGGCCAAGGGGCTCCAAGGAATGGCAGCCACCAATGGCAAAAGCATTCATAGGCCCCTGAAACCCATGGAGCTGGATCAGCCAGGGCTTCTGCAAGAATGCTGGGCTCTGAGTCAGGACTCTTTATCCTTCTGAGCTGGCTAATCCTGGGCAAGTCTGAGCCTGATCTCCCAGCAAATCAGAGGATCTCAGAACTTCAAGGAAAGGCCTCTGCCTGACCACTCCCCAGACCCGAAAGAGCATGACCTTCTACGGCCTGGGAGGCCCTGGCAGGGCTGACCTTCCCCGGCCTGGCCACTGAGAAGAAGCTGAGACATCTCTGGTGGGAAGAGGTCTCTGTCTCTCTAGCGCCGGAATGAGCAGCCAGTACTGGGCAGCATCCAGGCTGAGAGGTAGGCACCTGGGTCCCGGCCCTCACTGGGTGCTCCCTGTGGAGGCTGCCTCCATCAGTAGGGAATGACCTCTGTGTCGCTGCAGGTATTCAGACAAAGGTGGGATGGCCACAGGCCAGGGATTGTGGAGGGGGTCTCTGCCTCAGGCGGAGTCAGACTGAATTATCAGCTGGTTTCTTCACATGCAAGGGACAGATTACCCCTCTTACTGAAGACTTTCCTGATTGTCCAGAAGCTGCCCCCCCCCAATATGGGGACAGGATCAATGGACATGGCCCCCCAGGGCCCACCTGCTTCTCCTTGGTCTGTGTACCTTTTGCACATAGTAGGTGCTTACCAACTGTTTATGGACTGGAGACCTGGCACAGAGTACTCGATCACTAAGTGCTTGTTGATGGAGAGGATTTGGGGCTGGAGGGGATCTTTAGTTTAGCTTCCTAGTTTACAGATGAGGAAACTGAGGCCCAGGAGGGTGGCCTGTCTGTGGTTGTGTGAGCCACTCTTCGGCCCCCAACACTGCTCCCCCGCTCTGTCTCTACTTCCTCAGAACCACAGACTTTCCTAAAAGACTGACCTGACAGCAGTAATACGAAGGCTAAGACAGACCATCAAATGGAAAAATCTGAATAAAATGTGTAACAAGGTGGAATCATCTTTGTCTCAGTCCCAAATACCATTCACCCTGGAAAGACTGCCAAGTCAGGTGCTGCCGCACAAAGCCAACAAATTCTTGATGGCTTAGCTCTGCAAACAAGCCTTGGCACAGCCCTCCTACCTCAGGGTTGCCACCTTGGGTGAAAGGCGCTCAGAGTAGCAGGTCCTGAATTGTCACTAGATTGGCTCTCCCTCCTGGGGGTGTCCCTTCCTCCAGAGCAGATTGCAGCCCTCTCTCCTCCATGACTTTCTGCAGAGGATTCCCCTCGCCCACAGCTGGGGGCCAGTGCAGCCCATGGGCCGGCCATCTGTTCTCTCTCACTCCATGCCCAACCCTCATCCTCTAGAATCTGCATTTTCCTGGCCAACATCTGTAAATCACTGTTAGCCTACCACCCTGCAGGCCTCCATTTCCCCCCTTTGAAGCTTCAGGAAGATGTGAGAGAAGAATGGGAGCAGGAAGTGCCTTTCATCTGCACATCTCTAAATGGGCCCTCCACCCTCCCCTTCCCCTCCTGCCATTGTATTTGTCTTCATGAAGCTGCATAGGAGCTCCCACTGCCCATGCAGGCTGGGCACCTTCCCTGTGGCCAGGGGCACAGAGGGTGCCAAAGCCCACACAGTAGGTGCTCCATAGATGCCTTTCTGCAAGTTTGGCCCCTGAAGAAGGGATGAGGAGCCCTGCAGCTCCAGTAGGACTCAGGCTAGGGGGCATAACTGGAAATGAGAGCCGTAAAAACACAGGGGTCTCCATTCAATTTTTAAAAGATGCCTGTTCTCTCCTTCAAAGGTTACTCCTTCAAAGGTTGGCACTTTAGCTGGAAGGCCCCTGCCTCCCCCTCACCAGGACTCAAGACCCCCCAGCCTCCCTGCATCGATTGGCTGTGGGGGTGGGGTATGCTCCCTAGCATTCTGGGGAGACGGAGACACACACACACACACACACACACACACACACACACACACACACACACACACACACACACACACACTTTGGTTGGAATCCAATTCTCAATGGTCCAATACCTCAGGACCCAGGTGGGATCAGGGAGTCAGAAGGGAGGAGACCTCATGGGTACCAGCTGTGTGGCCATGGGAGGGGCCCTCTGAACCTCAGTTTCCTCATGGGTAAAATGGGTATAATAATTCCTTTACAACGTCTCTCTCAGAGAAGTGAGGAAACACACAGTAAAAATTGGTGCTTAATAAATTGTCACTGATTGGTGAATGAAGGTCTCTATTACAAGGGGCAGGACCGGGATTTCACCTGGATAGGGAGGAAACTCTGGAATAAGTTAGCTCCCTTCACCAATGCAGCAACTTCCGAGTCCCAGAGCTGCCCAGGGCACAGAGAGGTGGACTGCCGGAGCCAGAGTCACAAAGCAGGTGTGGCTCAGGGGCAGGATTGGAACCCGGGTCCTCTAGGCTGCAGCCAGCTGTCCATCCCCTATACCTCCCTGCCTCTGATGCTTATGTTACATGCTTAAGAACAGCCAGGAGCCAAGATGTGTCTCGATAATCATGCCCAGCCGCCCGCCACCCTCCTGCCTTCTCTCTCCTCTCCCGCCAGCCTCCTGACACCTGCCCAGCCTTCACTCTCTCCTGGCTCTAATTCACCTTCACTGAGCACCCCAGGGACTCTCCTCAATGCAGACCTCCCTCCCCTACTCGGTGAACTCCTGAGGCTCCCTGTTACCTCCAGGAAAAGTCCACCTTTCCCCTCATGGCTCTGCCCTGAGTTCAGCCTCAGCTTTCCTCCTCACCCTCTGCATTCAGCCCAGCCCGTCCCTTGGCTCTTCCTCCCACAAGAGACTAATTTCCAGTCTCCAGGCTTTTGGCACAGGCCAGCTCCTCTGCCTGGGGTGCCTTCTCTCCTCCACTTCATAGACTCCCTCCATCCTCTCTCTCTACTGCCTTTCATTCCCAAGCCCAGTTTTTATTTATTTATTACATATACAGCCACACAGAAAGAGAATGTCTATGACCTGCACAGGGCACCGAGCTGGGGGGACAAAGAGAGGGATGGGAACCCAGATGAGTGATAGGAAGCCTGGAACACCGTTCCTGGGTGTTCAGAAAAAGGGGGACCCCAAAGGCGCTGAAGGTGATCACACTGACCAGGAGCTGGAAGGAGCAAGGGAGGATACCTCCTTCTCTTGGGAAAGGGGACCGAGCACCTGGCCAGGAATGGGGGGAACAGGGGGCACAGCCACAAGGAGCCCGGGCCCAGTGCCTCCCCGCTGTCACAAGCAGAGCCACCGGGAGTCCTGCAGGGAGGGAGGCTGCTCCTCCCCTCTAATCAGCTCACTGCTGACTCACCCCAAGCTTAGGGACTTTTTCTGAGGCACAGCTGGCCTCGCCCATCCTGTCGGCGATTGGGTGATTTGGGGGAACTGAAGCAGCACTGGCCCCAGGCCCCCCTTGCTATGGGCTGGGGCAAGCACTCCCTTTGGGAAAGAATGTCTCTGAGAACTGCTCCATTTTTATCTTTGTACCACAGGCAAACTGCGGGTGCTTAATAACTGCTTATTTACAGAATGATTGATCTGGATTTAAATCCCAGCTGCTCTAAGTCATTTCCCCTTCTGAGCCTCACTTTCTTTATCTGCAATATGGGCTCAAGGTCCTTCCAGCTCTAACAGCTCCTAGAATCGACCCCAGAGCTGGAAGTGAGGGAGCTTCCCTGAAGGGGGCTGGGGTCTCCCCAGCTCCCCTCTCTCAGGCATATCTGTTACCACCAACACCCTGGAGAGCAGTGGGAAGGCAGCGAGTGCCTGCTCTTGGCCGGGGACCCAAGGCCTCATCAGGAACTACTTGAGGGTGGAGAGGAGGGTGGCAGAGCTGTGTTGCTAACATGTGTAACCCAGCTTTGCAACCTTCAAGTATTAATAAAACTTTGAACAGCAAGGGACGAAGGGGAGGCTGGACTAGACCCAAACCCTGGATCTTATAGACGGGGAAACTGAGGCTCGGAGAAGGGATTTGTCACTTGGGTGACTTTGGGCAGTCTCTTCCCTTTGGGGCTCAGTTTTCCCCTCTGTAAAATCTGGGGTTTGGGTTTAATTGGATTAGCTCTAGAATTCTATGATTATTTCATCCATCTGTAAAAGCTGTGGGTGGGAGGGTGGAGTGAGCAGGGCGAGGTCCCAGTTCTGACAGGTGCCCAGACAGTGAACAGGACAAACAGCCCTGACTGAGGAACAGAGGGAGGTTCAGGGCTCCTGGCTGACCCTCATCCCTGTCCCTGGCCCTCGGGGCTGTTGAGGCCAGGAATGCAGATAAAAAAAGTCTTCTCCTTTTGTCTGGGGCCAGCACCCTCCCCTGGGGTGGGGCAGCCAGATGCCAGCTGACCTTCTAGGAACAGAGGACCTTCGGAGGAACAGAGGGAGGTTCAGGGCTCCTGGCTGACCCTCATCCCTGTCCCTGGCCCTCGGAGCTGTTGAGGCCAGGAATGCAGATAAGAAAAGTCTTCTCCCTTTGTCTGCGGCCAGCACCCTCCCCTTTGGTGGGGCAGTCAGGTGCCAGCTGACCTTCTCTGGACAACGTCAATAGCAGTTTTAGCCCCAGTTCTCTGGCCCAGCAGGGGCAGAACCCTGCCTCCAGCTAAGCCAATCACAAGAGAGAGGCCGGGCTCTGCTGGCCAATGGCCTGAATTAGGTTCCCGTTGGCCCCTGGGCAGAAGCCAGAGTACCGGTCATGCTGCTGTGAGGTCAGGATGGGAAGGGAAAGGCGGCATGTGACTAGCTGGTCTCCACAAAGCAGTAGCTCTGAGTGATTTGCCCCGCCCCCACCTCCATCGATGGACAGCAGCTCCCACCATGGGCTCCTGTTGGCCAGGGTGGTTCTGGGGCTAGAAGGGCCCTCAGGGACCCTCTAGGTCAGGGGCTCTGTGCCTTGCTTGTGCCTGGACCCCCCCCCCCGACCCTGCCAGGGGAGCCTGGTGAAGCCTAGCCGTGGACCTCTCCTTAGAATCATGTTCTTAAATACATCAAATAAGATACAAAGGAAATCCATGACAGAGAAATCTAGTGACCCACACATTAAGCCCCCTCCCCAGGTCACAGACACCTCCACCCCGACAGAACTCAGGTGAGGACACTTAGTCACAGGGGCAGAAGGCCAGGCTCTGAGGAGTCATGGGCAGTGCCCAGGCCAAAGGCAGCCAGTCCTCCCACTCCAGAGCCCGAGAAGCCTGCCCAGGGGGCACTGCTCCCAACCCAGGGGGTTCCTCTGCTCACCACAGGGCACACTGGTTCAAAGTAAGCCAAGTGAGCCTGGTCTCCACCAGATGCCCAAGCAGGAGCAGCAGCCCCACTCCACCTGCGTGGCTGGCACCAGATGCCCTTTGCAGTCTGGCGTCTTATACCCTCCCTCCAGCTCCGCCAGGCACCAGGTACCTTCCCTCACCGCTAGGCCAGGAACACCCAGCCTCCTCTGACCTAGCTCAGGGGCGCTTCCTCCAAGAAGCCTTCCCTGAATCGCCTTGAAAAAGGCCATGGCAGGCAGGGCAAAGAACAAACACTGGGCTGGGTGTGAAGCCAGACTATTTCTGTGACCTCAGGTGACTGGGACCCCAACGCTCAACCTCTCTGGGCCTGTAAAGTGGGGATAAAGACAGCACCCCCCCTCCTAGGGAAAGAATATTTGTAAAGTGGAATCTTAGTGTTGTGTGTTCTGGGCTCATGCTCACGGGAGGCTCTGGAAAACTGCACCTCAGTTTTCCTTTCTGTACAATGGGGTGGGGTGGCTTGGGGAACTTTAAGGACCCTTCCCTCTAAACCACTCTTGGGCAAAAGCCATTAGGGCAGTTTCCACTTGGGAAGCCTTGGATTTTCCCACTCTTTGAACTTGTGCCCTTCACCCCCATCAACTATTGCCTTCTTTACAACTGCCCGGGAGGTCAAGGGAGACGAGGCAGAGGGGAGCAAAGGATGCTCACTGGGACAGCTGCCAGGGAGGAAGAGCAGAGAGCATCATGGGGGGAGGGGGGAGGAGGGGGAAGGGAGGGAGAGGGGAGAAGGGAAGAGGAGGAGGAGGAGGAGGGGGCGGAGGGGAAGGGGAAGAGGGAGAGGAGGAGGGGGAGGGGGACAGGAAGAGGGGGAAGGGGATGGGGAAGGGAGGAAGAAGGGAGAAGGGAAGAGGAGGAGGAGGAGGTGGGGGGAGGGGGAAGGGAAGAGGGGGAGGGGGGAGGAAAGAAGAGGAGGAGGTGGGGGGAGGGGGGAGGGGAGGGGGAAGGAAGAAGGGAGAAGGGAAGAGGAGGAGGAGGTGGGGGGGAAGGGGAAGGGAAGAGGGGGGAGGAGGAGGGGGAGGGGACAGGAAGAGGGGGAAGGGGATGGGGAAGGGAGGAAGAGGGGAGAAGGGAAGAGGAGGAGGAGGAGGAGGGGGGAGGGGGAAGGGAAAAGGGGGGAGGGGAGGAAAGAAGAGGAGGAGGTGGGGGGAGGGGGAGGGGAGGGGGAAGGAAGAAGGGAGAAGGGAAGAGGAGGAGGAGGTGGGGGGGAAGGGGAAGGGAAGAGGGGGAGGAGGAGGGGAGGGGACAGGAAGAGGGGGAAGGGGATGGGGAAGGGAGGAAGAGGGGAGAAGGGAAGAGGAGGAGGAGGAGGAGGGGGAGGGGGAAGGGAAGGGAGGAGAGGCCACCCAGGCCAGTTGTGGATCAGGGTCAGGCTGAGGCTCCTGCTCCAGTAGGGCGGGGGGACCCAGGCTTTTCCTCAAAGTCCCTGATATTTCACCATCTGATGGACAACTGTGGGGTCACAGAAGCAGGAGGTGGGGCTCCACGTGAACAGAAAGAGGAGGAAAGTGGAGGCGGGCAGGCTCTATCGAGGGCTCAGATGCCAGGGGCACCCAGGGCCTCAGCCCCACCTCCAGCCCTACAAACATCTACCTCCATTTCCTGAGTGTGTTGAGGCTCACAAAGACCTGAGGCCACAATGACCAAGTTCATCCTTATCTTTACAAAGGGCAGAGGGCAGAGCTGGAGCCAGAAGCCAGGCTGGCAGC